>NC_052485.1:6966837-7648895 GCF_009730915.1 Dioscorea cayenensis subsp. rotundata | reverse complement strand
TTGGCAATTATTGGCATAAACTAAAGCAATATTGATTTCACAAACCACATATATGTATATATATGCCATTCAAGCTATGTTTTTGATAAAAGAATTCCAACATTTATAAGAGTAAGGTCCAGGAATTTCTTAATTGAAAGCCTGTTGCCTCAAATAAATGACATGTAAATAAAAGTAGTCTCATCTAACTTCTGTATTTCACTCACTCGAGTTTTCCACGACCAGATTCCTCGCATGATAGTGACCAAAATGTCACTCATCAGAAAGTTTCCTCGCTTGCTTGCTGGACTCATCGCTTGGGCAGGCTGCGGCTTGCAATCCTCTGGCGGTGGTAGGAACAAGGTGTCACATCCTGTTGATTGTACAGTTTCAAAGCAGCGCTCCCAGGATACTGCTTGCTTTGACCCAGAGGGCCTCAACTTAGAGAACCCGTTGGGTGGGAATTTCACCTGGCTGAAACTCCAGGGGCTTCCAGGATCTGAGAGGAACTGTGGACAAAGATCGAGATAAACTGGGCTTCCTGGATCGTAATGCTAACACCCCAGCCTTCGCAGTTAGAGTCAGTTACGAATACAGGCATCAAAGTAGTAATATGTTGAAAGTGATATCACAATGTGATAATTTCTAATACACTAACACGAAATAAAATAGTTTACTGCAGCTCAAAGCACCACCTGCTCCAGAAAGAATGAAACTCCGGCCCATTTTCGGAGTGTTTACCCTGCACAGCTTTTGGATCGGAATGAGTAGATGCAACAACTTGCTTCAATTTTCTCTTTTTCTCCGCATCGATGGCTCAAGTTCACTTGTCAACTTATTTCACAGAGTTTTGTCCTATAGAAGATGAGGCTGCCAATGCAGGTTAGCAATATGCGACATTTACACAGGAAAAGGTGCAACATCAAAAATATTGAGATATTTATATTGAGACAACCATAATAAGACATTTGTGAAAATGAAAAGGTATGAATTTAATCAGGTAAAATCTGCTTATATTGAGACAACTGAAAGCACTAGCAAAAGAAATAAAGGTATCTACGTTTATTTGATGATGAAATCATTCTAAAAGAAAGCAGCTGAATGCTCTTACCACATCATTTTCAGAACTTTAGATGAGGGCATTCATATCGTTTTCGAGTGCATGATTGCCTGGCTAGTTCCTTTTTTCCTTGTATTACTACCAAATCCCCATGTGTATTTGACTATGTTGGGAAGCAACTAGGTAGGCAATTGTAGTAAATGGAGACCATGCACCTGGAAGTACTCCAAAAGCTTGGATTTAAGACGCAGACTGATTTGGTTTATGTGGAGACCAAATAAAGTTGATAAATATAAAATATGCAGATCCTCATGGTTTTGATTTATTTATGCAGTCAAGAAACTAAAAAGTATGGTTCGCGATTGGTGACAAGATTGCCACTAAAAAGCAATGAAAACAATAATGCCATTGGTTAATTTATTCGATGCAGTGCTTTTAATGGTGGATCAAATTTTTACAAGCCCTGAACTAAATCAAAGATTTATCAACTAGCCAAGCAAAGGAAGAAACCACAAAATGATTAATTGACACTAGGAACTTGCTTGCAGGTCCAATTAGACCAAAACAAATTAGAGAGTGCTCCTGTACTGCATATCATATTTTTAAGCTTGTAGAGGCTACAATATTGAGATAGAACTGACTAGCAAAGGATTTTACACTTAATGCCAAATCTATCCAGTAATGCATTTTTTTTTTAAATATAACATCATCAAGTTGATCTCATTCTGAAAAAAAAAAAGGTCTTCTCTCTTCTTTGCTTCATAATTCAGCTAATATTTGTTGAATACCATGTAGATGGATATTTATTAGCACAAGTCCCAGTCGCCATGTTCATCAAGAAAAAGATTCGATTATTCAGCTTCCAACTAAAAGTAAAGCAACCCATTCAACTGGAAAACAGCATGAAATACATACCTAACACGGACAAATGGTAAAATTTAGATTGAAAGAAAATGCTAAAAATATATACCTGGGGTAGACTAAAGGCTGTACTATTTTCACCCATAATAGCCAAGGATCGGCGGATCTGGTTCACCTGTTGTAAAATAAACAAATATAACCAAACATCTGAAAAGTAAAAGACAACTAAAAATTTTGTTGTATACAAATACCTGCTCAATATTTTTATCTCCTGTGATCACATAGAAGGATAATAACCAAAAAAAAAAAATTAATTAATTAATTAATACAATTTCCAAAAAAATAAATTTGATCCATTTTTATGTTAAAAGAACGAACCACCATGATTAGGGACCTGCTGGAGTGCTTCATCCACCATTTCTTGAACAGATTTTCCTTCTGTTAAGAACATCATAATTTAAATCACCAAGAAATGCATAACTAAATAAGAAAAATAGGATGCACCATGAACTTGCATTTCAGTAGTGGGAAAGAAACTGGAAGCTAACCAAGTATTAGAAAAGGAAGAAGTTGATTATCCTTAGTCATATCCAATAACACAATAAATGTCATTACCATGCAAATAAGCATCAAGATTATTTTAAAAACACCCATTCTGATGAATATCGTATGTGAATGTCAATAGCTGAAAGATGAATTCTAATCCCAGCATTGATATTTCTCATGGCAGAGTTATTTTACACGGGAAAAAAGTCTGATAAGTGTATGTCCAGTGATAACAAGTGAATTTAAAGAAATTTACTTATTATAACTGGAAAAGTGGTCACAGATATAAAGAAGAAACAATAAGCATCCTTTCCACTATAATAATAATGATTGTCAAAGTATTCACAGAACAACTACACCTAATAATCTTTATTTAAACATGCAAAAAACTTTTTTTCAACAAATTCACAGCCTGAAATAGATAAACCAACGGGCATCATCATAATAACCACTGCTTGCCAAAAAATTGGAAATGGCTATATTTTACCTTATAGTAGGATAGGTTAACTCAAAAGGGAATCAATGTCAAAGGAACAGACCATTATTTGGATGTAACAAGTCCATGATGTAATATTATGACAATTGTGCAGAATAAGCTATCACAATACTTTTCCTTAGAAAAAGCATGCATGATTTGAAATACTTTTGTGCAATATTGTAAAGTTCTCCAGGACAAATCCACTTAGACATTAAGCAATTTATCAGCATGCATCAAGCAGTATCAATGCCTTTAACATTGGCACAAGAAAACTAAACATAGCTGATTTTTGTCTTGAGATCTCTACATCAAGATCAATGGTGCCAATTTCTAGTTTATGATGTCCATCAAATGCTTTTCAATGTTGCAACACTCCCGACCACTAGTTTCCAATTAAGCTACTGATAGTTAAATGACCATCAAAATGATTGACATGGACCATAAGTTGAGAAATTCTTTGTGGGTTCTGAATCAAAGAAATCTACAAGTTGATGGTCAACTAAAACATTTAAAAGGGGAACCACAAAACAAGGTGTAGGTTCAACTAAAAATTTCCATGTTATTAGATATTTCATTAAGATCATCACCACAGATTTTTACAGTAGGTTGTCTAGCAATTACCTTTAATGGCGTAGCCTTAAAGTCATTCACCTTGGTTCAACTTTTCATGTTATTAGATATTTCACTAAGATCATCACAGCAGATTTTTACAGTAGGTTGTCTAGCAATTACCTTTAATGGCATAGCCTTAAAGGTCATTCACCTTTTGATTATTTTGGATACAACTACAGGATGCCAAACATGTGAACCCAACTATGAACCCTGAAGTCCAAAATTCCTTGTGGGCACTACAAGCTAAAACACCATTGAGTCTTGATCTAAAATTTTGAAATGTAAAAATGTCTACAATATAGGCTCCATCTCAGGTTCTGATGGCCAGCAAGTCACAGCAGGCATGCACAATTACTAAATGATTTTATGCCATCAAATATCTGGCAAGAGAATGACAGTTTATTCAAATCCTGACCACTACTCTTGTGATGCAAGTTCTAAACTGAGAAAAATATCTTCCTCTATCAATCATAAAAAGTTACAGAATGTAGTAGCTAGGATGCTTCCATCAAAGAATCTTTTACACCATACCTCTTTACCTCCCTTTCATTCTAAACTTGTAGTTTATACAGACAGAAATAACCAAGGCATTCTAAGCCCTCACTCAAACCATAGCATTACCCTTATCTATATAAGATACGATCAATCCTCGGTCACTTGTGATCTCAAAGAAATCTCTATTATAAACCCTAAAGAGCACTGAGCAAAACAAAAAACAAACTTCCCCAGATGTAATATCATAAAATGGTGCGGTAAACCGTGATACATTTCACTACCTTCTTATAGGTATAAGCTCCCAAGTTTAATCATCAAGCTTCCATAATGCATGTCCAAATATTATGGCAAATTAACAAACCAAGTATAGGATCACATATAAAGCCAGTCACTATATATACCTGAAATTTGAAAATTTTCATGCAACCACTTAGTTTGCAGTTAGGTTGAACCACAAGGAATCCAATCTGAATAAATTTAATAATAATGACTCATATGAAAAAAAAAATTATGTCCTGATCCCAACTCAAGTATTGTTGAGAAATGAAGCATAACATGCTGAGATGACATGATTATGCGGTATCTTCTTCCAGAAACAAGAAATAATGCCGCAAAAACCATATTTTTGTAGAGAAAATTTCTGAACTCACGTAGGAAATCACGTTGGATAAGCCACAAGAGCTTAGCAGGCTCAAAAGCAACATCTTGCCCCTGTATCAATATCCCAAATCTTAGAAGTGTACATGAATAAGTTTCATTCAATAAAAGAGCGTTTGGTATTTTACCTTGACTCTGTGAACCATGGACAAGCAGAACAAAAAAAAAGTAGTTAGAAAACAATATCAAAGCAAAATATTGGAAACTTCAAATAGACAATATCCAAGATAGACATACTAACCTGCCATAGAATTCTTCTGCAATTTCAACAGCAAAAGACAGCCGGGATATATCAGCCTCACGAATCTAGTAGAAAAGAAGAGCCAAGATATATCAACCTCACAAATCTAAATGTAAACAATACTATTAATGAGGCAAAAATGTTGAAGTTTATCATTCGCACTCCAACATAGTATTCAAAACTTTGAAAGTAGTTAATCAAGTGCCCAGTAAAGACAAAACAGTTGGCCACCACGTAAAGAACAAACCGTTTCAGGCAGGTTGTATATAAGCACAGAACTCAAGACAGTTGCCAGCGCGAAAATCCTAAATGACAATGAAAAAATAGATAATTTGCACAAATACAATGGGGAAAATGAAGACAATATCTATAAAAAAAAAAGAATTAGTATGGTCTCACCTATCATCATATACATTTGATTTTCCAACACTCTCAAAACCTTCAGTATCAAGGTACAATACAGACACTTTTACCCCATCAATTACTAGCTCTACTGGGGTTCCCCAGACCCATATCCCTGTAGGTGATTGTGTTAGCTTTATAGTATACATTTTAAAATTCTGTCAGAAAGAAATTAATTGGTACAAGAACAGCAATAAATGCACAAGAACCAGCTCAACATATGATACACATATCATTGAGAGTTACAAAGGAATCAATAACCTTTAGTTTTTGTATCACGCATATGCCCAACACCAAAACCTGCAAATCCATTGCTTCAATGCAATCAGAACATTCTGACAAAGGGAATTTACAAGATTCTTTTTGAGGGATGCACCTTCATCACAAGAAAGAGACAGAAGTTGATTAAGAAGAAATGATTTGCCTGACCGATAAGGACCAATAACCTGAGATAATGATCAGAAATGAAAGGACACATAAGAAGCAATATTTATTAAATTATTTCAAGACCAATTGCTGTAGGTAAAAATAAATATCATCTTCAGGCATCCTTTTCTTCTCTGGTATAACTAATGCACTTCGATAACAAATAAAATAGACATGGTTGACTGATTTATGCTGGAACATATTGCAGTTATGTTGTTTTCCCAGTAGCGTATGAAATATCCGCATCAGGACCTAAATGAAACGTTAATGAATACAGAAGACTAAATCGTGAACAATTTATTGCCACTTTAACTGGTTTGTTCAACAGTAGGAAACCCCTCTTCAAAGGATGGTTGGTTCAGATCCTAACTATCATTTGGTAATTAACTAGGGTTTAAAACATTGAGCAGCTAGTGTGCTGCTCTACTTTGCTCGATTATATAGTAATCGAGCCTAGCTCAAGTTTGCTCTTTTTTAAAACTCAATTAAATTTGAGTCAATCTCATCTCAAAATAGCTCAATTAGAGCAAGTTAAATTGCATAAAATTATTGCATATAATTTCTATATTAAATGTGCCATAAGATCATGCTAGCTATTGTTGTTAGAAGTTTTCTTCGAAATTTTATCTTTTTTTTGTAGTATTGTGATCAGATCTCATCAGGGAACAAAAATGTACAATTTACTATGAAGCCTATCCGAAATAAGTCCCTCAATCTGAGCTCAAGCTTGGCTTGAACTGCTTGAGCTCATTTAGTATTAATTCTAGGAGGGATTCAAGCCAAACTTGGATCACTGAATCTTAGCTAATTGATAAACCTGATTATAATTTCTATAATGACCAAGGAAAATGCAAATTGTTAGCATACACAACTAATCATCAGCCTTTAGGACTGATGCTAATCAAGCTTGGTACTAAAACATGGCACATGGTAGCTACATGCGGACAAGAGGCACCAAATTTTCAAAAGTTATTAAAAAAAAACAGCAATAACCAACTGTGATAGCTTAGAAGAATGCAGCAAATAACCCTACAAAATACTCATTTCTCAATTCCTGAGCTCCTGACAACCTATTTAGTTTATCAGTAGTTAAGCACCCTCTAAAACTTCATATACTACTTCACATAGGCTAGGGAATTTATTCTTCCCAGCTAATGCTTTGGTCTTCGGTGCCACAATCAACATGACTACCAATCAGTTTGCCAAAGGAACAAATTCCAATTCAAGGGAACTCATAGATGTAGAGGGTTTGGCTGTGAATAGAATTCTCCATTCTTTATCACCACCAAGTGAAATAAAAATCAAAGTTGCCACAACCATAAAGTTACTTTTTACCTACACGATAGTTTCTTTTACGAATTCACCCTTTTTCCTTTTGTAACAGCTAACACATTTAGGCAAGCACAATCTACATAAGTTATAAATCATGAGTAAATGGCAGAAAGAAGAGAAACAATTTATTTCAGAAAAGAGAAGGTCTTTACTTTATCATAAATTGTTGTAAAGATCCATAACCAAATAATGATGAGAGGAATACAAACTTCCTTTACAAGGAGAGATGGAATTTTTTAAGGATTGCTGTGGTATAGAAGACAAAACCAAAAGCATGCATTCGGCAACAAATAAAACTTTACTAGAATCAAATAACAGAGACTTACAGCAATGGCGGCGATTGGGGTTTTAATTCTTTGAATAGCCTCCAATCCTTCTCTAGCAATTAGAAGTTTTGTATGACCAGGATCAGGTACCACAATAGGAAACCTATACATCAAATATAAATTTAGAGTTACAACACAAATTATATCATGAAATCAATGGCAACATAAGGTACTAATAGAGAGTCAAAACTCAAACCTATGCCACAATAACAGATTAAATTCTATAGATATTAAAAAGGATAAAAATAAATTTATGTGGATTATAGATAGCTACAGATATCAATGAATAATAATGCAACACTGAATGCATTGCTCATAGTCGACGTGCCAACTTGATATTAACTATAACAGCTTATCCTATGATGTGGGGGAGTTGTCTGCACCTGTTAAAGTTGTTTCTACACATTAGAACCCTGATCCATGAGGCAGTTAATACAAAGCCATAGCCCAATAACATGAAAAGGCAGTTCGGCCGGCTTCAAGTAGAGTGGTTCAAAAGTCCACTACATCCTAAGATAAATTGCAGCACCATTCATTTTACACCTTAAGTATTTCCTTCCCTTCTATATTCATTGACACCTATTTCATAGCCAAACTGCAAATGCAATATGACCAGATTTGTGGCCCTTAATTTAAAGCTAAATCTTTTTTCATTCCTTTTTTTTCTTTTAAATCTTTTTTCATTCTCTTTTCGTAAGGTTTTTCTTTCTAAACTCTTCTTTGTAATCAATATTTGCCCAGAAAGTACAAGATCATATTTTTCTTGGTATGTCCAACTTCATCACATGCAATTATAGGTTAATAAACTTTTCATATGCATATGCACTACATTGCTTTGCTTTCAAGAAGCATATTGAAACTAGTCAATCCAAAAGCGCTAATAGGCCAGTGAGAAAAGTCCATCAATCTACACATGCCACTCCAGATATCTCACACCCCAGGGATATTCTCAGATGAGTCACAAGAGGAGTTGGCCAATCCATAACAACATCAGTAGCAGCACGAATTAGGCAGGACTAGGATCAAGGAGATCTATGTCCACTTTAAAAGAATAAAAAAATAAAAAAAAATAAAATTGAGATACAAGGAAAATTCACAAAAGGTGATTTGGATAGGCTATATCTCAAGGCAAACAATAGTACATATAAAAGGCATATCCCAGCATAACACATTTAAAAGCAAAATAGAAAAAATAACAGATGATCATATTAAAAAAAGTCATTAATACCAAATTTAGTATACTTGTAAAAAGCAAGTCTAAGAAGTTTGAGAGTAGGAACCAACGTGAAGTTCCAATAAAACAACTGATACGAGAAAGCACTAATTATAAAATTTGGATTCGAAAATGAGATACTATATCAAATTTGAAGACTTATGAGATAAAGTAAAGTTTAACCATATTATGAGTTCCCAAGGCAAAGAAGAATCTGTGGTCCATGCACTTGCAATTACACAAAGATCACATTTTATGATTTTAATTATATCCATGACTACGAAACTGGCATTAACATCTAGATCCAGATCAATATGTGTGGCAAAACTAAGCATTTGTGCCCATGGATTTTGCAAAATCAATGATTTGTGCCAATTATTTGTGCAAAATCAAGTATTTCAGGCATCTTCCTTGTACAACAAGATCAATGGCTTGTGCTTCACCAAGTTGATTCTAAATTTACTCTAAGACTCTAAGACAAAGTTTGCCATATGCAATTTTTCATAACATGAATTTCTTCATAACCAACAAGAATGGTATTAGAAGTAGGTTCAATCCAGTTTTAAGTGAATTAATTGATGGGTCCAAGATCTTCCATTTGGTTTAGTTCAACGCAAAACTATATTTTAGTTGGCCCAGTTTTATTTTTTTTTTCTTTAATTCACTAATTTAAGTGAAGTTCAATATTAAAGAATGTCAATAAAACCACCTAGATAAACCAAACTAACTCATGCTATTCTTTTAAGGGACGAAATCATTAATATCATCAATCATTAACGATTAGTGATTTAGTATAATAGCAAACAGCTACAATTACTCATGTAAAAAACTATATTAACATCTTTATGTTTGCTTGTTAGTATTTTGTCTTGTCAATTAAAATATTAAAAAAATTACTTATATGGAATCATAGTAATAATTCAACATGTTTTTTTTAATAAATTGAAATTTTGTAAAGTCATTAAATCGGGCAGACTTAATAATTGTTATCATCTATTGACAATTACTGATTATAAATTGTTCTTAAGATTTCATTTCAATGTATATGTATTGTTAGATGTTAAATTTTAAATTTTAAATTAAAAAAATTAGTTTCTACTAGACCAAACGAATTAACAGAAGCAGCCAAAATTTTCAGTCAATTAAAATTTCATTTTTAAGGGCTATTTGGTTGGTTTTTTTTTGGAAATTAAAAATAATTTCAGCTCTGTAAAATTTTTGAGCGAATTATTGGAACCAACTGAATGCACACCCCTAATAAAGGTCTGCAAACAGAAGTCACGCATCAAGCTAAGAAACAATGCTTAGACAAGGCCAATCAATTGGCAAGAAAGACAACAGAGCCATTTAAGAGATGTCCTTTGTCCTTCAATGGGGATGAAATCATCAACTTGGCATATGAAGTTATCGGAAAATTTATAGTCATGAAAAGTTTAACATTTGCATCATCTTACTGTCCTCTGCTTTTTATGTTTTGGCATATATTAGCTGACAAAGAACATAGGAATATATAAATAAACAAGAAATATGAAGTTCTATCTTAAGGCCCCATGCCCAATCACGGAGAGCTCTATGGTCATAAAGCTATTCTAAATAAAAGATGGTAATTGCGCTGAATTGGTGTTTAGTAGAGCTGCTTCTAGATATACCTATTCTGAACAAATCATTTATGTGTCATCTCTAACAATAGCCCAGGAGCTAACTCTTTCTTTATACAATGCACAGTGAACAGTAAGCACTAGACAAACGCACCATAAAACTTCGTCTTGAAACAAGATTTCCACGTAAATGAATCATCTTGGACTATAAAACATTGTTGGAAGAAGAACAACATTGCAAATTAACAATTAAGCAATGAATCACAACTAATAACAAACTGAAAAATACTACCACATTGTTCAAAGATTTCCAGCAAATGTAAACTAAAACGACACTAGAGGGAGTAAATAAATAAATCAATCAATTCACAAAAAAGAACTCGTCTCTTCACTACAATAACTCAAAAAACCATCAATTCAAAAGTGATAAACAGAGAAGAAAAAAAAAGGCACTCACGCGCGTCGGAACTCATCCTCAGCAGAAGACTCAGAAGCCAAAACCCAACAGAAAATCACACAGATCACCGAAACCCACTTCAAGAACCCCATTTTCTCTCGTTTTTCCAACAGATCTCACAAATCCTCAAGTTAAATCCCGGAAGCTGCAAGCTTGGGAAGAGGAGAAGGGACCTTCAGCAAGGGCATAGAGAGAGGAGAGAGATCTCGATGCACAGCAAGGGAAGCAAGGAATCATGCGTCGAAGGGGATTGCAGGTGGATTCGTGCACGAACGAGAAGGGATCTCGAGGGAAAGCGATGGTGTTCTTGATCTCGAGGGAAGAAGAGAGAGGGAGGCAAAGAAGAAGACTAGGGAAAACGGCCGGGAGAAAGGGTCGCTGATTTCAATCTTTTTTACCTTTCTAGCCCTGTGGTTTCCGTAATTTACGGTTCAGGACTAGGGATAGGAGTATATATATAGTGTATTGATGATAGGTATTTATGTAAATTTCTCTTTATCATTAAATTTATAGGTATTTGTACAATTGATTTATGGGGTTCTTATTATTTAGAAGAGATTATTAAATTATATATATATAAGTAAAAAAAAACTAAAAACAACAATTTATAATTCACATAATTGTAGTTAGATCTAGTATGGGATTCCATACTCCAGTTTGCTAATACACACTTAAGCAGAACATGTATTACCTCTAATAAAAGAATTACATTTATGTATTCCAAAATAGACAAGAATGTTGAAAATAAAGCTCTTTTTGGAAAGAAGAAATTAACTTATCACTCTCGTGATAATCACAGCCCAATTTTAATTAAAAGACAAGTTATATATGATTTAATAATATTAAAGTCTTGATTAATCAAGCTCTACTCTATAGTAGTCAAAGGAAACCTCATAAAATATATTAATGCTTCTCAAGCCAAGAGGGGGAATAAAATACAGATCATCCAAACCCTAATCCATACACATCTTATTTAGAAATTTATTTATCACAAATAAGTAAGAATAAAAGTTTACCACGATGTTTGACATAGAGTTTCCTGAGGTCCTTGCAGTATTCTAAACTAGAATCCAAGATATTTGAGTTGAAATTATATTAAATTTAAGATACTTCACCTAGTAGAGATCAAAATGAACGCTAAAAGAAGCAAGAGGTATCATAGTTGATTATACATTTGGAGGCCAAAGACATCAAATAGAAGCACCTCATTCTTGCAAGACTTATCAACCAAATCTTGGACATAAAGGTTAATACATTAGATATAATAATAATAAAAGTTGGCATATACTTTGGTGGTATAAAAAAAAAAGCATAGATCTAAAAGCAAATCAATAAAACTATCAAAATTTGGAGTTGGATATTTTCTTTCAAGTCAAAAATGCCAATGATAATAGCACAAAAAAGTCCCCAAAGTCTTGTTACAACTATAAGAAACCTAAGGATGATATTCATAGTATTTGTCAAGCATGAGAGAGACCCAAACGTTATTAGTACAATTAATATAGGCAAAATCAAAAAAACAAAAAAAAAATAGTTATCAATGATCTTTTCATGACTCTCGAGTTACAAATATACCAATTGCTCTCACAAATTTAGAGGTAGGAATATGTTCTAGTTGGGGAAATGAATTCCATCTTTACCATTAGATTATATCAAAATAAATTTAAGGACCATCTTAGAAATGGAATCCAAAACATTATCATAAGTATTTTAGATGAAAAGATGATAAATCGGCATGACAAGCATAAGAGAATTAGACAATACTACCTTACAGTAGGATTACAGCCTTAATAAGAAGCTAAATTTGTCCAGTTTTATTAATATGAGGTTTGAATTAAGTAATGAATCCAAAAATAGATATTAATAATCCCAAATAAGTATCAAAAAAGAAATCAACCTTAATAAAAAATGTTAGAACGAATCATTTAAGCCTTTTAATAAACTAGAAAGGAAAAAAAATCTGAATTTAAAAGTGATTAGGTTTCTAAGGAGAAAAAGAGATCAATGATGAATAATCCCATGCAAGCAAAATAAAAAGTACCAACATTATAATTGTTGAGAATAGTCAAAGCTGAGGTGTTGTCATCATGGAGGAAGTTTGAAGGGTTAGGAGTTAATAAGTTATTATGTTAGTGGTTTGGAATATGAAGATGAAGGGTCATAATTTAGAGGAATATGAAGAGTCATGAATTATAAAGAATATGGAGGGACATGAGTTACAAAGTTATATGGGTGTTATCTTGAAATAAGTGTAGAATCTCAAGGGTTTTTGTAAGAGGCTATTTATATAGTGTTTGGTAAGAGTGAAGATTAGAAAATAAAGTTTATATCAAGTTGTATTACACTATCTTCCTCTTCCAACTATCTTCTTCTTGAGCATACTTTGACCTATCGTTGCTTTCCAACAATAATCAAGCATGTTAAAAATGGATTTTGAGGTCTTTCTTTCAGCCAAGATGAAAGAAACATAGCAGATTTAAAGTGATTGTGTTTCTAATGAACAATATAGTTATAAAAGAAGAAACTTATCATCAAATTTCTTGTAGAATTTATAGGTCTCAATAAAAACTAATAAGTTATCAACAAAAAAGATTTTTCATATCAAACAATTACTGACACTAAACTTTAAGAAGACTAGGAGGAAAGGTTTTGTCATGAGGTGACCAAATGCAAAATTGAGTATTAGTACAATGCTTCTTTTACTAGTAAGAAGAGATTATGGTTTTGAATAAGAATATGCGTGTGTGTATTACTAAATAGTGTGAGAAATTTAGGATTACAAGATATATATATATATAATTTCATACTTTTGGATATCTACTTACTAATTAAGCTTGCATGAAACATATAAATGTTAGCATGCAATCTTTTTTACGGCAACATTCTTTCCAGAAACTATTATTTAAGTTTTATTGTCTTGGGAAAAATACCGATGTGTGGAAACCCATTGTATCCGTTAATATATATATATATATATATATATGAATTTACATCCTCTATGGATGTCCATAGATAAGAAATTTATGGATGTCCAATTATCAGCCGTTGGATTATGATCCAACGGTTGACATTGATGAACAGTATCACTGTTCATTATACTGTTCTGAACAGTAATTACTGTTTATATTACTGTAGTATTTACTGTTCATCAATGTTAGCCGTTGGATCGAGATCTAACGGCTGATAATGGACATCCATAGATTTCTTATCTATGGGCGTCCATAGAGGATTGGTCCTCTATATATATATATATATATATATAATTTTATTTGTACATATTTAAAATAAAATGTAACAAAAGTATATATTAATTTATTAATTTAAAGTAAATAAAAAATTTTATCCAAATATATTTTGGAAAAAATTTCATCTAATATGGAAACAAACTTCTAATGTTTTTAAGATAAAATCATAATATATATGGTGTTAGGTAACTCCCCCTTTAATAAGTGTTTTTGTGAATCATGCACCATTTAAGTGTACGAAAGTGCTTCTTATTCACACTTCTCTCGTGCTCAAATTAGATGTTCAACTACCTAAATTAATATATTCAAAGCTCACATTTTACATTGATAAACCTCCTACAACAAACTAGCTTAAAATCCAATGAACCTAAAATTTTGAAGCTGACAATGGATTGGGTGACACAATGCATGCAAAAGGTGCACTAAATAAACACTTAAACTCCAACCAAGTTCTCCCAATCAAGGGCTATGAGCCTACAAGCATAACCATGCCCACAAATAATCATTAGCAAAATAAGTGAATCAATGATATTAAATTATTAATAGACAAACAACATTTTGTGTATATATGCTTCCAAATAAATCCAACATGTCATGAAAGCACAAATGAACTAATAAACAAAAGGAAAGTTGTAATATTAGGGTTTTTCAAAAAAAAAAATTTGGTTTTTTCTTTTAAACCTCATATATTATATATTATATAATATATGTATATGTATATATATAATATTGTATAGGGACAGGAGCCTCCCCTTGTGCCCATCCCTACTCACTCTTAGCCCAAATGATTCTAAAACTTGGAATCTTGAAAGTAATGGGATTTTTAATGTCCGATCATTCTACCATTTGCTCTAATAGGGATCTTTGATGTCAACTTGGATCAAGTCTTTGAAAAAGGCCATGCCACCACGAAATTAGTTGATCTACAATAATAAAATCTTGACCATAGACAATTTCACTGAGTGTAGCTGTCATGGTTTACTTATGGCTGCTACAGATATAATAGATCATATATTCTTACAATACACTTTCACCTTTGGAATAGGGAACCAAGAATAGTGAAGACTTCCGCTGCTCAATTTTTTTTATCAAGGAAAGCAAATAGACATAAATCTCAGATCTAGCAATAACTGTTTCACATCTGTGTTGACTAGGCAGTTCAGTATTGGCACATGCCACTTATCATCTAGGCATTTTTAGTATTTCTTTCATATTTTTTGCATTCCCTTTTTATAATCCAACATCATAATCACTAGATTCACTACTGGTTATTAAGATTGATTTATGTATCTATACATTTTTTTTATTTTAATATACTTGTGATTTATCCACTTTCTCAATATGTGTGTGTGTGTGTGTGCACATGTGCACGTGTGTATGTGGAGAATATTGAAAAAACAACTCCTTGTCTTCCTTCAGAGCATCTCCAGTGAGTTTCCTTCTCTTTATTCTTTTTTTTACAAAAGTCTTAATTTACAATAATATTGATTCTAAATACTGCATTCTACCTAAATTTTTCTAGAAATCTCACTTCTAGAGTACTTCTAAAGATTGAGATTTAAAGTATAAACTTTGCAAATCATGCAAACTTGCTAACTAGCTTTGCATAGATATCTTCTAACAATGATTAATGGAAAGGTCAATGAATCTTACATATGAAAGATGCTTATTGTTATACTCATCTTATCTTTGTTTGAGGTTTGTAAGTTCCGGAGGTGTAGTAGTGTGATAATTTTCACTCAATCTTACATGAATATAAGCACAAACATACTCAATGTAAAATCAAACATGCAAGAGAAAGAAGATATATGAATTAGTTACCAAATTAGGCACAACTTGCTTACATCTGGGGACTGAGCCTAGAGATCAACAATCTACTAAAAGAGATGAAAAATAGTGAGTACAACACTCACACTCATCCACACAAAGATAAAGAATAACTCTCTTTAGATTGCCCAATGCCTACTCTCACATACCCTTCCCCATGGGACTCTCTCCAGTGGCTCATCCTAAATCTCATAGTAGGGTCTCTTAAATAGACGTCTCAACGTCTCAAATATAGCACCTCCCTTTTTTAGATTCTCCTCAGGTTCCTAACTTAAACATCTTTCAAAGTAAGACGTTGTAACTCCTGTTGTAACCTAACTTGCGATGCGCTGTTGATCCTAATTGAGTTCAAGCTTCTGTTGCAACACAACCTTGTGACGCCTCCAACCCTCTCGGTTGTTCCAGTCTAAGTCGATGCAGTCAACTCTTCCCGAGTTTTTCCTACCAGTAACTAGCTTGTCTTTTCACATCATATCAGTAGATCCCCTTCCCGAGGGTCGCACCCACCAAGGCGCATCTCCATCTTACCAAAGATAGTTTTCAAAGATCTTTAAAATATTCTTACCAAACTTAATCTCTATTCATCTAAGTTTGATCTTCACAATCTTCAAACTTGATCTTCATTTATCCAAATTTAGTTCTTCAATATCTTCGAAGCAAGATTTTCATTCATCCAAGCTTGAACTTCAATCATCTCGAATTATATGGTCTTGCCAAAAATAGCTTGTGCCCTTCTTTAGACTATACTCCACATGGTCTTCAAGAAAGATCTTCTAAACCAAATATAGACTTTCCAAAGATAGGCTTCAAGACTTCTTGTCATCATTTCTCTTTGCCATATCACCTTGTGCCTTGTTACCTTGCTATGTCATCTTGTTTACCACATCATCGCTTTTCCACGTCATCTTCTACACATGTCAATTAATACCAATTATAGAAGTCAAGCTCTAACAAGGCTCAATGGCATAGTTTGTCTGAGATCGAGGATAACTAACAACCAATAGTATTTTCTAGAGTCATTTGCATGCCAATAAAGTTGCTAAGGCTATTCTATATTTTTCTTGAGAGATTTTTTGTATGAAAAATCCATTATTTGTAGATATTTGAATAGAGAAATTTCTTATGGGATGTAATCATATAGGAAATGAGTTTGATTTTAAGACAAGAACACCTAAACTTCGTAGGTTTTCTCTAGCCCGAATTTGTAAGCTTCCAATGAAGTTATTGTGACTAAGATCAAGACTCACAAATAGTTCAGAATTCTTGAGTGCAATAAGGAACTCAGTAGACAATTTATTGCCTCACAATTATAGTGATTGTATATAAAGAACATAACATATTGAATTAGGTACTTTCAAAATTTATTGTTGTTGTTTACCAAATTTATATACCATATTGAGATAAATTTAACCAATAATTGTGGAGATCGACAAATAAGTGATTTCTAGAGATACACAAAATCACAAATCCCTTTATTTAGCAATATGATCTAAGAAAAGGGTTATATAGTTTGTTCATTGATAGAGATTAACCCCCTATTTGGTTCAAAGAGGTAGTGAGGGGGGAAAGAGTATGGAGGGTTTGAAAAAATATTATGTTTGGTTCATAGAGGAGTGTGGAGGAGGTTTTTTTTTTTAAGAAAAAAGGAGTGGGGAGGAGAAAGAAGGAGTGTAATATGTATTTGACTATTTTGGCCTTTTACAATAAAATAGATAATACCGTACATATATATATATATATAATAAATTGTAGAATAATAATAACACAATATATAATATATGATAAAATATATATAACATATATATAATAAATAATCAGGGAATATATTTATATGAAAAAACAAATATGAATAGTCATAACATCTTTGTTATAATAGATGAACATTGGTTAAAATATGAACATCCAATAATCATTCAAACAATCTCAATGAACTTAGAGCAACTTTAATGGGGGGATTCCATGCGCTCAATGGAATTGCCCCCCATTATAAGAAATCAGTGGGCGCTAAGCACTCAACCGGTGGGACCCATCGATGTTGTTTTATTTTTTTAATCAACCGATGGACCCACCGATTTTTTTTATTTGTTATTTTTATTTTTTTAATCAATTCAACCGTCAATCATATCTTTTAATATTTTTTTTTATTATTTTTAAATTTCAACCGTTTGGTCATATCTTTTAATTTTTTTTATTATTTTTGAAATTCACTCGTTGATCATATTTTTTTTTGTTATTTTTAAAATTCAACCGTTGATCATATCTTTAATTTTTTTTTTAATTTTTTAATTTTTAATTTTTTATTTTACCTCTATAAATACACCCACATACTCAAATAAAACTTACATTCTTCTCCACTTCTTCATCTTCAAATTTTTAATTATATTATGGATAAAAATACTTCTCCACCTTCCCAAGCTCCGAATTTTCCAAATAATTTTCAAAATTTTCCATATTCTTTCTTCCCACCAAATATAAAAAATTTCCAAAATTATTCTCAAAACTCATAAAATTATCCCACCTCACAAAATTTTTCCTATTTTTATCCAAATGTCTAAAATCAACCAAATTTTCCATATGGTTATCCTATGTTTTCTAGACCTGGTTTCTTCAATCCAAGTATTGGTATGGCAAGTCAACAAATCAATATAGAAACAAGTGGCTTCCAAATTCCTTCCAGCAACCCCGAAAATTTGGATAAAAATTATGTGCTAATCAACATAATATAATAGAAACAGGTTCATTTTCTAACTCTCAATTTCCTCCTTTTCCACACAACTAGGGATTGAGAATATTGTTCTAAATGAAGACCAACATGAAGATCAAGTTGAAAAACGACAACCATGGAGCATGGAAGATGATAAAATGCTTGTGAGTGCATGGCTTACAATTTCAACTATTAGCGTAATAGAATGTTTTGGAAAACGATAGAACGTTTTGGAAAAGAGTGACAAACTATTTCAATGAAAGTCAGCGATCTGGTCCAAGGAGAAAAACAACAAGCTGTAAGCAACATTGGTTTTGGATGCTTCAACTTATTAATGAATTTAACCAAATATATAACAGATTATTAGGGGAGAATCATAGTGGATGGAGTGATAATCAATTGAAGGAACATGCTCATACTCTATATTATCAAAATCGTAAAAAAAACATTTCATCCATGAGCATGTTTGGCTCATGTTGAAAGATGATCCAAAATGAAAACCAAATATTCCTCTTGCTAGGTCCTCGAAGAAATTAAAGATCAATGAAAGCAGTGCTTATACATCATCATCCAATGCGGATACAAGCATTGACGTAGATGATAGTGAGGTCGAGGTCAAGAGAAAAGGGAAGTCAAATGTGGTCAAAAAACCAAATATAGATAAAGAAATAGAAGCAAGGTGGGCAGAATTAGGAGAATGGAGGAATGAAAAATAGTAGAAGTGCGAAGTTTGAAAAAATCTTTTGAAATGGTTGCTGATCATCAAATTTTGACTATGGATACTAGCCACATGAATGCTTAACAACTCGAGAATCATCGTCTTATGTGCAATGTTATAAAATCAAAATATAATATTTAAGTTTTATTTGCTTTATTTTTAATGCAATCTATTTTTAATATTATGTAATTTTAAATTCGGGTCATGTAATGTAATTTTAAATTAATGTGGTATCGTAATCAAATTTTATTTATAATGTAATATGTGTTTAATGTACTTTATCATTAATGCAACTTTAATGTAATTTGAATATACACTAGCCATTATAAACTAGCTGTTGTAAACTAGTCGTTGTAAACTAGCCATTTGAAACTAACCGTTTGAAAACTAGCTGTTGTAAACTACCCGTTATAAACTAGCCATTTGAAACCAATCATTTGAAAACTAGCCATTTGAAAACTAGTCATTACATTGTGCTATATGTATATATATGAGAATAAGTTCCATGCTTCTACACTTAACGAATTCGAAGTTTTGTAAACTACATCACTTTGTTAACATTCTAGATAATGGATCCTGCTTAGTTGGAACAAATCAAGCAATTTTTGATAGATGAGTTGATGGATGATTCCGAAGAAAAGATGTGTGCATTACTAGAGGAATGGGAGAGATAGAAAAAGGATGAATCATCTAGTGGCCCTAGAAGAAGTCGAAGGCATTTGAATCATGATAGTAAAGCTGGACATGAAAGGTTTTTCAATGACTACTTCACTGATGAACCAGTTTATCCTGATAATGTATTTCATCGAAGATATTTTGAATGCGCAAGGCGTTATTTCTGCGAATCGTAGATGTACTAGCAAGTCATTCAAAATATTTCCAATTAAGGGTTGATACAACTGATAAACGAGGGCTTTCACCACTTCAATAATGTATTGCTGCTATCCGACAGTTAGCATACGGGGCACCGGCTAATCAGTATGACAAGTACATATGAATTGCTGAATGTACTGCAATTGAATGCCTATTTAAATGTTATCGATGTATTATTGAAATTTTTGCAGCAAGATATCTAAGAAGACCCAATAATGATGATGTTGGACGTTTACATCAACTACATTCTGAGTGACACGGCTTTCCTGGTATGCTTGGTAGCATAGATTGCATGCATTGGCATTGAAAGAATTGCCCAATCGCATAGAAAGGTCAATTCACTCGAGGAAATCAAAGGGTTCCAACAATTACGTTAGAAGCGGTTGCTTCAGCAAACCTATGGATTTGGCATGCATTCTTTGAGGTTGCTAGTTTTAATAATGATATCAATGTGCTCAATCAATCTCCTCTGTTTAATGACGTATTACATGGACATGCTCCAGAAATTCAATTCAATATTAATGGTACAATATATACGAATGGATATTATCTTGCTGATGGCATATATCCAGATTGGGCAACATTTGTTAAAAGTTTTTCATATCCTGAAGACCCGAAGAGAATCAAGTTCAAACAAATGCAAGAAGTTGGAAGAAAAGACGTTGAGCAAGTATTTGGTGTGCTTCAATCTCAATGGGAAATTGTTCATGGCCTTACTCATTTTTGGCACAGGGAAAAATTGAGAGATATAATGTACACATGCATAATATTGCATAACATGATTGTTGAAGATGAAAGGGATATAATCACAAATTGGGATGACGAAGAAATTGAATCTTCATTCCTCGTCAGTCGAGGGTGCACTCAAAATTTTCAACAATACATAAGAAGAAATGCCAAAATACGTGATCAAGAAGTATACCATCAACTTCGATCCGATTTAGTAGAGCATAGTTGGCACCTCTTCAGAGTGAACGAAAATAAAAATCAATGCTTTTATGTCTTTTATTAATGACTTTAATTATGTAATATTTTTAATATTTTATAATTTATATAAGTTTTTTTTATTTCTTGATCATTTTTGATAAATTATTTTTTATTTATTCGCATCATAAACTTATTATTTTTTTCAAAATAATATAGAACATTTTTATTATATTTTAAATATTTGTTTTAAAATATAATTTTAAATATGTTATTAATTATTTTGTTAATAATATTTAAGAATTTATTAAATAACTATGTTTTAATGGAATATAGTAATGTTAATAGTTAAAAGATGAATGAAATGATTGTGGGTCCACTTATAGTATAAAACATTAATGAGAGATAGTTTAATAGGTAAGTGTTTGATGGATCCCATTTTATAGTATAACTATTATGAGAGATAGTTTAATGAGTAAGAGTTTAGTGGATTGATGAGGTGTCATAGGCATCAAACTTTAGGATAGTCTAACCACTAAAGATGCCTTTAGTGTGATGACAACTTAGGCACATGGTCAAAAGTATCTACTCACATGCCAAATAACCAAATCACAGCTAACATACAACTTTGAATTAAAATCACAGCTTGTAAATAAGTCATATTACCCTATCTTAATTAAATTGTGCATTCTAACACACCATGACTGAATTAAAATTTATCATACATTATATTAAGCAAGAGTTCAAATGATGTTTGACAAACTTCCCAAAATAGTACAGACTTGAACTAACCAGACTATATATATGAAAAAACTTACTAATTAAAGCTTCATTTTTCCATCATCATCATCATCATCATCATCATCATCATCATCATCCATTCCAATAGCACACACATTCATACTATCATTTATGCAGTCACCATCATCATCATCCATTTTACATGTATTTTTTTTTTGTCCAAATCTTAATTTTTTTTTTCAGTGTAGCTTAATACTTGAAACAAATTTAGACAATCTATTGTATCCTTTGAACAAATTTGGATCTAGTTATTTTAACAAACAACATATGTGCATGCTTTTTAATACTTGAAACAAACAAAAACTCTATCATGTGAGATATTTATGAGTATACAATATGAAATACAAAAAAAGCAAGAGAATTAGAGGCTCACAAAGGATCAATATTAACATCCAACAAAACAAAGAAAATAAAAAACCATGATTTCTAGACAAACTCATCATGAAAATCCCCATTAAATATAAGAGATGACAAACCTCTTTAAATTCAGTGGAAGCCAAGTTAGAGAGTTTGAAACACTTCTCTCTATTCGGAGATAGGATGCCAATCAACAAGCGATTGCCTTCACATTACATGTATCACCCCAATTTAGGGGAGTGGGTTATGAGGGGTTAGGATGTGTGAGACACCCCTCCCCCCAACCAAACATGCATTACACCCCCAAACACCCCTTCACCCCTCCCCACTCCCCCAACCAAACATAGCCAAGTTTCCAATAACTACAAAGATTGATTATGTATTCAAGTATACTCCTTTAGCGATGCACTTCTCTAAGGGGTTGTTTGGTTACCAGTATTTCAAATTACAGTGTAAGTCAAATTACATGTAATTGAAATTACTGTATTTTCACTTACATCATGGTTGTTTGGTTGCCTGTAAATGAAAATGCTTCATTTTCTTTTCAAGTGTTTGGTTTGATGTAAATTGTGGGTTAAAATCACCATGTAAAGTAAGTGTTGAGATTACACCTATTTTCAAAATTTTTATAATTTATAATTTTTTTTAATATTTCATTTAAAATCTGTTTTATTTATTTAAGTTAATGTATTTTATTTATCTAAATGGATTTAAGTTAATGGATTTTATTTATTTAAATTTTATTTAATTTTTTTAAATTACTTATTCAATATACTTGAATTGAACTTACTAATACAATTATTAATTGATGCTTATCACTTGAGCATACTCACTTGAAATTGAATCTAAAATTCCTCAAGTCATCTAAATTCAACAAACTCAAATTCAATAAAGTCAACAAATCATATTCAATAATTCAACATGTTCATAAAACAAGGTATAAAGTCAATAAATCAGATTCAATAATTCAACATGTTCACCAAACAAGTTTGAGACTCGACAACCTAAATTTAACAACTAACGCCATTAAATTGTCAACATGTTCATAAAGCATAACATAGTTCAACAACTCCAAACAAAAACAACATGCAAAATAATAAATGTCCATAAACTTAAAAACACACAAAATAAGCAAATCATAAGAGTAGACAATCTCAAACACCACCATCACGGCCCAACTGCCTAAGGAAACCATCCATCCAAAAGCATTGAAGGTCATGATCTTTGTTTATAAAAGCAGTTGCTAGATTATTTTGGGCATTCAACTGGTCATATGCTAAACCAAGATCAGACTTATTGTAGTAGCCAATCAAAGTCATGACCACATCGTACAATCTCTTACTCAACTGTACACCTTTGTCCGTCTCCACGGCATTAGCAAGCCTATCCAATCCAATGGAGATTTTTTTGCATGACTTCCAATTCTTCCCGCCTAATACGCTTTGATCCCTTGTTTACTTCTTTAGCCTTCGAAGTGGACGTTGTTGGTGTTTCCACCGGAGGAGGTTGTGATTGAGTGAAGTCCCAATCATCCAACCCTTGTGGTTGATCTTCAGAATCCAATGTCTGTAGTGTTGACAGCATTTCCATGCGGACACCCAGACTCCTAGAGCTTTGAGAATCTGTTCTTGCAAATGACCCCGTTGCTTGATCGTTCCAACAAACAATGGCCATCTTCTCATAATCTTCAATGGGCTTATTGATCTAAACCGCTTCATTAGGATGTGACTACAAAAAAAAAAGAAACAAGGATAAGTACATAGAGATAATGCACACAAATATCAATTATAAAAATAAAAAAAAACTTCAAATTACTTGTATGTACGCTTGAAATTCTTCAATGCCCATAATGATTTTCTTCTCCGAATCATCCCAAGAAACCCCACTTAAACTTTTAAGCTTTTTTATCATTACTCATATTTTTCTTACTTGTCGGAGACGATTGATAACATGTGTATCACTAACTGCCATGTTAAACCTCGTACTAACAAACCTCGCAACTGCATTGATAGCAGTACTCTTGAAACCTTTGTCAATTTTAAGGCCAAGGTTTGCTTGCTCAACTAAGCATCTGAGCAAAAATGACGTCATGATCGTTGTCCACCTAAAATTAGTTGGGCATCTCCTTCCAACATTTTCACTTTCTTGAGTCATTTCGACTGAGTCCATCCTTTACATATAAAAAAAGACAATAAATTTATATTCAAAACAAAATTCAACAACACAAAACTATCACATTAAACAAAATTATCAAAAGATGGAATACAAAATGCAACAACACAAAACAACTACATTAATATAATTCCAAAACAAAACAACAATGAAGTTATATAGTGTCATATTAAACCTAGTTATCAAAAGATGGAACACGAAATGCAACAACACAAAACAATAACATTAAATATAATTCCACAACAAAACCACTACGAAGGTATATAATTAAACAACAAAACCACAACAAAGGAAAACACTATCTATTGTTCCACATGGCCTCCATGATTGCATCACTTATTGCTAACCATTCTCTTGCTTCCTCACGTGCTTGGGATTGAGTTCTAATTTCTTGCACATTAGGTTCCCATTCTTCAACATCGGGTACATAAATATCATTACCTCCTTGTAAAATATAATTGTGTAAAATGCAACATGCAACCATGATATCCACTTGTGTTCGATATGGAAAGAATGGTCTAGATGTGAGAATTTTGAAGCGGTTCTTCAAAGCTCCAAACGCTCATTCCACGGTAGTGCGCAATAAAGAATGTCTATAATTAAATAGTTCCTTGTTATTTGATGGTGTGCGGGAACTAAATTCCTTAAGATGATAGCGAACACCACGAAATGGTGATATAAAACCCGCTCTTGTGGAATATCCAGCATCTACAAGGTAATACTTGTCTACATGGATAATTGTATTAGTTATTCTGACAATATAATAATTATAATTTTGTCAAATAGTGACATACCTTCAGGCACAATAAGACCATCTTCTCTTTCTAAAGCATCACGAAGAACAAGTGCATCATGTGCTAAACCCTCCCATCCAGCTAGAATATATGTAAACCTTAATTCAAAGTCAACTGCGGCCAACACATTTTGGGTGGGATATGATTTTCTCCCACGGAAACGAGCTACAATTTCCTTTCGAACAGATGCATGGATATGTGTACCATCAAGCGCTCCTATGCAATCATGTTTATTAATGGACAAAAATATTACGTATTGCATATAAGTATGTGAGCCATATAGTAGAGTAATTCAATATTTTCTTACCTTAAAATATGGCATAAACCTTGGATCATGTGTAATAACTGAACTAGTAGTTGTGCAGGGTGGTTGGATAAATTCATCTCGAAGCTCTCCTATGGCATAAATACATGTTTAAAATAGCAGCTAATAGTTTCACCAGAACGTAAAAAATTTACTCCAATCACCCTATTCCTCACATTATGACCAAGAATGTGAAGAAACATTGCTACTTGCTTTTCCACGCTTATATGTAGGGTGTTCCACAACAATCCTTTTGACTTCAATAAATCACATAATCCAAAAAATACAACCCTCTTCATCCTTAGCATTGCTATATTAGCCTCCTTAGATCCATGTATTATTCTTGAAACATAGTTTGTACGTTGTTGATCCCTATTGTAATACAGCTCTCGAGGCAAATTCAATCCTCTTCTCCTACTGTACCACATTAACGATATAATTGCAACAATGGTAGTAGCGGCAAGTACAACGCTTTGTAACCAAATTGATTGTCCATTAATAATCTGATTTTAGATTAAAAAAAAAATTAACTACAAACCAATGACCAATTTATATTGTGTAAAAAAATATATATATATGTACATCATATATATATATATATATATATATATATGTTAGGGTAAGATGAAAAGGATAGGGGATGATGAATGTATTCTATATTCTATTCATACTATATAATTATTATAACAATATTATAATTAATCTATTTTTATAAAAAAAATTAATTCATAGCTGGATATCCATGACACTCAAATGAATCCATATTCTATTCATAGTATATAATTATTACAACAAAATTATAATTAATCTATTTTTATAAAAACAAATTTAATTCACAGCTGGATATCCATGACACTCAAATGAATCCATATTCTATTCATACTATATAATTATTATAACAAAATTATAATTAATATATTTTTATAAAAAAAAAATTTAATTCACAGCTGGATATCCCTAATGTTTCCTTCATTGATCACTGGTGAGCCGCACCGTCACTAAAGATGCTTATGTTGTATATATATATATATATATATATATATATATATATATATATATATGTTTTTCAATTGGCAATAACTGGCCAATTATATATTATATTATATATATATACACACAGATCCATGTATAAAGAGAAAGTGTATATAGAAATTAAGAGAAGGTTTCTACACCCATGTATTAAGAGAAGGTTTCATCAGCCAATTGACATTAATTAGTGGAAAAAATCATATGCAAGTCATAGTATAATTATTTTGAATAATTTTATTTAGAAAATGGGCAGGGATGGTTCATGGCGCAGCCTATGGATTACTTCTTTAACAGGGTTGGCCGTTCCAGGATGCTTGGCCTATCAATCCACACATTCTGTCCCATTAATCCCACATATCACTACAAAATCTCCATCTCTTTGACCCAAAAGCAGGTGTTTTAAGGGGCTAAAAATTCTCAATCTTGGGGATTGTTCACCAGGAAAACAGATATTTTGAGAAAAAAATTTTCTAGTTTACACTGAATGCATTATACCACACCACCACAAAGAAGCAAAGCAAATAAGTGCATACAGAAGAAAGCATATATTGAATTTTTGACCTATCTGCAGTCATTAGAAATTATAGACACATCTAACAAATATTCAATCTAAACTCTTATAATTTAATACCCTAATTTTGGAGCTTTTCAATTTTTTTTTAAATGAGAATAAATACCTGACGGAGAAACCTGGGAGCAGAACCAGAAGCTCTGCCTGGGTCGGTGAGCGAATGAACCTCGAAGATGGTGGCGTGCAAGTTCCTGTGCAGCAAGATATGAACGGCGTTATTGTCTCTGCTGCGATTGAAGCTGAAGAGGAGATGAAAAACGCTGGCATCTCTATAGTGATTGAAGCCAAAGAGGAGAAGAACGGCGCTGTGGAGGAAAAAGGTAGATCTGGGCGACTGATTGTGAAGAAGTGGAGAAGCTGTGGATGCCTAATTGGGAAAGATGGGTGACTTTAAGAAAAAAATATATTAAAACAAATGCAGGAAAACATCCCCTTTTGTGTAAATTAAATCACCACATATATGCTTTCACAGTCAACCAACACAACCCATGTTAGCATTTTATCTGTAAATCAAGTTACATCACACCCACTTACGGGTAACCAAACAACCCCTAAGTGTAAATGAATGAGAGACTATTCTTAAAACAAGCAAAACACCTCCAAGTTCAACTAATGATCTCAACCTTTACATGTCTAGAATTTGCAAGTACAACTAATGATCTCTTATTGCCATTCAACCTTTACATGTCTAGAATTTGCAAGTACAACTAATGATCTCTTATTGCCATTCAACCTTTACATGTCTAGAATTTGCAAGTAGCAAAGACTTGCAAATGCTTTCAAGCATGTTCTATCTCATTGGGTTGCTCTGAATTCCTAGGAAGTATGGTTTGCCTAAAAATATTCACCTTCAAGAGGAGGGGACATGTTTTGAAGATTACCAACAATATTTTAACTGAGGTACGTGAGTTTGAATAAATTATTTAAATATAAAATACATGAAACTCACAATACTTTATTTTATCTATAACATATTTTCACCAAGCTGTGTCATCTAACCCATCAGTCCTCTTGAATGACATTTTTTTTTTCTAACATTAAATTTTATGTGAGATTTTGGTCTATGTATGTTTTACATGAAATATATTTGAATGATGTTTTATATTTATATTCTATTGGTAAATATGATCAAACAAAAACTATACCTTGTGTAAAATCTAATTAGTTACCGAATGAAATAGAATTTAATGTCTTATACAGTTATACTTTATTTTCTTTTATTTTGCTAAATATATTTTAAATGTTACATCATAATCTGGCAAGCAGAACATCAAATATATGGATCTTATTATCATATATTCCATTCAGATTTGTCTAATTTTTTCAATGTAGATATTAATTATAAAAATGGAGGACAAGAACCCCACATAGGTTGTCAAGAGGTATACGAAGTCATTAAATTCAATATGCAATGCCGGTTTTGATTAAATTTGGAACAAACTATATATGTATATAACTTGCTTTAGTTATGTACACTAGCCTGGTTTAGTTATTACACCAGCATGATAAGGTTTACCATAAGTACTCAAATCATGACCAATATATCATGTCAAAGGACTATCACATTTCTATAAATGTATACTTTCTTGAATAGTCTCTGTATTTTTTAAAACTTATTCTTTTAGTCCCTCTACTAATATGGTTGAATTAATATTACAATTTAAAGTAAAGAGATTAAAAAGGTAAATTTGGAAAAGTAGACTAGATAAATACTGTAATTGTCGTACATATCATGAGGTGTTTTTATTTTATTTTATATAACAAGGTGCATCAAGGAAATAAATAAAATAATATTATTAAAAAATTAAAAATACATAAATATTGTAAAGAAGAATATTGAAAATTAAAAATTGGACAGCTAAGAAGAAAACACAAAATGCTCCCACTCCAAAGTGGCAAATTTTGGTAATAGAAATAATAATGCAATGATAGAAATAGAAAATATAATTACAATAAATAAATAAATAAACAAATAATATTTAAGAAATGGTTTATGCATTATGCATATTTGAATGGCATTTCAAAATAATTACAAGGCCACAATTTATATTTGACAATGTTTTGCTAAGTTCAGTCATTATTCAATCTATTAAAATAATATATACATAAATTCATATTTCAACAATCTTTTTCACAATATTTAATTTTTTTAAAATAAATATATATAATAAATAGTTATAAAAAAATATTAATAATAAACAAATATAATTAGTTAAAAAAATTAATTTTTCTCCACTGTGAAAGTTGCCATTCCACTTCCCTTGTTTTTGGGATAAATCATTTTTCCGCAATCAATCACCCAAAAATTATACTATCGGTTCTTTTTCATATTATTTAATCATTAATTTTTAATATATTTTTATTTATTTTGATCAATATTAATTAAATTAAAATTTGATAAATTTAATTAGTATTTTTTACAAATATGATAAGCTCATGTTAGTCGAGGGCGTGTGCACAATTGAGAATGAACCGGAGACTGTGCACTCTCACCCGATGACAGAGGATGTGGTTTACAAATTCATACACTTTAAACATGGACCTATTACCACTATTGTATCCAATAAATTTTAAATTTTTGCAATAAATATCTCAAGCCAACCCATTTAGCCGTGGACCAATATATGCCGGGTTATTATCCCTTTGGGTTAAAAATTTTATCTCCAATCCATTATTTATTATTTATTTTTATTTTTTAAAAATGTTACCAAACACCACTAGCCTCCTAACTCCACCAAAAAGCTTTTAAACGGAGTGGCCCAAGTTAGGCTAATCCTATTCAATGTTTGGGCTTCTCTTTCATGTACCAATCTCCTAGCCTTTCAACATTGCAACATTTGTTCTTTGTAATAATAATAATAATAATAATAATAATAATAATAATAATAATACATAAATGAATAAATTGCAACATTTGTTGAGCATTCAACTCATTCACAGCAATACATAAATAAATTTGTGTTAAATGCTTGATATATGCTCATATATTCATTTAGTTTGGCTGCTTCTAGCCAAACTTCCAAGCTGCCTCCACGCCTTTATTTCTATTATGATTGAGGGGTCATTTAGAGGGAGTGGAATACGCATGAAACAATAAGATTTTTTTTTTTTATTTTTTATTTTCCCATCTAAAAAGAGTTAGATCTTGGTTCATGCCCATTTTCAAATAGAATAGATAGATGCAGTGATAGTCCCAGTTTGGAACTAGGTGGGGCTTGAACTCGCGTATTCCATCTTGATACTTCTTACTTGGTAATTGGTATAGCTTATTATATGGATCATGAGTGAACTTTTCATTTGAACATGCATGTTTAACTCCTACTATTTTCTTGATAATGAAGTTTTTTAATTTTAATGGTATGTTTTTAAATTTTTTGGTACTTTAATTTTATAATTATATTTTAAATAATATTTTAGGGTTTAAGATTTACTATTTAAAATAATAATAATGATAATAAAATAATTTGTTTATGAAGAGTAAGTCCACTAAAAATGCAAGATATATATGAGAGTATGATAGCACATGGATTATTATTTCATCTTCCCCTTTCCCCTTTGAGTCCACTTTGAGAAAAGGTACCCATGGTTTCTTGTTAATGAGGACTTTGTTTGCTAATTTTCTTGAGATCCACCAAGTTTTGTTTTTAGTAATGAGGACTTTGTTTAATATTTGAAAGATTAAACAAAGTTTATTGAAGCCAGCCATTGCTATTGATAAAAGTTGTTCTTGAAAGAAGAGCCTAAACAAGCTATTTCTCTTTTTAAAGGTTGTGACATTGTGATTTTTTTAATTAAATTGTTTAATGTATCTAAATTTGATAAATACAAGAACATTATTGATCAAGTAAGGTAGTGTTAAAGATTTAAGCTTGTAAATAACAGTGATAAGTGTATTTTATGATCCACAAAAAATTGGAGTTTCAATGTAACAAATAGGATTATAAAAATTTACACTGTTTTCTAATATAATGTAATATAATACAATATAATTTTATGGATAAATTTTGTAAACAAAATTACAATTTTTTTTTTAACTTGCAGAGCTTATAAATAATTTTAAATAGTCTTAGATATACTTTTTAGTATTTCAAAAAATATTTTTTAATATAGATGATTTGATTTAGTATTAAGTAGATTCGAATATTTTGAAGAGCTTTTTATTAAAAAAAAATAAAAAAAATATACATGTTGAGATTAGTGGCAATTTCATAGGAAAAGAATCAATGCAATTCATGTGGATTAATTTTTGAGTAATGCTATTTAGGCCGAATTGAAAGAGCGAATTGATAGTCTAAATGACATAAATGTCAAGTTGGTATCTACATCAAAATCCATGTCATTCTTTATCTCTCTTTTTGAAAAATATTTATTTTTTTTAATAATCTAAACCCTTAATATTTATAATTTTTAAAGCTTAACAATTTATACAAAACTTTAAACCCTAATACTCTAAAATCTTAAACCCAAATGTAATCTTATATCTAAAATTTAAAAAATCTAAACCTTAAATCATAAGCCTTAAGAGTAATAATGACGTCATTGACGTGCATGCTAACATGATTACCAACTTGACATCAACTTCATTTGATCTATCTATTCAATCTAAATATCATTATCATTAATTTTTATAGACTATTTGTTTATTAATTTGAAAGGAAAATGTAAAATTAATTTCATATACAGAAAAATTTATTGTAAGTAGTTGTAAGACATTTATGAAACTATTGATAAAAAATTATTATAATTTTTTTTAATTAAGATGAAATTTGAATATAAATATTTTAACTGCATGGAAATAAAAATATAATATTATATATTTGAATGAATAATATCAATTGATATGCCAATTTTTATTTTGGGAAAAAATATACACTCGATATTTTGACAATTTTAAGGGGGAAAAAGTCAATAACATAACTCAAAATTTTGGAGGATTTTTATTCAAACCTTCCAAAAAAAAAAATTCATTTTTAATAATTGATGGTTTTTCTTTAGAAAATAACTTGGAGGTCGTTGGGATGTTGCAAAAAAGACATCCAACACCTTGGAAGCATTTCAATACCCCAAAAATCCCTACTTTTTCAAATAGCATTCTAAAATATGAAAAATAATCCAACGGACTTGGTTCCGTCATAACTATCACGGAACCAAGACGTGGCTCATTTTTAGTCATGGATTTATAATTTTTATTATTTATTTATTATATAATATAGGGATAGATAGGTAATTACATTAAAAGATTGCTGCTCTTTATTCTTAAAGTAATTAAATTAAGACAATCAAACGGGTGGGGATGATCCATATCTTAGTTCTGTCGTAACTACCACAGAACCGAGTCCATTAGATCATATCTCTTCCAATCTTGTCTAGCCTTTATAATTGAGCAAGTTTTTTGAATGCGTACAGTACAATAGTCTTTTTTTTACTTTGACCATAAAATATCAATTGATCATTTTTATTAACCGTGGTCTATGGCCCGGTGAATTAGTCAATAAGAATGGACACATGCCTTCTTTGAGGTGTCATGTCAGCAGTGTATGTAGATGGAGAGGTGAACTAGTGCATACATGTCATTAAATTCTCTACATAATCCTCTTGATATCCTCCTATGTCATCAAATTCTCTCCGGAATCCTCTTGGTAAAACTAAAGTTTAATGGCCAAAATGATATAAATTGAACTTCAATGCTTAAAATGAAAAATAACCATAATACAGTATCTAATCAAAATATTTACCCCTTGATAAGCTCATATTACCTGGCTCAACCTCACCCTCACATCAATTATGGGGTAACATGCTTAAGGGTATCATTTTTTTCACCGACAACAAGTGTTGTGAAGCGATTGTCCAAAGGGCATAAGATGGTGCACTAGTTACGGTGCTTAAAGACCCCTAAAAATTTATTATATGGGGCAGACTAATATGATGGACAATGACAACTTGTCATGTGTATCCAAAATATTACAACTATAACATTTTTATAATATTTCTATAATATGCTATAGTATTTGTGGGTATTACAATATTTTACATAACTACTATAGTATTTATACAACAGTACTATCATGTGTTGCATAATATAATATACTATTATAGTATTTATATAGTACACCACAATACCCTAAAAAGTTTAAGTTTATGGATATACACATATCTACATATTTTTCTCAATGTCAAATGGAAGATTATATATTTTGAATATATTTAAAAAAAAATGTATAAAGCACAATATATTAAAAAAAAACGTTACAGAATGATAAGGATTGAAAAACAAAATTTCATATAATTTCTAGAATTCAAACTGCAAGATCTAAGCTGATATCTATAACCAGTTGAAAAAGATTGTTTTACTGTTAAACACTATAAATCTACCTTTTAAGAGATTTAATTATTTAAATTAATACTGTTAGTGCAAAGCTCACTTTAATTGGCATGATTTGACACTAAGTCAAGGTGATTTGACATCCATAGTAAGGTGGCATAGATGATGACGTGGATAACATGGTGACTTGGCAAATGTGCTAGGCTTGGAGGAAATATCTTGGGAGATCTTGGTAGAGTTATTTTTGGTATGTGTTACAACTCCAAGACAGGATCATATCAAGACCATATTTAGGAGATTTGATTGAAGACTAAATATGGATAGAGGCTAATTGAAGAAATACCTTTTCAATGATCGATGAGTTACTTAATTGAAGACATACCTATTGTATAATAAGACTATTAAAGGTATGATTGAAGACATATCAAATTGGGGAGATACCTATGGTTGATATGATTGGCATTATTGATTGAAGATCTATTCTTAGGAAGATTTGAAGACCAAACTTGGGTGAATTGAAAATCAAGTTTGGAAAGTTTTGTGAAGATGCACAAAGTCGTGCGCCCTTGCGAGAGGACTGCGTGGTGAGAGCTGAGGAGGTAGGCTAATTGCTGGTAGTCGGGATCGGGAGGTCTGGCTGCATCGACTCGGATAAGCATGACTGGGAGATTGATGGGTCTTGAGGTCGCTTTGTAAAGGAACCAGAACTTAGTCAAGTCAGCAGTCAGGGCTATGTTGCAAGTTCGATTACAACAGAAGTTGCAACAGCAAATTTTAGAAGGTTCTAAAGTTAGTAGCTGCGGAAATTCTAAAAAAGGTGTGAGCTATATTTGGGATATTGAGACTTCTATATAATCTACCTTACTCTGAGATTATTGAGGTGATGTGAGCTAGACATTGTACAGACACTAGACAATCTAGAGAGGGTAATAATCTTCATTTGAAAGGATGAGTATCCAAATATTTGTACTCATGTATTTTTATCTATTTTAGTGGATTTATTATCTCCGGGCTTAGCCCCCAAACATAGGTGAGTTGGCATCGAACTGGATTACCAATTTCGTGTGTCTTTTTTTTGGTTTGTGTGTAAGTTTTATCGAGAGTGTTTGAGTATTGTCAAAACCACAAATCACACTTGTGAAACTAACAAATACTTTTCAAAATGGATTAATATTAATTAAATCAAATTCCAATAAACTCCATAAATTTGCAACTGAAGTCAGGTAAACAGTTCATTAGTGGGAATTAGCCCTCCCATTGCATTTTTCTATGAACCGGGTAACTTCCTAGGTTCAAAATAAAAATGTTAAGTCACATGACAAACAGTAACATGATTGGTCATTTGTTTGCTTGTTAATAATTTTCTTCTAAATCTCTTGTCCCTCCTAAACTGGCTTAATGATAATAATAATATATTATATGATATGTTCTAGAAACCCACTTATTGAATTCATTTGTGTGCCCTGAATGATTACTTATCCTCTGCAAAATGGTTTGCTGCCTTACCTGCCTGACAAGTTACAAGATAACCAACCATTCAAAAAGAGACAACCTACTGTTAATGCCAATGTAGAGGTGTTTCAAAAATGAATAGTTTATTTATTTGTTTATTTATTCTTAAATATATGTCAAGTTGTCAATATCAAAATACAACAAACAAAATGTTTACTATTTTACATTTTTTATTAGTAAATATTCGAATTGGTAATTTTATTTTTCTCTCTCTACTATTTTGGTCTCTCTACTCAGAAATGCTCCTAACTAGTTTTTCTATTCTTGAAAATAAACCCACTTAGTCCCTCTATGTTTGAAAATGACTTAACGAGTCTCTGCATTTTCAAAAGTAGAGGGACTAGTTGGGAAAAGATTAAGACTTAATGGACTAAGTGGGTCTATTTTTAAAAATATAGGGATTAGTTGTGAGTATTTTTGAGTAGAGGGATAAAAAAAATAAAAAAAAAAATAGAGGGACTAACTCGAATATTATATCTTTCTTATTTTGAGAAATGTTTTTAACAAATGACACTAGTTGGTATAATTTGGAAAAAATTTGACTTAGTTAGCAAATGACATATATATATATATATATATATATATATATATATATATTCATTGAAATTTAACTTAGTTAAAAATAAATTTTAAACGAAAAAACATAAAAATCTCTGGACATTTATAATTGATTCAAAAGATTGTATGATAACTGTAATGATGAACATATTTTACTTATAATTCTTATGCAATTTTTTAGACATCAAATCAATTTTGTTTTGGTCTCGTTCTTCTCTTTCTTCTATGTTTCTTTTAAATATTTGATTCTTTTTATACTTTTTAAACATATTCTTCTTTTTATTATGCTTCTTATTTTTCTTCTTATATTCTCATATTCATGTTATTTTTCTTTTATTTTATTTATATATTTATTGTATAACTCTATTAATAGTGCTCATTTTTTACTTTTGATTTTATATTTTTTGTAAAACTCTATCAACAATGCTTATTTTTCTTGCATGAGTTATGTTAGGTTTAAAGTACAATGGTTTCTTTATTGTATTTATAAGTGTTCGCATTATTTATCCTTTAGGGAATTAAGTAGATTTGATGTTGATTAGCTTTAAGCCTTTTTAAAAGTGTTTTCAGAATCAGTTAAGTACTTTTTAATATTTTATGTTTAGATAACCTAACGAATAAATGCTTTTATATATATGAAGTTATTTGTATATGGCCTTTTAAAACAACTTTTAGAGGTGGCAAATTACTAAAATGGGCATTCATTTTATCTTCATTGAGTTATTATTATACATTGCTCTTAATAATGACTAGGTATTTTCTCTGGCTTCGCATCAGAGATTTTAAAATTTTGTGAGGAGTTTTAAGGCAATATCATATATAAAATAATATAATTAAACTACTCTTAACATGGAAACTATTTTATACCTTGGATTTCAAAGGTCTTATGGACATTTATTACATAAATAATTAGGTGTAATCAATGTTTTTCAATTATTAATATTATAGGTAATATAAATAAAAACTTAAATGTTTTTAAAAAAAAATTAAAATTGTTCCTTTGAACGCTCTCGGAGTAGATTATATATCTACTTGAATAGTATGTATAGATAATAAAAGCACTCATAATAATAATAATAATAACTTAATGTATTATATTATAATTACAATTATTATTATTTTATTATTTTATTATTTTATTACAATTATTATTATAAAAAAAACTAAAATTCTAACCCCAGCACAGGTTAGAATTCCCTTATTGGTAGAGAATCGAATTCTTTTAATTATTATTAATAACTTAATGTATTATGATTATGATTATAATTATAATAATTATTACTACTACTACTACTACTACTACTATTATTATTATTATTATTATTATTATTATTATTAAAACCTAAAATTCTAACCCCGACATCAGCGTTAAAATTCTCTTATTGGAGGAGAAACCCCGACATCAGCGTTAAAATTCTCTTATTGGAGGAGAACCGAATTCTTCTAATTTTTTTTTCCACATTGATTGATTTAGAGCCAAATTGGGTTGATTCGGAGATTGAAAACTTAATTGATTAATTGGAAGCTATCTTTGGTTGATTGAGAGCTAATATGGGTTGTTTAGGAGACTACTAAGTTAGTTGATTAATGGAAGTTTATGTTTGTTTTTGATCGATTTTTTGAGAACTGCAGATGTTTCCATGTTTGGTAGGAATTGATATATCTACTTTAATAGTATGTATAGATAATGAAAGCGCTCATAATAATAATAATAATAATAATAATAATAATAATAACTTAATGTATTATATTATAATTACAATTATTATTATTATTATTATTATTATTTTATTTTATAACAATTATTATTATTAAAAAAAAAACTAAAATTCTAACCCCAGGTTAGAATTCCCTTATTGGTAGAGAATCGAATTCTTTTAATTATTATTAATAACTTAATGTATTATGATTATAATTATAATAATTACTACTACTACTACTATTATTATTATTATTAAAACCTAAAATTCTAACCCTGACATCAGCGTTAAAATTCTCTTATTGGAGGAGAACCGAATCCTTCTAATTTTTTTCCACATTGATTGATTTAGAGCCAAATTGGGTTGATTGGGAGATTGAAAACTTAATTGATTAATTGGAAGCTATCTTTGGTTGATTGAGAGCTAATATGGGTTGTTTAGGAGACTACTAAGTTAGTTGATTAATGGAAGTTTATGTTTGTTTTTGATCGATTTTTTGAGAATTGCAGATGTTTCCATGTTTGGTAGGAATTGATTAAGATTCGGCCATAGTCACTACACAAAAAAAGTGCTTTTGGGGCGGTTTTCAACACCTATAGAGGCAGTTATAACCGCCTTTATAGGTATAGTGTTGGTTTTTTTACCCATCTCAAAACTCGCTCAGTATCAAGCCTGGGCTCTACACTTTAGAGCCGGTTTGTACTAACCGCTATGTAAGTTTTTATCTACGGAGCTGTTTTTTTAATAACAAAGAGTAGAAGCGGTTATAACCGCCTCTATAGCTACTAAGTTTTCATTACCCTTAATAGTTTTACAAGTGGTTATAACCGCCTCAATAGCTATTAAGTTTTCATTTCCCTTAATAGTTTTAGAGGCGGTTATAACCACCTCTATAGCTACTAAGTTTTCATTACCATCAATAGTTTAGATGTGGTTATAACCGCCTCTATAACTACTAAGTTTACATTATTATCAATAATTTTAGAGGTGGTTATAATCGCCTCTATAGCTACTATGTTTTCATTACTCCTCAATAGTTTTAGAGATGAATCTCTAAAATTATAAGTACTAGAGGCGGTTATAACCGCCTCTATAGCTACTAAGTCTTCATCACTCCTAATAGTTTTAGAGGTGCTTATAACCACCTCTATAGCTATTAAAGTTTCATTACTTCTCAATAGTTTTAAAGGTGGTTATAACTACCTCTATAGCTAATAATTCTTACATGTTCATATTTAGAAACGGTTATAACCACCTCTAAATGTGGTCATTACTTTTAATTTATTTTCCTACTAATAATAAATAAATTTATTTAACCTGTAAATTAAAGACAAATATTTAAATATATTAAAAAATATCATAAATTTAATTTCATTGACTTTTATTGACGAAAGTGAAATGTATTTTGATTAATAACAAAATGTAAAGAGTTTTACACTATTTATGTACTTTCATTACAAAATATTTGGGTTAATTACACAAAGCAAAAAACTTCATATATCATCTTCATCTTCAACCCTCTCGATTTTTAATCATGAATTCTCCAAAATCTGCAAAAACATATAAAAAAAATCCAATCTTTTAAATATAAAAAAGATTGGATATATTGCATTAGAAAAATTGTGACGCCAAATAACAAACGTAGCTTAGGAGGACCAATTTAATTAACAAATTTTTCTCATTAAAAAAATCTTGACTGAGATAGGCGCAATTGAGGTCACTATTTAACAAAGTATCAATAGTGTCATATTGTGTTCCTTATTTCAAAGGATTGCATTTTTTTTAGAGTACAATCATCAAAACACAAGGAAACATGTGCACACACTGACACGCACAAATATACAAGAAAAAGTAATGATTAGAGCATCAATTTTTTTATAACAGCCACTCAGAAATGTAATGGCATTATCAAGTATACATGCTATTCACAACATGTAAAACAATACAAACTAAAAACCACTAATTTTTAACAATTAAACTTTGAATGCCGTTCATAAGAAATTCATATACATTTATTTGCAAACAGTAGACATCATTATCTAAATTTCACTGCATACTATTCCCAGTGAGTTGTAAAACTGGCATTAATTATATATAAAAAACCCAAAAAAACTAAAGACACTGGATCATAGTTTCACTGGGGTAATGGATTGCAGGTATGACTAATAAATACTGAAGAAATCAACTGTAGCTAATGTTTGATGTTTGCACTGAAATTGAAGAATTCAAGAAAATATAGATGAATTTTCTCACTTTGCCATCAACAAATCTTGTGCAATCAAACTAAAATATATCACAACTGTCTAGTTCCTCAAATATATGGCCACTCGAAGTCTTAAATTAAACATGAAGTTCATAGACTAAAGACTTACGTACTTCATCAAAAGGCTAACATATGAACCAGGAGCTTGTGAGATTGAGGAAGAAAATAATTTTCAATTCAGATGCTAATCAGATAATGTTTAAATGCAAATTCTTGTTTGCCAACTCTGGGTATATACGCTTCTTACAAAAAGGAAGACCATTAAAACAACAATGTTATGGCATGGGCAAGGTAAATAATACTACCTCACAAGAAAACCATAACATAGAAATATTGCATTGAAGCAACTTCAAACAAACTGGCCATCTTAAAAAAAAAAATAGAAACAATATCCAATCCAAGATGGAGAAAATAGATCATACCAACGATGACTATCTAATTGGAAACCATATAGCTCATTCATGAACAAGCTCATTAGAACATCACCTGCATGAAACAAACACGAAAAGAAAAAAATAAAAAACAAGATACCAAAATAACAAAAAATTGCACCATATAATTCACAATAAAGACCTGATTATATCCCAAATATATACCAGACTAAACCACAAAGACAAGCAAAGAAACACCTAAAATGATCATGTTGTGTTCCCAAATAAATAAATAAAAGAAAAGAACAAAATAGACTTAACATTGCGAAAGACCATCTGAAAAATTATGCACCCTATATATTTCTTAGAATATATATATATATATATATATATATATATATATATATATATATCTGTGTGTGTGTGTGTGTGTGTGTGTGTGTGTGTGTGTATTCATCTCAGGAACCAGGGGATCATCTGGTTTCATAACCATCACGAGTGAGCAAATTGATAGCAGAACATGCAAATTTGAAAAATAATTAAGAGCTTTGATGATTTTGAATAAATTGAAAGGTCATAATAATGTGCCACAATTTACTACTTTGTAAAAGTTTTCATGCATGCATATTCAAAAACATCAGTTATATAGATAGCATTATTAGATGAGCAACTACTACAAATGTTTCAGGCATCATGCAACTTTTTTTAACCCAAGTTTCAAAACATGGATCCTATAATGCAGTTTTAGATATTTCAACTTGACACAAAAAACACAAAAAAAAAAAGAAGCAAAGAAGGACTTGGTCAATTCAGTTAAGAAACTTGTCACATCATTGAACAATAAAAGTTGTCATTTGTAGCATATCAAAAATGAAAAATAATATATAAAGTAAAAAAACAATGACGAAAAAAACACCTTCAATATAGTCGGGGTAGGAGTCCATTACTCCTCTAGAATGTCCAAGCGGATGCCATAGGGTGAAATATATAGCAAAAAGAGAAAAAAATAAAAACTATTCAAGTAAAAATTATAGTGATAAAATAAGAAAGAGAACAATTAGATCTGAACTTACTTACCTCATCTTGGAAAAGCGACTAGTGAAAAACCACTCCTTGGGCTTGGCCACATGGCTCCAGGTCGGGGTTTTATTTCTTGCCACTACAATAAAAGGCATATATGGTAGGTATTAATTAAATTAAAGATAGTTTAACACATGATCTAATGAGATACAAAAAGTGTGTTAATCTACCATATAAAATGCACCAACAAAATATACATATATGCCAACTAGTGAACATACAATAGAGAAGCAATCTGGCTCACCTTAAATTGATCAAGATCAAAAACATGTAGATCATTAAAGTACCTGCAAAAGAAAAAGTTCGTATTGCCAAGTTATTTATGAAAGTGAGATGAGAAAGGCAATGATTTTCAATCACGCCTATAATGATTGTAACTATTTCCAGTCAAAGGACTCTCAAAAATGGAACATATTTATATTATCTTAAGCATTAAGGACAAAAAATAATACTAACATCTAACCTATTCCAGCCATAGCATCTGCCCTAGACAAACAACAAGCACAGCTGATATGGGCTTACTGATTACGCTCAGTGGATTCTTCTTGGCGATCTCCTTCCTTCAAGGAGGTTGCAGAACCACCTTAATTGCAGTATCAAAAACAGCTTTGACATTCTGCTCATCAGAACCAACAAAATTAGGAATATTCAGAGTATTTAAGATGCATGGTTTGTATTATTTTCACTGACTACTCAAATGATTATCATGTACCTGCTGAGTCTTGAAGCTGCATTCAATGTATGCTGAAGCACCAATTTGCTTCCTAAGTTCCCCTCCCTAACAATGAAAGTTTTTCTTCATTGTCAAAACTCTCTAAAGGAAAATTTTCAAAATTAATTTTCTCAGGTTTGATCACTTACATGTGCAGGTGTTATTGCAACAACACCTGGGTGATCAGCAAGATATCCTCTGTCGTCACGAGAGTCTGGAACATTTAATGATAACAATGATCATACAACAGAAAAGGAACCTTTTGTCATACTACATTTCTTGATAAGTTTTTAAGAGATTACACACGCCTAGTTTGGTTCCCATTCAGAACAATTGGAACATTGGGAGCAAAGCGATGGAATTCTGGCATCCACTGATTAAAAAAGAAGATCTAAAGCATGAGCTAATTGCAAATTTTGAAGGCTTTGAAGATAATAAACTAAGGCAAAAAAAAACATCTGGATGCCTTAACTGAAACCTTCATTTTAAAATGAAACATTTATGTATGCCTTCATTTTAAAATATGGCCTGAGAGATTAATTGTCACCATCTTATGCTGCATTTTAATTTCAATGAATGATGTTATATGCACTGAAAGATCTAATGAAAAACCTAAAAACAAACAGAATTACAGTAAAAATCTCAGGAAAAAAAATATAAAAATGACATTAATATTATTAGTAAATGCTAGAAGCTTGTGGATCTAATGAAAAAATGGCAGATTACAATGTTAATACTGAAAAACAAAGAGAAATTAGCATCTCTAACTCTCAGTGGACTATATATGCCGCTAGCTCTTCCTACAAATCAGATAGCAAGGAAGCACATCATTGCACCAATCACAGCAGAGAGAGCACTTGAGAAACAATTAATTTCAATCTAGCTAATGATCCATAGATCGATAATCAACAACGCCAGATGAGATGATAATGATATAAAGCTAGCTAGAATTACAGTAAAATCGCAATAAATCATATTAGCAGAGCTCTCTCTCATTGATAAAACAATCGATCCAACAAGCTAAAATTACTGTAAAAATTTCAAGAAATCATAAGAAAAAATCCGCAAAGCTCTAATTGATAATGATGTAAAGCAAGAAATGACATGAAAATTAGAAAAACATCTCTGGGAATTAAGATCACCTGAAACCTTAGAAAGAGAGAGAGAGGAAGAGAGAGTGAGAGAAAGATGGAGCAATGGGGCGGGAAGTGAAAGTGAGTATATATAGGGGGGATGAAGAGCTAGCACGACAACCGCGAAGGAGACCGCTTAAACGACGCCGTTACAGAAAATTCTAACATAACCAACTCCGTTATCAGTGGAGGCGATCGTCGGTTAGAACTCACCGGCGGTGGTGCGGCGGTGTGGTGTGGCGATCGTCGGTGCGGTGGGGCGGTGCGGCGAAGATCGTGCGAGAGAGAGAGAGAGAGAGAGAGAGAGAGAGTTGTTTTATTTAATTTGTGGGGGTTTTTTAAAACCGGATGTAATTTATTTTTTTTAAAAATTATAACACAGTATGGAGCCGGTTTTTAATAACCACCTCTATAAAAGTGCTTCTAAAACTGAGAATTGGTGTAGTGAGTTAACTACAGATTTTACCAAGGTTGATATGGAGAATGTTAACATAAGAGAATGATTTAGGATGATGATTAATTAGACATCCATATAAGTCACTTCTTAAGGATTTTGTCCTATAGAGGCCAGTGAGATGTGGCGAGAGCATGATTTGATCTTAAGAAAAAGTTTGTTATCCATGATGATTGTGTTCCAGATATTGAGAAAAGCTTTGAGACCAATAGGGTGTTAGTGAAGGCAGAGCTTCTAGGAGAGGATCTCATGTGTTGATTACCATTATTGATGAGGAGTCAAGGGATGCAAATTTAGAAGGAAAGTATGATATTTCGTAATTTGTATGAAATCTTGTACTCAGTAAATTGCCTATTCTATTAGTAAATTAATTATTCAAGCTTGACCACGCAGATATATGTATTTAGTACTAAAATGAGTTACCAAATTTCTATGCCTTTATCTTTCTTTTTGGTTCTTTTGATTGTCTGTGATTGATAACTTGAAGAACATTAATAATCTCTATTAGTGCAGACACACTTTATTAGCATCATTTGATAACTTGTTTATAATGACATGGCAGTCGATAGTGATGTGGCAATTTGATGAAAAGGCATGGTGTCATGGCAATGGAAAGGTATCAACTTAAAGGAGATATTCTAGGAAAAACGCCATCTTAAGAAGGAGCTATTAAAACTAAGGTTGATCTTATTTAAGTAGTAAGCAAGGATGATAATTATGTGAAGACAAAGCCAAATGGAGATTCTAGCTACGTTTGGCAAGTCAAAGGTTAAGAAAAAGATCTTAGCTATATTTGGCAAGTGGATTGATTTAAAGTGAAACTACTTGGAGGACAAGATCATATCGGAGCTCAATTTGTTTCCATGAAGATAAAGCTAATTGTGGACAGAGCTATTTAAAGACATAACTGCACATGGAGAAGATTGAAGACAAGATTATGAAGAGCCAAACTTCAATGAACAGAATATTAAATTTGGGAACTAGAAGATTAAAGAATCAAACTTGGATGAATGAAAATCAAGTTTGGTAACTTAAATATTGCAAGAGATTGTGAAGGACAAATTTGGATGATTTGGAGATTAAGTTTGGTAAAGATTGTTGAAGACTATCTTTGGTGAATATGCACCATGATGAGGCGTGACCAGTGAGAGAGTATTGTTGACAAGATTGTAAGGAGGTAACTAGTTGATGATAAATTAAGATAGGGAGGATTCGACTGCATCGACTTAGACATAACTAAAAGGGTTGGAGATATCTTGAGGTTGCGTTACAAAGGAAGTTGAACTCAGTCAAAGTCATTAGGAGGGCCACATTGCAAGCTCACTTGCACTTAGTGGTGTAACAGCTAATTTTGGAAGTTGTCTAAGTTAGCAGCCATGGAGATTCTATAAGAGGGAGACCCTATCTTTAGGTTGTAGAGTCATCTATATAAAGAACTTCGCTCTAAAGATTTAGGATGAGTCAACTAGACAGAGACCCACGTGTGCGGGTGAGAGAGTGGGCATCTAGCAATCTAGAGAGGGTGCTTGTAATCCTTGGTGAGGATAAATGCAAGTCTTGTACCCAGGTTATTTCCCTCTTTTAGTAGATTTATCTCTAGGCTTGACCCTCAAGTCTAGACTATTAGTGAAGCCAAACTGGGTTACTAATTCGTGTATCTTCTTTCTTTGTGTTGTAGTATGATTGTGCGTGTGTGCTTGCATGAGATATTGATTGAATTGTAACCCGCACACCTCCGACAGAACTAACAATCTCTAATGAAACAGAACTAACAAGTTAAGATAATGGAGAGAAAGAAAACATGTGAGAAATGAGAGTGAGTTTCGAATAGCTTAGTGGTTAAGAGGTTGGAGGGAAAATGAAGAAAACTGGAAGTTAGCATAAAATAACTTCGTGGTTATGATGTTGAAGAAGAAACATGAGTCATTACCCCTGAGATGTATCCATTAGCCTTCAAGATTGTAAGTCTATCTGATTTGAATCATGCTTTACTTTTTGAGGTGATAAAAATTTCAAGCAAGCTTTATTAACTCAGAAACATCAACTACCTACTTAGATTATATGTGTGTCCGTCCCTATTATGAGGATACCATTCAAATCACATGTATATCCACTCTATTCTCTGCCTTTTCTCTCAGAAACATCTACTAGCTACTTAGGTTGCAAATGTGTTAAATATAATTCATAGACTACGTACTTAAAATGGCCATTATCTGCTCAAATTACAAGTTTACCTATGCAAATCAAAGGTTATTTGTGAAAGATACAAGTTTAAACATATATATATATATTTTAAATAAATTATATAAAATAGCTTGGTGGTTAAAAGTTAAGTTTATTAACCAGGGTTGATCCAATTTATAGAACGTTAAGTTACTCAAACAAATATTTTTAAGTTCAATTTTTTATGTATGTTAACAAATATGTACTGAGAGGGATTTATCTTTATACAGAGTCTAACTACCACAAGGATTAGAGATGGCAACCATCTCCAAACCAGGCCTGACCTGACCAGACTTGACCCGACCCAAGTGTGACGGGAAAACCCCGCTTTGACAGGGTTTCGGGTTGGGTTCAAGTAAAATCCGACAACTATGAAACGAGGCGGGGTGGATAAGGGGATTTTGATACCCACCTCGGACCCGACTAGAAAAATAAAATTATAAAAATACACATATGTCATATGTATATATATATATATATATATATATATATATATATATATATATATATATACCTATATGTAAATATTATATTAGCAAATAGAGCTACTCATTGATAGAAAAATAATTGATGATTGATAGCACCCATGTAAACAAAAAAAAACCTATTATTTTGGATTTAAAATTTTAATATCTATTTTAGCATTGTTTTGCATGTGTGACTTGAAAAAAAAAGTGCAAACTTCATTATTTTGGATTGATGTTTTCTATTTTTATTTTTTATATTATGAGTGATTCGTCAAAAAATTATACTTGCCATGATTTTATAACATTATATGTGGGATTAAATATTTTTAGATGGAGGCGGGGACGGGGATGGGGATGGGGATGGGGTAGGGATCCCACAGATGGCCAACTCCCCGTTGGGTTAGGGTGTGTGTGTGTGTGTGTGGGTGTGGGTGGGGGGGAGGGGGATTTCGATTGTAGATTTAAATATATAAAATTTTAATATTAAACAAAATTTGTAGAATACTGCTTATGTTTCTTTTTAATTGGTTCATTTTAGAGTTTTTCTTTCATTTTTTATTTGTCAATTTAAAAAATTTATGAAAAAGTAAATATTGAATTTTCAAAGTTATCTTCTATATTTAATACACTTTTGCAATTTTCAATAAATAATGTGCAACTGCACATTTTATTAAATTATATTTTAAATAAAATTAGTTTTATTAAATTATATTTAAAATAAGAATAATTTTGAAATTTTAATATATTTTTTTTATAAATTTTAGATTACTAATTAACTTTAGCCAATTTTTTTTAATTCATATATATTAATTAATTAAGATAAATAGAAAGAGTAGAGAGAGTACATTAGTAGTTAAATATTGAGATTTCCACGGCTTTTTATTTAAATATTGTTTATTTTTTAATTAATTACCATAATAGGTATTTTTGTAATTATTTATGGAAATAGGCATTTTTATTTTTTTCTAATATCAAACTTTATGCTATGTTTGGATTGAGGGCCGGTGAGGAAAAGTAAAGTAAAATGAGGGGTATGAGGGTCAAAGTGAGTCATTCCCTCGTTTGAATATATATTTATAATTTAATGAAAGGAAAGGAAGGGTTAACTTTGACCCTTCAAAACCCTCCGAACCCCCACTTTTTATAGCCCCCCGATCTGCGGTGACGAGGGAGGAAGAACCTTTTAAAAATTTTAAAATATTTTAAAAGACCTTAATACCCTTAATTTTTAAATTAATTACATAACGTCATTTCATAAGTTTCTCCTTTCCCTTTTACAATCTAATTTTATTTTAATTGAGTATTCACATGACACCCATCGCAGATCCTTGTTTTTATGTATTTCTTTTTTTGCTTTTATGTTAATTTAATTATTTTATATTTTAGTAGATCTTATCAAGCATCAATCCATTGTGATGATATAAATAGCAACATTTTTTTGTCTTATACAAGACAATAATGCATGACATATTTTCAAAGGAAAAATAAATGGTGGTATTTGAGAAGGAACAAAATTAAAGTAAAAAATTTAAAATTAAAATAATAATGATAATTGTAATAATTTAAATATTTATTAAAAAAATCTACTTAAAGTGTGAATTTATTTGAAATATTTATAATGCGTGTGTTTAAGTAGAAATAAGTAATTTTTTATTTAATAATAAAGGTATAATTGGTAAATCATATTATTGTATATCCTCTCCCTTCCCTTTCCTTCTTTAACCAAATAAGTCTTATCAGAAAACTCTCCTTTTCTTTTCCTCCATAAAATTTATTTATCCATAGCAGGGTTAAACCCTTCCTTTCTTTTCCCAAACTTTCGCTTTTACATTTGAATCCAAACATTATGTTAGGTTTTTTTAAAAGGTTGTGGGTTCTACTAGTATTTTAATATTAAAATTTTATTTTATTTTTTAAAGTTGTGTGTTCTACTAGGTTTTTAATCTTTAAATTTTTTTTTAAAAACCACAGGTCCTGATAGTTTTTTAAATTAAAAAACAGTTTTACATTGAAACCATTATAATTTCATAATATGAGAAGTACTGGACCCCTATAATGGTCCATGTCTATATGCTGATCTTACAATGTGAAAGACTACTTTCGGGGCCCATAATCCACCAAATTCATAATGAGATGGACATAAGGGAGGCGGTCAGCTGAAGCGATGTGGTTTATGTCGCAATGAAGGTCATAGCCGTCGAAATTGTCCGAATGTCGTTGGTCCAAGTCGTATTTAATTATGTAAACTAAATATTGTAATTGTTGAACCATTTTATAATATATGTAATTATTTTGGTCCATTTAAAATATCAAGTGAGTTTGTTTTAGTTGTGTGAGTAATTTTTACATGTTAAAATTTTAATTGTTAAAATTTTTAAATGTTTAATATTTGGTTGTTATGAAAAAATATTAAAATTATTTAAATTATTAATAGCTTGTTAGAATTAGAGAAAGTAGATATATGAGAGCAGAAGTGGGAATAAAATAAGTTATTAAAATATATTATGAAATTTTAAGGGCTTCAATGTAAAATTGTTTTTTAATTAAAAAAACCAGTAGTATCCATGATTTTAAAAATAAAATCTTAATATTAAAAAACTAGTGGAACCCACAATTTTTTTAAAAAAATCCTAAAGTTTAATATTAAAAAGAAGGTATAAATATCAAAAGAAGGTATAAATCTATTTTTCATTTTCCATCCTTTTAGTCCCTCTATTATAAAATCTGCCTTTTTGGTCCTTCTATTTGCACATTTTTGTCCTTTAGTTGTAAAATCCGCCCTTTTGATCCTCGTATTTAAACATTTTCATCCTTTTTGGTCCCTCTAATTCATCAACTGAAAGGACCAAAAAGGCAGATCCATCAATTAGAGGATCAAAAAGACAAAAATGTGAAAATACGAGGACCACAAAGGCGGGTTTTATATTAGAGGGACTAAAAGGGCGAAAAACACAAAATAGAGGGACCATTTTGATATTTTGACCTAAAAAAAGTAAAATGTTTATTTTCGAAAATAATTACAAAAATACCTATTTTGGTAATTAATCAAAAAATAAACAATATTTAAAAAAAATCCGATTTCATAGAGGGGTGCACGAGCCGAGAATTAGCTCGGCCTACCCCGGGAAACCCGCCAGGTCATGCCGGGTTAGAGGACCCAATGGCCAGGTGAGCGACCTGTAACTGGCAAGCACGGTAGTGGGTCAGAGGTTTCTGAACCTGTGACCCGGCAGCGTGACCCCCCAGGTCAATCGAGTTCATTAACCCGATGAGTTGTCTTCTGACCTAGCGGGGTGACCCATCGGACATCTAGGTTCATCAACCCGGCAAGTTGAGCCTGGCAAACCGCCATGTTGATTTTATTATTATTATTATTATTATTTTATTATTATTAAAAATATGTTCTCAAAGTTGGAGAGCAAAAAATTAACCACTTGAGCTATAATTTATTACCAATATGCTATAGGAAAAGGCTATATATAGATAGATGTGGAATTTGGATCAAAATATTTATTTTCAGACAACTAAAACTATAGGATTACACTTTCACAAATATTTTTTAAAAATTATTTTTATACTATATATATTAATTTATAAAAAAATTAAGAGACTATATAATAAATTATATATATATATATATATAAACCAATATGTAAAATATCAATGTACCGAACAATAAATTTTCATAAATATTTTTTAAAAAGAATAATTATTTTGTTAATCTCCTTTTGGCTCATAAGTACTAAGTCCCTTCACGTGCACACTCTTAAATTCTCTTAAATATGGGCACTTTTATTTGTCACACACATATACATATTAGATTATTTTATTCCAATTTATAAAATAAAAAATAAAATAAAAAAATAGTTTTCAAATTATGCATATCAATTTGTACAAAAATATATTAGTAAAAAAATGTATATCTTTGAATAATGGTTAACACCATGTTATTATGATTAGTTATAAAAATATATAAAATTTTTAAGTTAATAATTTTTTTCAAGGACAACATGATGAGCACAATAATAATAACCATATAGTTCAAGATCAAAGGGAAATATAAGAGCCAACCCTGATTGTAATGAATAAATAAGTTGATGATTACTTCAATTTAAAATAAGAGAACTACTTGATGTTTATTTTCTTCACTTAAAAATATATGCTAGTAATTTAATTTGATGGATAAACAAATTAAATGCAACTTTTTTTTTATCCATTTTAAAATTATTTTGACATGTCTCAAAATTTTTTAAGTTATTATAAATTATTTTAATTTTTTTTGTTATTTAAAATTAAAGTTAAAAAAAAATTAGGAACTTTTTATATTTATTTATGTTTTATACAAATACAAGAAAAATTTGTAGACCTATTGGTAAGGGTAATAATTGTCTATGGGGTGCCCTTAAAAAAAACATTTGTCCTCTTGTGAACCTCTTTCCAAGAAAAACAAAACCTTGGTCCTTGTTGAGATTACCCCCAAGTTATCATGTGAAGATCTTTTAAAACCTTTTTTTTGCCTGATTAAATTTTCTTCGTGCACAAATTTTCCTTTAATTAACAATTTTATATTTATTTAAATACAATAAAATTTGTGTGCAGTTTGTGTGCAGTTTTCTTTTTCTTAAAAGAAATTATTTATTCATTTTTATTTTTTTCAACAAAAAAAGGTTTATATAAGTACTAAACAATATTATCATAATTACACAACTATGGCCGATAAACAATCAAACTGTTCACGAGCAGCTCGAGTTTGGTTTGATATTGGTTCGAATTCGATTCGATCATTTTAATAACAAACTGAACTTAAACTCAAATTTGAGCTCGAACAATAAACGTGTTGAACTCAAGCTAGAGTCAGCTCGATCGAGTTTGGTTCGAAGTTAGAATATATATATATATATATTATATAATATATGTAATAATAATTATTATTATTGGTTGTGTTTTTAAATTTATATTTAATTTTTAAAATTAAAATAAAAAATAATTTAAATTACAACATCATTTTTAATTACTTTTTTCTTAACCGTTGAATCATTTGATCTAACGGTTGAAATTATAAAAAATAATCTTGAAACCCTAAATCCACTCCCCAATCCCCACTTCCCCGTCTCCCAACATACCAGATACCACATCCTCGCTGCCGCTTTCCAATTAGCTATTTTTGCATTAATTGCGACTTCATCAATCTTACTAATTAGTGTACCCGTTGTATTTGCCTCTTCTGATGGTTGGTCAAGTAAAAATAATGTTGTATTTTCAGGTACATCATAATGGATTGGATTAGTCTTTCTAGTAGCTATCCTTAATTCTCTCATCTCTTGATTTCTTGAACTTCTTTGGTATCTAGAAACCCTAGAGAAAGATCCAGACCATTGTAAAAACCATTCCGTTCTCCTCCGCAAGCAAGAGAAGAGAGAAAGACAAAGAGATCTTCGCCGCTCCCGCCCTGACGTGTCGCCGAACTCCTAGCTTCGCCGCCCCCGCCCTGACGCATCGCAGAACTCCCAGCCTCGCTGCCCCCACCGCTGCTTCTTCTCACCCTTACATCAAACCCTTTTCGTTCGGCTTTCTTCGTCATCCATCCTACTTGTCAGCGATCCCTGGCCACGTGCCCCAAGGTACTCTCCCTTCTCATCCTCTTCTTTTTCTCAATAGATCTATACTTGGGGTTTGATGCTTCAGATCTTGTTTGTTTTTGCTTGATTTTATTCGAATAAGGGTTTTGCTTTCAATACCTTTGAGACCTTGATTCTTTTTTTTTGGATTGTGATATTGTTTGGTTGAATCTTGTGTTGCTCTTGAGAAAAGGAACAATCATCACTTGTTGTTTGCTTTTTTTACTTCTTTTGATTTTTTTAAGATTGGATTATTTGTCAAGGTGCTCAATTGTGGAATTTTGGGGTTATTTCTTATGATGATTCTTAGGTGAGAATTGAAATGTATGAATTTTTTAGCAAGAAATTTTCCTAGAGAATTGATGTTAGGGATTTTGTTTACAACTTTAAAACATTGTTAAATGGCTCGTCTTTTTCATGCTTCCATGTGTATTAGTTTTCAAGTTTATTAATTGGATTATGGATTGTTGGTGTTTCATTTGCTTGTATGCTTTTGTAATCGAAACTCTACTTTGCCTTTTCCTTTTCTATGATCAAAATGACATCTTGCTTGTGTTGCTACTTCGGTTTTTATAAATTTTTTTTTTAATTTTACTCAAGATTATTGTTCAATCTTAAAAGCTTGCTTCTATGTGAAAGTTAGTTGGCCAAGTGAGCACTGTGCTTTTGGATCCAGATTTAATTGTCATTGTTTGTTGTGTTGCATAAATGGTCTTTGTGGGGATGTTGTTTCTCTCTCTCTCTCTCTCTCTCTCTCTCTCTGATGACAATTCAGACATGGGTAGTTTGTTATTTGTTTAATAATTATTAGTTTTTGCTTGGATAACAAACTTATTCTAAGAGTAACTCTTAAATAAAAATTTAAGTTTTTTTTTATGAAATATTATATGTGATATATATAGTAATTTTATTTTATAATTTATTACAAGAAAAGTATTGACAAAGGAGTGGGACACAAATTTGCATGGATTTCTTTTATGGTACAAGTGGTAGAGACAAGTTAGCATTGATACTTTGGTCTTTTGATGCTTTTGTATTTGGATGGTAACTTAGTTTTTGGAATGATTGTAGACCAAATGGTTATATTGAACATGTTACTTTTGGATACCTTTGAATTCAATATTTATATTAACAATGAATTATTAGCACGATTTTTATATTAATATTGCAGTGAAAATTTAAACCATTTCCTACAATTTGTTAAACATTGATTGCAAAAATAATTGTAGCTAAATGATAAAACAAGATAAAATCACTACGAATATGAAAATTGTAGACAAATACCACAATTTTCTACGAAAATTATCGTAGAGAAAGCATAATGGAACAAGAAAAATCCACTATTCTCAACGAAATTTTTTGTAGCTAAATTTCGTAGAGAATTAAGGAAACCATTGCCTACAATTTTATTCGCAGCAAATAATCTTTTCCCTCTACGATTTTTTTAAATTTAGCCACAAATTTCATTTACATTTCTCTACGAAAATAACGTAGAGAAAGGTTCCAAGTTTGGGCTATGAAAACAGGAAATGGTAGCTAAATACTATTACCTACGGGGCATTCTCTACGTTTGGCTCTACGATTGTTTTTCGTAGATGATAAGTTTTACCTACGATTTTAATATATTTTCCTACTAATGTTTACTGTAGACATTAGTCAAGTTTCTTGTAGTGTGTTGAGGTTCCTATACTTTCGCTTAAGAAAGATCAGATATTGTTGAAAGTGGAAGCTGCAGCTTTGAATCCAATTGATTGGAAAATTCAGAAAGGCATAGTGGGACCATTCTTGCCTCCAATATTGAGCATGATTTATGGACTTCACCTTTAAAATAAAGTGTATAACTAGTGGTCATTTTTTATGCAGTTCCAATGTATGCATCCATCTGATTCTACACCAGAACAAGCTCAATTCTTGGTCTTTTTTTTCTATGTGGTGTATCTTGACTTCATGAACAACATGGGGCATTGTAACTTTGAGTTTGCCCCTCACTGGCTCTTCACTGTCGTAAGTATCATCATTAATTAATTAGTTGTTCTTCTTTTGAATCCTTAATCTTTAAATCTGAATGTTAAAGTTTTTGTTGCTAATGATTTCTAACTTTTGATCATGTATCATTCATTTTATTACACTCAGTTCAGAACAAGTCCAGTGATTGTTTGTATGAGAAGTCACTCAAAGGAAAAGAAGAGAAATGTATTGTTGAATGAACTCTCTAAAAGTACTTTTTTTAGCAATTATGTAATTTTTTCCAAATTTATGTGATTTGTTACAAATTTATGAATTTAGCATATTTACAGTTTTTTGAATCGAACTCGAACCAAATTCGAGCTGAAGATTAAAATTTTGAACCCAAACCGAATTTGAACAAAGATTAGAATTTCGAACTTGAACCAAACTCAAGCTACAAATTAGAATTTCAAACTGAACTCGATCTGGGCTCAGCTTGTTCGAGTTCGGTTCGTTGCCAGGCCTAAGACTTTTCTAGTAACCACAAAACTTTCTTCCTCCGAAAATTTTCTTTTTAATTTAATATGTGATTAATTTTTCTACTTAATATCAATTTGAGGTGAAAAAGCAAAGAGAGATTCTCTAATTTTGATATCAAGAAACAAGCACCAACTTCTAACTTAATAATAATAAAAAAAGATCTTATTATAGACTTGGAGATTTTAATTGAAAAATAAGCTAATGATATCTTTCATATACTAAATAGTTTATGTTATATACAAGTAAAAATAGATTTACAAAACAAAAAATACAAACCAACAAGGGATCAAATATCTAAATTTTTTTTTGTGTTTTGATAAATGAAACGTAGTAAAATTTCCAATGGAACATTTCAAAGCCCCACACATCCATATAATTTTTACAGTATTATATATATTTTTATAAAAAAAATAGATAAAACACAACTTTGTTAAAATAAAGAGGAACAAAAATTCAAAGAAAAAAAAATAAAGAACAATAAAGGTTACAAAAGCAAAGATGATCTCACAAAAGAAGAACAATAAAGCAGATTTACAAATATTATATCAAAAATATCTAAAATCAGTGTTTTGAAACTTGGGTTGATCCGACCGGTTGAACCTGGTTCGACCAAACCCGACTAGGTCACTGAGTTTGGTTAAATTTATTTTATAATAAAATTTTCTACTTTCCTACTTTTTAAAAATAAAAATTCATGCTCTTCTCAAACACATGAAACATAAAATATTCATATGCATAATCTAATTAAATATCAATTAATACCAAATTTTTAAAAACCGAATCTAGTTAATTGGAATTAATCTTAAATTTGGGTTTACATTTTACACTATTTTCTTTTTATAAAGTCATCAAATATATACATATGATTTACCTCATCCATATACATGGTAATTGTTATACTTATAAATTATAATAATTTGTTATATGATATAAAATGATTTTAGGTTTATTAGAATTATTGCTATTTATTGGTACTTAAATTATAAAAAAAATATTTGTTTGTTATACTTTGTATTATTATTTTTCAAAATTTTAGTAATTTATATTATATTTTATAATCTTATATTTAATTAAAATTATATATATATATATATATATATATATATATATATATATATATATATATATATATATATTATTTATAACCGGTCCATCCCGGGTCAACCATTGACCCTTGACCTAGAAACCTTTTTGGGTCTCTCCCCTAGTCGGTTTCAGAACATTGTCTAAAATAAATCTTAAAAAAATTATAGAATAACTTTAAAATGAATTTTTTTAAAAAATATATATATATAGTCTATTTTCATTTAAAATTGGTAAAATTTACTGTTTTCTAATATGAAAGGATGATAACTTTTTCTCTTATGGGTAATTAAAAAAGTAAAAATAAAAAATAAAAACAATACACTTAAAAAAAAATGTTCCTTTCACTCACTTTCATATTTCCTCCATTTAATTTGAGCCAAAAATTTCCAAGCAAGTAGGTATCCAATTTTGATAAAAAAAAAAAAACCCTATCTTTTCTTTTCTAAGATCATTTAACTTATTGTCCAAATTGATTTGCTGGATCCTCCGGGCGTTTCCAAAGACTTCAGATTCGCCACGCAATTGAATAAGCTTTTTCTTGTTGTTAATTCTAAGCAATAAAAATACAGTGCACCCAAACCACTAAAAAAAATCTAGATAATAACCTCATTCATTATCAAATATCTAGGTATTTTCAGCGCAATACAGAGATTCGATCTTACATCACTTAACTGTAGATTATTTAATTAACAAATTAACTATTTATTTATTGTTTTGATAAAAATCAACAAAAACCACTTTATAAAGAGATATTAAAAGATAGACATATATTGTTGTACCAGTTACAATGGCTTAACGAAACCTTAGAGATTTATTAACTCATATATAGATATTATATGGGACAATTAAAGCATATTAAGTGCACTCCCAAAAGATATTTATAGAACCAAACACAGTTAATAAATCTCTCTGCCATGCTATGCTACAATACATATAAAGTCTGCTCCAAAAATTTAATTTTGGATCTATCAATTCACCATTCTTTTAATATTTCAATGCACCGAATTGCGGTGGTTGTAAATATAGTATGCATAATATAATTAGGAAGTTTTATAACTTAGATATTGAATGCAAATAGGTGCCACGTTTTAAGCTTGATCCCATTTTGAGAGAACGAAAGTACTAAAATAAAAACGAGGAAAAGAATAAAAAGGAGAAGCTTTTTGGACCAGATGCGTCCACGATGTACCTAGCCGTACATAAATCTTCTATGGGCCCACTCTTTCATTTGATCCTTTAATCATGACCGTCCATCTCCGTGGTCCCCACCAATATCGGATCCAAGATAAGAAAAAAACCAAAAAAATAAAAAATCTAACAAAAATAATTTATAATTTCAGAAATTTTATGCGGTTTATATATGACCATGTGTTGGGGTTACATGAATTAAATTATATGAAAGATTTTTATATTTTTTTTTACTTTAATAAAATAGTTTTGGTTTTATTTTATTTTTGTTAATTGAATCATATATTTAAAAATTATAGCGACGATATATTTTCAATTAAATAAGTATATTGAGCTTAATTGTCATATTAATAGAAGAGAATTCTCCTAGTGCTTAATTTTTATATTTTATTTAAGAAATATCTATCTAGATTATATACTTTTAATAAAATAAAAATTAGGTTTTGATCACTTACAGTGGAATTTCAACCTGTGTTGAATTAATTTAATCTATTTAAATTATTATAAATATTTTATAGTAAAAATTTCTATTAGAGAAATCAGTAAATATGTTCTTTAATTAAATTTATGAAATGCCAAATGGGGTTGAACCAAGTGATAGATTCGGTTCACTTAAGTGGTTTGGGTTGATCAAATGATTTTCAGTTCTAATCTTTAGGTTGGTTTGATATACAAAAATTTAAAATGCCATACAATACAATTTTTTTTTTGTCACTCTATATTTTGTGAAAGCTGAAACAATATAGCACATACAGCACCAAAAAACCAATTTAGTATAAGGCAACTTCCTAAATTTTTTTATCAAAAAATTATAGTAGTAAAAAATTTTCTAATTTACATCATAAAAAAAACTATCTTTCGTTAAAATTAAAAATTAGCAGAACATATCTTATCATAAAAAGAATTTATGCGGCAACTAAATCACTTGTAATGTGTTGCATCACCTGTGCTATTATTATTATTATTATTATTATTATTATTATTATTATTATTATTATTATTATTTTTCAATCCAACATTCTTTATATTTGTAAAAAAAATAATTATTTACCGGGTTTACTTTTAATACTTGAGAACCACTAGTAGTCTAGTGGTATCTCATTATAATGATGAATGAGTTGGCCAAAAATTTAAATCTATGACAGGGAAATTTACCATCATGGATTATACTTATAATATATTATTTTAGATTTATGTGACAAATTATTTAGCCTACCTTATATGTTAAATTTCAAAAAAATCATAACACCATAATCAATGTATCTCTGTACCTCACTTGTAATTTTTGTAAAATAAAATAAAATGAAATAAAACTTTTAATACCCAAACTCAAACTGCAGGATTTGTTTCCCACTAAACAGGTGAGATAAAAAAACCAAAAAAAATATATATAAAATGAAAAATAAAATTAAAATCTATTTAAATAAATATAAGAAAGTTAAACATAATTTTAAATTGTTCTAAAAAAACATATTGTATTTAAAATAATTATTTTAAAAAATAAACAATTTTTTTTCTAAATTTTCAGCATTCCAATCAGGGTTATTAGTTAACTTAAATATCAAGTAAATAATAATTTCAGTAACCTTTAAAACTACACAAGTAAAAAATTAATAATAAACAATTTTTTTTTTTTTATAATTTTCTCCGGGACTCGCGTTCGTCTTTATAAAATGGACCCCTTGGGAGATCTCCCTTCACGCTTCTTCACTGCTCCCCTCTCTCTCTCTCTCTCTCTTGCGCTCTTTCTATATTCATCTTTGTTGGTCTCTCTCCCTCTTTCTCTCTTGTGGTTGTGCTTGGAAAGCCGAGGTCGAGGTAAAAATTTGGTCTTGCGGCATAGAGTTCTTGTGATTTGTGGTCTTTTTTTGATTTTTTTTGATTTTTTTTTTTGGGTATCTCGTATTATTGTTGTGCTTGTTTGAATTTGTTATTTTTCTTTTCATTTTTTGCGGTTTGATAGGGGGATTTTTGGGGGTTTGGGGTTTGATTTATGGTTGATAGTGATGGTGGAAGTGCAAAAAAAATGTGATTTTTCTTCTTCTTCTTCTTCTTCTTCTTCTTCTTCTTCTTTGTTTTAGGAATCATTCTGAGGGAAGAAAAGGCTTCTTTCTCTTTTTTATCTGTTATTTGTGTCATGGGGCATGAATTTGTTAATTTCTTTTTTGGTGTTTTTTTTGTAGTAGTATTGATTGATGTTTTGTGTTTGCTGTGATGTTTGTCCTTAAGATGATACATAGTTACTGTGGGAAAGATTGAATATTTTCTTTTTGTTGTTCTGCTGAATAGTTTTTAGCTTGAGAATCCATATTCAATGTTTTATGAGATTTTCAAAATAGGGCCTTTTATGGCCAGCTGCTAATGGATTGGGTAAGGTTGTTCTTTTTTGGACTGCTGATGTTTTCATGAGATGATTTGGCTTCGGTTTTTGAAGTTAAGTAAGTATTTCTTACGTTTTTATCGTAGTTCCTGCTTTGATAGTTGCTATAGAGGGCTTGTTGTATTTTACAAAAGCTATAGCTGCTCTAACATGTGGTCATGTTCTTTCATTTTCTTTTCAGTATTTTGTGAGTGCTAAGGTTCTTGATGGATTATCTCCTGCTTGTATATGGGGGGAAAAATAATTGCTTTGCATCTTGTCTTGTTTTTTTTATCTGTACCACATGTTCAATTTCTTATGCCTTATCTCCTTGGATCTTTGTTTCTACTGCTTCTTTAACTGCTTTTGGCCTTATGAGTCTCTGAAAGGCTGAAATACTTTCTGATAATTTAAATTTTGCAGAATGGGCAGCAATGGAAATAATGGCACCAATTTTGGTGAGTATACTTATGCAAATTTGGAGAGGGAGCCTTACTGGCCAACTGAGAAGCTCCGTATCTCCATAACTGGTGCTGGTGGCTTCATTGCCTCCCACATTGCACGGCGTCTGAAGAGTGAGGGCCACTACATTATTGCTTCTGATTGGAAAAAAAATGAGCACATGACTGAGGACATGTTCTGCCATGAGTTCCACCTTGTTGACCTCAGGGTGATGGACAACTGCCTAAAAGTTACTCAAGGTGTGGATCATGTATTTAACCTTGCAGCTGATATGGGAGGCATGGGTTTCATCCAGTCCAACCATTCAGTGATCATGTACAATAATACCATGATCAGTTTTAACATGCTTGAAGCTGCAAGGATTAACAGCGTCAAAAGGTATGTCTATATCTCATGTCTTTTTTCTGTTTAATAGTTCTGATTTGTCAAAGAATAGCTTTCGATTTCGTTCTTGTGTTTGCTCTATTCTGAACTTTTTAATAGGTGTTTGCTGTTTGCATGGAGTATTTTTCTGCTGTTTTGTTTCTGTTCCCTCCATTTTTATTAGATGTTTGTCATGTGGTAACATGATAGACTAAATCATCTCAATGAGGACATCAATGTTGTTGATCACGGACATTGTTTAGACAACACTAGTTATGTTTTCAGCTTTTCACGCTAGAATAGATTCAGAATGCAAACGACAAATTTGTTATTTAGAATTATTCTAGTACATCTTTCCCAATTTTGCGGATGTTTGTGGTGATGACAAATAAGAAATAAAAAAAAAAAAAAAAATCCATGGGCATGCAAATCTTGGAATATTTTGTTGCTTTCTTTTTTTGCCATTTTATCAAATAAATCTTTGAAGGAGAGAATCACTTCAAATGAAAACATGTTATCTGAGAAACACTTGGAAGTTGGAACTTAGACTAAAATTACTTAGATTCACACCTTTTAATTTCTTTGTAAATATTTCAAATTTAGGAGCACAAACTTTGGTTGAGTTTCCTAGAGATTAAATATATGTTTCTGATTTTTTTCTTTGGGTATTTGTATTCAACTCTGATTCACATGGAATTTTGCTCTGTATTCTCAATTGTTGTGATCCCTTGCTTATGCTTGTTTGTACATTTGTGTAAATTTATGCAAAGTTATTTTTGTTACCTTTCTTTTCTTTGATTAAAAAAAAAATTCTTTCCGTGGATTTCTATTTCTTATCAATGAATGTCTTATGAACATTTGCTTGTCATCCTGAGATTAATTTGGTAAGTCATGTTTGATCTGGATTCTGGAAGTAAATCCTATTTATTATAGAGTCTCTTGTTAGTTGGAGGATACTATGGTATTGTTCTTTTCTCTTGTTGATAATTATGCTAAAATAAATGTTATACAAAATAAGATTAGGTCAGAATTATTTTTCTGTCATTTTTGGGTTTTTAAGTACCCTTACCGCGGGAACCTTGGAATAACTACAGCCTTGCAGTTTTAGTTATGTCATGATGAACTTTCTAAATGATCGCGTGCAGGTTCTTCTATGCCTCTAGTGCTTGCATTTACCCTGAATTCAAGCAGTTGGAGACTAATGTGAGCTTGAAGGAGTCTGATGCTTGGCCTGCAGAGGTTTGCCCAGTTTTAGTAATCAAACATTTTTGGTCTCATGTGGGCCATTTTATTAACATCTCTCCATTTCGTGCTTATTATTTTCCTACATTTAGCCTCAAGATGCTTATGGCTTGGAGAAGCTTGCTACCGAGGAGTTATGCAAGCATTATACCAAGGACTTTGGCATCGAATGTAGGATTGGCCGTTTCCATAACATCTATGGCCCATTCGGAACATGGAAAGGTAATCCATTTCGCTCCGGTGCTATTGTTTGCACATTTTTCACAAAAGTAAACTTTTAAAAATTGATGGTGTAGGTGGAAGGGAGAAGGCCCCTGCTGCTTTCTGTCGAAAGGCGATCACTTCTGCTGACGTGTTTGAAATGTGGGGCGATGGACTCCAAACTCGATCCTTCACTTTCATTGATGAATGTGTGGAGGGTGTTCTGAGGTAACAACCTGTTCAACATCATGCTTACAATCATTCATTTTAGGTAGTAGTTCATCAATGAATTGGTCTTTTTGTATTTGTTTCAGATTGACAAAGTCGGACTTCCGTGAGCCAGTGAACATCGGAAGTGATGAAATGGTGAGCATGAATGAGATGGCTGAAATTGTTCTCAGCTTCGAGAACAAGCAACTTCCCATCCATCACATCCCGGGGCCGGAGGGTGTTCGAGGGCGCAATTCCGATAACACTCTTATTAAGGAGAAGCTCGGCTGGGCCCCGACGATGAAACTGAAGGTACACACACTTGGTCCTAACTAATTTCCGTACCATTTCAACACGATGTTTTACAACCTTGTCAATCTTTTTGTCAACAGGATGGACTCAGATTCACATACTTCTGGATTAAGGAACAGATCGAAAAGGAGAAAGCTCAAGGCATCGACTTGTCCATTTACGGTTCTTCCAAGGTGGTCGGAACTCAAGCGCCCGTCCAGTTGGGCTCGCTTCGTGCCGCCGATGGCAAGGAGTAAAGTCGTTGAACTCATGATATTCCTGCTGTATGGGATTATCATATCCGAATGTTGTACTACCGTCTTTTTCATCGTCTTTTTTGACTCTGATATATTTATCAGGGAACTGCTTTTGTTTCTATGTTCATTTCATGTTCTAGTGTGTTCTATTAGTCTTCAAAATGGCTTGCTAGTTCTGCATGCCTCTTTCTCTCTATATGTATGAGTTACAAATAAGTGATTAATAGAATATGCTGTATTTCTTGTTTTATCAAAATTGTTCTATTTTTATGGATTTTATTTAGTTTAAGAGCTGGTTGTTCTCTTCTCTTGTCATAATCAATGCTTTTAATTTTTTCTTATTTGCATTCCAAATTTCTTCCTAAGAAATCTACATCAAGTCAGTTTGAACGTTTGGAAATTGAGACTTTTAAACAACTGATAGCTCAGTTTGACTGACTTTGTCTCTCATGATGTACCTTTTTTGAATAAACTAATATATATTTTATTGTATTTCCATGGAAGCATCAGATACTTGTATTTTAATATTAAAAAAAATATGAAGATATTTTTAACTTCAATTTTTTTAAAAATATACTTATAAACTTGGAGCATATTTACATTTTAAGATATAATGATAGTTTTTTTTCTTTAATTTTTATATTTATTTACATTTTATATTTAAATAATCAACTTGATTGGAGAAAAATCAATTCTTCTTTGGATTTTCGGAGATATGTAAATAATCATATTATTATTTTGGAGGTCATATAAAGAGCAAAAAAATATTAGATAATAAGTTGAAAATAATTGAATAATGTTATTATTATTATTATTGTTATCATTATAGAACTAACTCCCAAAAACATGACTTTAAAGTAATTCACATTATTTAACAAAACTGTTTATTATATACAGTAATACTCAATACAACTTAGCTCTAAATGATAATTATATATATGAGGTCAACTTAGGTGCATTGTGATATGTGTGGTTAGTGTAGTACTCATTGAATTTTGACACATGTTCCAAAAATATATTAAAATATAACAATTTTTCTATAATACACTTACTCTTTCCATTAAATTACTTATTTCAAAATAACTATAGAAAATCTAATAGTGAATTACATGAACTTTACCTATTGCATTTCACCAAAGCTTTTCTACTACTGTAATAATGTGGACAAACCACCATAAAAACTTATTATGCCTTAACCATGAATTTGGAGAAAGTTGACATCTCGTATGAGAGGCAAATGTCTTACTGCTAGCCTACTGCAAATATGATAATTATACATAAATTGACTTCACATTATTTAGCATGAAAATTCATATATATATATATATATATAACATTTTCATGGAAAATAAACCAATAATTTATGAAAATAAAAAAATCTTAAAAAATAGTCTACGGCGCTAAGTTTGGGTGGTTATCAGCACTAATTCTGGGTTTTTTGATAGAGGAAAAAAATATAGTGAGAGTTTGAATCTCCATGCAGACCGCAATAATTCAAAATGATAGTGTGTGAAGTATTAATTTTACGCAAGTTACTTGACTAACCTAGAGGCATACTCCCTTCGTAAGGAAAACAAAAAAAAACAAAAAACAAAAAAATCACACTCTCTTTATTGTTCGTGTTAGAGTATAATCCGCATGAAAGAAAAATAAAAAGTCTTATTAGTTTCTCTTTCACATTCAATTCCCACTTGTTTGTGGAATATTAAGAGAATATAACTTCCCTTCATGCATGTATATACATGGAAACTTTGGGGCCATTTATTGAATGAATGGGCAAGGTCTGAGTGATGACAGTCATCCAATAATAATACAAATATATGTGGAGGATATTAACATCTCTCCCTCTATCTTGGGGACCTATTTATTTTATGAAAAAGATAAAAGGTGGGACCACTGCTAAACCATGAGTTATTCCTATGACTTTGAGAGGAGCCCTTTATCATAGCATCTCATATATGATATTTCCTTTTATATATATATATATATTATGAAAAAGATAAAAAGACCACTGCTAATAATGGGAGTTATTACACACTTTTTTTTTATTCACCAAGATGAGGGGCAAGTGAGGACACAACCACCTATCCACAACTATTACTCACATTTCCAATAATATGCCCTCACCCTTAGATTTGAACTCTCATCAGTTATTCAAACAAAGATCCAGATATCAATAAATCACTTGGTCGTTGGTTTGAATTATATAAGAGAGGAGAAAAACTTAAGGGGTTAGTGTTGTGCAATATCCACAGAGAATAGCAAAGAAAAATAATAATAATAATACAGAGAAACAAAATTTTATGATGGTTCAATATATTATAATTTATCTCCTCTGTAAAAAAAATTTTCCTTAGCAATTTCATCTGAATATAGAAAACAAAGAATAATCTCATTAACCAAATCTCAATACACTAAAGAATTTAATTTTCTTTTCTAATAAAACTTCTAATTTTTATAAATATTAATCCAAAAAACTTATTCACCTTTATATAAAAGTTCTAAAAAACAATAATAATAAACAAGTCCAAATTTTTTTTTAAATAATTTGAGATTTTATAAGGTACATTTATGAAGGGTATTGTCATCATGTACTCGCTAGGAATGTCGTTTAAGGATGTTACACAAGAATTAAGAATAACATTAAATTATCATAAATTTAACATAAAAAACAACCAAATTACTGAACTATCCATCTCTTGAAACCATGTATTTTTTTTGGGACTATAAATATTACTTTCTTCATTTATATAACTTAGGAAATTGGAGATGAGTAAAATTGAAAAAATAGAATAAATATTGCCTTGATATTATAAAATGACAACTATTTTGGAATAATTTTTTTTTCTTAAAACAACATGTATTTAGTAATGGAAGGAGTATATCCTTCCAAATTTAAACAAAAATTCAATACCAAACATCCTGGGGAAAGTGTATCTTTCGAATTATATAATTGGAATCTCAAAAATTAAAAAAGGAAATTAATTTGATTTCAGTTTTATCTATGCTTTAATTTAATTTTATAAACGTCAGCACAAATAAGAGCAGGAGGTCAATTTTATTGATATCATTATTAGCGGGCTCTCTCTCTCTCTCTCTCTCTCTCTCTCTCTCTCTCTCACACACACACACACACACACACACACGCATACAAGGGGAACATCATCTGCCAGCGTTCATAGGAACCTCCCAGAGTTTGCAAAGGTGTAGAGAGAATTGAGAGAAGAGAGATAGAAAGAGATTGGTATGTCAACAGTAGCATCAACGGTTATCCGGTCATGGTACTCGACTGTAACTGGTTGTTTTGGTGTGCTGAGGTTTAGTTTAATTGCAATTATAGGTTTAGTAGAAATAAGATTGAACGACTGTAAATGATTCAACCATTATTGCAATCATTATCTACGATTCAGATCAAAGTACCGTACATTCCACTTTTACTATACTACTATTTATAAGTACAGTAATACTATTGCTGAAATAGTTGATCACTATTGGATTTCAATCAAACAGTTTAGATGAACTTTCATAGATTTGAAATCTATAGACGTTCGTAGAAGATTCATCCTCATATATATATATATATATATATATATATATATATATATATATATATTGATAAAGACGGCAAGTGCCACCCCACAAAAGAATTGTCAAAGAAATAAATAGATATGGTGGTATGCGGTTTAACGAACCATATGGATTTAGTATGGGGGGTAGACTAAGATACAATATGCAGGGCAATAACAGCTTGCCATGTGCGCTCAAAATAATATATCATTGTTTATCATGTTAAATCTTTAATTGCATAAACACTATAAAAAGATATATATATTTTTTTAGTAAATATTTTTTTTTTAAGTAAAGTGTATCAAGTACGGGTGTAAATGAGTCAAGCTGCTAGTGAGCTACCTGAGATTGGTTCGGTCAGTGCTCGAATTCGATTCAACTTTTCACGAGTCAACCCAAGCTCGAGCTACTCGTTTAATTTGGCAAGCCGAGCTCGAGCCTAAAAATACTCAACTCGTGAGGCTCACGAGCCTAAACGAGCTTCTATATAATAAATATTATAAAATTAGTTATATTTAAATTACAAAAATACCTACACATATAAGCCACATTATTCTAATTACTAAATTCTAACCCCAAATTAGTAAAATTTGGAGCTTGGAATATTATTATAAATATAATGAACATAAGTTGAATTTAGAGTTTTATTATGAATTATATAAGATTTATTTACATTATTTGAAAATGACAGGTTAATCAAGTTTAAACGAGCTCAAGCTTCTCGAGCTTAGTTTGTATATAACTAATTTTGGGATTTACGAGCCGAACTTGAGCATAAAAAACATGGCTCGATAGGCTCGGGCCTCTGAAAAATGTAAACGAGCCAAGCTCTAACCTAGTGATACTCGGCTAGACTCGGCTCGGTTCGGCTCGTTTACACCCCAAGTACCATGTAGAATCCAATTATTAGATAAAGAGGAATTGCGTGGAGCATCCCTCCCATTTTGTCAATGGAGTAAAAAGTCCTTTGACTTTTCCATATCCCTTATAAGTCCCCCCTTTTCTATAGAAATACTTTCAAGTCTAACAGTCCACTAACGGTGTTAAAAATAGAGTAAAATGACGGGATTGCCCTCAGTTGGTTATAAAATTTTGAAAATGTAAAATAGTTAAAGTAACCATCACATCACATCCCCATACTCATTTCTTCTTCTCCCGAGAAAAGAAAGCCTTTTCGTCTTTTTTCCATTGAACGACCATATCTCAGTCGGTCGTCATTCGTGTCGCTGCTACCGGAGAGAAGGAGAAAGCTTGAGAGCATCCTTGCCTTCTGTTTGGACACTGAAGGGAAAAAAAGGTTCGAAGGCCGACGGCATTGGAGGCCAACACCCTTTGGTTAGTCTTATCTTGCATTTATAGTTTATTGTTTGTTAAATTGGATTATCATTGTTCATAAGCCACGAAATTCCTTGAAATCTCTTGACGAAGACATGAAATTTGAGTGTGTAGTTAGTTTGTACAATAGGTTTGTGCCCTAATTTCAGTTGTAATGAATAAATCCGCATGAATGCATGAAAACAAATGTCTTATGTGTGCAGAATCTCTCTAATAACGTTGATATCAACATGTGGAATTTATTTTAGGGCCGGTGATTTACAAATGTATTTGTTGTTCATGCCTAACAATCACATTACAGATAAGATTGTATCTCTTTAGTTGTATTATGAATGGATGATTAACATTTAGAACCAAAGAAGATGTGAATGGATCATTAACATTTAGGATTCATGCATTTTTTTATTATGAATAGGATTACTATCGGTGGTTATTGTTTACATTTACGTTGTTACGTTCAATTACTGGATGACAATTGCTTGCTGATCGTGAGTTGTTGTTGATATTATGGGCAATTTATATTGTTTGGGGAAAGATATAGTGGGTTATGACTTTGTTATTCAATAAATATATGTCGCTCGACCGGTTTTGTTTTTGTTTGTGTGATTAGGAAGATTATGGGTGACGATTCGGAAAAATCTTGTGAACGGACGTTGTTATTTTAGCATCGATTGTTGATACCATCAACCGATTGAAGAAGATGATGACACGAAGGCATTGGGATATACTTCGAAGGACACCATTCAGCCACCTCATGGACATTGAGCCCATAGTCCAAGAGCGCAGTGTTTTGGATGCATTAATGCAGATGTTTGATGAAAGGAGAAACACATTCCATTTGGGGGATAGTTTTCTGCAATTCAAGACCGAAGATGTTTCATTAATATTAGGATTGCAATGTGATGTCACTGCCATTGACTTCAAAAGGAAAAAAGGAACGTTCTGTATTTGAAGAGGAATACTTCAGTAAAGGAGTAGACCGAAACAAGGACTGCCTGGTGAGGTCATTAATGAACATGGTGGTAAGAAGAGAAAGCAAGAAAGAAGAAAGTTTTGTGAAGCTTTTATTAGTGTACATTCTAGGATTTCTCCTTTTCCCCACAACTTCATGTTCGTCACCGGCATGGTTACCCTTCTATGTGGACAATCTATCAACAATAGGACAGTACGCATGGGCACAAGCTATACATAAATGGATGATGGATGATGTACCTCTCGCAGCTGCTCGTGTGAAAGAGAGATGTGCCGGGAAGCAATCAAGGATAGGATACGTAAGGGGTTGTACTATGGCATTAATCATATGGTTTTATGAAGTCACAGGTAACGGGAAGAAGATTCACTTTGGAAGGACACCACGCATTCTCTGTTATGGTGTTGGTAGTTACAAGAAACAAGCTGCTGCTAGTGCCTTGATTGATTCACTAGAGGGCAAGAAGGTATGCATAGTTTAGCATGTACTCGTGAATATTCTAATTTCGGTTTTAATATTACAATATAGTACTCATAAGTATCGATGATGAAATTAATATTTACAATTGTAATGTTGTTTCACACCAATCATGTCACAATTTGGCAAACTTGTTTACTTATTTATATAAATGTTCAGTATGTTATATAAGATGTTTATTTTATGCAAAGATTTTTTATGTATTAATTTCTAATGTACATGTTTTCGTTGATGTTTGTTATCTTCTGCTAGTTTGTTCCACTCATGGCCGACAGAGAATCTGAAATCGAACTGCTCAGATATGGAAAGGTTCAACGGAATAACTCATTGATGGTTTTAGAGACATCCGATGCTATGAAAGCACCTAAGTATGTGAGGACAAGGCGAAGGAAATTAGATGGGAAAATGAAGGGGGAGCCCTCCCAGACGAAAGGTCAGCATAGTAGGTAGTCAGATAGCACACAGTTGGAGTCTGGCCAGCAATCGCTATCCTCAAGTCCAGTGAGGAAGGCCACAAAAGACGAGAACTATGAAACTTTGATGGAAGAGTTGATAGCACTTCGTGCAAAGGTAAGTGTTCTTGAAAGGAAGGAAGATGTCATCAACAGGAATGAGGAGCAACCACCCCATGATGATCCGTCTGAACCCCCGGCCAAAAAAGTTCAAGAAAGTGGCGTCCAAGCCACGAGTATCGAAACCCCCATTGGCGGGGACGTGATCCCAAGCGTCCCCAAAGATGAGAAGCCACCAGCGAGCTACAAGGGCAATGAAATCCTCTTGCCCAACACTTGCTCCCTCAACAAAAAAATGTCGGCACTCGAAAAAGGAAAGAAAAGGACAGTGCAACTCCATCACAAAATGAGTGTGCTTAATGAGCAAACAACCGATGACATTGATAATGCCATAGAGTCCTTAACCCAACCGAAAAAAATGATGAAAAAAATTATTTGTAAAAGAGGGGAGAAGGAACCATCCCCGGAGAGGAAATACAAGATATCCCCACCAGTTTAGAAGACACTGGGTTACATATATGCCATGAGAACATAAAAGAACCTCCAAAAGATTTCATTCCAGGAGCGACCCATGAGTTTTTGGCCGTCTGAAAAAATTACAACAAATGGCATTGAGTGTGTTTCTCAACAGCAGAATAGACGAGTAAGTACCTCAACAAAATTTCGCACTGTGCTGGTTCAATTTGACACTATCCTTATTGAATTCAAAATTAAACCTTCACTATCATGGTGTATTGAGCGTTTTTCAAATTTTCTCTGCAAATTTCAATTTGTGCATGCTAGTATTACAAATAGCAATTTAGATATCATTGTAATTGTTTATTTTTATTGTAAGTGTTTATATTTATTATATGTTGTTCATATGTTTCCTTGATATGATACTAGGACTACTGTATGGAGTAATGTATGGGCCACACGACCCGATGTCATCTTCATGCTTTAATCGATGGTAAACTTATGGTGCCAGATTCTGTCATCGATATGTTCGTCCTTATGTTACTCGATTCTTTGAAGAAATCCCCCCACGAGTTCGATAGACCTGTCACAATTTGTAGACCCATGGCGCTTTGCTCATCGCGGCGAGGGAGCATTCGGTTGATGGTCTTGATAAAATGATGTCCCCGACTTTTAGAAGATTATGGCGGAGTAAAAACTTGTTCTCATGCCGGTTGCTTTGAACAAACATTACCATCTTATTGTACTCGACAAAGACGAGAAGGCATATTTTTCATTATTCATCCGTCCGTAGTCCGGGGCTTTTATGATCATGCAAACGAAATGCCATGGTAATATTGATACCCATTTCGAGTTTCTGGTACTTTTTTTGTAACTCTATTTTTCGTGTTTTTGCAGCTGCTCCTTGTTTGAAGATCGCTTTTGCAGATAAAAATTCAATATCAATGAGGCGGCATCGTATACCCTTACCCATGTTCGTGATCGCCTTGACGAGAGGGAGGACAATGTCGATTGTCCAGTGCACCTGATGCGCTTCATGGAACAGCTTCTGCATGGCGAGGAACTCAGTGTACCCCATTCAGATGTTGCCCATCTGCGACTAGAGTACGTTGTACGCATCTTGTCAGATGACATTACACGAAACACACCCCAGTTAGCATTGCCTATGCAAGCATCAGAGGCAAGTACAGAGGATGGGGAAAAAATGGATGATGCGCGACCACAAAGCCAAAAAGAAAATGATCAACAGCCAATAACCACGTCACCCATCCCAGAGATTAATGCGAGCACTTTAGCACTGCCTAATGATTGTCTTTCGAAAAAGTCAAATGCCTAACATGAAATGAATGTCCTCACTTTCATCTGCATCTGTCTTACTTCCCTAAGAACAGTCATTATTGTGTTTGAATATTTACTTTAATAAAAACAGTCATTACTGTACTGTCTTACTAACTTATGCTATACAAATTAACAACAAAAGTCATTTTTGTCTATTACTGATCATAAATGCTAGCTCCAAATGACTTACTCGCTTTATACATCACTTTCAATGCTTGCTGACCAATAAAGCTTACTCGTATCCAACTATTGTGTTTGTTGTTTATAAATTGAATATGCCGCTCATTAATATATGACTACGTTTATATGTGTGGTTTGTTGTTTACTTACACAGATAGCAGTTCATTTTCATTAACTGCTAACCGAAAACGCTATTTACACTTCAAAATTCGCTATCCACGGCCAGTATTACAAATTAACATATATGGTTGGATGGACGATTTTCAAAACATGTTACCCTATTTCATTGTTTAACAAAAAGATGCACACCACCTAGTGTTTAGTCTGCGATTACTTCATTACATGTTGCCCTGTTATGTCCGATTGAGTGGCAACGGCTACAATGTATTTCACGCACATGCCATGCTTGTGACTCAATCCGCTTGCGCCTCGGACGACCAGGCCTTTTCTTTGAGATAGGTGGTCGAATACGGAGTTGGCGAGATTCATCCAACGGTTTGTCATGATCTGGTACAGGGAATATCGATTCTTTGTATGTCAACTTGTAGGATTCGACAGTGTAGTATAGTTCAATGAAGCGATGTATATTTGTATCAGTTTGCATAATCGCTGCGCAAGCATGCTTACATGGTATTCCGTAAACCTGCCAGTGGCGACAAGAGCATGTTCGAGCACACAAATTAGCAGAATTACTCGGTGGTCAACAACCTCGAAGCTGTTCTCCATCCCGAACAACCCTATCCATAAGCACCTGCTTTCTTTGACTATCACTTCAATCTTCTTGTGTATCACGGGAGGCAAAGATAAGATTCCCATTTTCAAGCAACAATTACGTCGGTTAGTACATCATGTTCATCATCTTAAACCTAACAACATGAACATAGGTTGTATCAATTGCACCGTGGAGCATACCATTACGATAGTAAATGTAAAATATAACAAGATTTAGGGATAATAATGCAAGTACAAACTGTAGAACACATTGCATAATTTGTAAACACCAACTACTAATACTAAACGATAGAACGTGATAAACGAAAGGGAAATATAAAAATACGTAACTCAAACCTCTAATAGTAAATAGATTAAGCGAAATCGTAACGAAAGAAAGAACAATATTAAAAAGCAAATGGTTGAAAAAAACATGAATACGGGAAAGCATGTAACAACTTTGCATTCTATTATGGGTACCACCTTATTGCATCTACCATCTTACACACGTGAAGGTGTCGTGCTTCTCTTATCCATGCATTAAAAAGATTCTCACGACGTTGGAGTACATTTCACCCCACCGCTGGCCTCTAAACAAGTAATTACACCAATGTGATATGTCCGATTTCTGGAACATCCAATGGTGTGCTTGTCCTAATGTGGCCAATAGGGAGCGTACAGCTTCATCATATTCGAAAGACGTACACGCATATGCAATCTTCATAATCAAACTCCAGCACTCATCTTTTAATGACTTTCCTAGCTGCCCATTTGATTTAAGAAAATTTGCATGTAGATGTCGCAAGCAATAAGCATGCGGGGATGAAGGAAAAACCTTCGCAATGGCATTTACAAGTCCTTTCGACCGATCCGAGATGAATATGATTATGTTGGTGTAGTCGTCATCACCGTATATTGCATCACCCAAAGTTGATGTAAACCATGTCCAGTTATCATCAGTTTCATTATCCACGATAGCAAACGCCAAATGAAAAAATCTTTCATTTCCATCTTTAGCTGTTGCACCAAGAAGGATACCGCCATATTTGCCCAACAAGTGAGTTCCATCTAGAAAAAGCATAGGCCTACAACCCCGCTTGAAACCATCAAGAGAAGCACGAAAACAGAAAAACCCACGCTTGAATCGTTCTCCATCAGTGTCAATAATAACGACGCTACCTGGGTTAGTTTCAGAAACTTTTGCTGCATACCATACCAACAGATCATAGCTTGCTATATCACTACGATGAAGAATTCCCTTTGCTAACTCTTTACCCATCCAGGCTTGTTTATACGGCAGACGAACACCGTGGTCACGTAATATATCTCGTTGTATATCCACTGCTCGATACAGAGGCCGATCACGTAATTTCATCACTACCTTCCTACTAACCCATTTCTTTGATGCTCTCGGGTGAAATGGTGCGTTGATGCCCCCACCGCATTTGTGTTCATGTTGTGTTGTTTTAATCCTGAATGTAGGAAGGTTTCCATCTCTTGAGGCATGAACACGCCATTGACAATCTTCATCAGCACATGTCACAGTCACTCTATCTTTATCATTCTTTATGAACCGAAAGTTGAAATTGCGTTTGACGGCTAAGTCACACAATGCATCCTTAAAGTCTTTCGCATTTTCAAAACGATGACCAATCATAGTAAACTCAGCTTCTGAATCTCTTGTCGGATTACTTATTGTTAAAGGTCCTCTATGTAAAACTGGCGGTAGCATTGACAATGTTTCCCTAGTATGATGGAAAAAGTAAGTTGTTAAATCAATAAATAAACAGAAACACTGTAAAATTGAATTCTTACTACCAAAATCTTAACATAAAGCAAAAATCTAAACTACAAAACCGAAAACTAACTACAATCTAAAGTGAATAAATACGAAAATGTTTTAATGCGCAAAAAAACCAGCATAACAATCACTGTATCACATGTGTACACCATTAAAATCAAATAGAAGGACAACATCTATCGCGTAAGCAGAGATTTACAAAAAATGAAAGAATAAAAGATATATGATATTTACGATGGTCTCGATGACCCAGAGTTGTCTTCTGTGTTTGTCACACCCACCCCTTCTACTGAGGTAAATGTGGCACCCATCAGTTAAAATTCCCTTTTAACTGGAAACTGACACCCTGTTTTAAACAAAATCAGACCTACAAATCACAATTTACAACTTTACACCAACTACAGGTTCAAATACATAAATATCATGAATACAATAACTCAAATTTGCGGGTACAACCGCTACAAGATCACAACAACAATAAATAAAAAGAAAGGAAGAAGGACCCACTGCAATCCTGGACTCAACCTGACTAGCTCTATACTCGATCAGGCAATCTAGGGTCCTGCTCCTGCAGCTACAGCACATTCAGTTGGTCGGTAGTGGCTTAATAATTTCAAATACTTAAATACAGTATATATCAAGTATATAAATACCAACTGCTCAAATAATTTTCCAACTTTTCCAAAATACCAGAATTCTAGCAAAATACAATCTTTAAAGAACTTTTGAAACATAAATTTCAACATAGATCAACATCAATTGATTTTCTCAGAAAACACAAATTTTGTAAGATACTGCCCTCATCACAATTCAAAAATAACATAAATTTCAAATTCAAAATAACGCAATACCCAACACTCACCCAGCATAACATGGTCTAGAAAACTCTCTAAACCTTCGCCGTGGCCGCGGCTAGGTTCAGAGCCGTCAAGGAACTCATGTCCTTAACGTTGACCCATCGGTTCACCGGTCGGTGACCCCCGGCTACCCGATGAATATCCAGTCAGGGCTCTCCGCTCCCACCTGAACTGGCCCTCGTAGAAATCAATACTCAGGTCCACCACGCCACCTCTAAAGGCTGGCCCGTGGGGACCCACTACTGCAGTAGTCGGGCCTTAGCCCGTCACCATCAAAACCATCAAGTAAATACAGCAATAATACCATCTGTATAAATCATAACACAGGATCCTTTTCCAGGACAAGTATTCACATCACGGAAATAAACATTATTTTCCACAAAGCCAATGCCAAAAGTATAACAATGCATAATACCAGTAAAGATCCATAATACCATTCCTATACCAGGAATGAAAACCAGTTCCACAAATATTGTCGGTAAAAACATTTTAATACGCGCACATGATTTCACAAATCATTCCAAATCAAAGCAGCATATGTACCCATCCAAAAATAAATACATGAATTGAATAATTAAATCACGTATACATGTATTTCCACTATTCACAAATACGTATAATTATACAAAACTGATGTATCAATACGGTTATCATGGCACATCGTAGGAAAATAAATATAAGTATATTTCGACCTTATACGCAATTAAACATGATAAAATGAAATACTTAAACATTTATTTCCAAAATACTAGCCATTAAACAATTATTTCAAAATAATAATAATAATTTATTTATTTAAAATAATAGCCACTACCAACTCACCTGGTGTCCTTGGGTTCCTTGCTAGACCTGGAACTCCCTCCCAAGACTGAACAACACCTAATAGAATAATATAATAAAAATAAATAACATATTTAAACTCAAAAGAAAATACAAAAATAATAATCAACTCTCTATTGGGCCCACTCACTCCAATCGGTTAAAACCCGACCTCGCATAGTCCAATTGGCTTTCAGTTGTATTTAAACCAACTCAGTTTAGACTAAACACAGCTAAACCAATCTGAACCAATCTTAATTCCATTGAACCAAGCTCAATTGCACTGAACCAAGCTCAATTTCACTGAACCAGCTTGAACCAATTCAATTCTTATTCAAAATCCATTGAACCAACTTGGTTCAGTCCAAAACCCTTAACCTAAAATCAACTGAACCAAACCCAACCCATTTCAACTTGATTTGATCAAGCCCAACTCAACCAAATCAACTCAACTCAACCAAATCAACTTGGCTAACTCAACCAATTCAATCTAACCATCATCATTAACACATTAATCATCATCATCATCAATTTAATTAATCAAACCAAACCCTAATCTCGGTGCTACAGTGATTGCTACAGATGATTCCGTAATCTCATCTCCATTTTTCAGGAATTTCATCACAAATACTGAGGTTTTTTTCCAAAACAACTTCAAGTATTCAACATCAATCAACAATAAACCATGCTTTTACCATTCAAAACCAAACTAAACTCATAAAAACAAACTAAAATTTAGCATGGTTGCTCAAGCTTTTTAATTAAAAATTTATACATCATTTAAACCAAAAATAAACCTTACCAAGGGACTCCGTGAACTCTCTCCCATGATCTCCAAGTTCTCCACCTCAAATATCCTATTTTCCTCTCATTTCTTCATCCTCTCGGGATCTGTAGCACAAAGATGGAGAAGAAGATGAACCATCAAAATCTAGAGTTTTCTCCAACTTAAGTTTTCAGCCGAAATTCACTTTTAGTCCCTCAAAATATAATTTCTTACAAAACAGTCCCTGAAAAACTCCCAAATGATCCTTGAATTATGAAATAGTATTCTAAAAAGGTCCTTTTAAATTACCCAACGGCCCCCAGGTTATAACACAACATTTTAAAAAGATCCCTTCCATCTTACCTTTCAGTCCTCGGTTTCCATAAATATTTTATATCAATCCTTTTTCTATTACTCTTTAACCCAAAATCTTTTAAAAACTTTTACATTTAAGTCCTTGTTCTTTCCACTTGGGTTTCTCACCAAAATTACTCTGTACAAAAATCTTACTGCAACTGTAGTAATACCTTAAATATATTTTTCCAGTAATTATCCAAAGGTTCAGGGTATTACAGTGTTACTATCCACAGTCTCTACCAACATATCAACCACGTTTATTTTGAATAACCGGTGAATGTTGCACATTGTTTGGAAGTCATCTTAGGAACTAATGGAAGTCACTGTCTTCTGCTCATCTGAAATTATATACTTGACTTTGACCGATGAAGTTTGAAGGTGCCAATACGTACATATTTCTTCCAATAATAATTCCCACCCACTCAAGATGGTTAAATCTAACACACAACCCTCTCCCTTATATTTCACAACAGTGTAAAACATGTCCATTAAGCCACTACAGCAACAAAACAAAAAAACCTTTAGTCATAATTGCCACCTTCTGAACATGGTGGTTGATAAAAATAAGATAATAATATGAACAAAATCTCTAGGTAGACGATATCGTTAACATACGGTATGCTCAAGATGAGATCCTTGCAGCTGGTGTAACGTTGCACTGGATAGCTTCTCCGGACTGGGGAGACGGAGACGACGAACGAAGATAGAATTGGTTTTTTACATGAAGAGGCTCAAGAATGAAAACAATATGGACCAGAACACCAGCTTCTTCATCAAGATACCAATAGAAGAAGAATGCAACTTTCAAAGCAAGTTTGCAGTACATTAGCCATGCTGTGATTTGACTTGGCGTCATTATTCCCTCCAAACTTTTTCAAGGGTACTTTTGGGATTAAACAAAAATATCATAGCTTGGGGTGACGGAAGGGACGAACGAGTACAAAAACTATAAAGGAAGGACGGACGGGGACTTTAGTTTTGTCAGAAGGACCTTGGAGGAAGTTTAAAAAATTTCAGGGACTTAGAAATAATTTTCCCTTAGATAAATTGTTTTTTTTTAAACATGTTTTTTTTAAAAAAATGTGGACAAATCACGGGATGACCTCTCAATTGGAATAAAATACTTACTCTACTATTATGGTGGTGGTAAACCTTATTATTTTTTATTAGTATTAAAAAAATTTGCTAAAAATGAATCAAATAGTTTTTAGTATTTACAAAACCTATCTACAATGTTGTGCATGGTAGCTCTTGAAGTTTGTTCTAATTTATTAACCCTAGCACCAACAATTCACAAATCCATAACTCATAAAATTAATAATTTCATCTCATAATTTTTTCAAAAAAATCTCGTCTTTAAATTATTATGGAATTATATCTTAACTCCAAAATACTTCGAATTGAAATATCTAAAAAAAAAAAAAAAATCAATCCAAAAACCTAAAATCTTGAGCTCAAGCTAAAACTGAAACACAACCGTTTAGACCATACCCATTTGATAATAGCACTTTCATACAAGCTCAAGAATTTATAGCAAGACTTGCAAACATGTAATTGATAAGGTTTGAGATAAAATGTAAAATATATAATAAAATGAGACTTATAGGTTGAAATCTAACTATATTGTTCCTGAGAGCATTTCTATTAATAGAACCGTCACAAAATAACAAAATATTAAATGGGCATCAATTCACTGCTAATTAAAAAAATTCTAACAAATTTTTGGACATCAAATTAAAATGGTAATATTGTCATTCTACTCCTTGGAGCAATTGAAGGTTTTCTATTTTCATTTTATTCTTTAGGTTTAAAGATCATTACTCATTCACATTTTGAATGAAATATATTCTATTCAACCTTTTTGACTTATCCAATTTTAAGAAGTTTTTTTATGTCTATTTTAAAAATTTATGAAGATTTAAATATTTTTTTTACAAATTTATCTTTTATATTTAATGTATTACTATAACTTCTAATAAATTATTATGTTCAACTAAATTTTTTTATTAAATTTATGAATTATTAAATCATATTTAATTACTTCTACACTTTTTATTAAATGTTTTCATTTTGTCAATAATAGAAACCACTTTTCTACTATTATTTGGAATGTGCTTTTTGTTCCTAATAAATTTCAGATTGGAGAAAACAAGAGGAACCAGATTTTTCACATTGAAATTTTATTTGGAAAAAAGAGGAAGTTGAATTTTCAGATGAAAATTTTAGTTAGAAAAATTTCAAATGTAGAAAACATGAAGAAAGATATTCGTTTGAAATCATAAAACAACATTTTGAGAAAGAGTATATTTAAAATAGTGAAGAAAATTAAGAAATTTTAATAAACTTTTAAATAAAGGTAATCTTATAAAGTTAATACTATTTTTTTATTAATTTTATATTATTGATTAACTTTAACTGTTTTCATTAATTTATGTTAATTAGTTAAAGTAGACAAATAAAAAAAAACTGAATAGAGTATTATTATGTGATTCATTGATAAATAATATTTGCATTTTGATTGGTTGAAATTTTGTATAGTTCTTGTCATTGATGATTAATTTAATTATCAAAATATTTATACAGTTCACGGAGATAAAGGTTACAATTACCTCATATATGCGCTTTTTGTTAAAACTTTTGGTATTTACTAAATGTCTCCTCATCGTGGAATAGTAGAATAGCAATATCTAAATGGATTTTTATTTAAAGAAAGTTTGAAATTATCCCTCTCCTCGTTTCATATTAAACCTTATGTATAATGTTGTTCGTATTTATTTTTTATTTTTTTTTTAAATTTATGCATTTATATTTTCTTATAAAATGATAATTATAACATGACTTTAAAAAATCACATACATTAATTAGAATACAAATAACATATAAAAACTAGGGAAACCCACTAGAAGTGGATGACCGGTTAAACAAAAAACAGAAATAGAACTAAAACGGCTTACAACACACAAAAAACAACAACATGACAATACAACACAAACAGAGATGAACTACAACTATGACAATAAAAAGATAACGTAAAGATAAAATATAAGGACAGAACTCAAAGGACACCCTAGAGTGGTGGTAAAGCTTTCGAAGGACACCCTAGAGTGGTGGTAAAGCTCTCACGTTAAACTATCTCCCTAACTAGTTGTCACCTCCATAAGAACACCTATGCTGAAGAGGTGCTCCAGGAACTCCAAACCACACTTAGCAGTCACAGCTGAGTTATCTAGCCTGGCCCACTTTGCTTCGAATACTGTAGTAATCTATGACAGGAACATATGAATAATTTTAAATCTAAGAAAAGACATGAATATGATTTAGCCTGAAAAAATGTATGCATTCCTTTCTAACAATATGCTCCAAGTTATTGCCCTAGCAAGGAGGTCCCAAGTGTCCTTCAACTAGTGACAAAATTGGGACCTCGAAGTGCGCCATAATCCTCTCAAGGGAATTTGGGATACAAGAAATTTCTGAAAGCCTAAGTTAAAAAGTTTCAAATTCTCTTAGCAAAGGAGCAATAAAAAGAACAGGTGGTCTACCAATTCAATTGTCATGTGACACAATATGCAAGTAGTAATATGTAGTATATTACATTTCATGTCAAGTAGGTTTTCTAAGATGAGGATATGGTTATCTAATGCAAGCCAGTTAAAGAGATTTACTTTGTGAGGACAAGCATTTTTCAAGATCATCTAGATCACTTAGCATTGAGTGCCACCATCAATAACAAAATTATAGAATGATTTGACAGTGAATCTACCCTTGGCGGCTAGGTACCATCATTTTTTATCATTAGGACCCTGGGATTAGACTAAGATACTATTAGCCAATATGCAATTAAAGGGTATAGCAAAAAACATATGACTATGGCATTTGCACAAAAATCCTTTATGGTGCAAAAAGGATGTGATGTTATTTAGAACATCTTCAGTAAGAGGAATCTAGCGTATAATTGTTAACCCACTTGTCAAACCAAAAAAGAGTAATTGCACAATCGTGAATTTCATGTAAGATACATGCCTTTTACACATGCAAGCAGCTAAGCACTCCACTCCAAAAAAGGATTTCCTTCACGGGTATTTGGAGTACATATTCCAAATAAGGGTATCCTAGTAATAGTTGTATTGAATGACATTTGAACCACACCAGGGAATAACGCTTGAGATTTTTCACCACTATTTTCTGAGTAAGGCATTATTGAAATCCTCCAAGTTCAAAACTCCCCATCCCATTGCTTAGGAAGTTTGCATAGTCAATTTCAACTAATTAGTCGACAACTGGGGTGGTCAATAATAGGGTTGGACCAAAGAAAACTTCTCATAATTTGGTCAATTGCCTTAATCACTCATTGGGGAAGTTTAAAGATAGACATCCAATATGTTGGAATGGAAGAAAACACAGAGCTGACCAGGGTTAGTCTCTCTCCTTATGATAAAAAATTTAGATTTCCAAGTGGCCAACCTAGCCATCATTATAGCGATCAAACTTTCCTAATCCTGTCATCTAGGTCACCAATCAGAGATGGGTACTCCCATATAGGTGAAAGATAGAACACCAATGAAGCATTTGGTAGGTGCCCACTCTTCATTGAAAATATATTGGGTTTCTAAAAGTTAATAACTAGACCTTAGATGTCACGCCCCATCCGGTAGAACAGGCTCATAACAACCGCCATGGTAACTTGAGATGGTATGAGTCATACCCCATCCTCAAGTTAAGGCAAGGCGTCATGACATCTGTCAACACCAAAATAAATTAACAAATTCACATAAACAAACTCACAACAATTGATTTAGATAAATACAACACTCCACTGATACCCAATGCCACTACAACACACAAATCCAATAGACACATTCAAAGGGGAAATGTCAAGAGAATGAGAGGAAACAAGGGAGAAAAAGAAATAAAAAGAGTTTGAGGCACGGAAATGATCAAAATACCCTTACTTCTTCACTAAAGACCCAAAAAGACCCTTACATGGGCGTGTGAAACATCATCACGGCCGTGTGGCACTTTCATACGGCCTTGTGCGTTTATAGCGATTGCTACAATACTACACTACAGTGCCATTGCTATGGTATCAAACACAAGAACATTGCCCACACGGCTATGTGTCACCTCATGTGCCCTTCTGCAAAAATGCTACAATATGATATTGCTATAGTATTATAAAAAAAAAGTAAGGCACAAAGGAATGGCTCAAAACACTACTACACTCTCAAAGCAGAAAAACAACCCAAATAAAAGTCCTTAGCATCACATGAGATGCCTTCAAAGAGAAAATTCATCACTCTTATGTCTTCAGCCCCTCCAGAATTTAGGCCTTGTTTCAATTGACATCAAACAAAAGTGTTTTTTTGTGGTTTAGTAGAAAGACTTTAAAAAAATGTTTTTAGAGTAAGTTAAGGGCTATTCTGTATTCTGTGTTTAAATAAGTTAATACAGAAATATTTTTATACATGTGAAATTGTTTTGATATGCATTATGTAAAAAGACTTATTCAGTGACAAATTACTAAAATGTTCATTCATTAAGTTATTATAATATCTCAACTATTATATACCTACCACGTTATTATAATTGTTATTGTTAATGGTAATAACAACAATAATTATTATTATACTTATAATAATAATAATTATTATTATTGTTATAATTATTATTATAATTATTGTTGTTGTTAATAATAATAATATTATTATTATTAATAATTTTGTAGCCTAATCTTCTCGTAGCCCTAACTATATGCATTAATATATTAGCAAATCAATATAATAAAAATAAAACATCATTGGCGAGCAAAATAAGTCCTAAAATAGAAAAGCATAATTGACGAAAACATGTTAACCTGAATCAGAAACTAGTACGAAAGGAAGCTTCAATCTACAATCTACAATCTCATGCTCAACCATAAAATAAATCAGATAAATTGACTTCATGCCTATCACTTAAAGCAACAAACAAAAAATACTACTAAAATAATGGTAACACAAAGGTCAAGAGTTGAGTTTCATGATGCTGCACATTGAAACAAATCATTAACCTAATCATTGGCAGATAGAACAATTCCTAGCAAGAAATGAACTTGGAATTAACCCCAAGCCACAACTCACCATCCTCTTACATTCAACACCATATGAATGCAGCCTTGATGAAATTCATGCCAAACTAATACTGATTATAGCAATCAAGACGTCAACTTTGTAGTTTCAACTGTCAAGTCACTATACAGGTTGGTACAAACTCAAGAAAACAAGGGCATGAAACAGGCAGTGACAAAACATGCTAAGACAAATCAGAAACCACTCTTCCAATCCTCATCACATAGAGCCCACAATCATAAGCATAGGTCTGCTGTGGCGTCTGCCCTTCTATGAATCCACTTCCTCTGAATCATCCCTGAGAAACCCTTCACAACCTTGAAGAACCGTCCCATCTATGATCAATTCATTAGTGTCAAGCTATATATCCTGATGCATTATTCGCTTGCTCATACACCAACAAGCTCCAGTGTGCATCGCCCTCGGCCTAAGTGAAATCCGAGCTGTTATTGATGGTGAAGGCCACCAAATCAAGAAGGAGAGATTCAAAATCTCCGCAATGAGTAATCCGGAAGGAGATGGAAGACGGAACGAAGAGGATGCAGTCGGAAATGGTGGTGGAGAGGGGGTGCGGGCAAGAGGTAGGAGATGACCAAGCTTGGATGCAGAGGAATTATGAATTGTGTGTGTGAATATAAACCCAGTCATTTCTCCAATTCATAAGGCTAATTTAGTCTTTTTACAACACCAAATCTGCTTCTCAAAAGTGTTTTTTGGAAGCACCACGATAGTATTTCAGTATTTTTATTAGCTTCTGTTTTTATAGAAAGTCAATACAAACATGTTTTTTGTACACAGAAGTGCTTAACTTATTAAAAAAAGTATTTATAGGCTTTTCAGAAGCCACTCCTAATAAGCCCTTAGAAACACAAGGTCATTAGATACCACAAGTGGCACAATTTCTCAAAATTCCCCAATGGAAATCTATATAGGTGTCCTAAGTTTGGGCCATGCTTAAATATCGTACTGAGCACATTAGAGACTAGGACAAAAATGAGGGGTGAAAAAGGGTCTCCCTACCTTAGTCTCCAGAAATATTTGACATATCTACATTGCATGCTATTAACAAGAAAATTTGACTTGGATGAAACCAAAATAGCTTTGATCTAACCAATCCATTGAGTTTCAAAATCATAGACGGCCAGCAGATTTAGTAGAAAGTCCCAGCCCACTATATCAAAGGCTTTAGCAAGATTTACTTTAATTATGTGTACAAAGACTCTCCACTTTTGTATGCTAAAGATCAATTCTTCAGCAGTGCTGATATTATCCAGAATGCATATTCTTTTAATAAAGGTAGTTTGTGAGATATCTACGAGAGAATCAAGGATCTTGCTAAGCCTTGAAGCTAAGCAATACACTCTTCTCTTACATGCACTAATATAAAACCATACAGGTCGTACAAGTAATAAAATGTATCTGAAGGGTAGGGTAATCAATCTCTCGAAGACTTGTGCACCTAGTACTAATTTCTCACCTATTATTTCACCGATGTATTGAAAGATGGTTGCTAAATTACCTAACTAAAATAAAAAAAAACAACCAAAAAGATTAATAATGATGATAAGATTGAAGAAAATATTAGATTGAAAACATGGTACGTGGGGTATAAATCCTTTTGAGACATAATTGTAATTGTAGTCTTATATTGGTTAGATGTTGAGTATTTTTGAATGGTAGAGACCCCTAAATAGATTAACCCCTTTCTCAAGACAGTCAAATACTAACCCTATATGACAAACTTAATAGCCATACGACTGCTTACCTAATTACAACTTAAATTTTCTTTTCATTCACCGATTATTTTTGACCCCCGTGCTTTGTTTATCCACATGGCCTTCATACCTTTTATTTGGCCATTCAAGTTTGACATCTTCACAAGGAGTTCTCTCCCATTGCGGGATATATTTCACAATCAAATGAAAATGAGAGAGTTTTTTTTTTGTGAAAGAAAATTTTATGAAAAGGAGAACATCAGAGTGTTCAAAAAATTAAAAAAAAAAAGAAAGAAGAATATCTTCAAAAGTAAAATTCCAGCAAGATAAGGAACGGTGGTCTCTTTGGTAAAAAAATGTAAAAGATGATGTATCAAGAAATATTTTCTAGTGATTGTGATAATGTGTCAAGATTACGATTCAAAAAGGTTTGCTTTTTCAAAAAAATGGACATCACCGTCAATTCCTATCAAAACTAACCGTGTTAGTGGATAGAAGGATTGAAAAATAAGTCAAAAGAAAAAAAAGAAAGATTTTCTTATAATACTGACACTTCATAAGATCATGTGCGGATTCTATAAACTTGGAGGAAATTTTTGTTCATTTTTCATATATAAAAATTACCTTATGATGCATATGAAAATACAACAATTCTTTCTTGTCTCTCTAACGAGGCCGATTTGAAGTTTAACCTGTGTAGGGTAAGGGCATAAGTGTTGTAAAGATTACATTCATGCTCCATGTATCTCTAACACGTGACTTGTCCACGTACCTAGTATTCCTAATATATATATGGTTGTGGAACTTTTTTTTTCCCCAAAATACTCAAGAAACAAACTCTTCGAAACTAATATCCAAGCACACATTCTTTTCAGAAGTATTAATCTTATAAATAAATAAATTTTTATAAACTAAAAAGTGATATTTCTCTTAGAAACTCTTAAAAAAGCACTTTACAGTTAGCAGAAGTATCCTACGAGCATAAGTTAAATATTTGTAAAGCTTATTTCATACAATGTTAATCTATTTATTTTTATAATTTTTCTTTAAAAAAAATTACCATTTTGGATTAAATATTATGAGCCATGAGTTACTATTAGTTAACATAGACGAAAAAAAAAATTTAGTGGAGTTTGCAACATGCATAGTTTAATTATAATCATCAATTCACTATCAATAGATAATGTTCTAGATAAAAACACTAAATTTAATCATATATATTAAGATTTGGATTTACAAGCCTAGCCAAAGAGTTCATAGACTAACCGCATTGTCCCGCTGCATAAGGTCTACAATTTGAACGATATATCATACAAACTGCATGCATGTCATGTTATATATATTATGATTATCAATTTTTTAATTTCCCAATCCTAATAAAATCACATTAATTTAATGAAATTTGGTGTTGAGGTGTTTTTGTAATAGAATATTTTTATTTTTTTTTAGTTTTAAAATTGAAAACCAAACAATATGATTCACAGAGAATAATATACTCAATAGTTATGATCAATAATAAATAAATCATTCATGATCCAACAAATCAGAAGCCAAAAAAAATAAATGATAACAATTAAATAATTTGGAAAACATTTTCCACCAATGCACTGCCCATAAATAATTCAATGAAAAATTATAATTTAGTATTGTCAGTAGGATCCTGTAAATCTTTTATTATTTTTTTATTTTTTTCTTTTTTAATTGTACTGTATTACTGATTTCTAAATACTGATGTCACACTAAGCTCATCAACAAAGCTTTCACCTAATTTAAATAAAGAACAATTTATGTGGTTTTTAAAGAATTAAATCTCAGGTTGGTAACATGTCATATACTAGTCAGAGGTTTAGTTGAAATATACATTTAAAAAAAAAAAAAAAGAATCAAAGATCTACAAAGATCTACTAACTAATCAAGTCTCCCACAATTTCCTTGCCATAATAAAAAAAAATTCTCTTTAATCATTTATCAGTAAACAAACATGTGTTTTAAGATTAATCATTTATGTGTAAAAATAAAAATTCATGCCAACAAGTAAATATGACTTAGGTCCATTTGATTCATTTATAAGAGAATAACACAAACAATACAGCACAATATAAAAGGTTGATTTACAATACAAAAATTTGTATAATTTTATATTTGATGTCAAATGAACATCATTAAACTTTTATAGCATAATTTGTGTAACAAACTGATGTTTAGCGGTATTAAAATATTTATAGCAAACTTTTTTATGAGATTCAATCTTAAACACAAACAAGAATGAGATAGATCAAGCTTTTGATTGATGATAGTTGCTATCTCTCAATAATACCAAACAACATCATATCATCAAACCAAAGAGATAAAAACAAAATGGCAGTTGAGCTTCCACATCTCACCACCCATCCCATCAACAATTAATAACCCCTTAAACACATCTTAATCAAAACTTATCTTCAATTAATCAAGCAACCCCTTTCCACAGTGACATGATAAAAAACACTACCTTAAAAAAAAATTAATAATAAATTAACTCGTTTGGCCTCATGCTAGGAAGTTGGTAGTGATATCATTGAAACTTAAAAGTTGTTACTCCTGCACTATACTTTCCCTTCCCTTTTCCTAATAAGTTGAACCAAAATAAATACATGCATCCATCTATATAACTAAAAAAATGTTGCATATCTCATGAGGCATCACACACTGTTGAAATTGATGAGAATATCATATTGCTAAGAATATGAGAGAAGATGAGATATATCATCATTCATTTATATATATATATATATATATATATATATATATATTGGCAGTAGTTGGTATGTCTAAGTGATATAACTAGAATTATTGATATTCTTGTTTTGATAGATAGGTTGGAACAAACCTTAAAAAAAGAATTTTTGTGGTCAGTTTCAAAGCTTTTAGTTATTTGTATGAGAAACTAATTTTATTTGAGAAGCTAAAAAAAAAATTTAAAGTCGTTTAAATGGAAGGTAGTTGGAGAAGATATTTAAAATTAAATTTATTTCATACTAAATAAAATCATTTTACTATTTTTATTTATCTTAAGATAACAGAAAGTAGTTAATTAGATTTGAAGAGAATTAAAATCTCAACTTTTGAGAGGTATATATGAAAGAATATTCGTGAGGGTAAATGTGTAATTAAAGCTTTCGTACAGGGCTACATAGGTAAAGTAACCTTCCCTTCTTAAACTTTTTTTTTTATAAGAAAAACTCAATTTATTACAAACTATACATTTATAAATACATATTTTTTATTCTTTCAAGGATAAATGTGTAACTACAGGTATCTACAGGGGGCACATATGTAAAAGAACCCTCAAAGAAAAAAAGGTAAATAACTTGTTTTTCCCAAAATAGCTTACCACCTAAAACTTCTTTTATAAGAAAAACTCAATTTATTAGAAACTTTACTTTTTAAATGCTTTAAAAAGCAAACAATAACAAACACGCTTTTAAGCTGACAGGGAAAAAACAGAGACATAAATACAAATATATACTATAACATACAACCAAACAAAAATAAAAAATAAAAAATAAAAAGAAAAAAGAAAAAGTTAAATTAAAAACAAAAGGGAGAAATTTCCAATTAAGAGAAAGAAAGCAAGGAACAGGGACGATGACATGATACCCAGCCATAGTGTGAGGGGTCCTATGCTTCCAGTGCAGTCGTTTTCCAATCAGTAGGAATTTTAGGAAACCAGGTTCGGAAGTGGTTTTACATCATGTAAAAGGTTTTACTTAAAAGACCTCCCCCTCCATCGCATTCTAGAAAAAAGTAGTAATTCATAAGAGTCTTTTTTTTTCTCTCTTTTTAATTTCTTATTTTTTAAAATAATAATAATAATAATAATAATAATAATAATAATAAAATGTTAATTTTGGGAGAAGGGAAAGAGATAAGAAGATAAGGGAAAGAGAGTGGGAGTGGGACTGGTTTGCCCCCTATACAAGGATAATGGGTCCAGGGCAATGATGGGAAACGAGGCAGAGGGGGTGGGGGGGAGTTGGTGGGAAGTTGCTTTCCTGAAAGTGGGAATTATTACTTATGGGTCTCTATTATTAAAGATTAAGGGCTTATTTATAGCTATCCCTTCTATAATAATTGTACCACTGCTTTAGTTCTTCAGTTTTGGGAAAACAAAACAAACAAACAAACAATTGAATCTCTCACATAATATATTACTAATATATTATGATTATTAAATAATAATTTATTAAAGAGTAAATTATTTTTAAGTTGCTTGGGAGAAGGGGTCACCATTACCCACCCCTTTAAAAGTTTTTTTTAAAGTTCAGGAGAAAGCGTGCAAGCTCAACGCCCCATAAAGGGAAGCTCGTAAATAAAGGTATATACATAGGGTAATTTTGTCATTTTGGAGAAAAAGAAAAAGGTAAAGGTGGTGCTGAGAAGAGCTCACGCAATCCTCATGGGCATCCGTTTCTCCGCCACACGGCGTTCGAGACGGCACGAGCCACCAGTCCATCGGGGTTTTCATTTCCCCGCATCTATTTTTATTTTTTATTATATTTTTATTATATTATATTATAACATATATATATATATATATATATTAATATTAAAAAAAAAAGAAAAAAAAGAAAATGGAATAAAGAAGTAGAAGTACCTTGTTGTTCCGTCGTTCGTCGATGATGCTGTTCCCTCTGGAGAAACCGTGAGCACTGAATGAACTGCTTAACAAATAACCTGTGTATAATTTTGAGGAGAAAAAAACACATACAAAATACGGGGAGTTTAATAGAGATACGTACCAGATGCTGCGCCCTTTTTAGGAAGAAAGAAACAAAAATAGAAATTTTTGTTATATATTTGATACTACTATATTGTTTTACGCTTTTAATCTCAGTAGAAACGAGTTTCTTCTCCACTCCTCTCTCTCTCTCTCTCTCTCTCTCTTGTTACAAAAAAAAAATTATAAAAAAAAAAGTAACCGGAGATATAGAAACTTATATTCTCAGCAAAACGACAAAAAAAATTAAAAAAGAAAAATTAAAAAAATTAAAAATTAAAAACGTCTCAGGGTTCATCGCCGAGGACGGAAGCGAGGCCGGTGACGACCTTGGCTCCACTGCCGGACGCCGGACGCGGTTTGACAGCCGGCGGCTGCCATGGAGATGGCGATGCCGCTGAAGTAGTCTTCTCATCATCGAGATCGGCGGAGAAATGGACGGGTGGGATCGGATCGATTGGGGCCGGATTCACGTGTTCGTCGGGATCGCGATCGGTGGCGCGGTGGTAGGGGGAGAGCCATTTGGCGGCCATGTAGTCCGGCTTGCGCCATGGCGGGATGTGGAGACCCTTCTTCTTCAGGCTGACCCGCGCCGCCTCGGAGACGACGGCGACGATCTGGCGGAGCCGATCGGCGGTTCCAACGAAGATGGACGGCAGGGATTGAAGCACTACGCGGTAGCCCTTGGTCGACCGTGCGATCTCGAACTCTGATCGGAAATCGACGTCGACGAGCAACCGTTCTCCATTGACGATGACGTCTACATACTCATACTCGCCTGAGAACCAATTAGAAGGTCTCACATACATCAATAATGGTGGAAGAGGAGAACGATGAGATCATGGGAGGGTATAGGCGTACCAGCGGGGATGGAAGGGGATTTCTCCCAACGGGACTTGCAGATGGAAGCGTCGTAGCCGAGGGATCGGAGCCCGTCGGTGAGGATTCGCCGGCAATCATCTTTGCTCTTCCCGATCTTGCTCTCCTCGACGATCTTGGAAGCGTCCGCCAAGAGATTCCTCTCTGCTACGCTGGCGCACGGAACCAGACCCTGAAGAATATTTTGATCAGCGATTGATTATAGAATTTGAATGAAAACGATGCGATCTGGTGAGGATTTGATCGGGTTTGGGAGACGGTGACAAACCTTGAGGATGTCGGCGGTGTCGCCAGTGGTCGGCGGTGGGACGGCATCGGCGTAGTAGAAGTCAAGATCTTCGTCATCACTATCGCTGCAGTTACCGTTGAAGCAGTTGCAGCGGCGACGTCCGCATCTGGCCGACTTCTCGTTGGTCGCCGTCTCCTCTATGAAGTTCTGCACCATCTTGGCAAGGCACAAGGAGCTAGGTTCTGGCTCGCCGTCGTCCCTGTCCTTCTCTCTCGTTTCGCCGACGAGCTTCTCCGCCGGGGCGATCTTGAGCACGCCGGGGAACTGGCGCTCAAACAGCCGCTTCAGGCGCGATTTCTGGGCAGGTTTCACCGAATCAGTGGTCCTCGCCGCAGTCCTGGAATCGATCGGCTGGATCTTCATCGGGAACGGCATCGTCTTCGAAATCGCAGCACCGCTTCTCCTCCTCTTCCACCAAATGCAAACGAAAACCTACTCCTTCTTGCGCTACAAAGACTCCATTCCCAAGAACATATAGGAATTCCCAAAACCTCTAAAGCTATAAATGAATCACAGAACGCGAAATCGAGGCTGAAAAAAAAGCGGAATCAGAGATGAATGCACCGATCCCCCTTTCCCTGTCACACTGATCAGAAGATTTCACTGAAAAACCTAAAAATGGAAACCTAAGAAGATGACGAGAGCCCCCCTCCCCAAACCCTTTCTCTAGCCGCAGTTAAAGCACCAACTCACTCTAAGAAAACCTCAAGGAAAAACGGAGAAAAACTCGAAATCATTGCAATCGATTCATCATCCTCCATAAAAAAACAACAACGCTGTTGTGAGGATTCAATCAATTCAAAAAATCCAAACTCCAGACGAGCCAAGAGGAGTTGTGGGGATTTTCCGGCAAGAGTCAATCCAGAAAAACTCCATGGATTCCGGTGAGTGGTTCTCTTCTCCGACGAGAATGCAGGCTGAACGCTGGGAAGCCGATGAAGGGCTCTCGGGGGTTTAAATGGGGAAAAGAGAAGGATGAATGGGGTCGGGAACCAGGGCATATTCCCTGGGAACGCCTGCATAAACGTACCGAAACATCTGCCGTTCATTTACACCTCGAGATAAGATCACAAATAATAAACGGTGATCTGGATTGAATTTAGTATGCGGGTGGTTCAAGCGCTGACTCGGACTGAGTGAGTGTGCGTACGAGCCAGTCCGACGTGGCAAGGATAAGGCCTCAACTTCGAAGACGCTACGTGGAGGTGGTTATGGTGGGCGGTTTAATGCGCTCCCGAGATCGTTACACGTGTCCAGTAGGAGCAATAGGATAGCGACGCGCGGGACCCTTGTTCGATAACTCAGTCAGATGTGATTTGACGAAACTAGCCTGACTTATTGGTACGAAATTACGACCTGATGATCGATGTATCGTGATGGGACTGGGGGTAAATCAGGTAAAAGAGTTTTCACTTAGGTCCTACATTTTTTAGTTGACGAAATTACCCCTATTTCTGTGGTCATCTGTAGTAGCATTGTGGTAATAAAGGCATGAGGAGTGGGTAGAGTGGTAATTGTGCGTCAATTATTTTATTTTCTTCTTTGACGTTGATGAGCGGTTTGCGGGAGCACCGTACATCCTGACACGATTGTGGTTGGGGGTTTGAGATCAGCACACGTGTTCACGTCGTCAAACCTTAACCGCTAGATATCGGGGGCTTCATCAAAAGGGAGTTTGGTTGTCATCGAAAGTTTGCCTGATGAGTTGTTTCTGACCGTCCGATCTTGGATAATATCTCTCTTACAGTTTAAGATGAAAATTGTGATCCCTGTTAGATAGATATATGGATAATAAAATTTTAAATTTTTTTCTTTATTTATTTTTATTTTTTTAGGCTAAAGTTTAGTGGGTACCTAAGTTTGGATATTACTCCTAGCGACATCTCATCTTGAAAACTATTTATTTTAATTTTTAAATTATATAAAATTGATTTTAACCATAAATATTTTTAATTTTCTCAATTTAAAAAATTGTGACAAACACCCCTTTTAAAAAATCAGAAATATACGCAAAAATAAAGTTAATATATGAAAATATCTATATGTGAGTTTTGGATTTGATCTTGAATATTTATAAAACAATCACATTATATGAGACGGTCAAAAAGTTATTGGTTTCATTTTTTTTATTTAAAAAAATATCTTAATAAAATTTACTTGTATTTTTTTATTGATTTTATAAAAATGACATTTAAAAGATATTAAAATATGTTATCCACCATTTTAAAAATTATATACATGAAAATTATATCTTAATCTATGTTAGACAATGGATAATGTGCACTCAAACTCTTTGCTTGCCAAGAAATGAGGCTAATTTGGAGGGTGATATACACAAGAAAACCAATCTCACAAGAAATGTTTAATAGTCAAGCCAGCATCAAAATAAATAAATAAATAAGTTATTGACAACAACCGGACTCAAATATTAATAAAAAACTAGCATACGTATCTTTCAAGTATAATTTACTAATTAATGAAAAAAAAAACATTATACATTATCTTGTCTTTTTTGCTTGGCTCACTATGGTTAATTACTTTATTAGATTAGAATTTTATTGTTCTACTTCTTCATTTGATTGGTATATCTCCATTAAAAATTAAATACAATTAGATTAATAATCAAGCTTAAATACTTACGGCACTTAACAAAGGATATTATTGCCTTGTCATTTGGGGAAGGTTAAATGCAATTGGACAAGCTTGGAATATGTATACATATATTGATAAATAAATTGATTGTTAATAAAGATATTAATTGGAGTTTTCTTTATTCTGAGAATGAGGGATTCCAAGTTATCCTTGTTTTGAATGTTAAACCATGGACTTTGATTCAAGATAAAAATTATATCTTATATTTTTCTTAATATAAACTCATTTGTAACATTAGAACTATAGTTAAACAATTTTCATTTGATATAAATCATTCAAGATTAAATCTAGGTTATTTTGCTAATGATATTAATTACTAAAAAAATAGTGAATGATAATGTGTAAAAATGAATAAAAAAATAAAATTCACAAATTTCGGAAAAACTTTGAGCAAAAACGACGGAGATGATTTTCATTACACATTGAAAATCGAGTATAACTAGACCTGACCCCGGTTCGGTTCGAACCGTAGAACCAAACCGGAACCGTCAATATTGGAACCGAACCAAAATCGTAAAAACGGTTTCGGTTCCAAACTGGAACCTTGAACATGAACTTTAAGGTTCCGGTTAAGGTTATTATGAGTTGAAAACCGGAACCTGAACTGAACCGGAACTGAACCACTGGTTCCGGTTCTATTTTTATTTTTTAAATAAAAAGTATATATAATATAATTTTTTATATATTTTAATTAATCAGAATTAAATTATTTAGAACCGAACCAAACTAGAACCGTATTGGAACCGAACCGAGAACTGGAATCTTAAGACTGCGGTTCGGTTTCAGTTCTATAGTTTATAAAACCGGAACAAGTGGTTTTGAATCTAAACCAAACCGGAACCGAACCATAGTCAGGTCTAAGTATACAGTGGTGGTTCAATTTACCAAAATCTTTAATAAAACTAAAAAAAAAAAAAGTTTAAATAAACCATGTGCTGATCATTAGTCATGTTATCTTGGATTCAATCTGAGTTGTTATTTGACTTTTTTTGTTATTTATGTATAATATAATTGATTACTTAAATCTCTAAAAAAAAATTCATAATTAAAAAAATATAAATTATTTTGATCAAATAGAATTCGAGTTACAAACTCTAATAATTAATTTAACACCAAAATTTATATTATTTTTAATATAGTATCCATGTCTATGATAGATTGTTTAAATTGTAAATTCATACACTAAATCTCTACCTACATATTTTAAAATATGTGTGAACTCAAATTAACAAGTTTTTTAATTACAAGAAATCATTATTATGTTTGTATAAAAAGGAAAGCATTAAGTATAAAATATTAGATTTAAAATGAAAGCACTAATTAATGTGTAATAAAAGGCATGACATGCTTTTCAAAGTTGACAATATTCATTGATTATTCTTTTTTAAAAATTTCCAAATCTTAGACCAAATAATGAACATGACTTTACGCGGTTAATCGTAAAAGATAGTACTATATAGATGATGTAAAATCTCATTTAGGCATTAATAATTAATTATTTATTGTTTGAGAGACATCTCCTAAACTTAGGAACTTAATTTCATTTCATTTCATTTAATGAAAAATATATCTTTCTTGATGGGTCATGTCATTAGTGTGTTTCATTAGTTTGATTCCACTAATGACATTTAATTAATATATTCTAATAGTAGTAGTAGTAATAATAATTTCCCTACATAAACTTATAATTACATAGAAGTCATATATATATATATATATGTATTAATGAGATTGTATAAGGGTACATATGGAAAGAAATTTTCCATAGACTGGGATACAAAAGTCTTGGTCAAGGACAAGTGGAAGACTTTTGAGCAATTACTTGGGAAAAAATAATAATTAAAATTCACCTTATGAAGGACCAACCATGAAATAAATATATGAGTATGACTATTATTTAATGGATAAGGTGTGAAATGAGATAATAATTAAATTTTTGTTTGGAAGCAAAGTTCACAAATAATATTTATTTGCTTGGTTCTTTTTGAAGTGGTCATCTTTATAAAGAGATTCTAATAATATTTGTTCTTTAATAAAAAAGAAAGACACATCAAGACATATATGGCCTATTTATAATAAATAGTAAATTAACTTTATATTTATTTAATATAGAAAATAATTACTAAAAATAAGAATGTGAGTATATGGTACAATTATTGGGAAAAAATCTAGTACTTCCAAAGCTCCAAATTGATTAATAGTTCTAATTGTAAATTATTTATTTTCTGAAACTTTGAATTTTTACAAACTTATTTCTTATTTTATTATTTGGAGATAACTATGGTTGAAAATTTTTAAATAAAAAAAATATTTTTAAATAAAAAAAATATTTTAAATAAAAAAATTTATTTTTAAATAACAACCTCTATAGTGGTACCGTTCATTCACTGGGTCCTCTATACAAGGATGTCAATTCTCTCTCCTCCAAAGTTGCATGTCAAATGAATTAATTAACTTGATTTGTTCCTAAAAATCTTCTAGACTTACATGTGGTAGAAGAACTCTAATCGTCCCATGTGACGTCTGATAAAGTTAATAAATCTTTATGGGGACAATCAAACCACTATAATTGATACATCATCATATCTACATGTTCCTCGCCAACCCTTTGTAGAACCATTCTTGTCACCTTTTATCAAAAAAAAATAAATAAATATGGATAAGTTACATGGTCAACCCCTCAACTTGTAAGTGAGAGAGTTTAAATCCTCAACTTCAAACTTAAGAGTGATTTTGTCTCACATTATTTTTTTACAAAGTACCAGCTAAATCAATATAAAACATCAATAAAACCGACATCGAATTTAAAAGAATTATTTATTTTCTAAAATTCACACATTTACTATGAAAGAAATATATTTTAATTTATTTTTTATTTAACAAAGGTGACCAAAGCTGTTAAAGGAACATACATATACCTAGATGCACTAATTACAATGCTTTAACAACCCCTAAACATAAATACTTTACCATAGATACACCAAGACCATCCAACAATACTGATAAATAACTTTATATCCCTAATGTACAATATATCAATAATACTAATAAACAGTGTTGTGAAATCAAGATTTCAAATTATAGTCTTATTGTATATTTTGTTGTGAGTTACCACTAAATCGCCGATGGTTTCTCCACATTTGAAAATTTTAAAGAAAAAAAATCTTATTATTACATATTTCAAACAGAACCAACTAAAAATAATTGTGTATAGTTACTTTATTTCCCCATCAACCAAAAAAAAAAAAAAGAACCATATATCCAAAGACAAAACCTTAAAGCAAAACAACAAGAAAAAGTCAAAGAGCCCCTAATTTTTCCTTTTTTTTAAATAAAAAATAAAATTAAAATTCATAGAATCCAATGCACAAGACCAACAAGTGAGTTATTAATAACATAGGATGCCAAAGAGTAATAACATGAAAGAGAAAAACAGTGGTGTTACTTGGATTTGGGTGAAGGAATAAAGAACGAGAGAGAGAAAGATAAAAGAAAGAAAAAGAAAGAGAGAAATGAAGCATAGTCCTTATCTGATAAAATAAAAGTCTTTTTACAGTTGAAGATTGATGATAGTTTTTGTGAATGTGTTTCTCCATTTCCCACTTTGGACACGTACCTTTAATTTCTCTTTTTCTTTTTTCTCCTTTTTCATTTTCATTATTTTCATTTTTTTATATCACAAGAATATAAAATGAAAGTGAAACATCACTTGATTATTTTATTTTATTTTTTATTTTATAAAATAAACAAAACAAGTCAAAAATATACACTGATAAAGAATTAATATCTTAATCCATATTTGCCCTCATTTAGCATGACTTAAGATTTGAACTCAGCAACTCAGTGTTAATAAACCAAGAAATCACTTACTATTATTTTTATTATCATTATATATTTTTGTATAATTTTATTTTATTTTTACTTATTTATTTATTTGCAATTTTATTATACCCACAACTTTTCTTTTTTTCTGGTGCTTTTGAGAGAACTCATGAGATTCACAAATAATTAGGAATGGTCCCCCTAAGCTTTGAGGAAAAGTCTCCTCAGCCTTCACGGATTCACTTATCCTCCAAAAGCTATAATCATCATGTGTTCAAAAAGATGAGCTTGATAGTAAATTTTATTTATTTATTTTCAACAAAAAAAATTGGGTTTCTAAAAATGAAGTCATTGTTTTGATAACTAAAATAAAAAATATCTTTATTTTGATCTCCATATTGTATCATCTACCATGTTAAATATAATGAATAATTTTAGTAGTTAATAAATTAAAACAAATATTTTTTTTATTTTAAGAGCTAAAATAAATAATAACTCAAAATTAATGATTTATATTTATTCAAAATTATTCCAAATTAATACTAGTTCATTGATGCTATCTTTTTATTAATAGGCTACTAAACTTAAAAAGAATATGTAGCATCTTGTGATAGCTCCATTTAACTTTTGCACATTTTAGCTAAGTAAATGAAAAAGAAAAAAAAATCAGCTCTTTATAGCCTTTTAACGTAATATATTGTATAATTTTTAATTTTTTTAATATTTTCCCCTTGATTTGAAACTTAAATTAAAATTAAAATTTACATTTTTGTATATAATCAATTATAAAATCTTCAACAAAACAACAAGTTGGGAGAGAGGAAAAATAAAAATCAGAAAGCAAATATAAATACAAATAGCATATATAATTTATGAGGTCTGAAAATTTTGATGTTTTTTATATATAAAAAAATACAATTTAAACCCTTAACTACTAAAATTTAGTTATAAAATCAATCATACCGTTTATTGCTTAAGATACAATTTATATCTTAATCAATAACAACAAAAGATTAAATTACCATACAAACAACCCCAAACATATAATTTTGTTTCAAGTGAGGGTGTACCCTTGGACCCCAACTACTTAACCAACAATTAAGACTATGAATAGACACCCTTGCACCCGTCTAGTATTATAAAATAAATGGGAATAAATTATCATTTTTTAATTAATATATTATTTATTATTTTTGAGCTTTTAGGCCCAAGGGTTTTTGGTACAATGATATAGTCTTACTGCACAAAGCTTAGTTTTGCAAGTCTTTATTTGTTCGGATTTAAAATACACTGAATGTAATAGTATTAAAAGGTTCCAGGTGTAGGAGTAAGTTTATAACCCAATTTTTATACTACCGTATAAGGGTATATGATTGGATGATTAATTTCAGGTTATGTGCATGCTCCTGATTGTATATGTATTTGTAAAAAAAAACTTTCATCACACAAAAATTTAACACACATTACCCCATGATCATAAATCTTTTATTTGAAAAAGAAAAAAAAAACCCCAAGAATAATAAATAACTATGTGGCTATGAAATGAGGAGAAACAAGGGAGAGGGAGAAATAAAAGGAAATTGATATTTAGGGTTAGGGTTTATTCATTATTGAGGAAGCACTGGCTGTGGTTTATGTACTTGTGTGTGTCCATTTGAGAGCACAAAAGAGAATCAAATATAAGTTAAGAGGAATGGGTCCATTGTTGCTAAGTTAATCAAAGACATCTGAGTACAACTCTCATGCACAATATTGTCTACTTTCCATAACTTACCATGTATGTGCAACATATGTCCTTATTATATATTATGTACTAATCTTTTAAGATAATAATTATAAACAACATTTTTTTCGCCTACTCTTTCCCTTCTATTTTTTCAATATTGCAAAGATTTTTTACAAAACATAAAGTTTAGTGTTTTATGTTATTTTTACTTGTGTGGTATGTGAAATCTTATAATTATATATATATATATATATATATATATATATATATATATATATATATATATATATATATATATATGTATTTATTAATTAAAGTCAACACTTGTTTAGGCACCATGGAGTGCTGGGTTGTTCATGTATTGTTCATTGGATCATAAATATTGCAGAAGCTAGTCATGATTAAAGTGCGTCATGTGAGGTCTCCTGCTGGTAGAAGTTTGCTCTTCATCACCTCTCTATAGTCAGTACTACGAGTGATTATGATCAGGTAGCTAGTTGCTATTCTAATATATTATTTTGAGCGTACGTAGCAGACTCTAATTGTCCTATGTGTTAGCTCATTCTACCAAGTTTTTAGAGAGTCATTAAGTCACCATAAATAGTGCTTCATATCTGTTTGTTCATTTGATGCCGCTTATCACCTTTGTCAATATATATAAATATTTATTTGGATTGGTTTTTATTTGTTTGGAAAATACGGTAATCCAAACTTAGTTATAATTATTTAAATTATTATATATATATATATATATGTGTGTATGTTTGTAAATAACAGTGATAATAATCTAAACGAGGAAAGCGACGTTATTGATTAAGGTTTATGTTTGGATTTAGTGGTTTATTAACGTTGTAAAGATGTCGGTGTTGAAAAAAATAAAAAGAAAAGAAAGAAAAGACACCGACCTAATTATGAAGACTATTTTTTTATTTTTTATTTTTTTATTTTTGGAAAAGTTATGGTAAAAGTAATAAAGGAATTGCTTTAAAAACTTTGGCTTCTAATGGTTATATGGACACAGTGAAAAGTCATCAATTTTTTTTATATTTATTAAAAGAAATTGAGTTGATAAGCCCTTTGATGACCTACCGTACAAATAAATTATTTTTAAAATAAAAAATTATAGTGTTAGTTGTAGGATTATATTTATACATTTATATTTATACAAATCCATCAAGTTGCATAATATATCCCACCAATGATACCAAACAGGGTGTCACAGATGAGGCCATTAGGTTCAAGTAACAATTCTTATGAACTTTGGTGATAATTATATATATATATATATATATAAAATTAATTAAGGGCCTACAATAAAATTTTCATTTCTAAACCATCACACCTGTCTCCCTTTCTTAATTCCTTAATGATCTTTTTATATTTATAACTATCACATTAATATATGTATATATATAAACATAAAAAATATAAATATATAATAGACCATGCTCAACATGCATATGATAAAATAAACAACCACTACAAGTTAATATATTGGGTTTTCTTAAAAAAAAAAATAAATGTGGATAAACAACCAATGAGAAGAGGTGGGATGACCAATACATCATTAAAATGGAAATTAATACAAAGCTTGATCATAAAATACAGATGATAAGAAAAAAAATTATAAGATAAACATCTATATAAATACAACATGCTATTTAATTAATATTTTTTTCATTGAAGTAATCACTTGTGCGTGTGTGTTAAATATTTAGGATAAAACTAATTAATTAACAAAGCAAAGAGTGATATGCTTTGTTCCAGAGAGGATTTGGTTTTGATCACAAAAGAAATATTTAATAGTAAAACCATTTGTATATAAGAATTAATTAAGTTGAATATATTGGGTTTGTCTATGAATGAAAATGACTATTTAACTTTTATACCGTATGTAATTTTCATGTAGACTTGGTCACATGTATTACTATTTTGTAAGTATTGCATTTGGACATTTCTCAAAAATCAAAATTAATACACGGTTTGAAATATTTGTGTATATATAATAAGTTAAAGTATATACTTAGCTTTCATGGTTTTTCTTAGAGAAAAAAATTACAAAAAATTTGATTGCCTGAAAAGGATTACAAAAAGTCTAACATCTAATGAACTTAGTAGCATTTTAAAGAATATTTTTATGATATATATATATATATTGGAGGTTTGTGAATCTCTATCAAAAGATTCTATTAGAGGTTTGATTTGAAACTTAATTAAGATTGAACATTGGATCCTCACTTAACACTTCAACCCTTTATGGATGTTTTATTCTTCTTGGCTTAAACATGGCCCTCACTAGCATGATACACTCAAATGAAAAGCATGTCTCAACTAATTAACATTATATATATATATATATATATATATGTATATTTATAAACCTTCTCAAAGAAATGAATATTGAATACGAAAATATCCATATTTGGACGGAGAAAAAGAGAAGAATAAAATTCAAATAAAGGCTAATTTACTTTTTAGAAAAAAAAAAAAAAAATCTACTTTCTTATCAATCTCAAATTTGTTTTTAATGCCTACCAAAACTTAGGGTAATCTTTATTTGATTGATATGGTTGTGACTTATTGTTGATCTAACCTAACCCTAACTTCTTTAAAGGCTCATCACTTGAGGACATGGACCACATTATCTTTGGCTTGTTGTACCAAGCCTTTCTCTACTTCTATTATAGGCCTATTCCCTTTCTCTTAAAGGGTTAAATAGGTTAGAAGAAAAATACAAGAAGTGGCACCCACTCACTTTGTTTTCTTTGAATCTAAGAAAGCTCTATTCTTTTGGTTATGCTTTTTCTGTTTACCCTAAAAGCTTAAGTGTTACTTATTTGTCAAATGGTGTTATCACTTGGTTGATTTATTTATGTTTTGACAAAAACTTCATAGCTGGTTGTCAGCTGTATAAAACCTTAATTTTTTTTTTTTTGCCTTTTCTGAAATGATACATTTAGTTTAATTTTTGAAGTCTTTGTAGTTTTTGACATAGCAATATTTATGTAATCGACCTTAAATAGTTAGAACCAACGACTTATTGTTGAGTTTAAGATGGTGACCCTCCTTTTTTTTCTCATCCAAAATAGTTTGTCTAACTATATTTATCTAGTTTTTAATATAAAAAGAAAAGAAAAATCATGTAACTGATCCTAAATAATTAAGACTAATAACTTATTGTTGAATCAGTAACATTTACCACTCACCATTAAATTGTATGATATTCTAGTAATATTTACCACTTATTATTAAATTGTATGATAAAAATTATTTCAGGTTAACTTCCATTTGTTTAAGTTTTGATCATTTCTTTGATAGCATGGGTTAAATAAAAAAAAAAAAAGAAGGAAAAAGCATAAAAATCAAAAGCATGATCAAGAACTTTTTTTACTATGGTCAAAAAAGATAAGAGTGGTGATAATTAAAGTATCACTAACTAAGGTTAGGAAAAGTCCAAAAAGAGTTTGTAAAATGCTAGCTTCTACTTCATAGCCATGTTTCTCTCCACTTTGAATCATGTGGCCATGGTCGGTTTGTTATTTATATATATTTTTTAAAAATTTAATATTTAAATCTAAATTTAAGTTGATGGGTTTATTTATTGTATGAGTACGTAATTACTATTTTGTACTAATTAAAACATAAATGTACTATAAAAAGTTCACATGTAATTATTGAAAACTATATATATAATATGAATGATATTTTGAGATTAAAAAAAAATAATTAAACAACAAATACTCTTGTGATGCTCTTGAGAGAGGGTGTTTGATTTGGGGATAAACAAATTGTCTCATAAAATAATTCAACAAAAAAAAAAAAATCATTGGAGAGAGATTTTATGTGTGAAATTGACCAATTAATTAATATGAATTAAAATTAAATATTTAATTATTTAATTATAATTATCATTATATATAAAGAATATTAAAAAGAATATATCTAATAACTAATAACTTGTATGATATTTATCTAGGAGAGATTTATCAAATGGACTTCTCAAATAAGCCATAGCAACTGCCTATCTCCCAATATAATGAATGTTACCATATTTAAGAAAATTTATAATTAATCAATCAGTCATATCAAGAGTCTCTTTGACAGGGGAATTTATTTTTATTTTGACAGATAAAATAATTCAATGTGAGGAGAGATAAACTTTTTAATCTTAATTTATATTTATTAAAAAAATTATTAACACTATTATTAAGTGTATTCAATAATTTGAATGATTATTGATAAAACGGACCTTGTATTTTTGTACAAATTATATAATTTTTATAATTACAGTTATAATTATTTTATTATTATTTTGTGACATATTTATTAAATTTTTTTTTTTTTTGTGGAAATGGATTAATTGGGATACCCTACCAACTTATCAACACTGTGATTGAGATGACTGAAAGTGATTTGATTTGGAATAAAAATCCAAAACTCCCTCAAAATTGATTATGTTTAAAGAAAAAGTAAAGATAATCAAAGCATATTTGATGATATTTTTTTTATTAAGGTCATCAATCATCATCATCATCACTTGATGAAGGCCATCAGAATTGAGCCAAATGGCAACATTTAATTACTTGCTCACATCCTATTGTCAACCTGTCAATTCTTTCAGGGTTAACAACATCAAATCCAAACAAATTAATAATAATAATAATAATAATAATAATAATAATAATAATAATAATAATAATAATAATAATTGAGATGTCTTGTCTCTGTGACTCAGCAAAGAACTGAGTCTAAGTCAAGATACAGAGTGGAAGTGTAACAAATAGTTGATCAGATGATGACTTTCACCAAACTAATGCAATCCATTAGTCTAATTTCAAGGCCTATTTATGAAAATGATTTTTTTTTTAATTTTTAAGGCCATTGTCCTTTCATTCTCACATATTTATTTAATAGCTATTGATGACAATAAATAGGTGTTTAGTTGTCGGTATTTGGCTCAGATTTTCAAATATGAGATAATAAACAGAAAATAAATAAATAAATAAATAATGTTTCTTTGCACAGTTTTTTTTTGTTTTTTGTTTTTTGTTTAGTGAGCTGTTTGAAAATAACATGAGGTCTAGGTCAGCTTCCTTCACTGTAAGAATTTTCTTAAATTAGACATAAACCCTATCATATATATATATATATATATATATGAGAAAAAGATCAACCACAAACGTTCTTGAAGGTTAAATAAAATGTCCGTAGTTGAGCACAATATAAATTAAACTTTATAGTGAAAATTAAGTGGGATTAGTTTAGATTGGTTATTAATAATTTTGTTTATAAATACACAATATTACTATGCATCTGAAGTATATCAACCGTTGGATTACAATCCAACAGTTGATAATAAACTTATGTAGATTTAAATTCTGAGAACGTGGGCAGAAGATACGTCATATATATAATTCTAAACACCACATTCACACATTTACAGATAATAAAAAAAAGAAAAAGAAAGAAAAAGAACTCTAATGCGTGTAATTAGAATTTAAAAAGCATGGTAGTGTAGCTTATAAATCATGAGCTCTAAACCAGTTTGAGCTAGCAAGATATTAAAAGCCTTATAGAAAATAGATTTCTACCCGTGTATGTTTTTTAGCATATAAAAAGATTTGAATTGCTTAAACAACCCAAATTTCTACAACTTAAATCAACCTCAAAATTATTTTATCTCTGTCTTGAACACCTTCAAATTTAATATCAGATGTATAAATATATTAATAATAAGATAGAAAAATCTCAAATTTCCTTTTATGAACAGTACAATTTAAAAGCTTTTTAAATCACAGAAAAAGAGATAAAAATTGAATTTCCATGATACATAAGTAATATATTAGTTTCCAACCAAAGCCATGAAAGGGTTGAGAAATATCATCACAATATTTTTAAAACAGTTAAACAAGAAAAGTTGAGTGCTAAAAAGCATGAAAGAGTTTTAAAGCATGCCATTGAATGGTTGGTTATGTCTCAGTAGTGGAGGCATGAATACAAGAAACTCTCAATGTTATCATCATTTGTTAGAACTAAAGCTTCATCAAGATCATTCATTGCTTCAGCCATCAATAAAATCTATTCCTTTTGTTCAGAAAAAGATAAGGAATAAAATAAAAAAATTTTATTCTTCGCTATTATGATCATTGTCCCCCACTGCTTCTCATTCAAAGGTACATTTATTAATGATGATTATAATAATAATAATAATCTTAACAATAATTAGTATATTAATAAACAAACCAAGTAAATTATGTAAAGCATTTGTTGTTAGTACCTGAGTTGTTTTCCTAACTCTCACAAGTTGGCCTTTTGTACCCTTCTTTTTTAACTTCATTTCCAGGTTTCAATGTGCTGGGTTTCTTTCTCTTTGCACTGCACCTGCACAGTGTTCAAAAGCAAAATCAAGAATAAAAAATTAATGCTTTGAGTGACTGATAAGAGTGGAATTTATACCACTTACAACAAAAATCAAGCATGAAAAATTGAAATCAAGATGTTGTCAAACCCATCAGTAACTCATCAGATTGCATCCTTTATTTTTCAAGAATTTCATGCTAGAACATCGGCGATCGGACGCAGATCTCAAACGGTTCAGTGTCTTCTTAACATAACTGCAATCATACAAGATTTGATGTACTACACAGCTAGCTCAACAAGTTTGCAAATAGAAATCCTTAATTTAATAACCACACACAGCTCGATGCTTCTACCCCTTCAGAATGTTGCCCTAGAAGTTGCGACGGAGGAAAAATTAAGGAAACAAAGAGTATCATGACACGCTTAAGTCTTTAAGGGACATTCATCACTTGAATTGATTGGAGCATATCGGAGAGGGCGATGACCAGGTCACCGGATTGTATCATGCCCCTTGCCTTGAGCAGTGAGAATGTGCGGTTGAGATTGCTCTCCATGTCATCGGAAAAGCTAAGGCGGAAAGGGATGAGACCCCATTGGAGATTTAACCGTCTACGCACAGATGTTGAAGTTGTGAATGCAAAGATTGGACAGTCTGGACGGCAGCGTGAGAGGATGGAGGCCATATCCCCGGTCTTTGTGTAGACGAAAAGTGCATCCACTCCCAAATTATTCGCTGCAAAGAATTGAAAACATGATCAATATTAGGATAAGCAAATAACAAACTCCTTGAAAGATTAACTGCAAAATAGAGCATGAAACCAATTCAAGGAGGTTCCAAAGGAACTATTTTCTTACAACTGATCTGCTTAATAATCATCACCATTGCAAATGTCTGGAAAGAGTAGAGCAAAACTTAAAAACACCAGCTAGCATGCGCAGAGAGAGACCTGCCCTAGTAGTCAGTTTGTGAAACAATCTGAACTCGTAGAATTCAGAATTTTCAGACAAAGTAATTTAATAAGTGTAACTCATATCATTATCAATGGATAGATTTATACGCCTAATTGGTACACTATTTTCATAAACTATTTAAGCTTATACATGTACACAAACCTCTCTCTAGGATAATACATGATAAAAATCATCTGATATTAGGTGAATTTAAGCAAAGTCAACAATGGCGAACATCAAAGCAATTAGTTTATAATAATAATTAAGGAAGCTTCATTTCTCAAATTGACAATTTTTAGTTAGTGATTCTCAGAAGCACATGAAATTTTGGAACGTTAATAACCCAGACAACCATTTTAGGAGACATCACAAGTTTCGTTGGCAAGGCATGTTATGCATATGGGACACTGACAAAACCATTACTTGGGTGGAGTAAAATAGCAGAAAAGTCCATGGATCTCAAGGTAAGAATGGTTGACTGAAATAAGCATATAAACACCTTTACTTCAGCAGGAAATTAATGGCAGGTACAAGACTTGAGATGGAGAAAAGGTTACCAAAAACAAAATCCTACAATTTGTACAAATGGGAAAGGAATTCAAGATGAATCAGAGGTTAGGAAGAACAGTCATATTATGGAACATCAGGAGGATCTCACTGGAGGGATAACCAAACTGGAACATGAGAAAATTGATAACAAATCATAAAACTGTTATAGAATGATTGAGGTGGTTTCAGACAACTTAACACAATTAAGTCAAATAAACCCGCCCCCCGATGCAAAGAACTCTGGCTATATTCTGTAATAAAATGTGAAGCTGTGGGGGTGAGTTTAAGATGCTTACCCATTTTCGCAGCTGAATTACATATCTCCTCTGATATCTTGTCTGAGAAAGATGATGCGATATCTGGGAGCTCCATAGCTTCATGACGTTTCTCCTCTCTCCACCACTTTTCAATTCTTAGGCTTACACTTCTAAGTACAGCCAATGCCTTCTCCGGATACTGGCCCATAGCTGACTCACCAGAAAGCATTAGTGCATCTGCTCTCTGCCGAACTGCTTCAGAGACATCAGCAACTTCAGCTCTAGTTGGTGTTGGATACTCTATCATGGACTCAAGTAACTGAGAAGCTACAATGACTGGCTTGTTGAGCTGCCTGCACGTCTTCACTATCCTCTGCTGTGCTGAAGGAACCTGCTCCAGAGGAATTTGAGCACCTAAATCCCCCCTAGCTACCATTGCACCATCGGCTGCGCGGATTATCTCTTCCAAGTTCTTTAAAGAATCGATACTCTCAATCTTAGCAATCACTGAAATATCACTGTAACATACAAGGTTGCCAGTCAGGGGAGTTCATCATACAGGAAATTCAGCAAAAGGTGAGCATGTTCTGCCATTCACTATTCCAATGCTTTGAATACAAAACAAAGCTGATACTACCTAAATAAATGGTCAATACATAAATTGAAAAGGTAGCCGGCTTATAACAAGAGAAATTGCCTAAGCAGGGTATTTGGAATCGGAATATTCAAGAGGTCAGTATGGGGGACAGGAGAAGGTGAGACAGTATGATGAGGAACAAAACCCACCATACATCACTGCAGCTACTGTGCGTCAGTTTGAGCCTTGTAGGTCACAAAGCAAGAATAATCCTAAAGAATAAAGATATCCTCTTTGATCAAAGAGTCACTTTTGACAATTAAGTTTTGAGGCCCATTTTTTAAGAGTGGTCCCTGGTGCTTACAACGTGAAAGGATGCCATAAATAAAGATACATGAATTCACTCCAGATGACCCATCTGAGAATAAAAACTACAGCAGCAGCAGCAGCAACACTAACAACAATAATAAATACCATCAGGATATGGGTATTTGACAAATAAATTCAATGGTTACTCCTATTAGCATACCATACACCTGCTGTACTAGTTCTGATAATTCTTAAGCATTATATGATACTCAAACGACAACACTTAGTAAACAAACTAAATAAGGTACTGAAAAACTATCAATAAATAGACAGGCAGCTGGTTAGGTAAACAGACATCACACTTTATATTCCCAAAGTACCAATAGATCCCCAGAAAAGTACAACTCTGATGATCTGAGTTTCTAACCACAGTCTTATTGCAAAGAGATAATATAATCTATTTCACTGGAAAGGTGTAGCACTAGAACAGGATTGTTCTTTGGTGCCACACAGAAAATATATGTGTGTTAAGAAGTTTCTCCCACTTTAACTAGGAAAGAAGAATAATGCAGACACATGCATATGCTCCTTTGCAAGAATAAGCGAAACCATGATATTAACATTTAAGCAAAGGCCGACTTGAAATTTGGTGATATTTATTGATAATTTTTAAGAGATTTCATGTTCTGAATTATTAAACAAGAATCATTGTCTTATTAGATTATAATGCAAGCTGGCGAACAGATATAGAATGATCTGTGTAAGACAAACTTCAAAGGAAAGGAGAGAGTCATAAGATTGACACTGATAAGCAGGGATCACAGGGAAATGTTAAATTGTGGCTTTCTATTAATTTTGGGAAGATATAATTAACTCTAGGAATAATATCAATCAATCTTGTGAATTGAGTCGGTCAGAATATGAAGTGCATTTTGGTGGCAGATCAATTTGCACTTTTCTATATACAGGCAGTGCAACCTGAACTTTCATGGAGGCCCTATAATGAATCACCTTTGTATGGGTTTCAAGTTGCCCAAGGCTCATCAAAATGGTTTAAATCTGACCAACTTCTGACTATGTTTATGTGTCGGTCTGTAAGGTTGTGTGCAAGACCTTATACAGATTCATGATTAATGTCCGACACAAGTCCAATAAAACAGCATCTCAACTCTCCAGAATCATGATTGCAGAAATCATGAATCTAAAACTTGAATTCATTAACTAAAAATTCAGTAATAAATATGTTTTCTTAATTAAAAAATGTCATGCAGCGAATGATCCATTCTGCCCTTAGATCAAATGAATGATGGTTCCTGGAGAAGTTGTATAATATTTTAGAAATGTTGAAGCCTGTGTCTGGCCCAATTTTTTTTTTCTTTTCATCACATCATAACTATCATTGATGAGACCTGTCTCTGCAAGTTAAAGCTTCAAAATAACAGAAACAATGCAATCATTGAATCAATTAGGCTATTATTGGCATCACACCACAGAATAACCATCACCCAAACCCCAATAATCTATTCATTAAGTACCCCCAAATGGAACAAATTAGTTATATGTTAGAGGTAAAATCTTAAATTTCCTGCAAAATCTTAAGAAGGTCCATTCTCTAATTAGCATTCAAAAATAACATAGTTAAGTACAAAGAAGTATAGCAGGATATTTTGGTAAACCTTTCAGGGGGGAAGAGGAAGATCAAAAGGAGTATTATCAACCAATATGAAGAATGGACTTCGGAGAGAGTAGCAGACAAGGGTTGTCTATTGAAAAGGAAATAATATATAAAAAAGGTAGAGCTACAGAGAGAAAAAGATAGACAAAATAGATGGGAGCAAGACAAAAAGGAATAATGTCCTCAGCCTTAAGTCAACCTAATGAAGTCAGGACAGCTTGACGCCTTGACCACATGAGGAAGGACATCCAGAACTTAAAAACTGAGATATTTCAATCCTATGTATTTATACTGAGTTTCCCCCATAACAAAACTTTGGCTTTTAGAAGAGAAGGAAGTCAAATTGGATTTTAAGTAGAATCAACTGCAAGAACAATAGATGTTGTATGAGTAAAAGTTAAATCTTCATTTTGGTCTACCAGTACAGAGCCTCAAACTTTAATTAACACATTGCTACACTTACACAAAACACAGACTAGTACCTAAAGCATCTGAAACTTTCATTTGTGCACTGTGTATTATAAAGTGTCAACATTTGACTATTTAGTTTAGTTTTCAATATATGTTAACATGGAATAAAAGAATAAGAAAGAATGATGAGATGAATCATCTCATATACCCATAAATTAACGATTTGTCCAGCTACGAAGGCAACATCACAGAAAAGGTACCAAGAAAATGGAAGGAAAAATCATTATGAATATCAATATGGTTAAAGAACTGAGAAATGGTCATCTTACCTGTCATGGGATCGTGCAGCAATATAACTTTTGAGATGATGTATAACTTCTGCAGACTTCACAAATGAAACTGCTATAAAATCTACACCCTCAGCAATTCCAAAATCTATATCAAGCCAATCCTGTGTGAATTTACAAGAGATCAGCCCTAAAACAATCCAAGACATTTCAAAGGAATAATTTTTACTATGGCCTACATACTGTAGCAATTAACACATGCATGTGCTGCAAGTAATATAACAAATTAATTCTACCACCAGAAATCAAATACAACCAGAAGGCTGAACACTAAATTAGAAATTCCTAAGCAATAGCTTATGTATATTATTTTAATTTATATAATATACATCTATATTATGATCCAAGTTATACAATTGAACAGAGATTTATTCAAACATAATAACCACTTCAAATTTCCAAATAAAGGATATGGCAGTGCACAAAAATTCATATGGCCATCATTAACTCCTGTTCATGAATGTACCCATAACCTCGACCATAAGAACCGCATAGAGATTTTTGCAGGTGAGTTAACTCAAGGTGAAGTTTTGAGACAAAAATTAGGATACACACATTCTCTGATTCAGCTAAAAACCAAGCTAGGAAAGGAAGGTGAAGACATTCTAATGAAGTTCTTTTTTTTTGTGTGTAAGCATGCGCTCGCAGAAAGAACATATATATTACCATCTCATGGCCAAATAGTAGGACTACAACAAATATCAGAAGTGATTAATTTAGATGATTTGGTCTGTGTGGAAAAGATCTTGAAATTCAACCATGAGAAAGGGTGTGGTCTAAGCTAGTGTATATATATATACTCTAAAAACACAAAACAATATATCAAATCCATACATGAGGACCAATACCAAACATTGTTGCAGGCAACTTTCACCAAGTTTAGAAAAAAAAACTTTCATTTTTTGATTGTGGTTATAAATAATAAAATTTCAGAAATATTTTAAAATTTTGATGCGTATCTTTGACAGAAAAAAATGATGAAATACTCGCTCTATCACATGCTTTCAAAATTTTTGGTTGGTTGCAGAATTAATAGATTTGAACCCGACAAATCATGACATAAGGAAGTTTTGTGAAGTTAACAGTCAGCTTAGTCTGAACAATATACATTCATAAAGCATGCGATGTCCACAACTAGTAGTGAAACGGATGTCAAATGACTTTTACTTCAATGTGCTAAAGTCAGTCCATGAAGTTGCACCAACCTTTGACGAAATCGTGGGAAGCATGGCATTACGTTCTCGCACTAGACTACCATCACGCCAGAAAGTAAGATTAGCCCGTGGCAGCAACAGGCCAGGATCAGTACAGCGACACTTAACGTCTGGTCCAATCTTTTCAATGACTTCAAACTGCACCATTCCTCCATCCACAAGTAGCTCATCACCCACTTTAACATCTGGATCCCAAATGCATACATTAGCCAATGTTTTTTTCTTTTTTTTCTGAGAAAATAAAACTAAACAACATCATCAATCAAATGAAGGAATGCAAGCTACCTTCAGCAAAGCCATCATAGTTCACATGAATGGTGTGGTCTGGAAGAGGTGAATTAAAAGCCCTGACACTGAATGTCCAGATCTCCCCATCCTACAAAAGCCACAAAAAGATCAAACTAAAGGATACCTTTTCACCTGGAAATATAAAGAACTGAACACCAAAATAAGGCAACAAAGTAAAAGCTCATGACTGAAGTTTGATCCCTCGAGTCATAGAAGCCATTATTAAGATTCCTATATCTTTTCAGAAAAAGTCCATCATCTTGATTTCACAGCAAATTTTTAAACCAAAGAGTTCACAAAATACAGGAAACAGACACTGAAATTGAAGAATATCAAAAGCATGGTGTTAAAATATAAACTATGGCATCAGAAGACTTGTAATAGCTAGGTTAGCAGAGGAAAACACAACATTGTGGTAAACATAATAATAAAAAGGTTGTTGATATGAAAATTCCAGAAACTTCACACAACCCATTCAACCACTACTTTTCTTTTTTATTTTACTTACTCCAACACATAACATGAAACTTTTAAGTGATTGTACATCGATATATGATCCTTCTTCGCTTGATGAATGATCAAATGCGTATAGAACTTCACCAATTGTGTCAACATTATGGCCCGCTTGGAATTACTTATCTCTTCTCACCATAATCAGATGGTATAATATATTATCCAAATTAGATGAGCTGACACAAACAATTACTCTGACAATAGAACTATTGAAAAGATTAATCAGCATAGGCTGCATAACTACTTATTTCCAAGTCCAAAAGAAGGCCAAGTAATAAAAACTGAGACTTTTGCCAAACAAACGAGAAGAAAAGAAAATTCTCAAGAAGAAAAGGTGAATCTCAAGAAAAAGAAGCCAGAATCAATTGAATGCGAGCTAAAGATCCGATTTTTCTCTGCTGGGAGCGAGTCTGACCCGAACTCCCACACCCACACGCTCCACAAGCCAATTATCAGTTGCCACGTATCCCAAAAAAGGAGTACACACGAGTGAACCCAAACGCTGAGAAAGGGCAAAAAAAAAGGGGGGAAAAAAGGTAATTCACCTCGGCCTTGGCTGAGGGCGCGCCGCCGAGCTCTCCCATATGGATCTCACTCCCCTCAGTGTCCATCATCACCGCAACAGCGAAGCCCTTCTCCTCATTGAGCCGGCGCACAGCGCGGATGACAGAGCGATGCCAGTCGCGGTCACCATGGCACATATTAACTCGCGCAACGTTCATCCCACCGACAGCAAGGGCCTCAAGCTGCTCCGGCTGGCAAGTAGCGGGTCCAATCGTGCAAACAAGCTTCGTTCGCCGCGTGCTCCGGAACCCATTTTCCTTGAGCTCGGCTTCCGTGACAGCATCGACATCGATGGCAGCCGAGGAGACAGTGGAGACACCTCCGTTGTCGGAGATGAAGTCAGTGGAAGAAGGAGTAGTGGAAGCGGAGAGGATAGGGATGGGGCGGCGGCGGGGGAGAAAGAAGGCGAGAGATGGGGGGCGAACAAGTGGGGAGGAGGTGAAGAACTTGGAAAGGGATCTGGCTGGGGTTGAGGGGGCGAGGAGGTGGAGGGATTGAGCCATTGGAAGGAACTAGGGTTTGAGAGAGAGGAGAAGAAGAAGAAGAAGAAGAAGAAGGGGTTTTAGAGGAAGAAAGGGACGGAGATAACGAAGTGGGGAAGAGCTTCGTAGTCGTCGCCCGAGTGACGGATTGGGACAAGATGAAGGAGGAGGGGTAAAAAGGGTACCCGGGATTTTAAGAAGGTTAAAATGGTAATACTACTTTCATTTGGTATTTACGATTTTACCCCATTCAACCTTGTTCTGGACGGGGGTATCTCACGTTATATGAATACTTCTGTTTCCTCTAAAGGAAAATTTTTAGAGGAAAGGACTAAAAAGTCCTTCTCAAACTTTATATACTCCGTTATGCCCTTTTTCACTTTTTCAAATGCTTTGTAAGTTTTTTTTTATTAAGTCCATAAAAAAAAATAAATAGATATTAAGTTTTTTTTATTAAGTCTATAAAAAAAAAAAGTGGAAATTGCAAAAACACCCTGTAAGTTTCTGATATCGCTAAAAACACCCTTAGTTTTCTGACTCTCAAAAACCCTTCTTTTTGAATACTGATGATTTTTTTAAACCCCCAAACATCTAACATTGATTGATAGAGTTAATTTTGAATTTTTTTGGACGAAATTGTCCCTGCGTGGGAAGTTGTGCAAGTGTGATGGGGTTTGACTATAATGCCTTCGGTCTAGACGAGTTTCTATTTAAAAAAATGAAGCTTTCTATTTAAAAATATGAGGGTATGAGGTCTGCTTTAAAAAAATGAGTTTCCTGTTTAAAAAAATGAGTTTTCTATTTAAAAAAATGAGTTTTTTGTTTAAAAAAATGAGTTTTCTGTTTAAGAAATTAGTTTTCTGTTTAAAAAAATGAGGTTTCTGTTTAAAAAAATGAGGTCTCTGTTTAAGAAATGAGTTTTCTGTTTAAGAAATGAGGTTTTTGTTTAAAAAAATGAGGTTTCTGTTTAAGAAATGAGTTTTTTGTGGTGTATTTATCACCCCCAAAATCTCTTTATTGCAGTTGGGCTTTGCTAGTGAGACAAAGCATGCGGCTCACAATCACAGTCACGTTGCATGAAAAATGGGATTTCGAACCCTAGAATTTTGATCTCCACCTCGATCTAGATCTCGATATTGCCAGAGAAAAAGGTGCAACCTTTCGATGCCTTCGCTCGACGACGAGGAGCATGCGGTCTTCCCCGAGGTCGACGACGAAGAAGATGAAAGAGATGAGGTCGACGACAGGGAAGACGATGAAGACGAAGACGGCGAGATCGAACCCTCATCGGCGTCGCTTCCTCCCTCCGTTCCTGTCACCGACTTAGGCACCATGGATCCAAACCCCGGAATGATCCCTAACCCTAACCCTATTGCTATCCATATTGCGGTCTCCGCAGTCGAGAATGGTTCCGTTCAAGTTCAGCCCGTCTTATCCGACGTCGCCACCGAAGACCTCACCACTCCGACCGCCGAGGAACGTCGCCAACCGGATAGCCAACGCCGATAAAGATTTCTCCTTTAAGACCCCACACGAGCGAGGCCACCTTCGAGATCGCTCGCCGGGATCCCGGAGCACGAGCACTCAGCGTTCGCGAGATCGTGACGATGAGATACTCAATGTCCCTAGTCAATGAGGGTTTTCGTTTAAAAAAATGAGGTCTCTGTTTAAAAAATAAACTCTCTGTTTAAGAAATGAGTTCTCTGTTTATATGCTTGTTTGTCTTTGTTTAACTATCGATGTTTTACGTTTTAATATATTGCGTTTACGTTTAAAAAAAGTGCTTAAATATCGTTGTTTCTATTTAAATATGTACAGTGGCCAAGATTAATTGGTTTTTTTATATCCGGGATTAATTTATCACGTAAATATTTGTTTTTTTCTGTTTAAATATTAATGTTTTAGTTTAAAAAATGAGTTTTATGTTTAAAAAAATGAGGTTTCTGTTTAAGAAATGAGTTTTCTGTTTAAGAAATGAGTTTTTTGTTTAAGAAATGAACTCTCTGTTTAAGAAATGAGTTTTCTGTTTAAGAAATGAGTTTTTTGTTTAAGAAATGAACTCTCTGTTTAAGAAATGAACTCTCGTTTAAGAAATAAGTTCTCGTTTAAAAAAATGAGCTCTCGTTTAAGAAATGAGTACATGCAAAAAGGAATGCAAAAAGAATGAAAAAAATGTATGCAAAAAGGTTTAAGAGCGATGATGGAATTTCATAATGCAGGGGTAAAAAGGAAGTGAAACAATAAAGGAAGGGCTATCCGAGGGTATGCAAAAACTCACAGGGTCGTTTGGGAAGTTTTGAAATTATCGAGGGGTAAACAGTAATTTTCCCAAAAAAAAATAGATATTAAGTTTTTTTTTTATTAAGTCTATTTGCCCATCGGATCCCTTACGTAGGGGGTGTTCACCTCGAGTGTCAAGCGTGACTCTCCGAGTTCGATCCCCATTTTGCGCAAGGTGAGGACACGGTTCAGTGGTGAGCGCCGCTCCCCCCCAAGTGTTCGTCCCTTAATTCCGGCGCTTGTCGCCTTTCTTAAAAAAAAATAAAATAAAAAAATAATCTATTTTTAAAAAATTTAATTAATTTATATGAAAGCTTTGCACTCCGTTATTACCCCACGACCACATTAGCTTTGATAAACTCGTATGTGGCTCACCCTAACCCTTTCACTTTTCCAAATGCTATTTTAAGTCTTTTATATAGTTCATTTTAAAAAAAAAATTAAAATTAAAATATAATTCTATTCTTACTCTCGGTATTAAAAAATAATTAGAATAATTAAATCCAGTAATTATCAAATGAAGATATGTTATTTAAATATTTAATTTAAATATTAAAATTAATAAATGATATTTAAAATATTTATAATTAAAGAACATTTATTAATTAACCATTAATTATAATAATTAAATCATAAAGTAAGAAATTTAATTAAATATTTAAACATAATTAAATATTTTATAACTAAAAAAATTGATTAATTTAATTAGTTAATTATAATAATTAACATGAATAATACAAAATATGGTTATAAATAAAAATTATATATTATTAAACAAAAACACACAATATTATTTAGTATTATTTGTTTATATTAAGGGCGCAAACGTAATTACTCACTATTTTCTATTTTACTTTCTCATTTCCAATAAATTACTTATCTAATTTTATCATTCCTAATGAATTACTCTCTCAACCAAACAAAGTTTTCATTCCCATTCCCTTACCCAAAAGGTCCGTTTGGTGCTTTGTAGGGATATACTTTCCCAGCAAAGTATTTCCCCGTAAAGTGTTTCATTATAAAGTTACATTATAACGTTTGTTATGTTTCCAAAAAATTGTAATCTAAACGCATGCAAAGTTAATTCATCCGTTTGGTGTAAGCAGTCTTTCTAAGCAAAGTTATGGTTATTGCCAATTTTACCTTTATTAGTTATTTTAGTAAGACAAAGCCCATAATTTTTTTATTTCTTTTCATTTTCTGTCAATAAAGTCATATGTGTGCGATCAACTATTTAATTATTTTAAAAATTATTTATATTAATGATTACTTAATTAATCTTTAAATTTGTTATCTAAAAACAAATTGAAAGATTAATTAAAAAATAATGTTTTCTTTTAAAATTTTAATATCAAATTAATTTGTTATCTTAAAAATTTTGTTATGGAAAGCAATTTTTAATTAAAAAACTAATATTTAACATAATTTAATCTTTTTGTGATTATTTCATTAATTTTTTATTATGGAAAGAAAAATCATTTTAATTGAAAAAGAGAACTTCATTTGGGTATTTTGGTCATTTAACAAATGCCACAAGATTACATCCCACGATGTAATCTCTTTCACACCCCCTCCCCTATAAATCATTTTCACTGGTCAAAAGGAAAGTGATTACATTTTGACCATTACTTTACGCACTTGGTTTATAAACCAAACGGATGAGAATGATTCACATTTGTTACTTTCCCTACAAAGTAACAACTTTCTCTCTTACCAAATGAGCCCAAAGTTTTCATTCTCATCCCCCTCCCTAAAGTTTTCATTCCCCATTCCGTTATCCAAACGCTACTTTACTCTTCTCTCTTGTTCTTTCACTTTTTCATTAGCAATTTTTCATTGATGAGCTTACCCCATGCACTCATGAGCTTCGACGAACTCACACATGGCTCATCCCTTAAGAAGCGGAAGTTGCTCGTGAGCCCACTACAAAAGTTAAGATTTTTAGTGACAACTTTTTGTGTCACCCGGTTATTTTGCCACAAATATTAGGATATTTGTGTAAAAAAAGGTAATAGACACTATTGTTTAACTTAATTGAGATAATTTATGTTTTTGTCACTATTATAGTGATAATTTTGACAATTTAGTATATGCTACAACTAAATTGTTACTATTAATATATTAACAGTGGCAAAAAAAATTGTGTCCAATGTTCGTTACTAAAAGCATAAATGATTTTATGTCAAAAATTTTTTGATGAGAATGATGTGTAATTGTGACAAGAAATATTATCGTCACTATAATTTTTTGTTCTCCGTCACTCAACATATATTTTTTGTTACAACAATTTTGTCACAAAAAATTCAACGATTTAGTGCCCACTAAATATTGCCAAAAAAAATAAATTTCTTAACCATGTTATTAGGTTTTTTATGCTAAGAAAGTTAATTGACACAATAGTTTAGATTAGTTGTGACATATAATTATTTTGTCACTATTACAATTTCAATTGTGACAATTTAGTATCCATCACAATTATACAACTTATCTTTTGTGTCAATAATTTTGGATACAAAAAAAATTCAAATACATATCTACAATGTGAAGAAGAATATTCCATATATATATATATATATATTCATCAATCATTTACCAAATAAACAGCTATTTTTCACATAAAAATATCAAAAGTATCCAAAAAAATATTAAAAATAGTAAAAATATAGGTCTGGTTTTCTCCAATCTAGTTTTAATATACCAAATAAATTATACTTGTACTACAAGAATTACGGCATTATAATTTTTTTTTTGTAACTATCAATCATTTTGTCACAAATATGAATTTTTGTGGTAAAAAAATTAAATAATACTATTGTTTAAGTTAATTGTGATGATTTTTTTATCACTAAAACTATTATAATTGTGATGATTTAGGATCTCTGACAATTATGTTGTCATTATTAATATACATGTAGTGTCGTAAGTAATAATTTCATTTGTTGTGATGAAGTGTTCTTTGCCAATGGTCAGTTTTTTTTGTGACCACATTTTTTGTCACAAAAAAATTCAACTATTAATATCTACTAAATGTTGTGACAAAAAACTCTAAAGTATGTTTCTAGACCATGTTGCATTCCTTTTGTAATGTCTTATTAAATTTGTGGTTTGGCGATGAGTATCTGTTTTATAAGTTTTGAGACTCGTATTATCTAGTTCGTTATGTGTGTGTATATATATATATGTAGAATTGTTCTTATCCTTTTACATGATTATGAAAGGCTTTTCTTGTGTATCAATGATCACTGTTATGTGTATCTATATTATAAACTGTTGGTATTATTAGTAAAGCATTATTTTGGTGAGTTGTACTATGTGTTTTGGTATATTCTTGTAGTATTGTGCTAACCCACTCAATGAGTGACCTAGGTTGCTCATTCCTCTTTCTTCTTCCTAGGCTGATGCAGGAAGTAGTGCAGTATTAAAGCGGTGTGCGGGGCATCCACTGTTTGTTTTCATTCTGTACCATGTTCATGTATGCTATCCTCGAGCATGGATCCATTAGTCTGTTTGAAATTCTAAAAGCATGGTTTGTATATTTGTCTAATCTTTTGGAAACTCCGTTGTACTTGTGATCAGTGCAGTTCCTGAACTCTGTTATCGGGTTGTGATTAATGCTTACCTTGCGTACCTTTGACTTTCCCCTATTTTTGTACTTGTTGCTTGAGGTTGTTGTTTCCCGATGTTTTGTTAGCCTTGCGGTGACTCGAGGGTTGAATGGTGGAGTATCCCTCCTTCGGTTGTCATGGTGGTTGTTGCGTCCTGGGGCCCCTGGATCTGGGCTTAACAGTTATTGTTTACCCAATCCTTAAAATTGATATTTTAAGGGACAGGAAACAAGCTTTTAATTTAGATTATACATAGGATTTATAGTATTAGAGAAAATTTTAAAATTTAAAATTAAATATAGATTTACCAAATCTCACAAAACCAATTCTAGATAATATAATTTTTTTTAAAAAAAAAATTTAAATTTAAAAACATATATATCCTTAATAAACTTAACATATAAAAAGAGTGAAGTCTCGCATAATTATGTGCCTGTGGAGATCAATGATAGCGGTTCAACTTCATTTGATTTGGAGAATTAAAGTGACTCAACTAGCTCTTGATGTAAAGGTACATGTTATTGATAGTCACAAGATTTGCTTATTTTTCTTTTTTCTTTTTTAAATTCTTTTGCTTAGTTTATGCAATGGATAATAGATAATTATTCTTTTGCTTTATCTTTTTTAATCTTCAAAGTTAGGTTTATTAAATTTTTTCAATGATGATTGCTTATTAGTGTTTTTGATACTTTGAATTTTAAGTTCAGGTTCATCATAGGAATTTGTTATTTAGATTTTGATCATGTGATTTTCCTTTTTTGATGATTTTTTATCTATTGAAAATCACAAAAGCCAAATGCAACATGGAACTTGTCTTAATTGAGAAGAAATAATGGTATGAAAGTTGTAAATTAAATTAAATTTTAAAATTTTTTAAAACTATTTCATTAGATTCATATTATTATTTTTTTCTAAATGCGCAGAATAAGCATCAAGGAAAGAAAATACTATTAAAGTCCCAACAAAGGAGTCAAATTCTAGTAGAAGTTGAGGCTGAAAAAAAAGAAGATTCAAATGTATAAAGGAGTAATTCATCTCCAAATTCAGGATAATTTAATAATCTTTTTTCATTTCTTAAAAGGATAATTTTATAATTGTATTTTGGATATTAAAATTTCCAATTTAATAAATTCAAATTTTGATTTTTGTACTATTTGATGATATTTATTTATTTTCATATAATATTAAATAATTTATTTGCTTGTGTGATAATATTTTTGCTACTAAAACTTTGTCTTGACAAAAATGTATGAAATAACTTTATATTTATCACAAATAATTTATTATATCAGTGACAAAATTAGCGCAACATAATTTTTATTTTAGTAACAATATTATTTTTAAATTAATAATTTTTTTAATGATAATAATAAACATATAACAACATTTCAAAGTAATATTAGTGACAAAGTATTGGTCACCGATAAAAATATTACTATTGACAAAAACATTTTGTTACAATTGTATTTTCTTTTGTGTCAACAATATTAGCACAATAAAATAGATTATTGTGGCGGCTTATTAGTCATAATTTAGCATTTTTCTTATGTCAGCAAAATTGGCACAACAGAACAAATTATTGTGAGCACTTCATTTGTCACAATTAAAATTTTTTTTGTGTCAACAAAATTGACATAAATAAATAAAGTTATTGTAGCCACATCGCTTTGCCACAAATATTAAATTTGTTAGTGTCGGAGGTATTTGTGACGGGAGGTGACAACTTCTAAAATTTGCTACTATCACTAATTGTGCCTAAAATTATTGCTTTTAATAATAACTTTTGTTATCACTAAAAATACAATTTGTTGTAGTGGCCCTCCATCACTCAGGGATGACCTCGATGAGCTCGGTGAGCTAGATTAGCTAGTCCAACCTCACAAGAGCTCGTTTGAGTTAGTATAATAGATTTGAGTTTTTATAAAGATGTCAATATGATAAAGGTAACAGATATGGAGGTCTAAGAGGTTTTTACACAAGAACTCAAGCTCAATTACTAAATCAAAGGGTATGTTTGTTTGGGGGTATTTGAGTTTATATGTAATTGAAAATACTGCACTTTAAAAAAACTAATGTTTGTTTAGATGTATTTGTAAATCCAGATGTAATTCCAAATAACCCGAAACCTAATATTCATGTGTTTTGTATTACAGTGAAATCCATCGTAATATTGAATACAGTGTAATTGAAAAGCACAAGAACATTTCAACCTTTGGGTTTGCTGACCCCCTTTGAGAAACCCATCCTTTTCTTCATCACCATTGTTCTCCAGCACCGTTCTTCAGAGAGGGTCTTCATCAACGATCTCTCGTTGTGCTTTGCTGTAGATCTAGCCATGAATGAGGCTATAAATGGCGCCCCAACATCGTCGTGTTCTTCTCCTGCAGCGTCGCCAGAACTACAGCCAAAACAAGGGCCAGATCGAGGCTGCAACAACACCATCTAGCCTTTCTCTTGTCGTGTTGCCGAAACCGCAGCATCAACAACAACACCAACAAAAACAAGGGCCATATCAAGGCCATGAATACCACCCCAGCGCCATCATGCTCTTCTCCTGCTGCCTCGCCAAAAACACAGCAGCAACAGCAACAAAAACAAGGGCCAAATCGAGGCCGTGAATGCCGCTCCAGCGTAGTCATGCTCTTCTCCTATCGCAACGCCGGAATCACAACAACAATAAAAACAAGGTGAGCGCCATTCTATTTTATATTTATCTTGATTTTTTTATTTAGATTCAGTGTTTTGGACTAATCCACTACCAAAAATAGATCATTTTCTAGTGTCTTTATACAATTTGGCAGATCTATTTGCAAGTTTTGGATTTCTAGTTGCTTTCCATTCGCTGTAGTCGAGAGAGATTTTTATTTTTTTTAAAATATTTTTGAATCTTTAATGCCCATGAAGATCAAAGCGCACCAAATCTTCTCCATCCATCATTACTCTCTTTCTTTTAACTATTAACTATTAACTATTAACTAGAAATTAAGATATGAATAAAGATACGAAATATTAATTTTGGATTTGATAGTAAAATTTTTTTACTTTTGTAAATTGAAATTTTAATAGTTAATTAAAATAAGTTGAATGTGGAGCAGATCGAATAGTATGATATCTTAATTATGTTATAAAACACCATTGTTAAGCAAAAGGCCAACTATAATTTTTAAACACAAGTTTAAAATATGAAATTCTAAATTAGTTAGGGTCCAATTAAAGCAAGATTAGATAAAAATTTAAATTTTCCACACAAGTCAAAGATTATATCTCCTCAATCAAAAGACCTCTCAAACTTCACCAATTTCAGTAGATAACAAGACATGTTTGAGAACAAGTGGTGCTTTTCTTTCTTGGTACAAGAAAGTTCTTCATATCTCATCAAAAGAAATGTAGATAAAAGGGAGAAAGATGAAGCTAGTCATCGTCACTAGAGAAATCTTGGACTTTTGACACATAATACATGAAATCTTAGTTTATGTAACATGTCTCTTTGCATAATCCTACCCACCCATCATTTCTGGAATTTCTTTTTTGCCATTGCCCTTCACTCATGTTAAAAGCATAATGTTAGTCTATTATGTAAGCCAAAATAACATCATTGAAAAAAGAGAGCCTTTGAACTTGCAAGCAAAAGAAGCTCTCAATGCATCATAAGCTTAATTTAATTTATATGAGAAATGGAAAAATGTGATCATTGATGGTCATTATGTTTGGAGAAAAGTTACTGTCTAAAGTGTTGATATTGATGAGCAAATCTTAATTTCTTTTCTATTAAAAAAATTGCTTTTAACATGAGCAAATCTTGTATGATTGTAATTATGACAACAATATCGCAATGATGTCAATTTGAAATTAACTATTAACTATTATTTTAGATGGATCATCACAATGGTGTTGATGATTTGTACCTATTATAAATAACAGTTTTGGTTGTGGCCTATGCCGTGATGTTACATGTGTACAACAAAAGATGTCGATTTGTTATTGTATGATAACGTTTGGCTTATATGTATTTGTTATTTTTTATTTTGTTATGTTATTGTATGATAACGTTTGACATACATGAACAAGTAGAATGGAGGGACACAATGCCTCTTAATGCAACCATGCCTCATCAATTAAGAAATCCACATCAATGCAATCAGGGTCCAAGGGATGGATAGTCAAGTTAAGCAAGGGCTAAAGGTAGACATAGCCTTCAAACCACAAGCAATCCAAGGTGCAATTCGAGCTATGAAGGATATGTTTGGGGTGATAGTCACAGAGCCCAATGTGAGAAATCATCTGAGGACAATAAGGAAGCGGTGGACAAGGATTAAAAAATTGAAGACATGAGTGGTGTGGGTTGGAACAACAACCTTAAAGTCATTATCATGGGCGAGATTGAGTACAAAGACTTTATTCAAGAATTTCTTTTCTTTGAAAAATAGTTTTTTGGTAATAAATTATAAAATTTAAAAATTTCAATGTGCAGGTCCATGTACAAGATGAACCATATCTGAATAAGCCAATAGAGGATTACGCCCCATTGGAGATTATATGTGGCAATAATCATGCGTGTGGTCATTATGCCATTCAAAATGATAGAACCCAAATTGGCACAAATATGGACTTCAACACGGCACCAGGACCAAGATTCCCAAATGAAAAATTCAGTGATTTGTCATTCAGAGATGCAGATGCACATGATGGCTCCCCATTTGTTAATACTCAAGCTAGTGTTTTTGAACATACATCAGTGACTAGTCCCTAGAGAAAGAAAGGGAAAAGCAAGCACAAAGCAAACATTGACAATGACCCACTTTGTGATTTGGCGGTCACCATAACCAAAGCATTTGAATCGGTTAGATTCAACCAATCTCTTACTTTTTAAAAAACAAATTCAATGGAATGTATGAACCTGAAAGAGTATGGCTACTCTACATGGAAAATTCGGATGGTATATGAGCATTTGATGGAGGATGATGCACGAGCTGGAATGTTCTTTGGCATGGCTAAAGAAATGTGCAAGGATTGGTTGGAGGAATTCTTTGAATAATTTAGCCGATATTCGTGAGTTGTGGAGAAGTAAGAAATTATATTTTTATTTTTCATTGTAAATTTATTTGAACATAGAACTTAAGGTGTGCTAATTTGTTTTCCTTGCAGAATTAGGTCAACATGAAAGTGGATGAATCTCATTCTTCCTCGGGACAGCTTCTTTCTAGTGGGAATTTCTTATATGAATGCTTATATGTATATTTGAATTTGTGGACTTTTAGAACTTATGTTTGTACTTTTGGACATTTATGTGTGTATTTGAAGACTTCTATATGTATGTTTGTAAGAGTTTTCATATGAAGTTTACATGAAGAATTATATGTATTTTTTGGACTTATATGAGTTATTGTTTGAAATTAATATGTGTCTTTGATTTGTTTCATATGTTGTTGTCTGAAGGCAAATTTTTATATTCCATAGTGATGTTGTTTCAAAAATTAGATGTTGTCATGCTTGATTTGGTACTAATTTACTCAAAAGAGAATGACTTGCAAATGCATCACTCATTATTTTGATCAAATTATTATGTTGTCAAACTTATATTGTGAAAATCATGCGTTGTTGTCCTCCTTTTAAATTTATACTAATAATAATTTGAAATAGATGAAATACCCATGCAAATGTTTGGAAAGTATATATGAAAAATTTTGTACTCTTACTTTTCTTAGATTTCTAATAATTGGTTTTTAGGTTTGTATTAATAGTTAAAATTAATTGAAATAATTCCAATAATAATTAAAATTTTATTTATTACAAAATATAATAATATAGTTAAAACTTAATTTAATAACATAATTATTATTTTCTTAATATTAGGCTTTTTAATTTTATATATATTGAAAAAAAAAGTGAGATGTTAAAATGTGAGGGGTAATGTCACCATGGTGATCATATAATTCAAATACATTAAACACTTTTTTTACAAATCCAAACTTACAAATCCTTTCAACCAAACACAAAATTCCAAAGTTGTCAGACCCGGCCCGGGCATTGACCTGGTTGAGTCTAGGGGTCAGGGGTCGATGGGTTCAACCGGATCCAACCGGGGTTGAACCGGGGTCAATAATAAAATATTAAAAAAATATTATAATAATTAATAATGATAAAAACATAATTTAACTTATATTTTAATAATTAAAAAACATAATTATTTTAATTTATATCTTTTCTGTTATTTTTTAAAATATTTAAAACATAATGAGTTTAATATTCAAAATTTTAGTTTAATATATAGATTTTTTTAAAAATATAAAATATTAAAAAAAAACCCTAATCCAAGTCCCAAGACTTCAATCCCGGGACTCACAAAATTCAAAAACTAAATTTAAAAATACAATCTCTCTCTTCCTCATTTACTTGCCGCCCCTTCGACTCAATCTCTCTCTCTCTCTCTAAGTCTCTCCCCGTCTCTCTCTCTCTCTCTCTCCCTCGCATCTGATCTAACTCTCTTCCGTCTTTCTTCTGTCTCTCTTCCATCTCCCTCTCTCCCTCGCATCTAACTCTCTTCCGTCTCTTCCATCTCCCTCGCAACTGCCGCCGTCTCTCTTCCATCTCCTTTAGCTGCGGGGCACCTCTTCCACCCACAGTGACCTTTTTTTTTAATTTATTTTTAAAACTTGTTATCCGGGCGGCTCGTGCCAATGGATTGCCGGGTCATTAAATTAATACCGAGTTTTTTTACACCCGGTTCAAAAGCCATGCCCGGACCGGTCACATGGCCGGTTCCCGGTTTTTCCGGTTGAACCGGCCGGGCCGGTCCGGGTCTAACAACCTTGCAAAATTCTACAAACCTATATTCCAGATACATCTAACTAAACACTGAATTTGTTACTTCACTAAATTTTCAATTATATGATTTACAATCACATTGTAATATGAAATCCACTGTCTTTTCAATTACATCTAACCAAATGCCCCTAAGAGTCAATAATCAACAAGCAATTGTATCTCCAATGCAATAGCATCTAAATAAGCATTTACCAAAGACACGCAATAGCTAATACTCCAAAATAGTAACTCCAATCTAACAATAACAATAAAAGAAAATGCATACTAAAACATGAAGAACAATTTTGATGAACAACTCCTCTACGTTGAGAGAAATCCCCTCTTAGCTTCACAGCCAAGGCCAGATAAATACCAAAATCTCCATCACATTGCAGCAACAACAATCTCTTGTTGGGACATTATGAGAAGGAGTAAATTTCTCATCACAGTTAAAGCACAATCTTGTGGCTCTCATCAAGTGCATTTCATTAAAACTATTTTTTTCTAAATGGTTGTGCAATAATGGAAGGAGCTAGTAATGTAGGAGTTGATATCACGGTAGCATATGGAACTAGTCCTGTAAGAGCCTTAGCAGTCACTTCCCGAGATGATATCCTACTTGGGTTAACAAAAAAGCTTATATCAAGGTGATATGCAAATTTTTTGGAGACACCCTTATTAACTGTAGAGCACTTTTCTTCAAAGAGCTTGGCAAGAGTGATAGCCTTGCGTAGTAACTCTAGTCGCCAAGGTATGACATCTCTCTAAATTTTTTTCTTCAATTTACTGATTGAACAAGCGATAAGGCCCCTAGTGACACTCCCTCTACTTTGTTAGCTAATGTATTGAAAGTAGCATAGTAACTCGATACTGAATCCTCTTGGGTGAGCTTGAATAATGCATTATCTGGTTACTCACACACAAGAGAAGTCCATAGTTTTCACCAGAGATGTCCATGATGAAATCATGCCCATTTTCTGCAATGTTTAATACTAGGGAACTGCCGGACCTTCGAAGTGAATGGTTGCTATCTTGAGGCAATTGGCATCAGTTATGTCATAGCATTGAAAGAACTGCTTTGCTTTGAATATCCACTGAAGAATATTAGTCCCATCAAATCTTGAAAAACCCAACTTTATAGGCGTCATCTGAGCAAGTGCTAACTGCCTTTGATCCTATTCTTTTAGTAATTCTATTACCACCACCACTACAAGAAAGACATGCTTTTGTGACAAATTTCTTTGCGACGGCTTCAAATGGCGTCACAAAACAAGCTTTTTGCGACCATCAAAAAATCCTTGTCACAAAACAATAATCTTTTGCAACCAACTCAAATACTTGTCGCAAAAACTATAAGCTTTTGTGACCAACACATACACTCGTTGCAAAAACCATTACAATTTGTGACTAGCCTAAATATCTATTGCTAAAACTATTAGCTTTTGTGACAACCAAATGCACTCGTCGTAAAAAAGATTAGCTTTTGCGACAATCAAATACACTTGTTGCAAAAACCATGGGTGTTTGCGACAACAAATGTTCCGTCGCAAAAACTATTAGCTTTTGTGACTACCAAATATAGTCGCCGCAAAAACAATTAGCTTTAGTGACAATAAAATGCATTCGTCGAGAAAACTATTAGCTTTTGCGACCAACCCAAATAACATCACAAAAACTATAATTGTTTACGACCAACACAAGTACTAGTTGCAAACAATGTGAACTTTTATGAGCGATATATACTCTTATCAGAAAAACTATGAGTGTTTGCTACCAAATCATTTGCCATCGTAAAAAGTACAAGCTTGTTTGAAAAATTATGGGCTTTCACAATCAAATTGCATTTTGCTGCAAATTCTTCATGCTTAAAAATCTACTTGCAAATGTTAATTAAATATAAATTAATTAGTTTTTGAGTAATTTATTTTCGTTAGGGACATATAAGTGGAAAATGAATTGATTTTTATTAATAAATATTTTAAAGATTACTTCATAAATTTTGAGAATTGAATTTTATTTTTATAATTTGAATATGGTAATAAACATTCAGAAAAATGCTTGCTTTAAAGATAAATATAAAATTAAATATTTAACTATTAATGGAAATAATTATTTAATGAATTATTTTAATTTAATTTATGATTGGTGGTGTAATAAAAAAGCCAAGATAAAAAAATAATTTCAATTTTACTTTAAGAATATTATATATTTCGAAACATTAATGAATAAGCTTTTCAATAATATACTAAAAAATATTTAATTGCATTTTGTACGTATCTATGCATGCAAGACGCTTTCTTTTATTAGTTTGCTTATTTCTAAAATAAAATTCTAAAATATATTTAAAAAAAGAAAGAAAACAAAATAACTCATCAATAATATGATTTTTTTTAATAGTGGTTGATATCATAGACGTTGATTTCACAGTGAACATTGTCTAGGGCTTGAAGAAAAGAAAGACAAAGATATATAGGGGATGAATTTCCCTCAATTGTTGCTCCCAAGGGCAAGAGCAACCTATTATCATTATTATTTACATCCTTCGTAGGGGCAATAAGAGCAACCTATTATCATTATTATTTACATCCTTCGTAGGGGCAATAAGAGCAACCTATTGGTCTTCACATAAGTTTGTAAAATAAATATAATTTTATTATTTTAATTTATTTTTAAATTTAAAAGTAATTATTATGAAAATTATGGATGTTTTGGGATATGATAAAATAATAATAATATTATTACTATTTTTAAAAAAAAAATTGAAAGAGTTGCATGGGCTAACTCTTAATTTCAAAAATACAAAATTATATTTATATTTAAACATAGTTTATGTAAGTATGAATCATCAAATTAAAGCACAATGATCTGGTGTGGTTTGCTACATTTCATTAGGAAAAAAAACTAACAACTCGTTATTTTTTAACGTGAAATAAAGTCACAGTTAATCCATGATTACCTAAATTTTTTTAATCAAATAAAATAAAATAAATAAATACTCCAAATGAAAAGGTGCCACATGCTTTGTACGTGCTTTATTAGTATGAAAAAAGCTCCTTTTCATAGACGTTGATTATCATTAAGAAGCTCCTTTTCTTCAACCCTGAGAAAGAACATTGTCTTCAACTCTACTCCATCTCCGTCTCTATCTCTGATCTCACCATCGATTGTATATGCTTTGTACATGCTTTTCAGTAAAAATGATTTTTTTTTTAACATGTTTGTGCTCTTAAATTAAAAACCAATTTTAAGATAACACATCTTATTTTTCCTCATTTTTAGATAACTCTAGGTTTTTGTTTTTATACACCTTTTTCCAATTTTGCAAAAACTAATTACTTTGAAATCCAAGGCTTTGTGGGTAAATTTGATTTATTGAATCTTTTTTCTATGTAGTACAAACCAATAGATTTTTACATCATAAATTTTAGGACAACAACTATTATATATTTAAATTATATTTTCATTAGGATTGAGAGATAACTGAAATATATGATTTTTTATTTATATATTCAGTTTCTAGCAACAACAGTTAGACAGAAATTAATACAAAAATGGTCTAAGAAAATGCATTAATAAGTCTAACCTCCATCCTTTATAAGAATTAAGACATTTAGTGGTAATTTTTCAGTGGCTATTTATTATTTTGCCACAAATGTGAAGTTTTTGTGACAAAAAAATTTAATTGACACTATAGTTTAAGTTAATTGTGATGATTTATTTTTCATCACTAATACAATTACAATTGTGACGATTTAGAATCTCTCACAATTACATTGTCACAATTAATATATTAATAGTGTCGCAATCTTTTTGTCACTAATATTTTCATTTGCTTTAACAATAATATTTTTCCTTGCCATTGTGGTCATAAAAGTCTTCTCTGTGGAGAAGAAATCGAAACCTTGAAAAAATTAATAAGCAAAGTATGTTTGACATATTTTAAGGACCAAATTGGATAAATATAAATATATTTTATATATAGATATATATATTCAAAATTTAAAATATTTCTTAAAATACAAGATAAAAATCATTGCAAAAAAAAGTCTCCAAATTTATACCTAATCCTCAATATTTATATTTTCAAAGATTTAAAATTTATATATCTCTGAGATATAAAACTTTTGTTTAATATATTTTTTAGAATTTTGTAAGATTACTTATTTTATTAAATATCTAAAAATAATCAAAACGAACTTAGAGAAATACAACTTATATATATATATCTATATATATATATATATATATATATATATATGTATATGTTAAAAAAACGAGTGACCATAATAATCACCCAAAATTTCTTAAATTTGCAAGGCGTAGAAAACATGACTTCAATTTAAATCATGCCTAACATTTCTAATATTAGAGAAAAAAATTTAAAATTAAAATTAAATGGACATTTACCAAAATCTCATAAAACAAAACCTAATTGATAATATAAATCTTTTTTTAAAATAATTTTAAAAAGATAAATGTTTCCCAATGAACATGACGGGCCCATTTGGTGGACATGATAAAAACAATAAGATATGATAGACTATCATATCTTGCTACTGTTTTTTGTTTCCTACACCAATAAGATATGATAGTCTTATCCTATTGACCCACATTATCACGTCGCCCACATGATAATGAGTCTTATGTTCGGAGTCAGGATAGTATCAGATAGGATATGATAAAAAAATAAATTTACTTTTTTACCATATTATTTGGTTTCATTGTATGTCTTTTGATCTTTTAAACACGATGTTTTGGACAAGAAGCTTGCCAGCAACTAGATATGACACTAATTTTACTAATTTAAGTAAGATTTTACGCATTTAGAGTGGTTAAAGGGTTTCTCCGTCGATCTCGTACCTGAGCAGATTATTTTTCATTTAAATCTCTTTTTTTAATTATATCTTATTTTTAGTTTATCTAGTCTGATGATTTTTTTAAAATTGATTTTTATGTGATATATTTATTTTTTATTAAAGAATTTGTTACTCTAGCTTTATGCCATATTGATGACTTTGTGTATGATTTTCTCCAAGGACAAAGGTATTAACTATAATTTTTACAAGTTGGTGATATAGAAATTTATATATTTGTGGACATTATTTGTAGGTTATTTATTTTTTAAAAAAATTAAAATATACTGATAAGTAAATCATTAAGGAAAAAAATAAAATAAAAAAAGTCTATTTTAAAAAATATATATAACTATATTATAAAGGCTAATTTTGTTTATTTACATGCCATTCATATCATATCCTGTAATTATTTGGTACACATCAAACATAAAATAGAATAACAAAATGCTATTTAATGGTTTATCTGGTGAGCATCAAACATATGATAGGATATGAGCTTATCATGCCCATATCCTTTCCTACTCCTATCCAGTCCTCATATCATATCCATTCATATCATATCCTGCCCACAAAATGGGCCCGACATGTAAATAAACATAGATGGTGAAGCTTTAAGTAATTATGTGACTATGGAGATCGATAACAATGGTTTAGCTTCATTTGGTTCAATGACCGACAATGACTCAATTAGCTTTAGATGTAGATATGCATATTATTGATGGTAAGAAGATTTGTTTCTTTTCTTTTTTGTAAGTTCTTTAATTTGCTTATTTTATGTGATGAATAAGAGATAATTATTATATTGTTTTATCTTTTTTTTATCTTCAAAGTTTGATTTATTAAATTCTTTTCAAAGATGGTTGTTTGTTAATGTTTTCATCTTTTGACACTTTGAATCATAGGTTTCATAGTAGCAATATATTGTTTAGATTTTGGTTGCCTGATCTTCTTTTATTTTTTTTTTATCTATTTAAAATAATAAAAACCAAACAAAACATGGAACTTGGTCGATCTCTTCCTAATTGAGAAGAAATAATGGTATGAAAGTTGTTATAAAAATAGAATTTTTTTTGCAATTTTAAAAATTATATTATTATATTTTTATTTTTCTTTCTTAAATATGCAGAATAAGCATCAAGAGGAGAGAACAATATTTGAGTTCCAAGAGAGGAGTATGCAAAGCAAGAAGGAGATTCAAGCGGAGTACTTCATCTCCAAATTTAGATTAGAGAATACTTTAGGACAATTTTCTAATTGTTTTTCTGTTTGAAAAAGGATAATTTAATATTTGTATTTTAGATATTAAAATACCAAATTTCATATATTCAAAATTAGAATTTTGTACATTTTGGTTTTTTATTTTTATTTTTATATAATATTAAATATTTTTATTTGCTTGTGTGACAATATTTTACTACTAAAAATTTGTCTATTGTGAAAAATTATCTAAGATATAACTTTTCATTTATATTCTATTGTGACCACTTTGTTTGCTACTAATTAGTATTTTTTTTTGTGTCAATAAAATTATCACAAATAGTAAAGTTTTTGTGATAATATAGTTCTGTCACAAATACTTACATTTTTAATGACAACAATTTGGCCACAAAATATTTAGTACTTATGGCCACATAGTTTGTCACAAATATTAAACTTTTATAATGACAACCATTTGGTCACAAATTTTTTGCGTAATTGTGATCATATTTCTAAAGTGGTCACTATTGTATTTGCTACAGAGGTACTTGTGACGATAGGTGACGACCTTAAAAATTGGTCACTATTAATATTAGTGAGTAAACTTACTACTTTTAGTAGCAACTTTGGTTATCACTAAAAATATAATTTCTTGCTCCTTTTCATCATCAAGATCAAGATCATTCTCCACACTACTCAAGTTCAACTTTTGTAGTAGACAATTGTAAATAAGAATAAAAGAAACAAATTGATAACATTTGTGCATGCCTGTTCACTACTTACAGAGAAGTTCATGTCACCAAAGTCCATATCATCCATAGACAGAACACAGAATAACAATTTCATGAGATAAGACTAAAGCCATGTAAGACAAGTAAAGATCAGTTAAATTAAATATAATAAGCACAATTGGAAGCACTACTCACAGCTATTTTCCTTCTCATCATCTTCATCAACCCATTTGTTCCAATCAACTTTCAAAAACATACTTCCCTTCCTGCTTTAACAGCCTGCTACACCATAAATCTGATTAGTTTCCTATAAAAATATAAATTAGATTTGATTTAACTGTGTTGTGTCAAAATATCTTTTTTTGATGGTGTTTTAATTATATATCCACAAATATAATACTGTTGTTTCTCTTTGATCTAGGGCTTTCTATTGTGTGTATGAATGATCTCAACTCATGTGTAGAATAATTATAAATTTACCAGTTGAAGGAATCGGTCATGTGAAAAGGATGTAAAATGTTTTCACTCAAATAAGAATGTTCTAGAGTTATTTTCTGTCATAATAGAAAAATCTAAATCAGATTAAACTTTGTTGTGTCAAAACATTATCTCTCTGATGATGTTATTATTATTTTTGTGTTGATAATCCTCTTGTTTTTCTTTTGGCCCATAGTTTCTGTGTTGTGTGCATGCATAATCTTGATTCATGGGATGTATCAACTTATGTGAAGAATAATTAGAAAAAAAAATAGAGGAACAAATCATGTGAAAACATTTTTAAATTTTCTAATCCCATAGTTTCTGTGTTGTTGCATTTCCAACAAGAGCATCAGGTATGTTGCCTTCTTCCCCATCAGTGTCTCCTTTAACTAATCCCAAAAGCATCATGATTAATGTCCATTTCTATCTGAGTGCCCTAAAATAACATGTGAATGTCAAACGTATGGTTCTTTCATGCTTAATACTGGTTCAATCATTTATTAGGTATTATTATTGACAGCCAATAATGTATCTTCTCATTAACCTTGAAATATAGCGAGTTTAATGGTTAGAAGAGTAGATTTGTTTTGAAAATCTATAACAACTCAAATTCTGATTAATATGATAATATATTGCATCAAATACTGCATTTGCGCAGCATAATATTTTATTTGCGTTTATTGTTGCTTTGAGACTATGTGTCTCGGCTTCACTTGTATTTGAAAACCCTATAAACAAAAAGTAGAGGCGTTAATAAGCTATTCTGATATTTTAGTTTCAAATTAACCATTCATTTGTGGTTTGAACATCAGCCACTTGCTTGTTTCTCTGTGCGGGGACACATCACAATTAATGAATTTGTTCATATTTCTTGGTGGAGCTTGCTGAGGGATTATCCTCTTATAAGGTTAGTTTGTTTTAGTATTTTGCTGATTTAGACAGGATGGCAGCATTCATTGGTTTTGAGACTTCCATGTTATTGTAATTTGTGGCTGATGCTATTATAATAGTAACAAATTTGATAAGTCTTGGATGAGTCTTTGATAAGCTAAAAGGTGTTTTTTTAAATGTTTTCAAATTTTGTAGAAATCAACATGGTTATTGATAAGTCTTGGATGAGTCTTTCTACCAGATCATATATAAAATATTATAATGGGGTGGAAAACTTCCTTGAGTATGCATTTCATCATGTGAAAGATGAAGAAGACATGAAAATTAATTATCCTTATGTAGACTGTTGCAATAGATATCAATTGACTAAAAAAGAAGTACACATCCATTTATTATATAGAGGAATCATACGGAGTTATAATTTTTGGTATTTACATGGTGAAGAAGATAGTGGAGATGAAGATAATGATAGTGTCTTGCGATGAGGAATTATGTGAAGTGGAAATGGAAAAGGTTGCTGATATGATCTATATGATACATGAAGCCTATCCCGATGTGGCGGATAGAATAGAACAAAGCAGTAATGACCCCCCAAAGAGCCAGATGAAGATACAAATTTTTTTTTCAAATTATTAGATGATTCTAAACAACCTTTTATTTCCTGATTGTGATAAGTATTCCATCTTATCTTTTGTGGTGAAATTAATGCATATCAAGTGCATGAATTCTTGGAGCAATAATTCATTTGACATCTTGCTAACCTTGCTTAAGGATGTATTTCCCATGTGTAAAACAATGCCAAATTCAAACTATGAAGCAAAGAAAATGGTAAGTGATCTTGGTTTACATTATGAGAAAATAGATGCATGCCAGAATGACTGTATTATCTACTACAAAGAACATTCAGATACAATCCAGTGTCCAGTTTGTGGTCTTTCAAGATGGAAACTAGATAAAAGTGGTACGCCCAAAGAAAAAAGAATTTCCAATAAAGTATTAAGGTATTTTCCAATTACACCAAAATTACAAATAATTTTTATGTCTTCAAAAACGGCTAAGGATATGAGATGGGGTCCTACATCATCCAGCATATGCAAAGTCTAGGAGAAGTTTTGATAGTATCTATAATGAATTTGCTTTGGAGCCTCCAAATATAAGGATTGGTTTAGCTACAGATGGTTTCAATCCCTTTAGAAACATGAATATTTCGTATAGCATTTGACCAGTTATTTTGTTTCATTATAATCTTCCACCATGGATGTGTATGAAAGAGTCATTTTCATTTGTAACTAGAAGAAGAAGTAAAGAAAGCATTTGAGAATTCAGTAAAGTGTCAATATTCTGATTGAATGTTACGTACAAGGAAACCAATTTTTGAGAAGCATGAAACCCGAGATGATCGTTACAAACACCCGCCTTCTTTCATTCCTACTAATGTGTGGAAAGAAATGGTAGACAAATGGACGGAATTTAATTGGCTGGTTTAATATATATATATATATATATATAGTTTCAAGATTTTAAATTCTTTTAAGAGTAAGTGAAAATTCTAATATTGTTGGTATGTATGCACCATAAAAGTGATAAGAATAAAGTTAATTAATCACAATCTCAAATCATTCATACTACGACAGAGTTTCGATGGCTAAGCATAGGAGTGACATGATAACTAATATGTGTGTTTAGCTATTTATATTTTTTAATGGATAGATATTTTATGTATTTCAAATTAATCATTTTTTTATTACCTTAAATTAAAGAGACAGGATCAGAGCTAGGCCCAATTGATTGCTTTAAAAAATTCCATACTAAAAAGGATGGAGAAAGTTGGGCTACTGAGATAGCAAAGGATCTATGGGTATAAATGTTTTTTTACTTGTTTATCAATTAATTCTTACTATTATAATGAATATTTATAATTATTTTTAAAATGTCAAGATTAAATGGAAAATATTAGGCAACTGTAACGTCTGAGAATTTAATGGTAAATGAATGGGAAATATATCGTGATGTTACAAGAGAACCTAGCCATGGTCGTGTTCTTGGATTAGGTAAGGGTATTCAAGGAAATGATGAGTATGGTAGTGGTTCCTCTCAAACATGTAGCAAAAGATGCAAAGAAATTCAAAAGATGAAGGAAAAAGAATGGGAGGACCGTTTCAAGCAAATGGAGTCTACAATTGATAAATTTCAACAACAAGTACCCGTCATGGTTCAAGCAGTGTTGCAAAGTTTGGGAGTATCTAATATACAATTAGCTACATAGGTATAATAATATTATTTCATGTTTTTAATTCTTATGTTTATATGATTTTTAGATTGTTGCTAATGTTATGTCTTTATATTACTTTAATTTATGATCTCACATTCCTTTTCCACTAATGTTATCTTATTCCTTTTCCTTTAATATTATTATGCTTATAGTATATACAAAATTCTATAATTAACTATCTCATCACTGATATTATTTAATACCCATACCAAATCTATATGCATGTTTGGCTTTAATGCAAAATTTTCCTTTTAGTAGTATATTATTGATTTGTAAATTGTTTCCATGTATGACATTTGTGTGTAGGGAGGTGATAATGATCTTAGAGATGTGATAGCTAACTCTCAAGAAAATATAAGAGATGCCCCTCATGGCAATGCTAATGAAAAATATGACAATGAGAATAGCTTGGAGGAAGATTCCGAAAAAGATGATGATGACAACGAAAATGAAGATAGTGATGAAGATGACAATGATGACGATGATTGAAGATTTAAATATTTTGAATGTTTTCAACTCTTATTATTGAATTTCATTTTTCAAACTTTTATCGAGTTAATGTTTTGTAAAAGTCTATAACTCTTATTGAACTTTTATTGTGTCATTGTTTTGTAGAAGTTTATAATATTTAATTTTGTTATACATGAATTTATGTTAACCTACTATTAGGTTTATATGTTAAATTGAATCAATGTTGTGGTGAATGAGTTTACTATGTGTAAGTTTGTTGTTATATAATTTAAATCATATTGTAATATAGGATCCTCATTAATGAAGTATATGCTACCCATTTTCCATATAGCATTTGCGACGACTTGGTCACAATAAGATTTATTTGCGATATACACCAATTTGTAGCAAAAATTTTCATTTGCGACCAATATTGATTGATCGAAAAATAACACTTATTTGCGATGGTACAATGCTAGTCGTAAAAAACAAATAATAGCTTTTGCAACCGATAATATGTGGTTTCAAATAATACCTTTTGCAATGAAAAACATGTAGTCGCAAATAATACCTTTTGCGACGGACAATATATTGTTGCAAATAACACTAGTTGAGACGACAAGTAGCTGTTGCAAAAACATTTTGTCGCCTTAATTGGTCGCATTATTAATGTTTTTGTGAATAGATTTTTAATTTTTGCAACGGCATTTTGCAGTCGTAATAACTAGTTTTTGCAACGGTTGGTTGCAAAAACTATCTTTTGCGATGGAAGCAGATACAACGATATGCAATGGGCATATGCCATCGCAAAAATCTATTGTGATGACATTTAAGTTTTTGCGACGAAAATTGGTCATAGCAAAAAGTAATTTTTCTTGTAGTGAACTTGATACCATGATGTAGTGCTTGAAGAATTTTGACTGTGATGTGTTTCAAAGTACTTTGTAATATTGATCAGCGATTGTTCAAGCACCTTCACTATCTTCTCTTTTGATGCATGGTAGAGTTCATGAAACAAGGGATTGATATTAGAGATTGTTCAAAAAACCTTCACTATGAGTTATTTAAGGTGCCTAAAGAATTTTGAGTGCACTATGTTTTTATCATATTAAGTTTCTCGACTCTTTTTGGTTAATTATCACCCTTTATCGTAGAAGTTTTTGTTCCCCATCTTTGCTAAAAGAAACAAGAGTGAGAACCCATTAATTATCTGCGTAGTGGTATATCATACTTGAAACTACCAACACCCACCCATTATATTCATAACCTATATATGTTACCCCATTATGCATGTCATCATCCACATTACTGCCATATGTTTCTCTAGTCTCATGCATTATTAAACTATGCAAAACACTAGTGCCTTTCCTTAACTCATATTGCTAAGCCATGGGTTCTCTACTAGAGAGTTTGCCAAACCCTCTTTCCTGAATTCATGCAACTTAACCACCCTTCCTAGCCTATACCACTAGGCTATGAACTTATCTAAAACACACTACCCCATAATAGCATTTCCCTTAGTGGTGTTCTATAACTACGCACTGTCCTCCTGTTTCTACACCATTGCTAACTTCTAATTTATTTCTCTTAATTAGAGTCTAAGTCAATAAAAAACTTAAAATCTCCTCAACCTAATATTGTCTAGACCCATATTATTGGTTTAGATCTAGGCATGCAACTCATCTTCATGAATTTTAGTTATGATTTGTTTTGTACACTTTAGACATTCAGTTAAGCAATTCCAAAGATTTGCTTTTATAGACTTCTACCATCTCAACATATCTCAATAATAGCAGTTAACTTTGTATCTTACCAATAACCCTTCCCTAACTGCTAATTTGCATTAAATACTCTCTATATCAGATCATTTATAAATATTCCTGTAGACTATTCCTCTTCATTAATTTCTCTATTTCACCATACTCTTCCGATTGTACTTAGCTTGATCACCCTCCATGCCATATATAATTACTTATATTAGTTCTAATCTACATATAGAACTTTCTTGCTTTACTACTTTTGGTTAGATGTGGTTTTATTTATCTGGTATCTATTGTGGACTTGCTAGGGAATATGACCTTCATACTTTGGTAATGATGTTATGAAAAGAGATTGAATCTAGAATAGATTATGTTCACTCTCTAATCTAATTACCATGGGTTGGATTCTCCAGCACCTTCACTATTTTATCCAACATCTTAACATGTATTTTATTAATACTTAGATTGCCAACATATATACGATTTTTAGATGGTACCACATTGAGACTTTGATCATATTCAAGCTTATCTTATTTACCTCAAGCCCATTCCTCCAACAAAGGATGCATATACATCTTGTTAGTCTTCTGTCTCTCTCTCATGAAGTGCTAGCATCTCGTGCTATTTTCTACCATAGTTTTCATTATTTGTGTCACTCTTTGATCTAAAGCCAGGTATGTAACAACTACCGTTATAGGCTAAAATAGGTGATGAACAAGTTCATCACTCCAAGACATTACTAGGCTACTAATATCTTGTGAATAATTTTCAGTAAAACAATAGAAATTACAATTATAGAGATTTTCTCAACCATCAAGCCGATAAAGGTTTATACATGAAATAAGTTCAAGTACAAGGAATGCATAAAGTTCATATGACGAAGATAAAATATAAATTCCCAAATCTTATAGGTCCCCCACTACAAAACTAAACAAAAGTCAACCTATAATGCAAGCGAACAGAGATGCTAAAGAACTTAGTACAATAACCTGATAAGCTAAAAGGGCTAGCCTAAAAAATATAAAGAAGAAAAATATTATAAGTAATAAAGTTACCTAGTGAGTGGATATACAAATAGAAAAATAAATAATTCTAGATAAACAAATAAACTAGTAAACATATTTTTAAATCTCAATGCCGAAAAGAGATAGGAACAATAAAAAGAAACCATAAACTAATTCTGAGTGTTTGCTAAAAATTTTGCCTTAACCTAGCCGTGACCAAGGTTACGGCTAAGTCAGGGCCTGCCATAGTTACTACTCTTGGCGATGGCCATTGAGACTACACACATGATGAATCATGATGTCTTAGTTTTACTAGAGGTATCCACCAATATTTCCAATTAGGTTTTCTCCATGTCTCCTAAATGGGTTCAAATTTACAGTGAGGAAATCTACTATAGTAGGTGGAGCTCTAGGCTTTCTGTTATCAATGAAATCATCATGTTATCACAAACAATATATATATATATATATATATATGAAAGAAATAATTTAAACCATAATTCTGGTGCAACATACACATATATTCTCATTTTCATATTAGCATCATAATGTCAAATAATCATAAAAATTTCATGTTAAATCTCTAGAGAAAACATAATAAGCAAGCTCTTGTTCAATTTGCTATAAAATACTCACTTCAAACCAAAAATTGCATTTTAAGTATACTTGGCAAAATAATATAACAAAGAGGCAACAACTATCTTTTGGTAGCACGATAAAGTAAAGTAAAATCCACTCGCTACTCAACCCACTACTTAAGAAAATTTAAGCAAGGTTACTCTTCTGCAAGCTCCTTGCCTTTTACTAAAGACCATCTATAAACAAAACTGACTTAGCATGAATTTAACTCTAGTAAAACATGTATACAAGAGAAAATGTAAGTCTATGAAATGCATGAAATATAAGGGCTCTGTTACTTGTCTACTCTAATTTAAATCAGACCAAATCCTAAGTACATATAACATTTTCCTTTTACAATCCTCAAATTAAACTTTCTCATTCCACACTTAGCAATAAAACCATGCTCACTATACAAAATCTTAGAGAGTTTACCAAACACATTTCTTTACATTCTATATTACATCCACGAAGATTCATCACACATGAAGTATTATGCACTCTTTTTTTTTTTCTCAAAAAATCTATAGTTAACTATAGGAATAACAATAGATGATATAGTTTCACATAACACCCTCTCTATTACTTAATTAAAAAAACAAGTTGGTAACCTATCTAAACCCATCATCATATTATATCAAATCTCAACACACACATAATACCCATGTCATGCCACAACATAAATAACTTTCTTTGCTAGAATCTGTCACGCCCCGAGCCCGAGGCATTGACAAACGGTTGCATACCCACAAGGCTGAGACCCAATGGGCACACAAAGCCTCAATATCTGTCTCACAAATATAAGGTATAACACGGTACCAACATCACAAGAACATAAGAATTTAAGGGATACAATAACTAGGTTTACAACTATGATCAAGTTCCAGGTTCACAATAGATGGACTATTTACATGATAACCAATTGGTGTTTGATCAACGGTCCCTGCTAAGCTATCCACCACACACTTACTCCTGATCTGAAAAGGATAAAACTACTATTTATGAGCTTGACAAACCAGTAAGCAACCACTAAAAACAACAAAAATATAGGGATCACAAAACTCAATAATTTCAAAAACATGCTTAAGTGTAATTTTGTACAATAAATATCAGAAATAAAACTCAGATTTCAGAGTATTTCAAACAAACATAATTTTCCAAGTGAACTAGCATATATGTCCCCCAAATAACTAATGTCAAAAACAAAACCACAAAAATTCATATATTTAAACTCGGTGACCCAAGTCGGATTATCAGAGTTCATTTATTTAGCCTCGGTGACTCGAGTCAAAGTACGTGTCGACATGGTCAGTGTTTAACCCCCAGTGACAGGGTTATTGCAAAGTTAATTTGGGGACTACAGGTTACTATATCAAAATATGTCGGGTCCAAAATCATTGTCAATGCAAAAATAGTGAAATTCGGTGATCCTTTTTTTCTAATAAAAAATAATTCCAATAAGATAATGCTACTATGTGACCAGAATAATTAGAATTTAATTAAGCATGTAATAATAATAATTAGAATATCAGAAATCAATTAAGATTATAAATCATAATTTTTGCAAACATTCAATACTGCTTCTAGAAGTTCAAAGTAAAACAAATTTAAGAATATAATATATCATCAGAATAGTGGCTGCCAAGTAAATCTTAAAATCCATAATTAATTAAGTATTAGAATCAAATAAATAATTAATTAAATAATTAGAAATCTATAAGTTCTGAATGGTTTTAATAATAAAACCCAAAGTAATTAAATAATTATGTAGATGATTTACGGAAATAAGAAATTTTATATATACATATATATATAAGTTTATATGTGATTTACCTACCTGGAAAAATCCCCAAGCTATAAAACCCACTTGGACATTAAAATCAAAATTCGAACAAATGCCCTAAAACATGAACATTACATCTTGACTTGGATTTCTCAGCTTAAATAAAACAATAACCATTAGCTAGCAATCAACAGGGCTCTGAGATACTAAATAAGCAAGTTCAAAAATAATCTATGACCAAGGTCAACCCTACAAATAAAACAAAATTAACCAGTTCCCAATAATTTAACTGCTATTCATAACAAGGTTGTACCATGAATTAATTCTTATAATAACAGGAAATTTTATAACAATGAACAATTACAACATACATATATGTATATCTACACACACATTGACAATTGGGCGGCATAACTGGAGAACCATTCCATCCATCCATTTGATATGCATGTAAACGAAATACAAGGCTTCAACTAAACATGTGCATTCAATGGATAGCATGGTTTACCTTGACCTAACAATAACCCTATTGACAACCTATACTAGCTTTTGAAAATAACAATACAAATGATAAAATTACTTTCCAGATTTTTTTTTGGTCCTATGCTTTCATTGACCACCTAGCTAAATTTTCATTCTCCCATCAAATCATTTGTCCACAAATATAAACAACCAGCATGCTCCCATCAATATAAAATCCCTGATAATTATTGCATTCCATCTAATTCCCATAAAATCCCACTTTTCAAACTTTCCTTAACAGAAAATCCCCAAAAATCAGTGACCAACTTATTGATAAAATCATGCAGTGATTCACTGAATACATAAATAAAATGACACAAGTCATGCTTGATTTTTCTTTTCTTTGCTTTTCCAACTCTAGACACCGAACACAATTTAACCCTAAGAAATATCAAAGCATACAATTCCTATGCACATAAATCATAATCTATCCATTCAATGGATTCAAGTGTCTCAATAACACTTAAGAAAGGGAAAAATACTTGATGCCTTTTTGAAGGATAAAACCAGGTACTCTCCTGACCACTCTTCAAAACCCTAGAACATATTAAAACAAAAAAAAAAAGATACCCTAACCATTAAGAAGTCACAATCATAACTAATAAAAGATAGCCAAATCGAAGAAGGAAAAAAACAGAACCTACCACAAATTCTCCTAGACGGGCACTCGACAAGGTTGATTCATAAGGTTGGATATTAAAAACTAATTAAAATAATTTTAAAAAAACATGCAAAAAATAGTTTAACCAAACAGAACTTCTACAAGAATCACTTTGAGTAACTACAATTACCCAACCTATGTATAAATCCTCAATTTTTACATTTCCTACAATTAAAAAATATATAGATTCATTTCCATCACTTCATTCACTTCCTATATACATGCGTGCTTCTTCCTCACCAAGAATACTCAAGCCTTCATCCATCCCACATAACCAAAAATTCAACACCATCCAAGAGTGGATCTTACCTGCTAGCCATTTCTACAATGAACTCCAAGCTACAATGATCTCCAAGCCCCTCTTTCTTTCTTTCTTTCTTTCTTCTTCTTCTTCCTTCCTTTTTGTTTCTCCTCAAAGTCTCAGATTTCACTTGTTTCAAAGCTCAATTATAGAGTGAGAAATCAATCTCGTGACTACTCTTTTTTTTAGAAAATTACCTTCCGGTCCATGATAAAAAAAAATCTTTATAAAACAATCCCTAAAAAATTCACTAATGGTTCCTACCTTGGTAATTTTCAATTCAAAGTGATAAATTTTTTTCTCTCCTAGTCAACTAAGGGTTTTCTTGGTTGCTATAATATTAGGTCAACTGAATCTATAGTACATGCAATCTAGCATGAATACTGAAATTAAAATTAAACAATAAAATAAAGAAAAACTAGGTATTGCACTATGTAGCATACTATTGATCAATAATGTTAGTTATGTCTTCAAACTCAATAGCTACCTCCTTCTTGACAATATAATTTAGCATCTCTACTTATTAGCTCTTTTACTTAATCACTACTATCTCTCAAGAACTTTATCATATGCAATACTTAATTAAATGTCTTATTGTGGGTGTCTTTTGATTCATTTGCTACTTATGTCATACACACCACCATTTATGTGTCTTTTTATTTTCTATATGCCAACTAGTTACACTATATTGAGAAATGGTTGCTGGTAGTTATCCTTATATTCATCTTATCGTGATTGTTGGTAGTTTTTTCTTTCTTATCCTTAAACCCTTTGTTTGTTAAAGGAAAAAATCAAACTCACGTTCCGTATTAAATTCTCACCTACAGCTTACTGAGTTATTAGATCGATGTATATTCTCCTTATCAGATGCTTAATTGAGTTGCAGGTGAGAATAAAATAATTTTGGCGGTGTTAGGTCATGATTATTTATCTTTTATAATACACCACCTGCAAAATTATTCAGAATTTTTTTTCTTTCTTATAATGTTGGCAAAAGCATAAAACAATTCTAGAAAGTTCTTGGTGATTACATAGACATTTGCACCGTGGCCACTGTTCTTCCACTCAATTAAATGCTATTAACTTTCCACTGAAGATTTGTGGTATTTCTTTGCATTTGTTTTTCATAGTTTGAAATGGAGAATCCAGGCTATTTTCTTCATTTTACAAGAGGAATATGTGTGTGTGTGTGTGTGGAATAAAGATGGTGAAGATGAATTTATGGACTATCTATTTGTGAGAAATGTAAAGTTGAGGATTTTTATATAAATGGGATGATTATGTGGTTGTTGTTTAGTTTGACACTTGTAGAGGCTCTAGAAAGGAAGTTGTGTATGTTTTGGCATGGGATGAGCATTGTGTGCATGTTGGAGATTAATGCTGAGATTTGTTTATGCATAAGTGATGCTCAAATTTGTTATGTATTTGATGATGGGTTTAGATAGATCACTAGCTTGCTTGTGAAGTTAGGGACAAAGAGTGTGATATTGTGCATTTATATTAGATATTGTTGATTTCATGGTGGACTATGGATTTTGAGGGGAAAATGGTTGTATAACATTTTATATATGATAAGGCCTCATGGATGTAATAACATGTAGAGCATAGTATATCTTATGTAAAGAATTTATGCATGATTAATTCTATGTATTTTTGGCACTAAGCATTCCTTTATTATAGAGTGAGAAATGCGATAGTTTAGCTTAGAATGATGTATAAAGAAAAGTGTTTCATGGCAAGCATACACTTGCAAAGAATTGAATTGTTAAGGTTGCATGTTTAGCTAGGTTCAAGCTAAATTGTAGAAATAGTTTTGGACCAGATTTGAATCGAAATCAGTGTCTAACTAACCCTTATCTCCCATGCATTTCATATATGTCTAGGACTAACATTTCGCCTTGCATACATGTTTTTTAGAGTTAAACATCATATCAAGTTAGTTTTGTTTATAGGTGATGAATTCTCAACTAAATATAAGGAGCTTGCAAATGAGTAGCTTTTCTCAAATTTTCTTAGATAGTGGTTTAAGTTGTGAGTGGATGTTTTCCTTTCAAAACTATTTTAAAATGGTTTATCATTATTCCTAATAATTTAATTCTTGTTTGTACCTTGTTTTAAATTTATTTCTCTTTGTTTCCTACTCTTATGTATAAGTTATGATGTTTATAATTTGTTCAATAGCGATATTATGTTGTGTTTTATATTTGAGCTAGCAAATAATATCCTTATAACCTCTTTTATGTAATGATATCACAGGTATATGTTCTAAAGGTGTTTAATTGTATATGATGGTTTGAAAGTTGTGTTTTTGCCAATAATAAAGTCTTTTAGACTTTAGTTAATTTCAAATATGGTTTTTCTATAGTGATAGTGGTGAGCTGAGGGCTTGGCCTACTACAGTAGGGGGTCGTCTATCTATGGACCGGCCTATTAAGAGGCGACGTGGATGACTAGGGTGTATTGTCTCCATTTGGGGTAGTGTAGAGAAACTCCGATGGGTTGGAGGAACATCTCCTGATTCTATGACATCATGCCTCACCATATGTGTGAACTCAAGCCAACACCAATTAAGATAGGTTAAAAATTAGGTATAATTTCTTGAATAGTCACTCTACTTTTTTAATCTAATCTTTTTAGTTACAATGTAAAGTAGATGGACTAAAAGGATAAGTTTGGAACAATAGAAGGCTATTCAAAGAATTATACCTAAAAATTATCTTGATTTACATATAAGTGTATAAAATTAGTCTTGGCTAACCCGGCCCTAATTACGGCCACAATTAGGTTTGGAATGACATCATAGCAAACCCAGTTATTTGATTTATATTGTATATACTTCACATTTATTTTTGTTAAATTATATTTTTACAAAAAGAATCAACTATATATTATTAGTGGGGATCCACTTGGGTACAATGAATAAATGAATTTCTATAAACTTTAGTACTTATTATCTCTTTTATATTTCTTTTTCGTATTTATGGTATTTTCTTGCATATTCTATATCAGCTATTTGGGTTTGTATATTGTTTACTGCTTTTGAATAGGATATCAATAGCTTTACAATGTCTTGAAGATAAGCGGATAAATATGTTACCTATTACAAGAATTCATAGAGGTTGTCATGTGCTCTGGTAGTAGGCCTTGGGTATGACAACCTAACAAGCCCCTTAGTTTTGCCAAGTGTAGCTTTGCTCCAGCTAATTAAAAGAAGGCCACTACCATTACCACCCTTAGACCAAAGGAAACCCCTAGCTAATTTGGAAATTTTGTCAAGAACATCCGTAGGAATAAAATAAGCCGTAAGATAGTACAGGGGCAAAGACAAGATCACATTGTTAATGAGGATAACTTTCTAAGTTGGAGAGATGTTTTGCTGATTTCATGCAATAACCTTATTGGACACTCCACTAATCATATTTTGCAAATAGGAGATATATATATATATATATATTCAGTTTACTAGGAGAAATAGGTCTAGATATTTCAATGAGACTTTGCCAATCTGAAAACCCATGGCAGAGGAAATTCTCGTAACAACTTTATTATTTAGCCAGTTGGAAAAGAAAATTTCAGACTTATTAAGGTTGGAAATTTGACTAGTCAAATTAGTAAAGATGTCCAAACAAGTCTTAACATTCTTAGCAACTCTATTGAAAGCATAACAACCCAAAATGAGATCATTTGCATATATCAAGTGGTTGAATTTAGGGCAAATCTATCATCAAAACGAGGAACCATATTCACAACCATGGCATAGTGTAAAACAACAGACATGCTTTGAGAAACAAGGATTAAAAGATAGAGAGATAATAAGTCTCTTTGCCTAATTTCTTGGAGGGTTGGTCCTTGATAAGGAGGAAGAAAGTACTAGAAGTAATGCAAGCCTTGATCCAAACAATAGGACATTACACGGAAATCCATTCTAGCTAGAGTAGTAAGAATAATTTTCTAGTTAATAGTATCATAAGCATTCTCTATGTCTATTTTGAGCAACATCCTAGGAGAAGCAAGATTTATCCTCATTCATGGGATATATAATCTCATGATTAGCAAGAGTGTATCTAGAAAGTTGTGACTATCGATAAACCCACACTGCTCCATATAATAAGACTAGGCAACACAACCTTCAACTTATTGACAAGAATCTTAGAGACAATTTTATAGCTTATATTGCATAGAGACATAGGGTGATAATCAAATGCTCTTTTAGGGCTATCAATTTTAGGGGTTAAGGTAATATAGGCGTGATTCCACAAATGAGGTATGTGAGAGATGACAAAAGATTTATAGCACTATACAAGCTATCACTAATCTCAGTTAAGAAAAACTTATAAAAATCCACATTAAAACCATATGGTCTCGACTCTTACTAGAAGGAAGGGATATTAAGGTATTATAAACTTCAGTTATGGTTACCTTCCTTATATGGTAATTTATGTCACTGGGGGCTTCAATTGGGAGATCATAGGGCAATGCATCTTGAGATCATTAAAAGATAAATGATTATCATCACACCAAAGGTTTGTATAGAAGTTTAAAAAGGTGTTTCCAATACCCTGTCGATCGTAAAGAGTTTATAACCTTTGGAATCCACTATGCAAGAAATAGTACTTTTATATTCATGATTTCTTTTGGTGTTGTGAACAAAATTTAAAATTAATATCCCATTATACACCAAAATCATTCTAGACCTCTACGCCTACTATAAAGTGATTTGCCTAAGGAATGCATTATATCTATTGTGGAGATCTTTGAGCTCAAGAGAAACCTCCATGTTAGTTTGTATGAATCCTCCATTCAATTTCTCTACAATCACTCTCAAAAACTTCATACTTTTAATCCTTCACATAATAAGATTATACTTAGCATTTAAGTTAACATGTTTAGAATTCAGGCCGTTTGGTTGGAAGGAATGAGAATATGGGGTGGGGAAAGAGAAGGGGAAAGGGAAGGGAATGGGGATTGGAGATGGGAACAAAAGTAATGTTTGGTTGGAAAGGATAGGGGTAGGAATAGAAGAGGGTATAGAAGAAAATTTTAGTAAAATTATACCCTCTAATATTTTAATTAAATAATATATCATAATTTAAAAGAAATAATTATAAAATGGCTCCAATTTTTATGGATAACCAATTTTTTAATCTATAAAATAATTCAAACAAATGTATTCATTTTAATTATCATAATTAAATATTTTAAATAAAAATCCACTTTAATTATTATACATTTTTATTATAATAATTAAAATAATTAATTCATTTAAGTATTATCCGATTTAATTTCTACAATTAAATATTTAATTAAATAATACATTTAACTACATTTTTACTACATTTTTATGTAAAATAAAATATATAAAATTTCTACTTTCTTAAAATAGTTTCAAAATCTATCTTAATTATGATTATTAAATGTTTAAATATTTTTTATTTAATTATGATAATTAAATATTTTAATGATATAAATAAATTTAATTAAAGAGTGATTTAACTATATGATGTATTTAATTGAAAAGTGATTTAATTATAAAAAATATTGAATGCATTATAAAAATAATTTTTTTATTTTTCAAAGGTAAAATAGTAATTAAGGGCACAGAATGCTCATGCCCCAAGGCATAAACAATCTAAGTTTTGAGAGGATGAAGTCCCTCTCAATTCTATTCTCAATCTTATTGGTGCATGTCCAAATATGGGCATGCACAAGGATTTATCAATCCTAGCATCGAAACCAACTGTGAAGTTTTAATGAGCTCCCTCACTCAACATATTTGCCACTTGTTCTAATTTTTCATATAACAATTATATATAATAAAAAACATCACATATGTTTTCCAAGTTATCTCCGCAACCAGTCGTATATTTTACTCGTAGGAAAAAAAATTATCAAATATTTAAGACAATACAAAAACAATACCGCAAAACTCTAGGGGTTGCAATGCAAAAACAATATTAATAAACTCTAGGGGTTGCAATGCAAAAAAATACATCATAGCACATTTACATCAGGATGAACGGCTGAGATAATCCCATCATAAGAGCACCTCTATATAAACACTGATTCCCCCCGCCTCACCGGTCTCTCAACCAAAACCCTAACCCTAACCCTAACCCTTGTCCCCGCCGCCCCATTCCTCCCTCTCGATCTCCGATGGCCGCCGCTGCGCGTCCTCTAGTGTCCGTCCAAATCCTGGAAGGCGACATGGCCACTGACGGCAACTCCGTCCCCCTTCCCGACGTCCTCAAGGCCCCGATCCGCCCCGATGTTGTCCGCTTCGTTCATGCTGGTCTCTCCCGCAACAAGCGCCAGCCCTACGCCGTCTCCAAGAGAGCTGGTCACCAGACCTCTGCGGAGTCCTGGGGTACTGGTCGTGCCGTATCCCGTATCCCTCGTGTTCCCGGCGGTGGTACCCACCGCGCCGGTCAGGGAGCTTTCGGCAACATGTGCCGTGGCGGTCGGATGTTCGCACCGACCAAGATCTGGCGCCGCTGGCATCGCCGGGTCAACACTGCTCAGCGCCGCCTCGCCGTAGCCTCCGCACTAGCCGCGTCTGCCGTCCCATCCCTCGTCCTTGCTCGCGGCCACCGCATCGAGGCCGTCCCCGAACTCCCACTCGTTATCTCCGACTCAACTGAATCCATTGAGAAGACCTCCTCTGCTTTGAAAATCCTCAAGCAGATCGGTGCCTCTGCTGATGCTGAGAGGGCGAAAGATTCTCATGCGATCCGAGCCGGAAAGGGTAAGATGAGGAACCGCCGCTATGTCTCCCGTAAGGGCCCCCTGATCGTGTATGGTACCGAGGGATCGAAGATAGTGAAGGCATTCCGCAACATCCCTGGTGTTGACGTTGCGAATGTCGAGCGTCTTAACCTTCTGAAGCTTGCTCCTGGTGGGCATGTTGGAAGGTTTATCATCTGGACCAAATCAGCCTTTGAGAAGCTTGACTCAGTGTTCGGAACCTTTGACAAGCCCTCCGAGAAGAAGAAGGGGTGGGTGCTGCCTCGTCCCAAGATGGCGAATGCTGATCTTGGTCGGATTATTAACTCCGATGAGGTTCAATCGGTTGTTAGGCCGATTGACAAGACTGTGAAGCGCCGGTCGCTGAAGAAGAACCCGCTGAAGAACTTGAACGCCATGTTGAAACTGAACCCATATGCAAAGACAGCAAGGAGGATGGCTCTGCTTGCTGAGGCCCAGCGCGTGAAGGCAAAGAAGGAGAAGCTTGATAAGAAGAGGACTCAGCTTCCAAAGGTATTGCATTTCGTTTTTCTTGCTTATGTTCTTTACTGTTGTAGATATGATCATAGTTATGGTTCATTGCTTCGTTGCTGTTAATTCTCTTGACCTGTGCACTTTTCATAGGATATCGATCCATTACAGATTGCATGTTGCATTATTCTGTTCTGATTATTAGGGGTAATGAATAATAGCTGGAGGGCTGAAGCTTTATCATGATGTTAACTATACATGTTTGGAATTTGAAAATATTGATTCGTTTTTGTTTCATTTTTAAGTGGTGGTCCCTAATAGAGTTAATTGGTCTCAGTTTTTTTTTTTTGTGTCAAATGTGCTAATTGCATGCTTAACCTGGCTTTTGCCCGCATTTGAACTCTTATGTTCTGATGTGTAGAACTTGCATGCATGGTTTTATTTAATCTGTTGATATTTTATGATGTGCACCGATTTCATTGGTTTTGTTTCAAATTTGTTTTATTAAGCAATAGAGCCATTCTTTATGCATTGGTGACTGTTTGTATATGTGATCAAAAGTTTCACTTTCCATTTGTAGACTGATATTCCTCATGATGTCAGAGGATTGCTTCAATTTCACAGATTTTCATTCAACTGTTTGTTGTTTGCACTGTTGTGTTTACATTTTGAATGGCTGCCGTTTTTGTTCAGTAACTCTTTCTTGCTGTGGTGTCCTAACAGGGCAAATTTTAGCATGATGTTTTTTTCTTGGTGACTTAATGGCATGGATTCCAGAACCTTGTTGAGTATTTGTTCTTAGATTTTTGTGTAACTGCTTAGATTTATCTGGTTGATTTGTCTTTTATATTCCAAGTGGTGTCTTCACAACTACAAGACTACTTTTTAATAGGCACTGAGCACTATCATTTAGTTGATGTTTTGGAAAGGCTAAATTTTTTGCTATAATTTTCCAACTGTTTTCAATAATTTAGACAATGGTTTCACCTTGTAGTCCTTTTATCATAGTTTGTTTGTTATGTTGAACTTTGATCATCTTTAAGACTTCGGATGCTTTAAATAATCTATGAACTGAGTGGTTTCTGTTTTCCTTTCTTCCTGAATCAGTAGATGTGGCGTGGTAAGTGTGATGTTGAGCATGCTGTAGAACATTATTTTTTTATATGGCACTCCCATTGCTTCAGAAGAATTTATCATGATACTTAGACTCATTTTAGATATGAATTTGTTAACCATGTGTCTTCGTTAAGTATGCTCATAATGGCTGTACTTTGATGGTGCACGTGCGATATATGCTGCCAAGTTTTGTTTGTCTCTGCAGAGGCATTGCCTGGTTCTTTTTTGTGAAGCTGAACATGCTTCAATTCATACGTTGTGGTGCCCTTTTTATGTTATTTTCTTCTTTTTCCTTATTTTTCAACACTAATTGATTCAAAGCATCCTTACATCTTTGTCATGAAAGAATTATGTCTCTAATATGTATTGCACATTTAGGGTTTGATTTCCCTCTGGCAAAACCACTTTCTTACTATGTAAAGTGGAAAAATGTAATCATGTAATACTAATGCAGGATTGTCAATTTTGAAATTTGTTTTGCCCATGATAGACATGATATGTTTTTTTCTTTGTTTCAAGTTGCATATAGAGTCAAGTCATTCTCATTTGTTATTTGATTTTGGTAGATGGTGTTGAAAGAGGTGTAAGATTGCTAAACTTCAAAATTGTTTTTTTTAAATAATTGTAAACTATTTTCTGTTGTGGTAATTTATTTATGCCTTCTCTTTCACAGGAGGAAGCTGCTGCAATCAAGGCTGCAGGGAAGGCTTGGTACAAGACAATGATCTCAGATAGCGACTACACTGAGTTTGAGAACTTCACCAAGTGGCTAGGCGTAACCCAATAAATGATTGATAAATTTTCCTCTTGGACATCGTTAGGGTTTTGCCTTTTTCATTTTAAAGTTATCTTTGAGCGTAAATTTGTCGTTGAACCTGGTAAACAAATTTGGTATTTGGTTATCGTCTTCCTGCTTTCTCCTTGAGAAGTGGGGAGGCGTTTTTTTTTTGAGCAAGTGATGTTATGCTGGTTGTTCTTTGTTAGAACCATTCTTATTTCATAGTGTTTCCTAAGACTTGTTGCAATGTTGTTAGGCTTCTGCTTAAATCCTTATCTCCAGGCGGTTGGATTAAATACACTGATGCATGTAACATGTCAACCCATTGCTTAACTTCAGGTTTTAATAGTGTGGCATCTCTGAATGAACGTCACCTGGTGCAGTTTGGTTTGAATTACAGGTGATGAATGATGATGATTGTATGAAAGCAAGATCTGTATCTACAAATCCAATTTGTGCTTTGTTATTAGGTGGTTTTTCTTGTTCACTGACAGCCAGTTATGTTAACGACCTGGTAAAATAGTCTCCCTGGTAAAATAGTCTCTCATCACAAGGTAGCGTTAAAATTTTTGGTAGGAGAATAAGAATGAAAACTTTCTTTGGTAAGAGAGTAATTTATTATAAATGAGAAAAATAGATGAGTAATTTATTGAAAATAAGAAAAGTAAAAAAAGAAGATAGTAAGTATGTTTGTTTTCTTAATGTGAACAAATAATACTAAATAATACAGTGAGATTTTGTTTAATAATAAATATTTCTTATTTATATAATATTTTGTATTATTCATGTTAATTATTATAGTTAACTAATTAAATTAATCAAATTTTTTAATTATACTTAAATATTTAATTAACTTTCTCACTTTGTGGTTTAATTATTATATTTAACGGTTAATTAATTATTTTTTTAATTATAAATATTTAAAATATTATTTATTAATTTTAATATTTAAATTAAATATTTAAATAACATATCTTCATTTAATATTTATTGGAATTAATTATTCTAATTATTAATTAAATTAATATTTTTTAAATAAAAATAAATTGGATTAGGGTAAAATAGAAATTTTCCATGAAAAATGGCATTGCACCCAAATATTTATTTATTTAATATACAATTATTATCTAATTATTATAAATTAATTATTTTAATATTAATATTATATAAATATTGTGATACCTGGCTCGTCACTCTCCTTCTCATTTTCTCTTTTTTGGCCATTAGGAGGGTAGAGGGTTTTCACGGTATTTATTGGGTTAGTTGGGGTCATTTGAGTAATTATCACACAAATTTACTCACCAATGTCTTTTATTGAATGTACAAAGGTATTGCTGTTTTTTTGCTAAATACTTACTCTAGTCTTTGTTTCATAAGCATGAGAGTAACTTACTTATTTCTTGAAGTCCATGGCATTTTGGTTAACATATTGAAGATTTAGGGGCAAAATGGTCATTTCCCCTTAAAACCTTATCCATTCCTTTAAATTCAAGATTCCTTAGAGGCTAAGCTTCTCATTCATCTCTTAACACTTCTCTTCTTCATTCCAACGGCTGACCCTCTCTTCTTCTTGCCATTTATTTGGTTTGAATTTTAGAAGGTAATTATCCATTCATTTCATTTATTTGGATAAGGTATGCATCTTCTATGTTGTTCTTGTGTTTTTAGCTCTTAAAATAGTTATTTAACTCTCATGCTCTTCTTTGGAAACTTGTTCTCAAAATCTTTGTAATTGTTTGGCTATTTGAAGGTTGTTTGAATTGTGAATCTCTTGTATTGTACCCTTGTATCCATGGAATTAGTATTCCTTTGAATTCCATGAGTTTTGATGACATTTATGTAGAGTTTTGGTGGGGAAAAGAAAGGTGTTTAAGAGCTCAAAATGATGTTATAGATTTGTTAATTCATGTGTCTTTTAGTTGGCAATTATATAGTTGTGAGAACTTGGTGCCTTTCCCTTGGATTGTTGATGAGTTTGGTCTTGGGTACTATAGCAATCCCGATTTTACTGTAACACCGATAAACTTTAGTTGTTTCTTTGATTTCTTTGGATTAGAGTGAATCTCTAACCCTTAGGACTTCATTGGTAACCTTTAGACCTAGCTTTGAGCCAACCCTATGATTGATTTTGGGTTATTTAGTAGAAGAAACCTAGGGTTTCTTTGCTTGGGGTTTTGTACTAATCTTTGATGTTGTTTGTTGTGATTGGCAAGAAGGTGAGGCGTTAGCTCGAGGCAAAAAGTTAGCAGAGGATTAGCTTGTGAGGAAGAGGAATCGTTAATTTAGTGAGTGAGATTATTATGCATGACTCTATTATGTTTATATAATCTTACTTTATGAGTTTTTGTGGGTTATTATAATTGCCTTTGAGAAGTTTTAACTCTGGAATGAGGTTATTGCTTGGTGCTTTTATGAAAAGATTTCCGGGTTGTCCCTTAAGTTGCTTATTGGGTAGTGATTCATGTTAAGTTATTTTGAGTTGTGTGTGCATTATTTCCTTGTGGAATGGATGGTGATTCTTAATCTATTTGAGTATTATATTGGTTATTGCACTCCGTGTGGAATTACCTTCCATGGGATGATGTTATCACCCTATGGGGGGTGATCATCATTCCTCCCAATTTTGGGGGAAATGAAAGGGAGGGAGGGGTAATGGACATGAAATGTCCATTTTACCCTCTCCCAGTATATATATGTCACGCCCCGACCTGCGTGCCTTACGAGACGCGACAACCACTGTGATGATCATGAGGAGGGACACTCCGCCACTCAACCCTCGGGATGCCATAAGACTAACCAACAGCTGGCAACAACAATATCTGACACAGATACAAGATATAGAAATACATTGAGACACAGTGGAAGTAACAACAACAACAACAACGATAAATCGAAATAAAGAGGTTTACAAATGTACAGGGAAGCAACGATAACAACAGCACACAGCTGATACACCAAGAGCTTAAGAGTTGTTAATATTCAAAACCATGCAATAACGTTTGCTACACACTAGTGGATCCATAAGTCAAACAACATGTCCATGACCAAAAATAAATATACATGAACTGAAAAAATGCACAGAAGATAGAACAGTTACAAATGCTCAGCATGTTGCCACACAGCCGCACCTACTACCTACAAAGGTCGGGAAGAGGAAAGAGGAGTGAGCAACTAACGTTTTTCAGTGAGGGGCGGTTAGCACAACTCTAATAAAAATATATCACAATAATGACATAAATCTCCAAATATGATACGCTACAAATAACAATAACTAGTTTAGAGCATCAATACATATAATATCAAACTTTAATAAAAAAAATAGCAAGAAAGATAGAATAAGAAGGCATTCTACCTTAATTAGGGTTTTAGAATATCAAATTGTAAAAATACTGAATATAGAGTTCCAAAATATGAAAACGGGCTAAACATGAAGCAAGTCTTCCACCATAAACACGTAAATCAAATAATTACCAATTATAAGTATAGCAAAGTAAATATCATGAGTTTCACAATAAGTAAACATAATACTAGTGTCAAATTGAATTTACGGAAGACCGCCCTCCTAAGAGCGACAGCTGGGCTTCGCCTGCTTACCACAAATTCAAAATGACACTACAAAAGAAACAATGGGAATAAATCTCAACCCAAGATAAAACAACACTCAACACTCACCCAGCATAAAGTGGTCTAGAAACCATCCTAGACCTTTACCGCGGCCGCGGCTAGGTTCAAAGCTATCAAAGTACTCATGCCTTTGACGTTGACCTATAGGTTCACCGTATGGTGATAACGGCTACCTGATAAATATCTAGTCCGGATTCTACACTCTCACCTGAACTGACCCTCATAGTAATCAGCCGGTCTACCACGCCACCTTAAAAGATTTTCCGTGGAGACCGCCTACTGCAGTAGGGTATCACCATACAAACTCACCAATAAGCATATCATAGCATCCAATGCACACCCAAACATGGGTGTACATTGGGATTTATAAACATCCCCCTCTAGAGGGGGATGATTACCACCATCCAAATGGACAAATCCTTGAATATTATTGCAGATATGGGAATGAAGACGAATATAACACCGATGGTTATGGAGATTCTTTCCATTAGTGTAAGTACACACTTATGGTGCGTTTGGATAATGGGAATATGAATTGTTAGCAAGTTAATCCTTTTTTTTTTCATTGTTAACCTTGTTTGGTATCAAGTAAAGGATACTACAGTATTCATGTGAAGGATTAGAATTCCTCCATATGCCTGCGTCTCATCAATCCCCAATTTGAGAGGAATCTCATTCTTTAAGGTTGAAATGACAATTTTATCCTCTTGATGTATTTTTCTTTCTTTCATTCTCTTTTCAACACTTTCCACTTCCTGCATCTCATCTCTCCCATTTCAACACTTTGAACACATTTTTTGTTTATCACTTCCTAGATTTGATCCAAAAAAAAAAAAAGCAACAAGAAGCTTGTTAAAAGGTATTTAATTAAATTTGACATTGTTGATCATCTCATTTTTAATTTTCTTGATATATATTACTTATGTTATTTTTCTTTTGATAATCAGTTATGCAAAGAAAGAAATGTTTAGCTATTTCTTAAACTTTCTTAAATCTTCTCTCTATTTGCTAAAGTTGTAATTATATTTCTTGCTTAAAACAAACTCAACAAGAGAAGCTTTCATATATATATATTTATAGATTCATTCCCATAGAATCATTCCCATGGACTTTGTCAATTAAGAATGTAAATGAATTTTTTATAATAATGATGATTATAATGATTGTGATGATGATTTGGGTTAGATTTATTAATTAAACCCAGCTTCTTACTATTATAATCTTAGCATCAAAGGGTGACGACTAGGTTCAAGGCCATGAATGGTGAGCTAACCCCTCTGGATTTTTCAACTATAAAGGTTGGTTATTATTTTTATTGGATTAGTTAAACATTAGCAGACAATGTATTTATCAATAACAATATCTTTCATGATGGCATATATAATTATATGATGAAAATTAGATTAACATTGTACCAGAACAATGTGAACATAGTAGGTTTTAATGAGAAACATGCAGTTGTCACTGATGTGATACATACTGAAATTTTAATAGTTTAGATTAATACTGTACCCAAACAATGTGATTTAAGTTAGATCTAATGAGAAACATGCAGATGTCATCCTATAAGCATTGTTGTTTATGGAATGGCATCCTGAAATTTGATTAATGGTTTTCATTTCTATCAAATCTGCAGTTCAGAATATTAATGTTGAGAAGGTGGCACAATGACTTGCATTAATGAATGATTGACCAAATTGTATGCATGTCAATGGTGTTACCTATCTTTGGTGTTAGTTTGATGGCATAATAATTAGATTGTATGCATGCCAATGGTGTTACCTATCTTTACTAGATTGTATGTATGCAAATCATTAGACAATTTTGTGATAGCTATCATAATAATTAGAGAAATATTTTATGGTAGTTGTGTTATTGTTTTACTGCAAAGCAAAGTGCTTTCCATGATTTGTAAAGGTTTGGTTTTAAATTCTTTAATTATTATTTGGTTATTAATTAAAATCCAAAAGTTATTACTATGACAACATCTTCGCAATTCCTTAATGAAGGGTTTATTATTTAGTCCATTCTCCATGGAAGTTAAGTTTATTATAAAATGTTATGTTCATGATTGCATTGTCATAAATTTAATCTAATTGATGTATATTTCATTGTTATTCTTTAATGGCTAATGAAAATATGGACAACGTTGATGAAGAGCAACTATATTACATAATGTACTCGTGCATCGTTTACATTATAAGCATTACTATTGCTTTATGTGCTATTAGAGAACAAAATGATATAAATAGCTCGATAGAGTACGAGATTATGTCAACATCTGTAAGGTACTGCAAGCAACATGAGTACTTGTATCGGGTAGTTTATGAAAGCGATGTTAAGTGCATCAATAAGCTATACATGGATCTACGTTGCTTTCATCGTTTATGCCGATTGCTGACCACTATTGGTGGGTTACGTGGCACACGGAATGTCATGGTTGAGAATGGTAGCAATATTTTTGAATATTGTTGCACACCATGTCAAAAACAGAATAATAAAGTTTGATTTTGTTTGATCAGCCAAAAAGTTAGTCGGCACTTCCATGCCATTTTGAAATCAATCATTCTTTGTCATCAGTGTTACTATAGAAGCTTGAACCTGTACATGAAAATTCAAATGATAATAGGTGGAAGTAGTTTAAGGTAATTTCTCGTTGACATTGACATTGACATTGACTTTTTTTTATAGTTTTTAAGTGATGGCCAATTTACAAGTAATAGTTGTTTTTTTTTGTTTTTGTCAAATATAGAACTGTCTTGTAGTATTAGATGGAACACATATCCGACTGAATGTGCCAAAAACTGATCGTCCAAGATATAGAACAAGAAAATCTGAAATAACAACCAATGTACTCGGCGTTTGTAGCCAAGATATGCAATTTATATATGTCTTATTTGTTTGGGAAGGTTCAGCACATGGCGACCGAATTCTAAGAGATGCTATTATGAAGCCCAATGAATTAAAAGTTCCAAACGGTAAATAAAATGTGCTTTAATCATTTTTTTAAAATTTTTTATAATAATAAAGGGACCCAACACCATTAACTAATAAAAAGAATACTTGTCCCTTTTCTAGGTTTCTATTACTTAGTTGACTTAGGATATACAAATTGCCCGGGATTTCTTGTGACTTTTCGAGGACAACGATATCACTTGAGTTCTTGGGTTGATGGCCGCCAACCAGTTACAGCACAAGAGTTCTTTAATATGAAACATGCTGGTGCTAGAAATGTAATTGAGAGGACGTTTGGTCTTCTAAAAATTCGATGGAAAAGTTTGTCCAGTCCATGATTCCATAAGTTAACCACTCTAAGGCATATTATTAATGCATGTTGCTTGCTACATAATTTTATTAGAAGAGAGATGACTTAAGACCCCGCAGAAAATGAAGTGGACAATTTAACACTGGAGCCAGACATAGAGGAAGACATTGAGACCATTGTAGCTATTGAGCCAACAAACAAGTGGACCCAATTTAGGCATACTATGGCTGCAGATATGTTTAACGCATGGCAATCAAATTAATATTTGCAATTGATATCCATGTACTCAATGTGAATGCTTTTATGTATTAAATTTTTGTAAGTTTGTGTTTGTTATTGTTATCATGTACTTGAATGTTGACATTAAACATGTGTGTTTGAGAGCTATATAAATTTGAAGTACTTTCCGTATGTATTATTTTTTGTTACTGATATCTTTGTCCCTAACATGAATAACTCATATGTGTTTGGTTGTCTATTTTCTTTTATATATATATATATATATATATATATAGAATGGATCAATAATCACAACCTAGGAGTAGAGAACTGAATAAGCACTTTTGGACAGTTGAACAAGACAAAGCCCTAATTGAAGCCTTGGTTGAGTTATCTACAATACCATGTGGAGGGCTGAGAATGGATCTTGAAATGGATATCTACATCAGCTAGAAAGAATGATAAAAGAAAAGTTTACCCAAACCACACTTAAGGCAGTGCCAAACATCGAGTCAAGGGTGAAACTCTTTAAAAGTAAAACCACTGTAATCGCTGATTTATTGTGTATTAATGGTTTTGTTTGGAACCATGAAAATAACACTATCGAGTGTGAAAAAAATGCATATGACGAATATATTAAGGTAATATAATTATCTTTGCCAAATGTGTGAAGAGTTTGATATGTTATTTTGTTTTATTAACTTTTCTTTTGTAATACAATACAGACTCACAAGGAGGCAGCTGGTCTTTATGGAAAAAGTTTTCTTTTCTTTAATGATCTCGTCCCAGTTTTTACAAAGGATAGAGCGCATGGAAATGCAAGAGGTGATCTTGGAGACGATGCGGATCAATATTTGCATGAAAAATGTTAGCTTAGATGAGGATGTGGGCTTCTCTCAAATGGCAGGTGAAGATTTTTCAATGCCTATGCGGGAACCCATTGAGACCTCGTCACCTATGACAGGAGATACTAGTACCTCGAGAGCATTTGGAGGTCATACAAGGTAAAGTCTTGCTAGTGAAAAGAACAAGGAGGCAATTTCTGAAAATCTTCGCCAATTTATGGAAATGGTTGGCTTAGGATTCAAGATGATGGCTGAATGTGCAGTTTGTAATGCTGATATCAATGCTCGCAATGCTAAAGTTAACGTTCATAAAGAAGCAGCACGTAGAGAAGTTGAAGAAAGAAAAAAATTTCTAAATGAAGTAATTTTCAATATAGATGCCCTTTCGAAAGATGAGGCATTAGCCATAATGCAAGTTTTACAAAAAGATGAAGGACAATTGAACATGTTTTGGGAGTTGTAGGATGATAGAAAACTGTGTTTTTGTCATTTAATATTATCAAGGATGCCATATTATCCCTCTATGTAGATCATCTCAGAATGCCTTTTCAAGGTATGTGTGCTAGACACTTTGGAAACTTCCCTATTTTATGGTGTTTGATGTTTTAGCTATATGTTGAATTGAACCTTTTGTTAAATCATGTTGTATTGTAAGCTATATCATGATGTTATGGATTAGAATTTGGTATATCCTTGCATGCTCTATCATAATGTTTTGTTATGGTTTGGTATATCCTTACATGCTATATCAGGATGCCATGCACTATGATGACACTACAAAGAAGGATGAGTTCATGAACTAGTTTAGAAAATAAACATAGAAAAGCTTTAAGCAATATTGTGCTGCATGACAAGCTATATCCTTGCATGGTTGTAATTAGTTTTCTAAAATAACCTTGAGCTATGATGCACATTCAATAAGATAATGTTTGATGAATACCACTTGAGAATTAAGACAATGTTTGCCAAACTAATTCATGCAGTATGTTTTATTTAATAATATTATCATCAATGATATACTTCTAACTTTTTTGTTTTTTTGGTTAAATCAGGTACTTGATTGATGATTGAGTAGAAGGCTTTGTAATTGCGCATGACTAGCTCTTTGTTGTTTATATAGACCTTGGATCTATTCCTCTTTGAACTATTATTGTTTAGTTGTGTGTTTGTGTTTTATGATGTTAAGCTGTGATGCTTACCATCTTTTGGACATCAACTTTAAATTAAAACAATGTTTGCCAAACTAATCCATGCAAGATGTTTTATTTAATAATATTATCATCAATGATACACTTCTAACTTTTTTCCCTTTCTTTTTTTTCTTGTTAAATCAGGTACTTGGTTGATGATTGAGTATGAAGGCTTTGTAATTGAGCATGACTAGCTCTTTGTTGTTTATAGATTTTGGATATATTCCTCTTTAAAACTTCCTAACCTTCATGAGATAATGTTGTTATGTAAGAAATATATCTCTTGTTGTTTTTTGAATTAGATAATACTTACTTATATTTTATTGTTAATTATCTAACTAAAATGAATTATTTAATTAAACTATTTACTCATAACAAATAAAATGTATAATAGTTATATGAATTAGTTTATTTAAATATTTTTATATGATAATTAAAAAGGTATAAAATTAATTTAATTAAGATATATAATTATAATCATTATTCAAATTATTTTATAATCTAATAAATTTAATTATAATTACATATAATTCATTATTTTATATAATATCATTTATTTATTGACTCAAATTATTTTATAATCTAATAAATTTAATTATAATTAAATATAATCCATTATTTTATATAATATCATTTATTTATTATAAAGGACATACATGTAATTTTATTACAATTCTTTTTCATACTTTTTTCTATTCCACACTTCCATTCTCTCGAACCAATCAATGTTTTATAACTATTCTTGTTCCTCTCATTTTAATTCCCCCTAATCCCATTCCCCCTTGTCTCATTCTTTTTCTTCTCATTTTGCAAGCTAAATCAACCCTTAGAATCTTTAAAGAATGATGGTCATTTGATTCATTCATATTATTGACATCTTTGTTAGCACTATGATTATAATTAATGGCTGGTATTTTGATGAAATACTTCTCTTCAATCCGAATTCTCATTTCTGTTAATTTAGGAAATTAGGAGAACAATGAAATATTAAACAATTCATATGGAGTAGATGGGGATACATATAAGCCTAGGCTTATTAATATGCTTTTCAATATGCTTTTTAAAACTAAGAAGCATTGGTTGGTCCGGTAACAGAACCGAATTATCAGTTAACCGAACCAAAATATATTCAAAAATAAAAATCAAACGAACCACATAAAGGCAAAAACTGAAATTAACCAAGAAATTTTTTGGTTCGATTATTAACCGAAATTTGTTATTTAACAGAAATTATATAAAAAAAAGTTTTTAAATGATAGGACAATTAATTGAACTATTAATTCATAATTTTTTAATTCATCATTCTATCATTTTAGGTGGATTATAACCTATTAAGTAATGGGCTTATAAATTAATTATATATAACTTATATAAAAACCTGGCTTACATATAATTTTTTTATTTATATAACATAATTCGGTTCGGTTTCAGTTAAACTGAATTTTTTTATAAAGAAAAAAAAAAATCGAACCAAACTAGAATACCAAATTATCAATAGAATTGATACCAAACTGAACCAGAAAAAATTCGAACCAAATTTCTTATTCGGTTTGGTTTAGGTTTGGTATTCGATTTTTCCAAATAATGCTCACCCCTAACTAGGATCAATCTCCTCGTTTGGTTCTTTGGCTCAAAGAATGGGATGAAAATATTATGTTCACTTCATTGAAAAGTCTGTCCAACAAGAAAATTAGACGTTAGAGTTTTAATTTAAATATTTAAATATATTTTAAAAAAAAATTTAAAGGAAATTTATATTCTTCCACGTGACTGCGTTCAACTGTGTCCTCACAAGGCCAACGACCATTTGGTCTATTGGCATCGGGTCCCTTGCGTAGGGTGTTCGCCTCGAGTGTCGAGCGTGGCTCCTCGAGTTCGATCCCCATCTTGCGTAAGGTGAAGGCACGGTTCGGTGGTGAGCGCTGCTCCCCATGTGTTCGTCCTTGGGTTCCAGCGCTTGTCGCCTTTCAAAAAAAACTGTCCTCACAAGCACCGGTCACCATACAAGCAAATAAAAAACCTTTTTTATAAATAAATAATTAAATGCACTTCCAAACCGTAACCCTACCAAACGGAACAAGAAACGGAACCGTGAATGCCACGTCAGCAGGCCACGTCGGCCCAGACATCCACTTGAAGCCCTTGCATTTTGTTCTCCTTCCTTTCTCATCCTCCCTCTCCGAAATTAGGGTTCCTCTCTGGTCTCCTTCCTTTCTCCCTCTCTCCCCCCATTTCCAATCCTCGAGACCAGAGAAACCCCCATCTAAAGGATCCCCTTTCGCCAAAGGTCAGATCTCTCTCGCTCATCTCCTCTCCTGGTTTCGATTCTTCAGTTTTCGTTTTTCCAATTTTCTTTGGATTTCTTGAATTATTTCTTTGTTTTTTCTTTTTCGATTTTGGGGATTTTAGGTCGGTGATCAGATCCTTGTGCAAAGATGGGAGCTTTCGTGTCGAGGTTCTGGTTCATGCTATTCCCCGCTAAGGAGTACAAGATCGTTGTCGTTGGACTGGACAACGCCGGCAAGACCACGACGCTGTACAAGCTTCATCTTGGAGAGGTCGTCACTACGAACCCTACCATTGGGAGCAACGTTGAAGAGGTTGTCTACAAGAACATACGGTTCGAGGTGCTGCGCTGCTTCTTTGCTCCTTTTTCTTTTGTGTTTTTATGTTTTTAGGTTGAATCTTTATTCGATGCATTAGATGCTATATTGATTATTATTTGATTGTGTAGGTACTTTGGTATATTTGACAACTGAATATGCAATTGTATCTCCTTCATGGGAGGTTTTGATCTTGTTGTCTACGTTGGTTCTCTGTTTAATCTCATGCATGGATATCTTTTTATAGTTAGAAATGTTTGTGTTCTTGATTGTAGATTCTCTTTGTTGTCGGATTGCGTATTTAGAGATCTGTAAGTTTTGTCACCTTTTGTGAACGTTGACTTGGGTTGGGGTTACCTATTTTTCAAACTTTAGCTGCTGATATTTGTTTTATACCTTCTTCTTTTGTATTTCTTGAGCCATGACAAGGCTTTTAGCTGGTCGACTTAGGCTTTTAGTTTGCATGATATGAAATTTTGAGTTTGAGAGCTGATGTCTGTAAGTTGTGAGTTTTTTTTATGTACTTGGAACACTTCTTTACTATGTGAAAAATTATTAAACATAAAGCATGTGGTTTTTCAAAATGTTTTGATTCATTAGCTGATGAAAAATTATGTACACTCATCAATGATCAGTGCATAGAAAAATTTAGCTTCATTGAATGCTAATTAATATCATATTTATCATATGTTCATAAGTTCATTGTTACTGATCAGCATCATTATAAATGTGAGGCTGCACTGTCTAACCTGCTATGATTGTAAGTCACATACTTTAGTAACTTGTGTTCCATAATTCCCTGTCATGTATCATTTCGAGGTTGAAAGTTAGAAAAGTTTTAATTTCCTTATAAAAATTTTATTAATGATAGTGTCTTTTGTTTAAAATCAGATTGCTTTTTAAATATTCAGGAAGTGCAATTAAGGTACTTGTTTTTACCCCAAATATTGTTGGGATTTCTTTTTGGACTTAAACAAGAAAATTTTCAGTGCTTAATAACTTTAAGCAACAGTAAGTCAATAGTTTCATAAAAATTTCCCTATAGGTCATTTTTTAGTTTTTGATGCATGCAAGTTGGAAGTAATGTTCTTAGTAGTTATAATTTTGATTATCTGTTGATATTAGAGGTGCTCAAGGAAACCAAAAAACTGGAAACTGAAACTGAACCTGAACAACTGAACTGAATATTCGGTTAACCAAACCAGATATTTCAGGTTTGGGTCAAGTTTTTCAAAAACATTGGTTTTCTAGTTTGGGTTTTGGTTTGGTTAAAAAATTCCAGGGGCAGGGACTTGTGTACTGGACCCGAAATGAATATATATTATATACATATTTTATATATTATTATACAGCCTCATTATGTATATGCATTTATGTTTATGAATTGTGTTTATTATATCAGTTAATTAGAAAATATAAAGTTATTGTATAAAGTGTTAGCTACTTGAAATTAAACTTCATAATTAGTTTGTGAAAATAATTGTAAGTATATATATATAATATCGGTTTGGGTTGGGTTAGGATTTTTTAGTTCGTATTGGATATCTGACTCATGCCACCCTTAGTTGACATTTAAGGCACCTTTTTTCCTCATGAAAGCCTTGAGCATACAATGGGATGGTTTGACCTGTGAAGTAGCCAGCTGGTTTAGGCCATTGACATTTGTATGTGTAGATGCCTTTTTTAACTTTTTTAAGCTAATCTATAAATTTTTAGAGTCCTGGATATACGTATTCTTGTATCAGGCTTCTGGCCTTTCCTTATTAGATGACAGATGATTTACTAAATATTTGGTGAGCCCCTAGCAAGTCCTTCTTGTGGAATAGGCGGCTGTTGCCTAGGTTTTTGGTTGTGGATTATGGAATCAAGTCTAACCCTTACAACTAAGGTTGTTGGTGAAGCTATAAGCTTACTGAGCTTGATTGAGCCAAGTCCGGCTCGAGCTTGGGTAGAATATGTTCTTGAGCCTAAGTCTGCTGCTCAAGCTTGGCTCATGCCAACTGGAAACAAAAATTCATTCAAGCTGCCTGAGCCTAATATGTGAGACATTATGACAGCAAAAGCTAACTTTGCTAGGCTTGAACCGGATAGCAGAACTTCTAATGGTAATATTTAGCTAATAAATGTATCAAATATGATTCTCACAAACCACCATTCACTAACCTTCTTCACCATGTTATCTTATTATTTTATTTTATATGCATGTAACTCTTAAAACTTAGACTAATTGAGGCAGTTTGAACTAACCAAATGTGCTCAAGCTTACCTCAAAGATAATCTTGAGCTCAAGCTTCATGTGTGTAAAACCTGAGTTGCCTGTTACATGCGCAATTATGTGAAAGCCCCAGTTGGAAGAGGCATGAGAAAGGAATTATTTTAAACATTAGGTACTGCAAGTGTGAATTGCACTGCTACTAGTGGAAAGCACGTTGTTAATATAAAAGTTCATTTGCAAGTTGAAGCTACCTTCATTTTCATGAGGAAAGTCCTCAGCACACAAGCTTATAGTGGCTGGTTTTTTATTTTTGGAGCCAGAGAGTATTGGGTTTTGGCCCTCAATTAGGGAAGTGAGTGCAGTCCTGAATGTTTAATCTAGAACGGTTCTTATGATTTATAGAACCGTATGAATTTTTCTAATTTGCCTTTTTAAGTCATAGATGCAAATTAATGTTTCTTGTCTAGTCAAATTTGATGGGATTAAGATGCAAGGGCGCAGAGAACTAGTAATCCTTGTCCTTTCTTATTATTGGAATTCTGTTATGAAACTATCCTGATCTCCTTGGTCAAGTATGTGATGATAGGAGAACATGGCATTTGAAAATATTGGTATTTGCAATTAAAACGAATAACATGGGTCTTTGCAAAGTTGAGGATGGGAATTACTGCCTGTAAACAATAGCAAATTCTCTTGAACCTAGAAGCGATTATGTACCTAAATGAAATTAGACAGTACAAGTAGTAACTATATGAGTGCATAGGAAACTTGAGTGTTTTAAGATGAATGAAATCAAGATCATATATATATATATATATATTTATATATCTTTAAAGAAAACATTTTGGTTATTGTTGGCAATTTAGTTGTGTATTGAAAAAGATCCTGGCTTTGAGTCATCTTATGTATGTGTTGCTGTTCAGGTCAGATTATATCATTATAGTTCCAATTTAACCTTAATGCCCTTTTGAAGCATTTTTACAGTTGCATTGTGCTAAATGAGCCTCATAATATTTTGATTATGTTGTGGTTTAATCAATAAGTATATGGTCAACCATAAAGTGTTTGACGAGTTATATGTTATAATTAGTTTTATTTCATCTAATTGATTCAGGGATTGCCTGTTTGATTATCTTATTATTTGGGTATGGTTATCTATAAATATTTATGCCACGTGTGAACTAGGAAAGCTTCCAACTATTGTTTATAAGATGCCCTTACGATGTGAGAGTTCTTTTGTAAGTTTTCTTGCTTCTGATATAGCTTAGCTTATCTTTGGCTTGTTACTTTGAATCCTTTAAGCTTACATACATACCTGTATTGTTGTTTTTGTTCTTGGGAGAGGTGAGTTTTGTTTATTTGTGAGCTTTACCTTTATCAAGTTTTCAGTAGAATATACTCGTCTTATCTTCTCTAGCGATTATTACCACCCGATACCCATATGCAATCTGTTGCTCTTGGTTTAAGAATCTAGTTGCCATGCAAAGCTGAATTAAGTTGCAATAGCCAATTAGGCATATTCAACATGTTTTTCCCTTTCAATTGCTGTGTATGACGATGTGGAAATTACGTCAAAGCATAAGGTTGTGATTACCATATAGTCATACATATGCAAGCTGTTTGGTTTTTCTGAATCAAGGTCTCATTTCAATTTAGCTTACTAAAAGTCCCCAGATTGGTTCCTTGATTTTTTTATTTTTTAATCTTTCTATGATATGATTTATTCATTTGTCCTTGTAGCCTTAACCCTGTTCTAGGGATGGAGCATGTTTTTCTCATGACTAGCATTGTTAGTGCCTACGATCACATTGTCATATTTGGTCCTGGCATCTTTTGTTGCTTGATTTATTTAATTAAGAGTAGCATCCAGCCTATGTACTTGTTTCCAACTTAGATTTTGCATTACTTTCCGAGTATATTAATAATATACAGCAGCCATATAATCTTAGATGCAATTTTGTTTGATGCTTCTTCTGTACCATTAAATCAGGTTTGGGACTTGGGAGGCCAAGAACGGCTGAGAACATCTTGGGCAACATACTTTCGAGGAACACACGCTATTATTGCAGTGATAGACAGCACTGATCGAGCTCGTATCTCCATCATGAAAGATGAACTCTTCAGGCTCCTACAGCACGGAGATCTTGAACATTCTGTTGTGCTTGTCTTCGCCAACAAACAGGACCTCAAAGAAGCCATGTCTCCAGCAGAGATCACAGACGCACTCTCCCTCCACAGCATCAAGAACCATGACTGGCACATTCAAGCCTCCTGTGCGCTCACCGGCGAAGGTCTATATGATGGCCTGGGTTGGATTGCTCAGAAGGTTTCTGGGAAGCCCGACTCTTCCTAAACTTTGATACATCTGGAGATGCATTCTGTTTTCCTTTTTATGAGCACTAAGCTTGGTCCAAAGTGTGATATTCTTTGTAAACTAGCAATATGGCGAAACAACACCAGGAATGTATTTCCTTTGAACTTTGTGCAAAGATGAAAAATAGGGTTTGCATGTTTTGCAGTGCATTCAAAATAAAAGAAAATAGTTTCTTTTCACTACTTATTTCCATTTTCTATATATATTTCTTGACAAACTGAAGACATTCGGCATCAGCTCAGTATTCTTGTAATTCTTTTATAATTTTCTAGTGATTTTTAGGAGTATGCATGCTTTTGATTGATTTTCCCCTTGAAAGCATGTGAAGCTATCTGTTTAATATTCACCCATGGACTAAAAAAAATTTGACCAAATAATTTCTTTTTTTTTTTTTTTTGGACGAAGTCGGCAAGCAACAAAGTGAAGGACAAACGGGTACGAAAAGACATACCAGTTATGGCGGCTTGATTGGTTTCCTGGGGATAAACCTCTCGTCATGCAACTTTGAAGTGGAGAACGAGAGGTATTTTTTACATAAAATTTTCACAGGGGACCCAGAATGTGAATTGTAATCTAAGAGGCACGAAATCAAGACCTCTCAATCACAAGCATTGGGCTAGCACATGGTTCCTATAATTTCTTGTCTAATACTAGTATGCTCAATAAACAATCTATTTTTTTTTATTATCATTTTTTAATATAAAAGTCTAAAAATTAAAAGTGTTGTTTTCGCTAGGTCTCTCATAATTTTGGAAAATTTTTAATTAGTAAAAGGGTTAACTCTGGATGTCTGTTGATGTCCCAGCCAGCAGATTAGTCTTAACTTGAATCATAATTACCATACAAAATCCAATCAAATTATTCAGGAATATTCAATTATATACATATATAAATACATACATGCAAGCATACAGGCATTCGGAAAGGTTCTCAAGTGCCATCAGTGAAATAATCATAATAAAAATAAACCTCTGTGTACAATCAGTATAGTTTCTTGTATTCATCATGCATGGGGAGGGTTAATGATAAACAGGCATAAAAACAAGAAGAATAGACCAATCTCCTTAAAAGAAACAGAAGTCACAGAAGCAGTAAGCATCCACATCAAAATCTCTTCTCATTGCATCAGAGGATCAAGCATCGATGACGAACCCGCACACTTTGAGCCCCTTCAAACCACTGGTCCCATACTGAGTTTGCAGGTCCTGGAGTACTGTAGACATCGGAGAATAAAATTGTAGATATAACATGAGAAAACTAAAATAAGAGTGAAACCAGAGATATAATTTCCACTGAACTGGCAAATTAACAATAGAGAAATGAAAGTGGATTTTGATTACACTGGCAGCAAGGGATCAGGTCTTCTCTCTACTTCATTCAAAAGCCTGGTCGGAAAAAGAACATCAGTTTCCACTTGACAAGGATTTATATATTAATTTCTGCAAGTTAGCAGTTTGAATGGATGATAAATCCATCTACATTCAAATGATTTAGTATTGTCACACATACTCTTGCAGTACAGCCGAAGCTTTTTCCGTCTTCTCAAGCTGTTCCATATCTTCCTGTTGACGAAAGTTTTCTTTAGATCTTAATTGAAAGCTTGACGGTGAGTAGCCATGAATTCTCTTAACAAGTTACTAAACATATCTGTCAATCATACAGGTAGAAACTAAGAGATTTCTTTTAGAATGCCATTGATGATCCACATCAACTAGAAATCGCAAAGGGCCTAACAGGATAACAGGAAGGTATTGCTTGAATATTGCATAACTTGTGGAGGAAAACAATATGTTTCTACTTTCTAGAACTCATTAAATATTCCAATTTTATAGTGCATTAATGCAATACAAGCCGCATTCATATGCCATCTGAGCTATTGATGCCATTTATGAGGATGATACAACCTACAACAAAAGAAAAAATAGACTAGGCACTTGGAATCTATTTACCACTAGACTTGATTAATTTCTAACTGCAAAAAGAAGTGACAATCTGCCACTGCTATTCCTATAATCTGTATTAGGGTACCAATTATCCTTAATATTCAAACCATTGACTTTGAAATTGGTGAAGAAAATGAAAAAGAAGAAATTTAGCATGGTTACACAGAACATGTTCATTATGTTCCTTTTGGAGTGCGCTGCAACCTAGTTTCTGGTTTTCTGCGAGGTTTATCACTATGGAGCATATGGAGCAAACACTCAACCAAATCTTAAATGTGCCCACTTGCATGAATTTTCTTTTCAGAGTAAATTTCTCTTGCATTTTTATATCTCATCATTCATATTTTGCCATAACACCATTCCATGTGATCTTTTTTCATACTTCTCATGTTTCTGACGTGTGTGGTCGAGCATATTGGTTTCTTCTATATTTAGTTCAACTAGTCTCTTCAAGGTTATTTTGCGGACCTATTGTTCCTTCCTTTCTATTTCATCCTACATGATGGAATGCAGAGTTTGTCACTGAATTTTTCAAAAGATACACACTTTACTTTAACTTGTTAGCGCTCAAAAAATTTACAGCCTACTCTTAATTGTTGCAGAACTGACATACAGAATCACTAAGAGTTCTTGGAACAGTCTAGTGAATCAGTGATCTAAATTAACTGATTGGAAGATTAGGACAGAATAGTTGCTTGGCCTGTGTCAGCGACTCAGCGGGAAATGACATCATCTTGTCATATCCATCTGTGCTTCTACCGTTAATCGTTCATGAGGTGCTCCTTGTTGGCCCAAAGACATGTCAGGTTTGAGAACAAAAGGGCCATCGATAAATTATGCTGAGTTGGGACCTTAACCTTTGTCTACCTAGCTAGTTAATGCATGAGAGAGGATAACAGTAAAACCACAAAGATAAGGTTAGATATTTGGATCAATTAGGTTTTAAACAGTTAAATGTGCAAAATCTTTTAGCATTGCATGGAATCTCGGGCAGCTTTCCATCTGCCATATTTAAATTTAGAGTGTGAAGACCTACATTTTGAAAGGTTTTTTTATCATTTAATTTGAACAATTACGAAGTTATTGAAGCAACATATATTCTCATTGTCAATAAAAGATAGAATGTAACAGAGGTTGACAAAATCAAAAGTGCTCATTGTTTTTTTTTTCTGTTGATAGTTGCATTATTCACAAAAAACCTCAGCTTTCATCTATTTAAAGATAGCAACACAGGTGATTGATAAAAGTTGCCAGGGTCTAATTTCTCCAAACAATGAATAGCACAAAGGTTGGAAGGGGATTCATTCAAACAAAAAATTTAACCAATCAAGAAATGAGATCCAAATATAAATATAAAACACTGGTTCATCTATCCCATATAAATACCGCACTCTCAACTCACACATTGGTCAGAAAGCTCAATCAATAGCACAGTTTGAAAAAAAACATATTAAAAGCCTCACCTATCACCTAGTACATGACCAAACTACTAGACAAAGCGAACAAGAAAGAACAAATCTCAATTACTAATCCAAAGCCAAGAAACCAAACATGAACACAAAATAAAGTCTACTAAAAAGTAATCAAATGGTTAGTAAAATTCAACTCACAATAAGCAGAAATGCACACAAACAAGGATTTGGTCAACTTGAAACTTTGAACTCAAAAAAATGTCATTTATTGGAGAAAAAAAAAAATAACCAAATGAAAAGCTAAGAAAAACAAATCAACAAAATCTTAGACAAAGGGGAAAAAGCGCATGCATTTCCTCAACAGAACCATTTGCTCAATTGAAAGTTTGAAACACAGCAAGTCATGATTTTTCCATTAAAAAATACTAACTTTTTTGCTGAGAAACAGAAAGAACAAATAGAAATGAGAAGAATTAGATGGTATAAATCAAAAGATTAAACCAACAAGAAGAAAAGAAAGACATGCCTCCAAGAACCGGGTTTCAGCCTCCAACCGCTTCAACTCAGTCACCAAGCGGTGCTTCCCCTTCGTCTCCGTCGACTGCTCCGCCGCCACCGTTGATTGCATTCAGACCTTCGGATTGGTTCCTCTTTCTCACTCAGAGTCAAAACCGATGGCTTCAACCTGAGACCGAGGGAAGAGAAGAGACCAAAGAGTCTTAAAAAATGCTTCTTTTTTTTAATAAATAAATAAATAATATATATATATATATAATGAATTAGATAAATAATAAATAAATAAATATTTAATTTATTTTAATATTTAGGAATGATTTGATGGAGAGAGGCGTGCTTGGAATTGTCACCCCTTTTGCCATGCAAAGAAAAGATGAAAAAGGGCATTAATATAGTGACGTCCCAACAACCGTCTTGTTTTTTATTTATATATTATTGTTATTTGTTAGTGTGGGATATGTGGAATTAATTATGTTTAATAGCATTAGTTTGAGGAGAATTAATAGAGTGATTTGTTTATTATTAAAGCTTATAATAATTAAAATATGTTTTTTTTTGTTATTACTCTATCCCCTCCTTTTTACTTGTTATATTTATCTAATTCACACCGATTAAAAAAATTAATTAAATTTAGTTGGTTACTTATATTTTATAAAAAATTCCATTACTCTTTAAAATTGTCTCTATTTAAAATTTTACTTAATATATGATTTAATGTTTAGTTGATTGTGATTTATTGAAAATTCTATAAATATATTTAATTAAAAAATAAATTTGAAAAAAAAGTATTTATTGTTATATAAAATTTTTACTGTGATAAGTAAAAAAAAACAAAAAAGAGCTTCAAAATATAACAAATAAAAAAAAGGAATAAATAGAATATTATTTTCAATGTCTGTTTTTTAAAAGAGTTTGAGACAAGGGAAAAAATTGGACAAGATGAAATTGAGGCAAGAGAAAAACTAGCAAACGGAATAATGAAGAAGCATTAAAAAAATAGTACTCATTGTAATCAATTAGTTTTGTTTTTGTTTGGCCTTCTTTGATCTAATAACGCATTTGATCATTACTTTTTCGCCCCATTATAAATGCCTATATTAATCGGTTCATAAAGAGTAACAAAAGTGGTTAGAATTAAAAAATATCATACATATTTAGTTTATCTTTCCCATGCTCTCTATTTTTCTTTCTATGTACTAAAGTTATGCATTTAAGATTGTAGTAGTAGAGTCTATGCATTTTAAGATATCCTTAAAGTTAAATTTGAAATTGAATCATTAAATTAAGTATACAAACATATAATTTGGGATATAAAAAGCTTCTAAAACTAGACATTTATTGTAGAATGGGAGGAAGTGGCATTCCTTTTTTATATAGTCCCAAAATAACATAATATTGACTAAAGATAACCTCAAACAGGCAGTGTTTGACTTGAGTGCTGACAAAGCTCCAGGCCCAGATGGATTCCCAATTTTTTTCTTTCAAAAACACTGGGACCTAGTTAAAGATATCTTATTCTCCCTTTGCAAAGATTTCTATGATGGGAGGGCAAACCTTGAGTGCATTAATTGGTTCCATATTGCTCTGATCGCTAAAGTTAATTCTCCGGCAAATCCCTCTGATTACCGCCCCATCAGCCTCATTAACTCTTTCTGCAAAATTTTATCAAAAGTTCTAGCCAATAGGCTGAGGATTGTTATGGGCTCCCTGGTTGATGACTCTCAATCAGCATTCATTAAAGGGAGATGCATAGCAAATAATATTATCGCGGACCATGAACTCTTATTCCATCTTCAAAAGAGTAAGGTGCTTGGCTACGCACTCAAAGTCGACTTTGATAAAGCCTTTGACTCTCCTGACTGGGACTTTCTTTTAGATGTTCTCGCAGCTCGTGGATTTAGTTCCCATTGGATCTCCTGGATTTCTACCATCCTTCACTCTTCCAAAGCCCGTGTGCTGGTTAATGGGGAACCACACGGTTTTATTCGCTGTAAAAGGGGTTTGCATCAAGGAGATCCCCTCTCCCCCTTTTTATTCACCATGGCTGCCGACACCCTTAGTGCGATGTTTACTCATGCACTTCGGAACAAAATTCTTGTGGGAGTTCCAATTGATTCCCTTAATAGCATCTGTCATCTTCAATATGCCGATGACCTCATCATTTTTTCAGCTGGAGGTCAGGAGGACCTTCTTGTCATCAAATTTATTCTCTACCTCTTTAAAGGTGCTTCTGGTCTTACCATTAACTACAACAAGAGTTGTCTCTACTCTACCAACTTTGGATACCAACCCAGTGCAGTTTCAGCCTCTGTTCTCAACTGCTCTAGGAATTGCCTCCCGCTCACTTACCTTGGTGTCCCAATCTCTGGTAGACGCCCCAAGTGTGAAGATTGGACGAAATTAACTTCGATGATCAGAGCTAAGCTTTCCTCCTGGAAAGCCATCTATTATTCTCTTGGCGGTCGTCTCACCCTTCTCAACTCGGCCCTTTCATCAATTCCCACCTACTGGATGTCTGTCTTCAAATTGCCTTCATGGGTAATTAAAGATATTGATAAAATCTGTAGAGATTTCCTATGGAAAGGACCGGACCTTGGCTCCAAAGGCCTCCGTCTTGTCGCCTGGGACAGAATTTGTTGGCCTCGTAGCATGGGTGGATGAGGCATTCTCAATCTTCACACATTCAAAACTGCTTTACTCACCAAATGGTGGTGGAAAATCTTCACGGATCAACGAGGCTGTTGGTAAAAAATCATCCACCTCAATTACCTGAGTAGAGGTCCTCCTAGGCCGCTCTATCATTCTCCACCCAGGAATAAATCCTTTTTCTGGGCTGGCATTACCCCAATCCTTCCTGCCTTTAGAGCTTGCACTTCTAAATCTGTTCACAATGGTGCTTCAACCTTTTTCTGGTTTGACAACTAGCTAGGGGGTCGTGCGCCGAATGATATTTGGCCTATCCTATTTAATAACTGCCTATCGCCCTGGGCTACAGTTAGACACCTCTCCCTGAATTCCTCGATCCACGAATCTCTCTTTCGCGAGATATCGGCAGATGCTCTTCACCCTCTTCTACAATCCTTACCTGATTGTTCTTCTCCCCAAGAAGATAAGAGCATCTGGAACCTGGATAGTAAAGGTTCCTTCTCTGTCCGCTCTTTTTACAAATTCCTGGTTGATGGTGGTCTACGCACACCCCTTTATTCTTTTTTCTGGAAAGTGAACTGTCCTAGTAAGGTCACTCTTTTTTGTTGGCTTGCTAGCGATTATAAAATTCTTACCCTGACCAACCTTGCCAAAAGAGGGTGTAATTCCCATAACGCAACGGATACCTGCGTTATGTGCTATAAAGACTCTGAAACAGTGGATCATCTCCTGATTCACTGTGATTTTACCTCGAGGATTTGGGATTTTTTCAAGAGCACACTAAACATTTCTTCTCTTCCAAATTCGCTCGAGCAGGTTTGGTCCACTTGGATTCCTTCCCTTGATGTGCGCTCGCACATTTTCTGGGACCTCCTTTCCAAAGCAATTTTTTGGAACATCTGGTTGGAAAGGAACAATCGTATTTTTAATCTTACCTTTACTTCTACTGCATCTATTCTTATTAAAATTCCTCATGTGTTAATTAATTGGTGCTCTGCAGCTAAAGATTCGACACATCAAGTTTCCAACGAGTCCATTGTGACTGTCAAGCTCTCCCTCGACTTCCTGAGCGCCAGATCTGCGGACCTCGCCAGTAATTCACCGCCTCCTCAACCCCATGAGTGATCCCTCTGGATCCGGCTGAGCTGACCTCTATTGCCTTTTGGTGGACTTCGTCTCCTCATCTCCTGGTTGTGGATCTTTGTTTGTGTTCTTTTCTGCTGTTGTTTTTTTCTCGTTGTATTGTTCTGTTACACCGCTGGTGTTGCATCCTCCTCTTCTCTCTCTCCTATGTTCTTTTTTTTTACTTGTTTGTCTTAGTCGTCTGTTGTTGTTTTCCGTTTTTTCCCTTGTTGAATAAATCAGTGGTTTATTCACTTTTATCAAATATATATATTATGAACTCTTTGGAGCATGTTCACTAGAGAGAAAGTGGTAGAAGACAATAAGTTGAACTGAAATCTAAATAATGTGAAGTGATGAAATGTAATTCAACTTAAAGTTTAGGTGTTGTTTATTTGAGAGGGTTTGAAACTTCTCTGGAGTTATAAGATTCTTTCAAAAGCTCTTTGTTTGATTGATGGGATTTAAAAAAAATAATGTAAATATAAATTCAACCAACTTTACAAATAAGATACTTAGAAAATTGAAATTGTGATAAATGATTTTACCTAAAAATAACTTTTTTTCCTCTAAAAATGTAATTAATTAATATTTCTTTACGTTAATTTTTTTAAAATATGGAAATCAAAATTTTGGGGGGTTTTAAAATAAAATTTAAGTTTTTTTTGGTTAAAAACTTAAAATAAAGATAAACCGTAATAGTTAAAAAAAAATTTATGTCATTTCCACAGATTTTGGTTCATTTTACCAGAAAATAGCTCTGATATTTAATATGAGAAATGACTAGTGGCGGAAGCATAACTAAAATTAAGGGGGTGCTGAATTTAAATTTAATTTTTTTAAAATATTAAATAATTCTATTAATTCAAACTTGAGATTATAATAATCAATATTTTAAAAATATAAATATATATCCATCTAAAAAAAATTTGGTTTATGTGTAAAACCGCTATCATATCTACATAATTAGCGATTAACTCAACTAGTTAAACAATAAATTAACAAATACTGCAATTAAAAAATAACTTTAAACAAATTCATATATAAGTCAATTATTAAATACAACAATTATTCAACAAATAATCTATTGAATAATTAAAATTTTCATAACAATTAATCACAACAAGTATATAGCATTTTTTCACATTTTTCACAATAATTTTCATAATGAAACAAATACTTAACAAATATCTAACAATCATTCAACAAATATAAATATTTCTACACAACAAATAATCACACAAAAATTAAAAAATTAAATTAGATATAAAATAAACAGGAAAAAACGATAAATCCCTATAATGAAAATAAAACATAAACTTGGAGATAATTGATCAAAGAGAAAAAACTCACAAATCCAATGAGATCCGTGAATGCTTTTTATTTTTAGATTTTATGATAAGAATCTGATTTTTTTTAGTGATTTTTATTTTTTTATTTTTTTATTTTTATTTTTATTTTTATTTTTTATTTGTTAATTTTTATTTTTATATTAACATCCTAAATATTGATAATTATATATTGATAAGTTCAATAAAAAAAAATCTATACATAAAGTTTAAAAACAAAAATATTTGAGGATTTATGTTTGGCTAGCCATATTATTTATTATCACTCAACATCAAATTTATTTAATATAGTAATTTTATTATTTTTATTTAATTTATTTTAAATAATATGAGGTAGAATTTAAAAAAATAAAATAAAAGTAGTATATATAGGCCAAGGGGGTGCTTAAGCACCCCCTTGGCCCTTCCTAAATCCGTTAGTGGAAATGACTAATTGGGAAAGGAAGAAAAGGATGAGTTGAACATGCTCTACCAGAATATATAGATTTTTTTTAATAATACCTACAAAAGATTTAGCAAACTTATATATATATATATATATATATATATATATATATATATATATATATATATATATAAATCCATCAAAATTTCTAGTTATTGACTGTTTAGTCAGTCTTAACCTTCCAATCAAACACAAATACAGCGTGCCAAAAGTCTCAATTGGTAAAATAATTAATTAATATAAAAATATTGATACTAATATTTATAAACATCACTAATTTAACACATGCTTTTATTTTTTATTTTTAAATAAATTATATTCATTCAAATTCAAAATACAGGACAGACTAGGGGTGTAAATGAGCCAAGCTACTCGTGAGCTACTCGAGATCGGCTCGGTTAATGCTCGAATTCGATTCGATTTTTCACGAGTCGAGCCGAGCTCAAAGTCTGCTCGTTTATGTTGACGAGCCGAGCTCGAGCTCAAAAATACTTTCACTCGTGAGGGCTCATGAGCCTAAACGAGCTTTTTATATATAAAAATATTAAATTATTTATATATAAATTACAAAAAAATACATAATTATATAAATTATATAAAAATTACAAAAAAATACTTATGTATACTAAGGTAATCGAGCTTAAAGCGAGTCGGGAGCTCGAGCTACTTAAGCTTTTTCAGTGAGCCGAGCTCGAGCACAAAAAAAATAGCTCGAACGAGCTCGAGCCGAGCCTCGAGCCTCGATACTATACTCGAGCCGAGCTCGAGCCTGGTGATACTCGGCTCGGCTCGGCTCGTTTACAGCCCTAGGACAAACCAGTAATAATAGAGACTAACAAAGAACGATAAGAGAAAAGAATAAAAATAAAAAAGTACAATAATGTATAACAGAATGTAGAACATACTTTTAATTTAAATATTAATATGATTTAATATTAATTAAATAAAATTTTTAATTATAAATTCATTTTTTTTATTTGATTGTGTATAAAACACTAAAAAAATAAAAGAAAAAGAACCTAAAAGCTTTGCAATACCGTTGGCACGCTGCTGTACTCCTGTGGAGTTACTTGGTTTAGAGGGGGGCACGGGCCGGGTAACCGGACCCGGCGGGCCCAACCCGGTGGGTCCGGGTCGGACTTTGGCCGACCCAGAACTAGCTCGGCCAGCAGTGCCAGACCGGCGGTCCGGGTTGGCCCGTCAGGCCCGGCGGGTTACGAGTCACCTTCCGGTGACCCGGACTCTGCCCGGACAAAGAAGAAAACCGCGGGCTCGGCCAAAACCCGCCAGTTCACAGTAGGCTCGTCGGTTTTTTTCAAAAATTAAATCATAAAAATTTTTAAAAAAATAATAACTTATAAATATAAAAAATATAGAAAACTTAAAAAAAAAAAATTAAAACATTGGGAAATTACTTAAAAAAGAACTTAAACCACCTACAAAATTAACAAACAAAACCAAGAGAATGAGAGATGTAATCCCTAAAAATAATAAAATAAAATGTTGAGAGAGGTAATAATTAAATGATTTTTGTTAAATAAATTTTAAAAATATCTTAATAAATGTTGAGACAAATTAAAATAATTTATACTAACTAAATATAAATTAAAAACCTGCATTTAATTTATTTCCTAATAAACCTAATTAAATTAAATTATTTAGATATTTTTTAATATAAAAGAAATCAAAATTAATATAATTCTTCCACTTTAAATCAAAGTTGACAAGCAAAATTTATACATTTTAAAAAAAATAATAATATTTTTATTTATTATTATGTTATCAACATAATCCAATAGCATTAAGGTTTTTTTATGTATGAAATTAAACAATGGATTAGAGATAGATTTCAAATTAGTGAAAAAATAACGAACTTCTTGACTTCTTAACTCTATTATTTATTGTCTAATTTAAACACAATTCTAATCCTCATGGGAACTTGTAATTTATCCAATCATCCATTGCTTATTACATCATATATATATATATATATTCCACATCATAGAAGTAGGTTTTTATAGCTCAAGTGGATGGTTTTTATTTTGTTTGCCAAAGTGTTGGGTTCGATTCTTACAAACAATCATTTTTTTTTTAAATTCTAAAATACTTAAATTAATATAAAAACCGGCGGGTTGACCCGTCGGGTAACGGGTTCGAAAAACTTTGACCCGTAACCGGGCCCGCTACAGTGCTGTCCGGTTAAGGGTCACTGACCCGGTCCGGTTACGGGTCCCTGTACTTTTCTCTTTCTTCTTTTTTTGGTCTCTCTCGAGAACGCTCGACTGGTCACTTTCTTTTGAAAATGTCTGCTTGGTTAAAAACGCTTTGATCGGTCCTTCCACTTTTAAAAAATGTGCCTATTTAGAGGACTAAGTGGATACATTTCTAAAAGTAGAGGGACCCTGGTTAAGCATTTCTTTAACTAAGTGGGCACATTTTCAAAAGTAGAGGGACTAATCGGGAGCATTTCTGAGTAGAGGGACCAAAAGGGAAGAGAGAGAAAAGTAGAGGGACCAACTAGGGTATTATACCCTTATTATTATATATGGTAAGCACAATAGTCATGTATATATACACAGTTAAAAATTAATTGTTTGGCTGTGTATTTTTACCCTACTCTATAAAAATTAGATTGTGAATTCATATATATATATATATATATATATATATATATATATATATATATATATATATGTTTTTTTAAAAATGAACAAACAACACGCATTAAAAGTAGAAGCAAATTCACATTTATATTAGAGATTTTTTTTTTTACACCTTGTACAAAAAGATTCTAATATTATTATCATATAGTGTATTTTTTACCTATCAGGAAGTTAAACAACTGATGCTACGGAATGAATGTGGATGGAAATGAATGGGTTATCCCTTGGACTAGTCCAATACTGGAAGGTTTGTGTTATTGTTTTTTTTAAAAAAAAAAATCAACAGTCCCTTCAAACAAATACACGTGTCACTGCTCCCTACCGTCATAAACGACACGTGCCACTCATAACTCCAGCACCACCCTGCATGTCGCGCCACACGTCAATCCATGCATGCACGTACAGCCCATACGAACGCAACAAACCCCACCACCCTCTCTCTTTCCTTCTCTTCTTCACCTTCAATCCACCAATCAATCTCTGCAAATTTAACCATGAGAAGAACAGCAATGGCGTCTTTCACCAACCCTTTCCCTTTCCCTTTCCTCAACCTCTCAAAAAACAAACCTAAACCCTACTCTCATTCCCCAACCCTCAAATCCAAACCCTACTCCATCTCCTTCTCCACCACTCCCCTGCACACATCTCCGCATGCAGACCATTCGCCGGAATTCCAACCCTTGCCCGGCTTCGATGACCCTCCGCCACCCGTCCCTGGGCCCGGCCATGCCCCGGAGTTCCCTGGTCCTCCATTGACTCCAGGTCCCGGCCGGAGCCCAGACTTCCCTGTCCCTCCAGTGCCATCTCCTCCGAAGCCGGACATACCTTTGCCGCCGGGCACTGCTCCTCCGGTTCCGCCACCGGAGGTGGACCCGCCTGCGCCGCCAGAGATTGTCCCTCCGAAGACCACTCCGCCGCCGCCGGAGACCACTCCGGGGCGGATAGTTATGTAACTTTCGGTGTTTTTTGGGATGTGGATGGAGATGTTGCATAGTCTGTAATGTTTTTTTATTGGAGAGTTTTTTTAATAATAAGACCTGCAAAAACAACATCGCAAGCATGGTCATTATATTTATTTATTTATTTATTTATTATTGAGATGTGGAATTGAATTTTACTGATTTGCTTGTTGGGGTATATAGTGAGGGTTAACAAGTGAAAGAAAGTGGAGGGGTTCCATCCGTATCTCCTTTGGAGCCTTTTACTAATGGTAATTAAATAAAAGAAGATTATTGAAAGGTATGGTTATATAATATATATTTGGTTTGAAGCTACAGAACGTATAAGGTTATATATACTGATATAAAAGGTTGGAAGGTAAACAAAAATAGTGTTATATATATATACTAATATTACCATTAGGCTCATGCCCATGTCATGTGTCAAATATCTCTCAATGAAGTTTATCCAATGATAATGGAATTGATAAATATATAAATATCATAGACGGATGCAACCTTTCTCAACCTTGTCTGCCATATACACAAGAAATAGGCAATGTGTCAAATGTCTCTTAATGAAGTTTATCCTATGATAATGGAATTGATAAATATATAAATATCATAGACGGATGCAACCTTTCTCAACCTTGTCTGCCATATACACAAGAAATAGGCAATGTGTCAAATGTCTCTTAATGAAGTTTATCCTATGATAATGGAATTGATAAATATATAAATATCATAGACGGATGCAACCTTTCTCAACCTTGTCTGCCATATACACAAGAAATAGGCAACGGATTTTTCTGTTTTTCTGTCACTAAAAAAAAACATTTCCGTTGATATTTAGCAACGGACGGATATTCCAAGTCGCTATTTAAATTTTGTCTACGGACATTTCCGTTGTTTTCCGTTGCACAAAAACTTCTGTTGTTAATATAATAATAAAATATTTATTCTTTTATGGTTCAAAAAATTCTGTTGCTATATTTTGGTAGCTAGTGTTGTCTATTCCGTTACTATTATTGTTATAACAACTGAAAGTTTTAGTTTATTAACAATATTTTTTTTTTATTTTAACAATGAATGTCTGTAGCTATTATCTTATTTCTAATGAAAGTCTGTTACTATATCCTCATTAATTACAAAATTCATTATATTTCGGTTGCTATTATTCTTGTAGCAATGGAATTTCGATTGTTATTTTCTTATTAGCAACGGAGTTTTTTTTTTGTTACTATTTTCCTTGTAGCATCGGAATTTTGGTTGTTATTTTCTTATTAGCAAAGGAGTTTTTTTCCCGATGTTATTTTTCTTGTAGCAATGAAATTACAGTTGTTGTTTTTTTATTAGTAACAGATTTTTTTTCCGTTGCTATTTTCTTGTAGCAACGGAATTTCGATTGTTGTTTTCTTATACAATTTCAATATATGTATTAGCAACAGAATTTCCGATGCTATTTTTCCATTTCCAACGGAATTTCTATTATCATTTGTCATTTGCAACCGAATATCCGTCGCTATTCTTTGTTATTGATTATCTTATCTATTAACTATTGAATTTGTTTTTTACACAACTTGCACAATTTATTGCATAAATAAAAAAAATTACCCATACAAATACGAATAATACAAATGATCCATAGAAAAATTATCTCATCAAGTATCCACAATCCATCATTTCAATCATACCAAAAATACAATTAATCCATACAAATGATCCAACATTCAATTCATACAAAAAATACAAATATTCATACAAATGATCCAACATTCCATCACAACCAAAAATTCATCATCAACAATTCTCTAATCCATCAATACGATTGTCACCAACAAACAAATTGAAATAAGAAGCCATCATGAACATACATTAAATTACCTTGATTTTCTTTGTTCCCTCTTCTTGGCCATTGTCTTCCTTTATTAAAAATCATAAAAATTTTAGATCCATCAAATAAAATTGCTATAGAAATACAATTGTGAACAACAAAAAAAAGTAAAAGTAATATATGAAGGTACATTTAATTACCTTGAGTTTTTTTTTTTGTTGCTCTCTTCTTGCCCCAATATCTTTCTCTATGAAAATCATGAAATTTTAAAATCCATCAAATTAAATTGCAAGTAGAAATTTATAAGTATAGAACTAAAAATTAAGAGGAGTAAGATCAAATTTATACCTAAAATCATTTACTTGTTGGTGGAGGAATATTTGATCCAAATTTCTCTATCATGAAACTCATCATAATTTGAAATTGATTTTTTAAGTTGCTTATGTCACCTACAACATTCTTTACTTGACTCACATCATCAGTCAATGATTCAAGCTTCTGCTCTAAACTCACAATTCTATCATCATTAAGAGGAACATACATATGCGGAGTACTAGTAGAAGGACCATAAACTGAGTTAGTTGTGCATGCAGCTGCACTAGAAGTAGCATCAAATAATGCTTTAGAATTGACCATGGTGCCAAACCCATATACATGCGTGTGCGTAGCTATCTTTCCTCCAATTGATGACGTCCATGCTTCTAAATCAAACTCAGAATGATAACAAGTATTATCACCATATTTTTCGGCTAATGCAGATTGATATTTATCCTATAACAAGTGAAAAACATAAAAAAAAAAATTAATTGATTTAAGTTTACAAAAATATGAAGTAACAATTCACAATTTAAGGAATTAATTATTAATGATTAACACACACTAACAACTTTGGATTTATTATCTACAAAATCACAACTTCCTTTTGATAGTTTATGAGTTCTATCAAATAATTCTGGATATTGCATTAGTCGTTGAAGCTCTTCTTCCTACATAAGAAATGTTTTTAATTAGACTATACATATAATTTTATTGTTGCAAATGTGTCTATAACAAATTGGCAAAATTAAATCCATGACATGAGTGAAGTGAAAAAGTTATATACCATTAGCTTTTGAGTAGCAAGAAATGAACGAGAACCGCTAGTGTGTTTCGTGATACTTCCTTCTTTTTCAGTTAAACGATTGCCCAATGCTTTCTTGGATTTGTTTTGCCAACTCTCTCTACTCCAAACTGTATCTATCAAAACATCCCAAATTTCAGTTGGCATCCAATTCCTTTTCATTTCTTTACACTTCTTAATATCAACAATATTGGTGACAACAGCTTCTTTCATAGCTTTTGTTCTTTCACCATTCAATGTATCCTTCAATCGTTCCTTACATGTCTTTTCCCATACTCTTCGTACATTAGGTTCCTCTTGTAAGGGTCAATTAAAATATTCCTAATATTGTGCATTAAAATTAGAAGTCACATCCATAAAAATAAGATTTAAGGTTTAAGGAAGTAAAGCAAGTTAACATAAGATAAACACAATTGATAGGTACCCCAAATTTCTTCCACATAGCTTCTTTTACATCATCTGGATTTTTCTCCATGCTGGCCACACCCCGGTAAAATATTTTTTAATTATTTTAACAATAGTTAATGACACCCCTTTCTCTACAAAAACATTGTAACAAGTTATAGTTAGTCATTAAACAATAAACGTATAAAAACAAAGAAATAGTTAATAAACCCAAAGAAAAAAAATCACTTATGAATATATCACATTAAATACAAAAATTTCTTCAAATTACCTATCACCAAGAATTGTCAAAGTACATTTTTTATTTGCATCTTCTGGAGCGATTCTTCCTAAAGTAGGACCCCTTGTTCGCGTTGTCTTGCAACATCTTCACCTTCAGTCGATAATCCACCAGAACCTAATTCCAATGTCTCATTTACTATTGGCTCAATCGATGAATTAGATGGCACTTCAAATGGTGGATCATTATTTGTTGATGTTTGATTGCCTAGATTACCATAGAAGATGCCATCATAAATGGTTCCATGGTGGACCTGAATAAGGATCGCGCATTTTCCAAGGTGGACGTATATGCTACTCCTGTGGTAGGACGATTATTGCTTGTTTCACTCTTGGTTTTTACCTTTAGTTTTCTTGTCTTGGGATCTTTTGGTCTAACCATTGTAGCACTATTGCAAAAACATTAATTGTTACAGCCTAATTAAAAATTGAAAATCTTTAGCTACATATTAATACATCAAACAGTTGGTTCGTATTGATGATAAGCATTAGTGACTACCATAATAACCAAAACATACACACAAAACTTAAACAATATTCATGAACAACAAAAATACATACACAAGTGACTATCTCAATAACCAAAACATACTACCCCCAAAATTGTAACAATATTCATGAACAACAAAAATACATATACATTTAGCCTATAAGCTAGTGCGGGACTCACGCTAGACAAATCTGCAAACATATATTGGTGAGTATATTAGTGAAAAACTTAAAATGAACCAACTTTCATAGGTAGGACAATTTCGCATGAAATAAATGGAGAGATTTTAACAATTTTTCATGAAAAATAAGTAACTATATATACCATAGATAAGTCTAGATATAAAATTTATGTCCATGATAAGTACTTATATTGCAAAGCTCTTAATTATCACGGAGTAATGAAAAATCATTTTCTCCATCATCTTCTTTACATTCATCTCCCATCATCTCCATCATCCACATTGTTTTCACCATCCTTGGCCTTTACCACCGCCATTTTCATCTTCTATCATTTTCATGGCTAACTTCATATCTTTAGCTTCTTGTTGTTCCAACAAAAAACCCCAAAAAAATGCATATTTCATCTCTTGATAAATGTCATCAACTAAACTCAACTGCAATCGACTTTCATGAGTCTCTCCTTTGTAGAAACATGAAATGTACTCCCTTGCTCTTTGTGCTGACGACCCACCAATCAAGGCTGTATCTCTCTCTACTAGGAGGGATAAGGATTGTTAACAAACTCGTGAGTCTTGATCACCAGCAAAATGGTTCATTGCTAAGAAGTGCTAATTGTGTGTTAATTTCTACAAGAGACCATGACGAGGATCAACCTTAACTTTTCCATATCAAACCAACGGCATTTAAAAGTATAATTTTGTCTCTCAACACTCAAAATACTCTAATTGAATATTATCCTCCAAGACACCATTAGCACTCTCATGATCATTGTGTAAGAACTTCCTTTCATGCAAACTCCATTATTTCTTTGTATTGTGATTATTCCCACAGTCTTCGTGTGTGGAACTTGAAACCATTTATAAAACAAACCTCTTTGTAACATTGAGCACCTCGTCCATGACCATACGACATTTCTCGACATAACGCCATGGTGATCTATTTCATCTTTATGTTTAGCCACCCAAAAGTGTAAGACATAGATCAATATTGTGTCACAAATATACGCATTCACTAGTAATACAACTATATTTTTAAACAAAACTTACAAATTGTGTAAACCATTTTGGAAATCTTGTATCTTGTAATTTCTCTAGTTCCTTGTCAAATATATTCACACATTCTTTTTTTGCCATTTCATCAAACATCCTATATGTAAGAAAATAAAATTAGTGATATTGATTTAGTTTAAATTTGTATTTTGCACCATAAATACTAGTTACAAAATAATACTTACTCCACATAATATATCTACTTATAATTCATAAGTACAAATAGTTGTGCAGTATAATGTTTTCCGTCTACAAATCTAGCATTATTCATTGGCTTAAAAGGTCGACCAGGACGAGAGAAAATTGAAAGTCGTCCTACAGATTCTACATCTCCACCATCATTATTCCGAGGTACATGATTTATTCTTGTTTCCATAGTAGATTCAAAATACATCGAACAAAATGATGAGATTTTTTGTATGATATATGCCTCGCATATAGATCCTTCCACACACGCTTGATTTTTCAACTTTTTCTTTAAATGATGCAAAAACCTAAACATCATAAAAGAACTATAAGTTTAGGTTAAAATGTCAAATATTAGAATAGAAAATACAACAGAATACTACTTTTCAAATGGATACATCCAACGATATTGCACCTGATACAGAGTTGGGCACTATATCATGCATGACAATTGGTAGCAAACGTTGCATGAAAACATGAGAATCATGACTTTTCAACTCATAAAATTTGCATTCAGCTTCATTGACACACTGGGATATATTTGATGCAAAACCATCAGAAAGTTTTAACTATTTCACCCATGTGCAAACACGTTTCCTATCTTCTTTGCTCAAAGTATACGAGGCTTGTGGATGTAAACACGACCATTAGTTTCAACCAATTCCAATTCTTTGCGAGTGTAATACACCGCCACGTCCTTACGAGCTTTTATGTTGTCTTTTGTTTTTCCCTTTATATCCATCATCGTATTGAATACATTCTCAAAGATATTTTCTTTCAATATGCATCACATCTAAATTATGGCGTATAAGATTTGTGTGCCAGTAAGGTAACTCCCAAAATATACTTTTTCGTTACCCAATTATGACTTTCTCCGAACCCCATAAGCTTCTCTTCATTGCATTTAGTGCCACATGTAATATTCGGAAAGCAATTCAACTGTGTCAATATTTCTTCACCTGATAATTGAGGAATTGGATAGTCACGCTCAACTCTTTTTGAAAAGTTATGTTTTTGCCTCCTAAAAGGATGATCTCTTCATAAAAATTGACGATGACAATAAAAAAAGCATGGCTTCCTCCCATGAACCAACCTGAAGGACTTAATATGGCCCATGCAATAGGGGCATGATAAAGTTATGTGAGTACTCCAACCAGACAACATGCCATAAGCCGGGAAATCATTAATTGTCCATAACAATGATGCTCTCATTGTGAAATTTTGTTTCTTAAAAGCACCATACGTTAGGATATCATCATTCTATAATTGTTTCAATTCATCTATCAAAGGCCGCAAGAACACATCAATATTTTGGCCTGAACTTTCCCCTGGAATAACCATATTAAGAAATATATATGATTGATCCAAGGTGGCAAATTGTAAACAACAAGCATTACCAACCAAATAGAATATGGTTTTGTTGGAGGTCCAAAAGGACTAAAACCATCTGCACATAACCCAAGTCTTACATTGCTAGATTCTTGTGCAAAAGATGGGCACATTTGATTAAAGTGCTGCCATGCCTCCCCATCAACTGGATGCTTAAGAACTCCATCAATGCTTTTATTAGTCGCATGCCATATCATGTTTTCAGCAGTCTTTACGGACATGTAAAGCCTCTGAAGTCTCAGTATACGTGGCAAATAATGTAAAATCTTGCAAGGAATTTGCTTTTGTTTCCCCTTTTTTGATTTCCCCAACTGTCTCATCTTATACCGTGGATGCCCACACATAGCACAATGGTTAAGTTTAGCAGCCTCTTTGTAAAAACATGTAATTGTTTTGACAAACATCTATCTTCTCATAGCTCATACCTAGACTTTTCATCTTCTGCTTTGTTCTATAGAAGTTATCAGGCAAGCATTCATCTTGTGGTAGCATATTCTTAATCATCACTATAAGATGATCAAAACATACTTCACACTTATGTTAAAATCAGATTTTAAATTTAGTAAAGAATAGAATGTGGTTGTCTTGGGGTTTGGTTCTTCTTCCATAAAACTTGAGCCCGTATCATGATAAGGAGGAATATTAAAAGTTGGGGAAATGAAATCCATCATCATTTGAGCATATGGATTTCGGGCTTCTATTTGAGGCATTATGTGAATATGTTCATCTCCATATCTAGAGGATTGGCCAATTTCATACTCTCCATGAGAAGTCCAAGTTGTATAGCCAATCATAAAACCATTATACTAGAAGTGTTTATGGACCATGTCGGCAATTTGAAACATGCTATTTTCACAATGGCGACAAGGACACTTTATAGAATCCCCACTTACAATAGCAGTTTGAGAAAATGCAAAGGAAATAAATTTCTCGACTCCTTTAACAAATTCATCATTGATAAATGATGCCCCATTCTTGCGACAATACATCCAAGATCGATCCATGTTCATGTTTCAAGTCTAACAAAGCTACCAAGTAAACAATCTGTTCTCACATAAAGAGATAAATTTGTGTTACAATTTCACCAAGGTAAGGCTTATCTAACTTGAAATAAAAATAAAATCTATTGAAACTAGTTTAAAGTCATGAACCATAATTATTTTAATGCTAATCATAATTTAATTTCTTGATTGACTAATTAAATTGAATTATAATCAAGCATTACTACTTTTTTTTGTTATTTTAATTATAGTCTATTATAACTTATAGACAAAAAATCTTAATAAGATAATTTTGCTTTTTATCTAGAATAATAGTCAAAGTATTAGGTAGGGCTAACGTGAGATTTGTTCTATTCTTGGCATCATGCATGTTGAAAGCATATAAACCTATATGTTGTGATTATTATGGGTATGCATTTTTTTTGCTTATAAAATAAATAAATAAATAAATGCAAGAAAATGAAGGCAATTTCAACTTACCAAATATGGTTTCCCTTCAATTGTTTGAGTAATGATGATTTTGTGAAAATGGATTCCAAAATCTTCACTCACACCAAAGAAATAGAAAAGATGTCTTCAGTGAGCCCTGCTCCTATAGATGAGAAAATAGATTTATTTAAATAATCATACTAACTTGATTTCATTATATAGCCTTTACTCATAAAAACTGAGAGAGCACCATGATTGCATTGTATATATAGCCTTTACTCATAAAAACCAAAATACTAGATTATTTTTTATTTTTATTTTTTTGGTAAATGCACCAGCTTCTTTATAATGCTCCATTTCTTTGTATAGATAGAAGAAGAATAAATAAATTTCAATCATTTTAAACACCAAACTATTTAGGTGTGAGGTGCCCAATTACAATTCATAACTAGTCTAGCAAATAATATGGTGCGTGTTTATGAACCTTTACCCATGAGGTTCATTAATATTCAACTATATCAGTATGTGTACCTATTTCCATGGCGGACACTACACGTCAAAATCATTAAAAACCACGGAAGCTACTCATGGCTTTTAAGGTGATTGTTCTCAAGACTTCAAAAGAGGACTTAAAAAAACATAAAGAAAAAAAGAAAAAGAAAATTCTCGTGCTGAGAAAAACAAAATAAACATGTACTTGTTTGGATTTTGATCAAATTAGTCATATAAATAAAAATGAGGCTCAAATACAATATATAATAATAATAATAATACTAACAACAATAATAATAAACATGTTCTCTATTGAAATCACTCTCAATCTTAGAAACTCAGAAGAAAAACGAATTAAAAGTACCACCTTTGCAGTTCGTGTGTCTTCAAAGGAGAAGCCAAAAGGAAACGACGAGCGAGGGAATTAAAGCTTACTTAAAAAGTGAACAAATGTATTTATTATTGGAAAATGAAACTCACCCGAAAATCCATTCTTTTCCTACCAATAGTTGACTTATCATCAAAAAACCCAAACATATGTCCAAATCATCCACCAATAAGGAAAGATAACTAAAGGTGTACGTGTATAGCATTGCTAGCTTCCTTGCAAATACAACTTAGCCGATTTTCTATATTTCATTTTTTGATGTAAGATCAGTAAAATTATTTAAAATATAAAATAAAATAAACAATGATATTCATGCATGGCTTGAGAATATAGAGAAGGAAAAGAAGGCATTCTCTCATATATATATAAATACACACACAATTAATCTTCTCTCCTAACATATAATATTCCTATATTAGTGTCTATGAATTAAAGTAGAGATACTAGAGAAGAAACAAGATACTAATGCACCAGGAAAGTTGAGAGTGTTTTTTGTCTTCTTCCTCTTTAAATAATTAAACACATAATTAAGACATCCATATTCCTAATGGTTCTCCTTTTTGGTGAATTTATTCTCCATTAACACACCTTAAACAAGGAAAAATCCCAATCTATTTGGAAATTTAAGCATTGGAATCATTTTACGCGATGCTTCCTTTCTAATTTATTTTTACTATTTTTAAATTCAAAAAGTTATCATCTCTTGGGTTGTGTTTATGCCTAACATGTAATTTTTGGTAAAGCTAAAGTTGGGGAATAGAATGTGAACAATGGAGAAAGTTAAGCTAAGAACTAACAGATCATGCTTGAAATGTGTACTGTGTACTGTGTTTCCTACTCAAAAATAAGAAAGATTCAACTTTGCTTGGTAAAAATCATTAGTACATAAGTAGGGCAACTTACACAAATGCAAAATACAATTAAGAGAGTTTGATAATGGGGACCATAAGACAATTCAACATAAAAGAGCAATTATTCTACAAACATGTAGATGGGCAACTATATCAGCTACTTATACTCTTAATCCTTCCTCATGCTGTCTTAAGATCCATTGATATAGCTTCTCCTACAAAAACCAACAAACAGAACAAAGCTTGGTAAATTTACAATCTAAATAAAAAGTGCAACAGAAGCTTCATCTGGGCAAAAAATACAACTCAGTGGCGCACAACTCTAGGAACTACTAACAATCATATAACAGAGAGATGACTGATGTTGGGCAACAACCACTTACTGAAATTCCGAAACAATGCCTAGATTTCAATCATTATATCACAACAAGCATCCTGCTTTGCTTAATAAATTATTTCACTACGCAAGACGCCTACAAGCAAAACACAAAATTGCTTAAAACACTTCCAAAATCTTAAAAAAAAAAAGTTTTATTTTCATAGGCAACAAACACATTCAACATTAGATAATAAATTGAAGATATATATAACTTAATTATCTCCCGATCAAGAATAGCTTCAGACTCAAAATTCGGCGCCAAATTCCAAACTGGCTGTGAGACCTAAAAAGAAATCACAAAAAAATCAAAACAAATGAACCCTATAGACCTAAATTGAAGGTCAATGAGCAACAATACCATAAATAAATGAGGGAAATTAGATAACAACAAGATATCTGCATTTTTCACCTTGTTCTTCAGCTCGGCACTCTTTGAGATCACGAAAATCCAAGTGTTTGGGAGGATTAGGGTCATCGGGGTTGGGATCCAGAGGGCTGATGAGGAGGCTGGAGCGAAGGTTGAGAGAGGTTTCTGAGGCCCAGCTTGGCGATGCGGATGGAGTTGAGTGGGTAGAGCTTCTTGAGGATGTGTTGGAGGACGATGATGGCGCTAGAGTTGTTGATCGGTAGCGAGGTAAAGCGCGAGCAAAGACGAGATGAATCCACCACGTGGAGATGGGGTTTGGATGGTCCACCTAGCGGAAGGAGTGACTATGGCGCTGCTATTAGAAATTAGGGTTGGAGGGGTTAGCTTTTTCTTTTTTTTTTTCCTCTATTAAATGATAAAATGACTTGCAAATAAAACAATGATAATTCCATGATTTTTATTCATTTTTCCCCTTATTAATTTAACTATGTATATTCAAAGAAGTGGGGGTTGTGTCTATGTGAAGAGGATTGGTTGGAGGAGCAATTATTTTTTTTGGTCCCATGTTTTCGGTGACCATGTTTTAATGTTTGTTTATTATGAATGGGAATTAGGTGGGGTGTATGAAATTAGTGGCATGATGAAGCTCTATAAGTGGTTGGATTAGGATCAGACGATGGTCTATTGTTGTTGGCTAATTATTTGCTTGCTTTATTATTATTTGATTAGCTTTTAGTATTTTGGTCAGTTCTTTTTAGGGTGTTTATTGAATTTATGTTTTCATGGAGCTGGCATTGTCTTTTTTTCGTTGATTATGTTTATGGTTTTTTTTATAAAGATTAGCGTATGATAAGATGAGGTTTTTCTTTATCAAAGAAATGACCAATAATTTAAAAGCAAATTATGTTTTAGTATATTAATTTTTTGAATAAATATTAAAAAAAATCTTAACTATGATAGGTTCTTCTCGCTTTTGTTTTGAAAGACCAAAATGAATTTTAATATAATTTACAGATCAAAAAAATATTTGTAATTAACTTAAAACTGATATATTCCTAGGATTGTGCTTATTATATGAAAGCATATTATTCCACATGTAAGTAATTAAGTCATGAGCCATGAAAATGCCTTTATTTTGAATAAAATTTTAATTTATATATATATATATATATATATAAATTGGAAAATTACACTCAAGATAAACTGAAGATATATCTTCCGAGTTTTCTTAGGAAGATAAATTATTTAAAATTTGTAACTTGATAATATATTTAATATCATAATATTAATAAATCCATCTTGAGTTTTTCTTCATAGCTAAATTCTTTAAAATTTATATGCCACTATTTAATTTATTTATTTTTAATTATTAAAAAATAATTAAAAAAACAACAACAACAACGATTGCATCACATTAGCCACACTGAGATTTCTCCATCGCATTATAAACAAAGAAAAACCAAAAAAGAATTAAGGTTTATTCTTATTTTTATTATTATATAGAAAAACAAACTCAATTTGAGACTCAAGTTTTTGCCTTTTCATTTATATATATATATATATATAAGTTTGAAATAGGAACAGACTTTTTCCGTTGCTATTAATCTAAATTCCGTCACTATATTTTACAATTTTGTCCGTAATGTAATAAAAACAAGTTGAACTTTTGAAGTTTTATTCCATCAGTAATTCAATGCTGATTTTGTTGCCAATGCTTACAAATAGTGACGGAACGGATCCGAAGCAATTTATTAGCAACGGAAATTAGCTGGAAAATTAGAGCGCATAAGGTCTAGCAACGGAATAGCAACAGACTTATTCTGTTGCTATGTTTCCATTGTTATTTATCAAAATCCCGTAGCTATATTATATAATTCCGTTGGTAATGTAATAAAAACAAGTTGAACTTCTAAAGTTTTATTCCGTCGGTAATCCGACGCTAATTCTATTGCCAATGTTTACAAATAGCAATGAAACAAATCCATAGCAATATTTCCGTTGCTTTTTTTTGTATTTCTTGTAATGCCATTTGAATTATTGTTGTTGAATATTTTGGAAGGGATCATGTGACATTCAACCAGAGATGACAAGAGAAAAGAGTAGGAGAAGATAAGGAAGAAGAAGAAGAAGAAGAATGGAATTTGGATGAAATTATTCTTTCATTTCCATGTAATCATATATAGTGACAACCACCAAGTGTTCTTGATTACAATAAAAACCATAACAATTTCTGTGAGTAACAAATTGTGAGTAATTAACAAAATATGGCAGCACATATTCCATTCATCACAATGATTGTTAATAACAACCTTGATTTATGATTAGTAATGTAGTGATTATTAATAACAACCTTGATTTTTTATTACATTACATTACTAATGAACCATTGATTAACATGATTTATCCTGCATCATTAACCTATAACAAAATCAACAAATCGTCTAGGTCCAATTATCCCTTTGCCCATCCGATTGCCCATCTTACCTAGGGGTTGTTGTAGCGGTGCCCATATTTGTGCCTGCAACAATACGTACTCCCTCCCTTGAAATTCGCCTTGTCCTCAAAGCAGATATCAAGAAACGTAGTGTGAATGTTATGAATATCTTCCAAGGTTGCATCCTTTGCTGCCTGCATTTCTCACCTGACCCAGACTTGCTTCACTTGTTGATCATTAACCAAGATATTACATTTTCCTAAAATTGAAATAGACTTCAAGACAAGGTGCTGGTCCTCAAATAGTGAAGGTAACAGGACCTGTTGGGCTGTCGGTTCTTCTCAGTATTTCTTGAGCTTTGAGATATGAAACACGTTATGAATTTTTGAGGTTGTTGGAAGGTCGAGGCGATACGCCGCAGGTCCTTTTCTTTCAACAATTTGATACGAAACCAAGAATCTTCATGCTAACTTATGGAAAGGTCTATGAGCCATGGTGGATTATCCATATAGCTACAATATTCGGATGAAGCCCCAATCACCGGTTTTAAAGACAACGTCGGTGTGCCCCGAATTGCTTTGAATGTGCATCCATGTTTGTGCTTGGAGAAAATTTCTTTAAGTGTAGTGAGAACAGAGGATCACGCAATAAGCAAGTCATTGACGGACTCGACTGACTAAGTTCCAGCAAGGTAGTCAAGTAATGAGGAGGAGAACAACCGAACACCGCTTCAAATAGCGTCATCTGTATTGTGGAGTGACAAGTCGTATTATAGTGCCACTCAACCCAGGAGAGATACCAAACCCACTGATGGGGATGATTACCCATGAAACAATGGAGATAACCCTCCAAGTAACGGTTAAAAGCTTCAGATTGGTCATCCATTTGGGGATGATACGCGCTATTCATGGCCAATGTAGTGCCCTGAAGTCAGAATAATTCTCTCTAGAGAGTGCTTGTAAAGAGGGGATCACGATCAAAGATGATCTTCACTTGAATACCATGAAGCCTGACGACATCACTAATGAAGATCTCATTAACTTGGAAGTGAACTCCCAGCGCTGAGAAGTGGGCTTGCTTGGAGAGTCGGTTGATGACAACCAGAATTGTTGCTTTCCCCACAGATGGTGGAAGAGTGAGTAATATTGAAATCCATGGCCACTGATTCCCAAAGTTAGTTGGGGATAGGCAACGGTTGCAATAGGCTTTGTGCCACTTGATTGAAAGGCTTCGTGGTTTGAAAATTGAATATTTTCGAATAAACATCCTAATTGTCTGCCTGAGCTTAGGCCAAAAAATAGACAGGTAATCCATGCTAACTTCTGATGAGCTCTTGTGTGCCCTCCTGTTGGGTTATTGTGATATTCTGCCAGAATCAATAGTTGTAGTACAAAATTATGTGGTAAACAAGCCTGACCAATGTAAAATAAGATCCCATCTTTAATGGAATGGTTAGGGTACTCAGCAGGGTTCATCTTCACTGATGCAATTATTTCAGAGTTGCCACATGAAAATAAACTCTGTTCATGTCATAGTGCATCCCAAATGACTTTAATTTACTATGAAGCTGCACAAAGCGCCTGAAATGAAGGTCCCGATAATCGTGATAGTGTATCTGTTGGTTTGTTCTATGCACCTGGTTTGTATATGACGTCGAAGTCATATCCAAGAAGCTTGCACAACCACCTCTATTGCTTTGTTGTCTGGATAGTTTGGTGAAGCATAACATGAATACTTTGGTGATCAGTGCGGATGGTGAATCATCTCCCAAGCAAGTAGTGGTACCACTTTCATATAGCTTTGGTGATGGCATACATCTCTCGGGTGTATGCAGAAGTTGATTGCATACTCGATATCAATTGTTTGTTGAAGTACACTAGAGGTCAGCCACTCTATGTCAACACTACTCCAAAACCCGTTCCCAATGCATCAGTTTGAATTTTGAAGGGTTTATTGAAGTTGGGCATCTAGAGCACTAGTGTGCAAGTGAGTGCGTCTTTGAGTTGATGGAAAGCGGTAGTCACCACCGAGTCCATATGAATGCATCTTTGCGCAATAAATTGGTCAAAGGGGCTGCTAATGAAGCAAACTGGGGAACAAACAACCGATAGTATCCATCGATCCCCAAAAATCCTCTCAAGGCACGAACTGACACCGAAAGTGGCTAATCACATATAGGCACGAACTAATGCCAGAAATTGGTCAAGGGGGCTTCTTTGAAGGGGAAGTCCTAGTGGTGGAGAAAAAAGCTCTCTGAACTGGTTCAGGAGTTGTTGAAGATTTGAGACGAATGAAAAAGGAAGATCTTTTCCTAGTTGACTTGATCGGACTTGTTTGCATAAGTTTGGGAGGGAAATGGCATTAAAGCTTGGACTTGGCAGACCATGTAATCGGGTTCTCTTGCCATTGATGTGCATTTCCATCCATAGTTGTTTGTAGTCAAACAACACTAGGCCTAGTTCAACCAGCCATTGGACTCCTAAAACCAATTCTGCCTTATATATCGGCAGTAAAAGTAGATCTACCAAAAAATGGGATTTATCAAGTTTCAAGGGAATGGTTGAACACTTGCTGGAGCATGAGAGACCTTCACCATTACTGACTGTCACTGGTAAATATGGGAGGGCTTCACTGTTAGGCCGAGATGAGTGGCTAACCTTGACTGAATAAAATTATTTGTTGAGCCACCGACAATCAACACGACTATTTCATGGCCATGAATGCTTTCAATGAGTCTCAATGTGGACGGCATTACTAATCATGTCAATGAGTGGAATGAAATGCATGACATCACTTCGATACTCATCACCTTGCAGAGTAGGTTACTCGGCCATGGGCTCTAGGGTTGGGGTTGTTATTTTAGCAATAGCATGATCCTCATCTGTCTCCATCTGTAGACACAAGAATTGGGGCGGACTACACCGGTGCCCAGGGGGAAACTTAGCATCACAGTTGAAGCACAGTCCTTGTTCCCATCTAAATGTCATCTCAGCAAGAGTTAGGTGTTTAATAGGCAATGGTTGTGGTCGAGTATGGCTTTGTGTTGGTTATAGTGCTGGGGGTTCTAAGAAAGTTGTTATGTTTGTATGTGAAATGGGTTGTGCCAGCATTGCATTTATCCTTAATGAGTTTCACCATTCCCATTTCCTTGCATAGCAATTGGGGTTTCAGCAGATACATCTCACAGGATGTTATCCCGCAAGCCTGACATGAAGCAATTTAGTAGGCTTTGTGAGCTAAGTCCATAGATCCGTGTCGAGAGACATTTGAAGTCACTCAAATAATTTATCACCATTGATGTTTTTTGGAGCATGAAAAGCTGTGCTTCATGGTTGACAAATGTCGAAGGTCTAATTTTAACTTCAATTTTCTTAACAAAATTCTCCCATGTCATTAGCTGCGTCATCATACACATCCAGTGGTACCACTGGAGTGCCTGGCCAAACATGTAGAAAGCTGCAATTGACAACTTCTGTTCCTCAGAAACTTGGTGGTAAACAAAGAAATGGCTAATCTGAAACAGTCATCCAAGCACATTTTCTCCGATGAAGAGCGTCACCTCCAGTTTGGGTAACCTTGCTGTAGTTGGGGAAAGGATTTGGTGGAATGGTTGCACCATGGGCATGGTTGGTTGGTTTGATGAAGAGGTTATTACAATGGGTAATAGAAGTAGAGGAGGTTGAGAAGCAGCTTTGTCCAGCCTTCTGATCTTGACTATCACTTCAACCATGATAGATTGTTGTGACACCAATGATTTTTGCAGTATGTTGAAGGCTTCAGAGTGTTGTTGAACCAACATGTAGAAAGAATCCAATTTATCCAAGCGATCGTGAATAACATTGAGTTATTCCTCCATTATTTTGGCTCTAATCGTCATACCATCAGTCATCGAACTCAACAAAAGCATCAAAATGTAATATTCAACCACCGATATGACAAGAGAAAAAAGTAGGAGAAGAGAGTCAGGGGAGAGTTGAAGGGAAGAAGAAGAAGAAGAGTGGAATTTGGATGAAAATATTCTTTGCCACCTTTCATTTCCATGTAATCATATATAGTGACAACCACTAAGTGTCCCTGATTACAATAACAACTTTTGTGAGGCATTATAACAAACATGTGATATGCTAGCACATATTCCACTCATCTCTATGATTGTTAATAACAATCTTCATTTCTGATTACATTTCACTAATAATCAACCATTGACTAACATAGTTCATCCTGCATCATTAACCCTTAACAAAATCAGCAAATCATTTGGGTGCAATTACCCCTTTACCCATCCAACCACTTCGTCTAGCTGTTGTTGTAGCAATGCCCATACTTATGCTTCTAACATATTAGTCAGCCATTTAGTTGTCCTATATAATAGCTCAGAAAAAATTATGAAATGACGACTCAAATTGCAAGATAGCCTCCACGGTTGCTCATAATACATTATGAAATGATGAAAGATTGTCTCATGAGAATGGTTAGTAGAGAAAAAAGATGATTCATAATTCAATTCCTCTTAACTACACTCATAAATAAAAGGTTAATTCACAATAGGAGATATTGTGACCTAATAAGTGTTTTTGTAACTTGTTTTTCAATAGATATTTGCAAAATTAGTCTAAGATTTCTCTCTCGAACTAATACATCACATATCATTCTAGATATAGATTATTGGAAAGCAAATGTGACATTAGCTTGTTTCGTGTTTGGTCTTTTGGGAGTCGTATTTCGTGGATGATTTAGTTGGAATAATATGAACTTTAATGTGAATGCTAAGATATATAGCTTGATGTGTGTTATAACTGTTCTCAAGGATAATTCCCTAACGACATGAATGATAAAATTAGAATGGCATATCCTCCAAGATTCAACAAGCTCTTCTATGTAAATAGGATCAGGAATCAGCAAAAAAGATAGAAAATAAACCCAATAGTAGGAAGAAAGGCTTAAAAGGTAAAAGAGAATTGGAATTTCCCCCTGCTCATCTTCCTAGACATTTTTGAGATCTTATAGATTTATCACTAACTAGTAGTTTTTGAAAAATAAGAACCCAAGTTCACAAATGAGGTTGTTAGAGTAATAATAGGGATACACAAGTAATGGAGGAAAAATAGGTAGATAGAGACTTCAAGTTTTACCAAGTTAATGTTGGACTAATTCCTTTTTGAAATATCCTTATCCCTTACAACAATCCCTCACATTTCAAAAAGATGACAAAGGTCACCGCTGGGTCTTTCTTATTTTGTACAATGCATCGATTCTGGTGTCTTTAGACTATGAACCAGAACTAGAAAGATATGAGATATAGTTTACAAAATAAGTGGTGAAGCTTGAAGCTTCTATGAACAAAGAACTCTTTTGTAAACTAAAGTTCTCATGATCACATTAAACATTCACAGCTTTGTTGTTCTATGTTTATATGCGCTTATAGGTTATGTGCGTTCCTGGATATTCATGAGTGCTCTAGAGAATTTGCCATAATCTCATAGGAGAAGCCCACTCCACACTCATATAGGTCATTCCATCAAGTGCATATTGTAGTTTAATGCACCACTTATAAAAAATATGAAATTTTATTAAGAGTTTAACTCAGTCTCACTTTCATTTCAATTTGCACTATTTACACCATAGGAGGGACATATATATATAGTGGCCAACAAATCAACTAATGACTTGTTATTACCTATATGAACCTAATTTATGGGATCTCCAATCACATAGGTTGGGTTACTGTCATTGTTGATATCTCAAATCTGCTTTAGTCCCATTCCCCTCCATGTTTCATGTATTAGTTTACTTCCCAAAAGTTTAGTCAGAGGATCGCCCAAATTCACTTCTAACTTCACATAGTTAATGGAAATAATTCCATCTATTAGCAGCTACTTCACAATATCATGTCTCAATTGAATATGTTTGTTTCTTCTATTGAATGTCTTATTTTTTGCAATGGCTATTGCCGCTTGGCAATCATAATGCATAGACACATGAGGTGTAGGTCTTATACACAAAGGAATACTTGCTAAGAGGTTTTTAACCACTCAGCTTCATTACCAACCAACTCTAAATCAATGAATTTGGATTCCATTGTTGATTTAGCAATTATTATTTGTTTAGTTGATTTCCAAGAGATTGCTACTCCAGCAAGAGTGAACACATAACCATGAGTGGATTTAGTCTTATTTGTATATGAAATCCAGTTAGCATCACTATAACCTTCTAATATAGTAGGAAATCCTCTATATAGAATACCATAGCTCATGGAACCTCTCAAATATCTCATTAGTCTTACTAAGCTAGTCCAGTGATCATGATTAGGGTTATGTTGTACCTGCTCAATCTACACATAGCGTAAGCTATGTTAGGTCTAGAAAAGTTCATCAAATGCATCTGACTCCCTATGATCTTCGCATGCTCAGATTGAGCGATAGGATCACCTTTATTTTCCTTTAGTTGAGTGTTAGCATCACAAGGAGTACTCACTGGTGTGACATCATAATGTCCAAACTTCTTAAAAGTTTCTCAATATAACGTTCTTATGATAGCATTATTCCACCACCTTTTCTTATGATTTTAACACACAAAATCACATTAGCTTCACCAATATCCTTCATATCAAATTTAGAAGCTAGAAAATCTTTTTCTTTATGTACTAGCTCAAGACTAATACTAAAAATAAGCATGTAATCTACATATAAGCATATAATCACACAATCACTACCATCAAGTTTTGTGTAGACACATATATCCACTTCAAGAGAAGTATAACCATCATTTAATAAAACTTTATCAAATTTCTCGTGCCACTGTTTTGGTGCTTGTTTTAAGCCATATAATGATTTGAGAAGTTTACACACTTTATTTACAAGACCAAAAACCACATATCCCTCATGTTGTTCCATTCTTCTTCTGAATCACCATTTAAAAAAGCTGTTTTAACATCCATTTGGTGAATAAAAAGTTTATAAATTGAAACTAAGGCAATTAAAACTCAGATAGAAGAATTTTTAGCCTATGGGACAAAGGTATCAAAAAAATCAACATTTTGTTTTTGGGCAAAACCTTTTGTAGCCAATCAAGCTTTATATTTTTCAATAGAACCATCAGGTTTAAACCTTTTTTTTTTTTTAAAATCCTTTTGCAACTAACAAGTTTAGCTCCATGAAGTAAATAAACTAAAATCTAAGTTTTATTTTGAGCAATAGAATCAATTTCAGTTTTAATAGCTTCTTTCCAAAAGAGAGCTTCATTAGAAGAAATAGCATCAAAATAAGTTTGAGGTTCATTATCAACAAGATAGGTATAAAAATCATTTCCAAAAGTATTTACTTTTCATGTTCTTTTACTCCTTTTCAAATGCTCAATTTTAATGTCATTTCCTCTAAAAGGTGCATGAGAAATAGTATCACATTTCAAAAGAAAAATATGTTAAAAAAATTCAGCATTCTTAGTCTCAATGATAGTGTTGCAATCTAGAACATCACTTTTAAGTACTAGAAATCTATATGCAGCACTATGTTCAACATAACCAATGAATAAACATTTAGATGTCTTTGAACCTATCTTCCTTTTCTTAGGATCCGGTAGCATAACTTTGGCAAAACATCCCCACACTTTCAAATATTTTAGATTGGGAGGATATCATTTCTATAACTCATAAGGTGTCTTACTAGTTTTCTTATAGAGCATTCTATTTTGCAAGTAACATGCTGAAAGTATAACTTTACCCCAAAGCTTATCTTGTGCATTAGATTAACTAGCATGCAATTCATCATATCTTTTAAGGTCCTATTTTTCCTTTCAGCCACACCATTAGATTCAAGTGAGAAAGGAGGAGTTGTCTAATGTATTATACTTTCCTTTTCACAATAATCATTAAGTAAAACATACCACCTCTATCTGACCTAACCTTTTTTATTTTCTTATTTAACTAATTTTCTACTTCGACTTTATATATTAAAAACATATCACAAGATTCATTCTTATTTCTAAGTAAATATACTTTAGAGTATATAGAGAAATCATCAATAAAAGTTTAAAAATAATTCTTACCAACTCTAGTCATAATTTGCTTTAAATCTCCTACATTCGTGTGAATTAAACTCAATAATGATGATTCTCTAAAAATAGGTGAACATGCTTTCTTGGTTTGCTTAGATTCAACACAAATTTCACATTTACTCATGCATGTGTTATTGTGAGAAATCAAACCAAGTTGTTGCATTTTTTTTAAAATAAGCATTACTAACATGTCTAGTCTAGCATGCCATAAATCAAAAGAATCAAGAACTATCATTTCATTGATAATCTCAGCAACATTGAGAACAAAGAGACCATGATTACAAGGAGAAATACTCTGTTCAATCCCTCTACTTTTGCAAATGTGCTTGTTTGGTTCCCCTACTTGTTATCATGCCCTTTTGGTCCCCCTACTTTTCTAAAACCTACCACATTAATCAAGGAGCAAATGACCATCATATTTTAGAAAAGTAGGGAGACCAAAAGGGCATGTTTTTAAAAAGTAAGGGGGACCAAACGGGCACATTTTGGTCCCCTACTTTTCTAAAATATAATGAACATTTACTCTTGGACTAATGAAGCGTGCTTTAGAAAAGTAAGGGGACCAAAAGGGCACGAAAAGAAGGAAGAGGACCAAATGGGCACATTTGGAAAAGTAGAGAGACTGTACGAAGTATTACTCCTGATTACAATAACCCTTTCATTACAACTTTATCATATTCAAATGACACTTTCACTCCCACTTTTCCTAACAATCCCACAGAAACTAAGTTTCTTCAAATGTTAGGAATATAAAGTACGTCATTCAATGCCAAAGTCTTGCTAGATGTTAGCTTGAGAAGGACTTTGCCTTGGCCATGAACTGAAAAAGTTCTTGGCAATTACCAAGATAGACTGTTTTTCCCCTTCCTAAACTTGGTTATAGGACACAAAAGCATCTTTGTTTGCACAAATATACCTAGTAGCACCAGAGTCTATCACCCATTCTTTCATATTGGCCACAAGGTTTACTTGAGAAATGACTGCAACAATTATGCCATCTACTTCCACCAAATTTACATTTTTTTTTTAGTAGGATTACCATTTCTCCCCATCCTCTTTTTGCATTGAGGGGCATGGTGGCCTGGTTTACCACATACAAAACAATTGCCTTTCTTCTTGAAAGTGAGATTGTTAGGTTTAGGCTTGAAATCATGTTTTTTTTTCATACCTTTATTTGGCTTGTCTTGCATGAAGTTGGCATTGGTAGTAATCTCCTTTCCTCTAGTAGCTTTGCACTCCTTCCTATTGGTGTCCTTAATTATGATATGTGCAATCAACTTTGAAAATAAGAGTTGCTTATGCTTATGCTTAAGTTGTTGTTTGTAGTCATTCCATTAATGAGGCAACTTCTCAATGAGCAAGCTAGCCGCAAATTCTTCTCACGAAATAATGTTCTCTAACTTGAAATCTTCCAGCAGCTTGTGATACTCATTGCTTTACACTTTGATGTCTTTGTCTTTTGTCATCTCCCATCTATAGTAGTTTCCAATGACAAATTTTTGTTTGTCAGCATCTTTAGCAGTATATTTTGTGATCATATAGTCCTAGATCTCCTTTGCTTCCTTATTGGCACAATATATATCAAACAGTTCGTTAAAAAGAGTGTTAATAATTGTGTGTCTACAAACCTTATTGGCATGAACCTATAACTCCAATTGCTTGGGGGATGACTCAAGTGGCTTAGAATTAATGAGAGCATATGCAACCCCATGCATATCTAGAACCAAGAATACTCATTATTGCCACCTATTGAAGTTGTCTACATTAAAAACATCAATTTTGGAGATGTCAGGAAATGGTTTGGCATACGAAACAGTAGGCAACAACAATACAGCAGAAATGGCACGACCTCCATTTGCAGCAGCAGCAATAGTGTCACTGGAATCAACAACAATGTTTCCATCTCCGGTAGCCATAAATTTATCCTTGAGAATGTTGTAATAATCTGAACTTTAAAGTGAAAACTAAGATATATAGCTCGAGGCATGTTATTACTGTCCTTAAGGACATTTCACCAACAACACAAATGATAAAATTAGCATGGCGTATCCTCCGGTATTCAACAAGCTCTTCTATGTAAATAGGATTAGGAATCAAAAGAAAAGATAGAAGATAAACCCAACAGTAAGAAAAAAGGCTGAAAAGGTAAAAGAGAATTGTATTTTTTTCAGTACTCATCTTCCTAGATATTTTTGAGATCTTATAGATATCTCACTAACTGATAGTTTTTGAAACTAAGAACCCATGTTCACAAATGAGGTTGTTAGAGTAATAATAGGGATACACAAGTAATTGAGGAAAAATAGGTTGATAAAGCCTTCAAGTTTTACTACGTCAATGTTGAACTAGTTCCTTTTTGAAATATCCTTATCCCTTACAACAGATTTTACCTCTAATATGTTTAGGTTCATTCATGTGGCTCATAATCCAACCAATTATAGTGATAACAACTTGAGCTGCTACTAAATGGTGTATAATTACGAATAAGGGTTGTCCAATAAAACTTGAGCTGAAAGAATTTTAGCTAACTGTTCTTTCTAATCAATCAGTTATACAAAAAAAAAAAATCCCTTATAGCTTATCACTTTAATTGACATATGAAATATTAAAAATTTTAAAATGTTGTAAAATTAATCTAAATTTTATAGTTGAATGAGTTAAACTTTCTTGAACTAGTTTTAAATTCTTTAATTACATGCTCAAGAGTTGTGGCAGTACTAATGAGTGCAAGACAACACATAGGGTCATATAGTTGTTGATAACTGAATGGTAGTATACATTGAAACCAAGTAATTCTAATTTGCATATTATACAAAGATCAAATACCCATAATTATAGCATTATATGAAGCAAAACTTTCAATAATATTGATTTCATAAAATACAGTGTCTTTTTTATCAATTTTATGAGAGTTCATTCAATTGATATTGACCTCTTTTATATTCTATATCTGAATTCTATCCAAATAAACCTTCAAAGTCATCAAAAACCATGTCCATGCACACAAAGGAAGGTCTGTTTGAAAAATTTCCAAATTGAATATTTTTGTATAATCACTCTTAGTTCCCTCCAACAATAAAAAATCGATAAAGTTGATGATATCTTTTGATACAAGTACCCTAATATTTTGAACCTATCCATATGATAGAAGACCGTAAACTGAATAAACACAGAGTTATGCATACCATATATATTAGAATTTTGAGACAATACCCTAAATGAGACTATAAACCCAAAAGACTTCAGTAAAGAGTTGTGAGAGTACTTTAAAAATCTTTTACAGTGGAAAAATATGAAAATGACACATGACTAAAGCATCAATTCCTCACTTGTTTATTTCAAGGTAAATGTTTAGTGAGTATATATAAAATTAAGAATCTTACCAATAGATCATGCTATAACACTCAATAAAAAAAAAATGGCACCACTTAGTTGAATAGTGTTCTATTTGTCATGGCAAATGCTAGTAATCATTTGTGTTATCGCATCGCTATCATTTGACGCATGTGGTTTACACCTTTGCTTTTGTCTCATTTATTTGTCTATATCTTTATTTGTAAAACGTGCATTTTTATGGCTACAAAATTGTTACGATATCTAATTTTGGCTCTTTCTTGTTATTCTCAAAGATATGCTAAACATTTTGAGCATATATTGACACACTTTAATTATGAAATCTATTTTGACATATGGCTTCAAGCCTAATTTTGGTTCTGTAACAAAATTTTTATAATCTACATATGGTTCCAACAATCCCATATTCCACTACCAAATATTCATTTCACATATCCAAATATGAGTAATAAATTTTCATCATACAAAATTTTACAAACAAGGAAAACTAACCATGCAAACTAATATATTTCCATCATATATATCTAAGAACTTAAATTTCAATATAATAGTGATGGTACACATACTTTATATGCTACTCCAAAACTAAAAAACTAAGTTGAAAACCTGGCCTGCTGCTCCAAAACCAAGCTAAAAACCAAACCAAGAAATCAAGATAAAAATATAGATACATCAAACAAGAGAAGAACAAAGAGATGAATCATGAAACAAGAAAGGATCAACTCACCAGAGGTCTGCGTATCTTCGACGAGAGGTCCCAATGGATCATTAGTGAGAGCTTAGAGTGGATCTCTGGTGACGAGAGGAGGAGAGGAAGCTCAAGTTTAGGGTTTTTTTTAATTCACTCCCACCATATAATAAAGGATATCTTAAGTCATTACAATATTTAAATATGGGCATTATTGTTTAATGAAGTTATCAACCCTTCTCAACCCTCGAGTTTGGAGGGTTGAGAAGTGGAGGTAAAATTGGTGTTTTCCAATTCCTTTATTTATTGAATTAAGTTGCATATATATTCTTTTGGGAGTGAGAGAAATCAATGTCTATGGAGTTCTCTTACTTTGGATTAGAGTTAACATCCGCTTATTTATTCATCATCATTGTGATTTGTCTAGGCCTTGGCTTCAGCCTTGAACTCTTGGGAGATATTGTTTTTGCGCTCATCATGTTGTTTATGAAAAAACCACTAACTTCAAAACTTGCTATCTCCCCTTCTTATTATTGAATTTAAGCACACTTCATCAATGCAAACTTGCATTTTAATATTTAATGGTGACAATTGGGAATTTATTATGTCTATCATGTTTCCACTTGCATTAAATGTCTACTCACACTCTATTGCATGCATAAGACACAAGTTCATATCTAATGTTGACATTCTCAATTAATAAGATAGCAGTGTTTAAGTAAAGTTGGCATCCAATAATTAGCTATGTATATGTAGTATTTCCCAACAACTAACCACCAACAAGTGTTAGGGTAGCTAGTTAGGGCCTTACCCCCCACGAGAAGTTACATTTTTAATAAAAATTTCTTAAAAATAAAAAATGCTTAACCCGATAAGTTGACTGGCCTGAGTGACCCTGCAGGTTAACCAATCAAGTCACAGATTAGGAAAATTCCAACTCGTAATCAACTGCTCTATAGCAAGTTGGGCTAGGTTTTTTCTTGGCTAGCACTATAGCTGATTGTGCTGGGTTTTTTTTGGCAAGGGGGCCCCCCCTTTAGGGTGAGGTATTGAGAGCCTCTAGATACAATAAAAATGGTCTTTATCACTTAAAAGTGGAATTAAAAATATATCCAGACTGGTCTAGCGATAAGACTAAATAACCTGGCACATAAACTGATCCAAATATATAATTAGATCTTTTACACAATTAGTCCAAGCCTCTAATTGGATCGTTTCTTATGCAATCAATCTGGTGTAACATGTCTTGATGCATCTTGATCTAGTCAAACCCGGTGAACTTCAAATTTTTATGATCCGATAGATCAAATTTTATTTTTAAAATGATTTTTTTCATCTTTTCATTTTTAAAATTTTTTTTATAGGTTAAAAGAAAATATTTCAATAAAAAGTTTTTTTAAATAATACTATATAAGTGCCGACATGCTACTAATAACTAAATTTCTAAATCTAATCCCCCACCCCCAAAAACAAAGAAATTTGGATGTCAAAAAGTTTTTATTATAGTCTGAGTTTGACATGATGCTTGGTTTGAAGTTCTATTATGGATTGATTGAGTTTGACATGAGGTTAAGTTTAAACTTTTACTATGAATTAGTTTGATGTTAAGTTTGGTTTATTTGCTTTTGTATTATTTTATTATAATTTTTCTTTACTAAGATTTATTTATTAATTAATAATTGCAATTGAGTGATTAACAATTTATTTCCCTTCAAGTTATTTATTTTATAATTAATAAATAATAATGGATATCATATGTTATATAATTAAAAAATAATTTATAATTTAAAAATAAAATTGAAAAACATTTTATTGACTCACATGACATGATGATTGAACTATTTGATCCGAGAACTAAAATCTAGAATGATTCAATACCTTAGGGGTAAAAATCCTAAGAGGTCACCAAACTATGATCAAATATCAAAATGGATACCGAACTTCAATTCATTTCTTTTTGGATACCACAATTTGTTGTGATTCAACGGGGCAGGGAGGGTAGGGGGTAGGGGTTACCTGCCCATTTTCAATGAGAAATTGTGGTCCCCGGAATGACCACATGGCATGTATTTTGACAACTCATTTGCTGATGTGGAAACACCAGCGAGAATGTTTTAATCCACATCACCCATTTTTTGTCATATTAACATTTTTTTTTGCTCACAACAGCATCCCACGCTTTCCTCTCTACTCCTTAATCTCCTGCAATCTCTTCTCTTTCTTCATCTTGTTCTTCGTCTTCTTCGCTCAAACCCGATCCATAATTGTATCAAGGGCGAGTCACTGTGATGGCTAAAGGCAAATTCTAGTGCGTACGAGGTTTAGGTTGCACAACATGGAAGTTGATTGGGCTATAAGGGATGCAAGTATGGTTGTATGGGGATTGTGATATATTAACGGAATTTAAGTTTAGTTTGAAGTTTGGATGAAAGATTGGCCCCATTGTAATTAGGGTTGACAATCCACCTTGTGTAATTGGGTGTCTTGGAAATGTAGTTGATTTGAGGGGGTTTTTGATTGTTTTGCTTCGATTTATGCCATACACAATTAGGGTTTTCTAGGTTTTCCATTTATGAATTTAACATCTCTGTAATAAGGTTTTCTAGGTTTTCCACAGAAAGAAGTTAGCATCTTTGTTGTGATAACATGTTTTGTTATGTACCATATATCCTTGTAATATATATCTCTTTGTTATGAGTTCACCAATTATGAATTTAGCATCTTTGGTAATAGGAGGCCATAAATTACTTATTACAACTGATCACTGTTATGTGTGATGAATTTTAATAATTTTGCTCTCAGTTTTCTTCAATCTCTTGAACTTGGTGTGAACAAATCATACAAAAGTTGGTGAAACCTTTTATACATTCTCTAGTTTACCATTTTTGTGTAATTATATTTCACTTTTTCTGTAAGAAATATATTCAAGAGTTTTATAATTAGTGTTATAACTAAAGCCAAATATGGCAATTGCGTAGTTGTTAGGAATGCCACAAACATTTTGTGGTCATTTTAATAGGAGTTTGTATAATTAGAATATTATTAAGGTAGAGTTAACATTAAGAAAAGTTACTATTTGTTAATAATTTCAATTAAGAAGTAACTGTTTTTGTTGTAATAGTTTAGTTATTTACTAGCATTGTTCTGTATGATGAATCTGAGTTATGTAATGGTTCACATCTCAATTTTGTTATACTTTAGCAATCTCTAGTGTAGACATTTAAGCTGATATATACTTTAGCATCTTTGTTAACAGAAGATAACATGTTCTATTGTATAATTGTGTAAACATTTACTTTGATTAGACATAGTTTATGGTTTATCATAATTTAGCATCTTTGAATTGCATAATTTTGTTGTCATTTTGATATGCAGTATTTTAGGTATATACTTGAAATTATTTCCTCAACTTTGTTTCCATCATTTTGATTACATTATTTGTGAGTAATTAATAAACATTTTAACATTTTTTTTTCTGTTTCAGCACATAATTCAAAGTATTTCACAATTTGCATGTATTACACGTATGGTGAACTATACAAGTAGGCTGACTATAAAATAGCAGGGCATGTTGATTATCTTTGCGCTAAGAAAATATCTTATCTAGAGATTATTAACATGGCCAAAGAGTTAAATTTACACATGGAGGGTGCTACTTTTTGGTTGATGGAAGTGAATGAAGGTAAAAAGACACTGGTAGAAATAAAAAAGACTTGGATGTTCTTTCAATTGCAACGAAGGTTGATTGTAGAAGGCTTATGTATGTATATGCCAAGGTATTGGAAAATGATGGTGTAATAGAAGTAGAATTTGGGAGAGATGTTGAATTAGACACCATGATTGGCCAAAGGACACAAGAAAAAGAAATAGAGGAAAAAAGTGACTTAGAGACAAGTAAATTTTATGGTGTACTCAGGCGCATAATTTCCTTGGATGGTTTCTTCCTGAAGAGCTTATATGGTGGTCAGTTACTTTCAGCTGTGGGCAAAGATGGCAATGACAACATATATCCCCTAGCATGGGATGTGGTAGCCAAGGAGAACAAAGCTAATCACAATGAATGAAATGATTAGAACAAAGCTAATGGTTAGGATCCACAAAAAATAAAAAATAAAAAATAAAAAATAAATAAAGATGCAATGGAGAAATGTAAAACCATGCATTGCCCTAGGATTCTCAAGAAGTTGGAGAAATCGAAGGAAATGAGGAACATATATTCTTCAACATGGTATGGAGGGGATAAATATCAAGTTATGGGGCAAGATGGTCATTTTGTGGTTGACATTAAAGAAAGAAATTGCAATTGTAGAAAATGGCAGCTAGCAGGAATTCCTTGTAGTCATGTAATTTTAGTAATTTACTATAATAGGGATAGGCCAAAGAACTACTTGGATGAATCTTACAAAGTCACCACTGTCCTTAAAACATATAGCCATATTCTACACCCAACACAATGTAGAGACTGTTGGCCTGAGAGTGACCTAACCCCTCCACCCCCCAAACACAACAAACACACACTCACACTTCCACCTAAGCCAATAAATAAGAAGAAAGGCAGGAAGCCCATGCTTAGAAGGAGAGAGCCAGATAAACAAAATGTGGGTTTCACCAATGGCAGAGTATGCAAGAAAGGGATTGCAATGAGATCCAGTATTTGTAGAAAACCCGCCCATAACAAGAGATTCCATAGTGTGTAGGTGTGTTCAATTTTAAAAATTATGAGCTGTATTTTTTTCCCCCTATGATCTAGACATATTTGCCATGGTTTCAGGAGGAGAAATGGGCAAGTGAACAACCCAGTGGGCATTCATTTGGAATAGTGAATGCTAGCAATGTGCGATTTTTTCCTATTAAATAAATTAAGTTCTTTTGCAATTGTGGAGTTTAATTTATTTTGTTATGCACATTAGGGTGAAATCAATGATCCTATGGCGACCATTGATCCCTAGGTTCTTCAGGATCATTTTGTTCAGGTTTATCATTAAGATTCTTTTGCAATTTTTTTTTTTTTGGCATCCAATTGTAATTAACTTTCTATGAACATTGTAAGGTGGATCTCCTCAACAGAAGCACTAAAACTGGGGACCTCTCACAATAGGTTGCAGTAGAAGCTATATCATAGGTTAGTTTAAATGCTACAACATTGGTGCTATTTTTTTTTTAATTTAGGATTGGATATATTAACAAAATTTAATTTGGCATTCTAGGTTATTGACACATGTGAGTAGGCTCCTATTGAGGAAACAAGTATGAGTGAGAGAAAGCCAAAGAGGAATAAATTGGCAACTAGGGGAGGCAATCGGAATGCTAATGATGTGAATGATAAAGATGGAGGGTATGTTGTTTCATCAACGTCACATGAAATTGGCAACAATGGGAGATAAAAGGAATGTCAATTAAATCAATCTCAAATGAAGAAAACTCTATCAACTTCAAGAATTCATGTGCCAAGGCCTCCTATGAATGATAAAAGATGGGGCTGCTATAAAGGAAAAAAAAATATGGATCCCACCTAGTGTTGGAGGGTCTACTGTTTCTGGTGGTACCCAACGAGACATAATGAAGCCTGGGCAAGTATATGTTGCCAAATTTTGTGAATGCCATCAACAATATCATAGTGCCAAAATTTTTTTTTTTTGAAAACACTTTTTTGGTTTCTTCTTTTTTTTTTTGGTGTGCAAATTTTGTGATTGTACAAAATTAATAAGTTATGTGCAAAACTTGTATAATTTATAAACAATTGAGTTCTTTATTATGTGCAAGATAGCAAGGCTTGCAAATTTTGTAGCATGTCTTCTTTGTTATGAACAGAATATGTAATTTTTGACAACATTGCCTTCATTATAAATATATTTGAATATTTTCAAATCAGATGGTCTGCAAATTATTTACAGGTGTTCACTTACACAATTTCATATTGATGCATAATGTGGGCTCCACATTTCAAGCCTATTTTTAAACAATTGATTTTATAAATATTGATGTGCTTCTTTACAAATTCAACGTTAATTGAGTTCATCATATGCAATCTTTATTAAAAGGAAAACCCTTATTACAACATTCAAAGTCCTCTACAATAGAACCCTACAACTGCAAAATGAAACCCTACTCGAACAGCAACCTTCATCAACGGATGAACACTTATTACAGCATTCACATAGAACTGAGGATATCTTGAGTGTTGATTTAAAGAGAGGGAGATAGAGATACAAAGAGAGGGAGAAGGCTTATGGCAATTGAAACTCTTATTTGAATTGGCGTATCAACCAGCCGTCCAAATTCTTGTTTAGGATTGCCTATGGTTACAACAATCCTCCAGACATGTTGGTACCATACTAGAAGATACCCTCGCTACAACTCTTTCTATAGTTTGAGCAAAGAAGAAGAAGAAGAAAACCAGGATGCTATGGGATGATGTGAGCGAAAATGAGTGATGTGGATTAAAGCATCCTTGCTGGTGTTCTCACATCAGCAAATGAGCTGTCTAAACACATGCTATGTGGTCATTCTGGCAGCCACAACAATAATTTCACATCGGAAATGGGTGGGTATCCTCCTGTTGAAGCACAATCAAATTGTGGTACTAAAAAAAAAAGAATTAAATTTCGGTATCCATTTTGATATTTGACTATAATTTTGTGACCTCTTAGGATTTTTACCCACTACCTGAGCTAGTTCAGATAACGATGGTGAGAAATATGAATTTACTTCTCCAATAATAACATAATTGAAAATTAGAGGGAAGCGTGTTTGACTTTTTGAATGCAATAAAGTAAAGATACATACATACATATATTTATATATATACATATACACACACGATTATACATTAACTGTGGACATTTGTAAAACGCCCACAGGATTTGAAAAGTAAGAGATAGTGAGACATAAACACAACTTGGTATATTAACAGTAACCCGTAACGGTACCCAAACCATGTATCAATAACACAAATGGGTGGTTGAACTGTCTCTTCGGGTTTTATAGTTTCTCAGTAGGTGCTAGTAAAAATAGAGTTGGATGGCTATGATTGGTTGAGTTATTATGATGATCATGATCAGAAGATTCAGATTAAAATACTGTACATCCCACTCTACATAGTGAAATTAGATGAGAATTTCTCTTTAACTGTAGAGACCATGATGAAGACTATTGGATTGAAAATCCAACGGTTGATGATCAACGTTTGTAGACATTCAATCTAAAATTTTTATTTAAAATCTAACTTCCTATAATTTTAAATTTTATTTAAATTTATTTTTTAATAAAATGCTGATTTATAGCTTTCTAAAATGTATAAAAGACTGATTTTTTTGTCTTGCAATAAACTCATCATTTGTGATCTCAAATGATGGAACATATTATAATCAGCAAAAGTTTTGGTTTATAATTGGGGTTTTTTTTCCATTTGGCTAGAAATAGTGTTAATCAATATATATTTATTGTGATAAAGACAATAAATATCATTAAAGTGACATGTAGATATAGAGGTACACCAATTATAATGGTTTAATAACCTTTTAAAAATAAATCTCCCAATAATATGCAACTCTTAAAAAGAAAAAAAATATTGTTTCTCTAATAAAAAAATCTACACAAAAACCAATAATCAGTATTGTGCCCTCTATTGTAGGTAGGGTGTGTGAAAAGTACTATAAAAATAAGATTTCAAACCCTCGTCTTTGTATGTACATTATAATGAATTATCATTAAATTACTAGTGCTTTTTAAATATAAATATAAATATAATAAATAAAAAAAATTTAAAAAAAGAAAAAGAAAATTTTCTCTCTCCACCGAATGTATGGTTATGAATCCAGACCAAGAAGCCCAAAAAAATAAAATTGTGATTTGGGTGGGATATGATTGGTTGGAAATAAGTGGCCAAATTTGATACTTATCAAACAAAACCCTATATTTCTATTCATATGCTAAAACAATCCCTAGACCCAATCAGAAATTAGCCCCATATATCACCTTGCCAGAAAACTTGTGGTGTGTGTTCTCCGGCTCAGTACTGTTGTCATCAGACTCACAATCAGGGCAACAGATGAAGCAAACATGAATCCATTGCTCATCATCAAATTCACTGGATTTCCAGCTCAATTTGAGTGTTTTTGGAGAAATTGAAGCAGAAATTGGTGGAAAAATCCCATTTTGCACAAGGATCAGCATCAGAGTTCAGCAACCATGGCTGCTAACTTGGTCAGTGGGGCTGAGAACCTCCCACTGGTGAGAGGGAGGTCCCCAAATGGTTTAGGGCTCTTGGGTTGCCCTCCCCATGGCAGAGCCTTACCAGGTGTTGGTTCAGTGGCCATTAATGGAGGTGGAGCAAGGAGCAAAGCAGCAGTGGTGAGATGTAGCTTGTCTTCTGCTAGGCCTGCCTCTCAGCCCAGGTTTATACAGCACAAGAAGGAGGCTTTCTGGTTCTATAGGTTCCTTTCCATTGTCTATGATCATATCATAAACCCTGGCCATTGGACTGAGGACATGAGGGATGATGCTCTTGAGCCTGCTGATCTCTGGAACCCTCACATGAAGGTTGTGGATGTTGGTGGAGGGACTGGGTTCACTACTTTGGGAATTATCAAGCATGTGCGTCCTGAGAATGTTACCATTCTTGACCAGTCTCCACATCAGCTTGCCAAGGCCAGAGAAAAGGAGGCTTTGAAGGAGTGCACTATCATTGAGGGGGATGCTGAGGACCTCCCTTTCCCTACTGATTCTGTTGATAGATATATTTCTGCTGGAAGGTTTGTTTGGTTTGGTTTGGTTTTCAATGTTGATTATCTCTTGCATGTCACTTGTTTGAAGTTTTGATAGATGTTTTTGTTTGGCTTGTGCTTGCGGCATGAATTGCGCATGGTTTTGTAAGGCGTTTTTTTCTTTTATTTTGGTGCCTGATTCTCTTGTGTTCAATTCATTGGGCAATGTTTTTGCTTCCAAGAACAAGAGTTAGGTTGAGGTTTTAGGTTTTTGTCTTCTGAGAGGATATTTCTGTGCTACATTAAGTACATTTGCTTACTATTCTTCATTTTTTCAAACCAAATGTATCATGTGTTAGCAAGGATCGATGATAAAAATATGAAGATTGATGTTAAATGGCTCAAGTGCTTAATTGTTTATGCACATTGTTTTTTGTTTTTCTATTAACCAACTTAAACTGATGCATCAGTTATCCACTCATCATTTTTTGTTTTTTTGGTGTATGCGAATAACTTGTTTTGAGCTTCTACTTGTTTGGAAAAGTGAGACAACCAAAGGCAGTATTAGATTTGTTTACCCTTCTTACATTTATTTCGATTCATAACTGTTAAGAGTAAAGTTCAATTTTCTATTTTCCTTATGTGCAAAGACTTGCTAACGCTAGCACTTCTTCTCGTACTGAATTAATATGGCTGTCAATTTTCAGTATTGAGTATTGGCCTGATCCACAGCGTGGTATCAAGGAAGCATATAGGGTTTTAAAACTTGGAGGATTGGCCTGTGTGATAGGTCCTGTACATCCAACCTTTTGGCTCTCTCGCTTCTTTGCTGACATGTGGATGCTTTTCCCAAAGGAAGAAGAATACATTGACTGGTTCAAAAAGGCTGGATTTAAGGATGTCAAATTGAAAAGGATTGGCCCCAAATGGTACCGTGGAGTGCGTCGGCATGGTTTGATTATGGGATGCTCTGTGACAGGTGTGAAAAGGGCATCTGGTGACTCCCCTTTGCAGGTAAGTTTTACTTTGAAATCATATTTATATTTTATTGGAATTCTTATGTTCTCATGTCCGTTATGATGGTTGTCTTTGTAGTCTTGTTCCTAGTATGCATATATACCCAAATGCCCCTTGAAATGGTGTCTAGATTGACATTCGGTATCTAGATCCACATTTAACTTTATATAGTTATATGTGGTATAATATTAATGTCATATTCTCGTTAGCTATGATTTTACTTCTGAGTGATATGTATCTACCTTGCTGCAAAATGATAGGATTGTAGAACAAAACTAACAGTCTCTGCTCTGCTTACACCCGTGCTTTCCCTATTTTGGTAATGTATGATATGAGAGTGGAGGGAGGGTACCTTAGGATCACCAGTTTGATAGAAGGAGATCATCTTGTTAGGCGTAAGCGTCTTTTTATTGTTTTTGACTTTTATTAGCATCACCAGGAGGACTTTTCTCGTTATCTGGTGTTCCATTCTGATTATTGAGATGTTATAGCCTATGAAGGATTGGAATCAGCAATTCTTGTTTCTGAGGCATGTTGAACCTATAAAATGAAGTGGACATTCTGAACCATTATTTATTTTAGTTTTTAAAATTTTTTTTGCATAGTATCCAGCAATGGAATTTTTTAATCAAATGAAAACCAAACAATGTTCCATTATACTTTCTGTGTACAACCTGCAAGTGTGGTGGAATTTCAGCATGTAGTTCCCTGTCCTTCTAGGTCTTTAAAAGCCACAAAGATAATAAAGGAGCTAACAAAGGTTATTTGTGTTTTTTTTATTTGAATTCTTGATGAAACGTGAGTTTTGAGGATCACAACTACATGCATTGGCTTTAGATCTTTCTTAAGCAGCCTTAATTTTTTAAAGTTGAGTTACTAGGACTTAAAGAGGTGTTCAAAATCTTGTTTCCTCCCTTTGAATTTGAATTGGTTGGAAAGTTTGTTCAAATAATGTATGTTTTTGTAGTATCTCTAGAATTTTTGTTTAATGAGCAGGATGTTTTTGAGACCTCAAAGGTTCTCATTCTGCAAACATAGGCTCTGATGAGATTCTGAGTTACAGCTGGTTTTTTTAAAATTAAGGATAACTTCAACTCTTTGAATATATCATTTTGAGGTCCCGTCAAGGGTTTAGCTTCAATTGTTTGTGTTGATCTCATATGAGCTGGTATTCAAAGCCATCATGTTTAGTATTGTTTGAATGTTGCTGCAGCTTGGTCCAAAAGCGGAAGATGTGAAGAAGCCTGTGAATCCATTTTCATTCATCTTGCGCTTTATCTTGGGTACGATTGTGGCGGCATACTTTGTTTTGGTGCCCATTTACATGTGGATCAAAGACAAGATAGTGCCGAAAGGTATGCCAATATGAGCATGTGAAGGGGAGACATGATATACAAATTGCTGTGAAATATAGCTGGTATGCTTTGTGATGATTGTTATTATCAGTTAGGAGTTAGCATGGTCTTTGTTCGGTAGGCTTTTTGTAATCATGTTTGTTGCTCTCGCACTTAGGATCAAGCAAACAATTTCTCTTTCACGAAGGATAGTGTGATAACTTCTACGGAATAAACAGTTACTTGTGTTTGCAAATTGACATGAATTCTATTGTCGAAGTTCTTTGCTGCTATTTTGTGATAAATTATTATTGAGATTTCCTTTCCCTAGACATATTCAAAGACAGATGGACATTTTTAATCTGAACTCAAATTCACATGCTCAAGAACTTAATAACCTTCCAAACTTCAATCTCTGAAATAAGTTTAAATCAACATCATATGAAACAAAAACAAAAAGAAATACAACACCATATGAAGAAAGAAGCACTCAGCAAAATCAAATAGCTGCACTCAAAAGGAAAGAAAGAAATAATTATGGAAATTAATCAAATAAGGAAGAAGTCATCAATTCAGAACTTCTGTAGTGCAACACATGCAGTTACTGAAAATAGAAGATCTAGTCTTTGGCTTCTCCCGTGCTTGAGGTGATGCTGCCATGGATTTCTTGGCTGGTGATCTCCAAACTTCTTCGACAGTCTTCTTAATAAGAGGACTTCCTTCCTTCTCCAATGGCTTCACCTCATGTACTTCCTCTTTAATTAGACTAAGAAGAGGAACTCTTAATTTCCCAGAATCACTCCTTCCCACCTTTGGAACTTCACTCTCTTCCATCTCCTTCTGATACAACAGCGGGTGCTTGTCAGATTCCTCACTGTAGGATTGTAAGACTGAATACGAGGTTTCTGCTCCAGTTTTGCTGATGTCTTGGCAAATGGCGAAAACATCACATTTTATAGTCTTTTCTTGATCCATGGAAGGATTATTCTCAAACTCAGCGGCCTTCGTTCTTCCTGCATCGCTATTTCCTGCCAATTCTTCTTCAGATTCATGGACACTTGTTTGAAATGCTAGCTTTGGTGTCTGAAGTTCAGAAGCTTGAATTTCTGTTATTGTTGTGTTTGCGAGGGCATCTGAATTGGATTTCTCTTGAGTTGATTCATTGATTGCATCTTTGCTATTCTTTGATTCTTCAAGATCACCTTTGAAAACATGAGGCATTTCATAGTTGTCAACCAGAGAAACATCAGCTTGTTGACCTACCATTGTGCCCATTGATGCATGTATTTCATCTTGCCATTGTTTCTGATTCTCTTTTTGAGTTGCCACACTGAGAGTGTCAGTGAGAGCACCTCCACTCACATTAATAGAAGCAATCAAACTCTTCATGTTTGCTTGTAATTCTGTTTCCAGAGCAGTATGCTGCTGTTCAAATTCTTTTTTGGTTGCCATTGCATGTTGGATATTCATTTCTTCATGTAGCTCAGGTTGCGATGATGCTACCATTGCCATTTCTCTTGAGCTTATCTTGGTCAGCAGTTCCTCAAACATCTGTGCATTTGGTCCTTCATTTGACTTTTGATTGAGCTGTTGACTTATTTCTTCTTCAGTACTTTGTTTTGCATCGGTATCTTCTATTTTACCTTCAGTATCTTTGAAAACAATTCCATCGTGACGGCTCCATGGATCAGAAAGTTGATATGCACTGTTATCTTTGCTTTCACATTCTCCAAATGAAATTTCATCAAGTGGAGCATCTTCTCGAAGCTCATTGCATTCATCTAGTGCATAACTTGGTAGCTGATCTTGTTGATTGCTATTACTGGGTTCAAATTCTTTGGCCTCAATAGTTTGTTCCTCCAATGCACCATCGGTTGTCTCTTTGCTTGTTTCAGGAAGTTCAGTACTTTCGGCGTTGCCTTGTGATCCCTCTCCACCATCTTCTATCTTTCCTTCAAGTCCCCCAACTGAAATTTCAGCTAGAGAAGCATCTTCTCCTATCTCATTGCATTCCTCTGATACTAAACTTGGAAGTTTATCTCGTTCGTTGGAATTTCTGCCAACAACTTCTATTGTCTCGACAGTTTGAATAATTTCCTCAAATACATCGTCTTCCGGTGTAATTTCAGTTTTATTGTTAGCCAACTCATCAAATGCTATTAAATCAGTGTTGAATACCAACCTTTCAATCTCTGAATCAATTGCATTTAAATACGCTGAGTTGATGGATTCTAGTATCTGTGACTGTTCACAATCATTTTCAATTATATCGGACTGTAGATATTGCTGTTCTCCGGCTTCATTATGTTCTTCAACCTCTTTTTGTGATTCTTTGACCTCAAATGTTAAGTCAGGAACAGAAGTATCAGCCTCAGTAGGCCTCTCTATAGTTTCATCTTTTATGGTTTCTCTCTCTGCATCATTTGATATTGGAATGCCCTCATTGCTTGTCTTCACTTCCTCTTCATTGTCCTCTAAATCGATTGATACAATTTGTGAGGTTTCAATAGTAACTGATGTTTCTTCATCTACTGTTACAATCAAATTTAACATTTGATCATCATTTAGAGTTGGTATTTATTTAAATAACATCAGCTAAAGAATTGCATAATATTGATCAGATAGCTAGGATAATCAGACATACCAATTTGTCAAGAGATGAACATTCAGTCAGGTATATAATTTTGGAAACTTCATGCAGAATGATGTATGAAAAAACATTAAAAATGCATGATTTGATATGTAAATTCACACTTCAAGAAATTGTTAATCTATAGATGCGTAAAATGTGTAGCAAAGATAGAACCTTTGACTTTTGTAAAATGCTAAAGAAACAACAAGACAAAAAAATTAGCAATTGGCTTACCTTTTTCCTCCAATATCTGTTTTTGAGTGAGATCTTTTTCATCTGATGCTGATGGAACATTAAGAATATAATTTGCATGCTTCTCATCTGATTCGAATGAATGCACTAAAGCAATTGTTTGGTTTGCACATTTTTGACCATGTTCTTTACTTGAGACAATTAAAGCTTCTGAAAAGTGATTCGAAGATCCTTCATCAGGAATGGAATTTGTATGATTCTCATCTTTTTGGAGAGAATGAACTGAAGCAATTGTTTCATTTTCACTTTTCCGTTCTTGTTCTTCACTTGAGATAATTAAAGCTTCCAAAGATTCATTCATAGATTCTTCATCAAAAATGGAATTTGTGTACTTCTCATCTGATGCTAGGGAATGCAGTGAAGCAATTGTTTGATTTTCACCTTTTCGATCTTGTTCTTCATTTGAGATAATTAAAGCATCTGAAGATTTATTTGTTGAACCATCAGGAATAGAGTTTGCATGCTTCTGGTCTGATTCAACTTGCTCTGAAGCCACTGTTTGACTTTCACTTATTTGATCTTGTTCTTCACCTGATATAATTAAGGTTTCCAAAGATTTATTGGTAGATCCTTCATCAGGAATGGCATTTGTATGCTTCTCATCTGATTCGACAGAATGCAATGAAGCAATAATTTGATTTTCACTTTTTTGATCTTGTTCTTTAATTGAGATAATTAAAGCTTCCGAAGATTCATTCCTAGATCCTTCTTCACTGTCATGTTGCTCTGTAGCCATATGAAGTATTAAACATTTGCCAAAATTACTACAGATGTTTAAGTCATTCTGTCAGAAATCTATTTAAAATTACCCAGGAGATTATCTTCGAGGCAATTGGTCACCATTTGTTGGTCCTCTGCATTATTTGCTATTATCGAGCATTTCATCTGTTCATTCATTGTTATTTCCTCAACTTCATATTGCTCTTGATCTGCATGACAAAAGCTTATATGATATAAATTAACAATTTTAAGTACAAAAAACTAGCCAAGTGTTCAGTGACACCTTTCAGTCCACCTCCACCATCTGATTCCATTGAACATATTGAGCTTTCTTTGCTGATTAGAGTTTTATCTTCTTCCACGCCTATACAATTAAATTAATAATACAAGACATCAAAGTTTGAAGACAATTCAACTGCATCATATACTTCTGTGAAACTTTATTCACTTACCACCTGCAAGGTCATCGGTCAGGCCTTTAATTATGTGGTCACCATCGTTGAGTGTAGCTGATGCTTTTGAAGTTCCATTTTCAATTATATCCTCAGCGTCTTGCTTCTCTAAATGTGAAGAAACACTGACAAATATCAACAAAATTCCTATGATTTAAATTAGGAACATTTTGTCAGATATTCTGACCTATAAAGCCTTCAGTATTGTTCAAAACAGGCGAAGCTTTCATAGATTTGTAAGTCTCCATAGAAGCCAAAACATCGTCCTGCTCAGAAGCTGCAAGATAGATAAATCAAGATTTAAGAATCCAGTTACCAAATGAAAACAAGCTGCCCAGAATCCTATAGCAACTCACCTTGCAAACCGTTTACATTTCGGTTCCCCATCTCATTGCCCATTCTACTGATCAATCCAAATCCTGCAACTTTAAAGAAGGATTGTGATTAAAGTCTCTAGTTTGAATCTTCATGACATAAGTTTTAAAGACCTTAACATTAAAATGGCTGAGAAAATGACAGATGGACACTAAGCCTTACCATAATGATGGAATACACCTTCATATTAGCTATAAAGACTGATAAGCCAGCTTAGCTCTTTTAAGACACCGAAAAACCATTGCTTGTAGCTGAAGTACCCATATGCAATGGGTCATCAAGCATGATGGCTTCTTATATACAGAAATCATAATTCAACAAAGTTGATTCTTGTCTGACCAGTATTAAGTATTAAATTCCAATCAGGCAGCCGACATCGAAAACAGTTGTACTGAAATCGATCTAAGGAGAATGTTTCGGCATTCCAATCTCTACATTGTGCTGCAGGCTCACCTTTCGGCGGGGCGGTGAGCTTGTCCACAAGAGAGAAAAGATTAATTCGGCTAAAGTTCCCTTGGTTAACAAGTTAAATGTATTGGATTGAGATAGAAAATTCGGTTTCTTAATACTGCAACAATGATGGGTTTGATCAATCTGTTGGTGGTGATCAACATGTTTTTGTGCTGAAAAGTGGCAAAGGGCCCTCATTTTAACTTTGTTTTGCATTCAGAGATGGCCTGTGGTTTTCCACCATTCTAACTTTTTTCTAAAAAAAAATACTTGGCTGTGGAATGATTACTGTCACTTTACATCTGTGCTTGGCCATGCCTCTTTTCTGTTATTTATAGAAATTGAGCTTTCAACATCACTTGTTAAACATTGCAAGTGAATGCAGTTGTGCTTGTTTATTTATCTTTGACATCAGCGTTTATCGATTACTGAGATTGTAAATATTTTTAGCTGCAAAGATGTGAAATGCCGCAGAAATGTGAATACAGCAGAATTGATTTCTGCAGAAGCAGCCTGAAATACTTGTTCTTTGTTGGTTGTGAAATTTTAGATATTCAGAAATGCATTGGACTCCAAACATCTTGATATGCAGAAATGAATTGAAAAGGAAAAAACTAAAAATCAATCTGTAGCTGTTACTAAGAAAGCTTAAAATGGAATTCTAGAGGGAAAATGGGACAAAGAAAGATTAGAAGATAAATATCAGCATCAAATCTATACATGTTAATAAGAATGCTCAAAGAAGTGAATAAATAGGAGAAAATGAGGCATAGCAAAGATTGGAAAATCACAGGCAATATACCATAATATATGTATATATATATATATATATATATTTCAACGTATGCTTTAAATATGGACATATGAACATATGTTTGAGAATTGCAAATGGCAGAAAGTATTTTCTTCATTCCCATGTAATAATAATTAAAAAAAAAAAAAAACAAATGAAACTCAAAGATAAATGGAAATTCTAAAATTAATATTTGAATTGAAAATTTTAATTCTTGTTTAAAAGAACAATTGAATGACTTTGTTTTTGCCAAATTTATTGTTGTGATATTTGCCTTTTGTATGAGTATTGGGCAATCATCTTTGATATTTATCGAGCAATATTTTTTTAAAATATTTTTGTAACTGTTTTTAAAGAATTGTCAAACTAGAAACCGTGGGCTACTTCACTGGTAACTACCTATGTTTGTGATTGAGAAGTCTCGATTCGAGCATCTCAAATTACAATTTAATTTCTCTGGATTCCTGAGGGAGTTCTATGTGAAGAATATCTCTCACTCTACCCTCTAAAACCTGCTTTATCTTTTACTTTGTCACTTGTCAACTATAAAAAAAAAAAAAATTGTCAAACCAATGTTTCATGTTTGGTTTTTAAAGTTTGAGGGAGAATGCGGGAATATATTTTAGTATTATTAGAAGAATCAATGTTTAAGTTTTGGTAATTTGTTTAAAATTAGTTATCAGTAATTTGTTATGTTTTATATTATTATTTTTATTAAATAAAGTGTATATTTATAAATATTCTAGTACACATATAATGTGCACTATTCGAAGATAATTCCATATAACATTCTAAAGAAAGATGATGATCTAACAATACTAGTGAAACTCTTGAGTAACACCAAAATTTAGAGACAAAGGATCTGGATTTATTTCTTTATATATTTAAACTTATCTTTTAAGAGCTTTGAACTAGTCTAGCAAAAAAAAAAACAAAAAAACAAAAAAACAAAAACAAAACAAAACAAAAGTAATATAAAAATAAAAAAGGTCTTCCAACTCAAATCTCACTTCTCTACTTCCATTTAGTCATGTGGAATATTTGCACTTTGTGACAAGACACAACTAGAGGAAGTTTCTTGCCTTGTTAGATTAAATAAATCAAAAGATTGTCAAAGAAAAATCTAAGATAACATAACCAATCATTAAATAAAATTTTTACTTATATTAATAATGTATCAATTAGAATAATGATGTATATTACTCTCTGTTTGGTATTGCAAAGAGGAAAGATTTTTTTTTAAAAAAAAAAAATGTAAATCATTAGCATGAAGATGTTTTTTACTCTTCAATATTACCTTAAAAACATGAAGGAAAAAAAAATTTCTACTAAAAAGTTTGTGCACTTGTGTAATATACATCCATACATCTTTTTTTTCTGTTAGAAAAGTATTACTTCAATTTAAACCAAATCTGAATTATTTACATGTAAAACATAATTCATTATTATGAATAGTTTAAAAATAATTATTAAATATAAATAATACAAATTAGATTAAAATTGTGAATATTAGACTCCTAACATGTAATGTAAAGATTTCTCCAAGCCCTCAAGTGCAAAAATAGAAGGGAGTTTGACTGCAAGATTCATCCGTCGAGCAGAAATAAAAGTTACCTTTTGTGATATGATATTCCCAAGTGGAAAGACAGTTGCTCAACTGATAAAAATGACTTTAAAAATGTTATAAAATAAAAAAAAAAATTAAAAAGAACTTGAAACCGTGAAGCCTGAGACATGTGTTGGTATTATCCTTAAGAGTTTACCCATCCAAGACGTGAAACTTCTCAATGAATTGGTTAGGATTAAGAATAGCAAAAGAATGAAAATAACTTTAAAAAATAAACCAAAAGTACGGGCAATGTATATATTTAAAAATACTAAATCATCATGTGCATATATCTGAAAATAGTTAAAGTTAAACGTTTAAAAATTTGAAAATTATAAGGTTAAAATTGAGGAGGGTAATTATGATTGTAATCAAGTAATAAATAATAATAATAGATACAAATAAAAGATAATGTAATTCCCAATTAATGCCATCACTAAATAGTAATATTAGAATTAAATATGGAAATGAATAAAAAAATTAAGCTATCAAAAGGTAATAATTTAAAATTAAAAATTATAATCAGTTAAAGAATTAATCAAAATTAAACATATTAGAATTAATTCAAAACTTTTGAAATATCTTTAAAATTATACAACAAGGAGTACCACGTTAATGTTCTCTAAACCTGCATTCACATCAACATGAAGGTTTGGCATTTTGATGCTGGCTTTTCACCATGTTTATTTTCAAGGGTTGAGTTCATTCATTAAAGGGGTAAGTTACATAGTTCAGCTCACATATCAGTGTATGTGTTTTATACTTTTATTGTTTGTCACAATATCCATGAAAATTCTCAAATTAAACAACTCCAATATATATATATATAATCTATAAATGTTCATATTAATAGGTGGTTTTTGATCTAACAATTGTGCACTGTGTTTTAAATAGTATTTTTGTACTTGTAAGTAATAGTACAATAAAAAGTGAGATGTAAAGTATCTTGATCTGAAACATCTAATCAATTTTTGCACAGTATCTTAACAAATCTGAACCGTACAATCCTATTTTGACTAACTGTTAAATTTTAATCCAACCGTTATGCACTGTGTTTTAAATAGTATTACTATACTTATAAATAATAACACATTAAAAAGTATAGGATGTACAATATTTTAATTTGAACCATCTAATCAATTTTTACACACCATCTTAATAAATCTGAATCAACAAAATATAACTAATCAACCCAAAACTAAACCCTAATTAACCCTCATTAGCTCTCATTGTACTCCCCCATATATATTGTGCCATGATATATATAGCAAATACGTCAGCTACGAATGTCCACACATATTACAAAAATTTGATAAAATAGAAGCAAGTTATGTCTAACAAAAATTTAGAAAATCCAGAAGAAAAAACTATAGTAAAAAATATAGATCATATTAGAAGATTTTCTGTGTTCAATCATTTTAAATTTATGAACCAAATTAATAAACATCAAAAAAGAAAAGAAGTAACTTATACAATTGAAGAACATCAAAATAAAGCAAGAGAAATAAATATTAAATTAATCCCAGGAGAAGAATTGTATAAATATGGAATATTCGAAACAAAAATAAAAATATATGAACATTATCATGAAATAGAAATATGTTGTACAAGTAATGAAAAACAAATCATATTAGATTTAATAACAGAAGAATCATACAACAAACTATTATATTCAGGATATACATTAATACATTTAGGCCTCTTAATGTTAGGAGTAATAAGATTACATAAAAAAGGATTAGGAACAAAAATTTTATTAAGCTTAGTAGACACAAGACAAATTCAAAATATGACTAAAGCAACAATAGAATCCATGGAAGTGGATCTAAATATTGATAATCCAGAAATCATATATATGACCCCAAATTTTTTAGTACCACTTGAAACATTTTATAAACATATATTCGCTATATAAATATATCATGGCAATCCTTAAAAAGATTAGTCAAAATAGTTCATATTCTTAATACACAATGAGCCGAGAATAAAACATGGTAATCAATATGACATCCTCAATGAGCCCATTGCACCACCACCTTTGAATTCCACGGAACTTCACTTCCCGTTCTTTTCCATTACACAACCCCACCACTTCCCAAAATCATGTCCAGATTCATTGTTTCCCAAAATCACTTCCCGATACTTCCTCCCACTTTCGAACTCGTCTTTAAAACGCCCGCCATCGTCCCGATTCTTTCCCGCCATCGCACACGAATCTCCAGCGAGGGCTATTCCCGGAATAAACTTCTCCCGTTTCCCGAAATACCCCTCCCAATGGCATCCATGGCGGCTCATCACCCCCAAACCCTCAATCGATCCCAAACCCTTCGAGTGCCCCAAAGGACCTCGATTTCTCGAATCTCTACCGCTCCGGTGCGGCGGAGAGCACCCGGTGGTGGCCGGATTTCTTGTAGCTTGATCGAGCCGGATGGAGGGAAGCTGGTGGAGCTTGTGGTTTCCGATGAGCCGGCGAGGGAAACGAGGAGGCGGGAGGCGGCGGCGTACCCTAGAGTTCGGCTGTCGAGGACCGAAGTTCAGTGGGTGCATGTGCTGAGCGAGGGGTGGGCGAGTCCTCTGCGAGGGTTCATGAGGGAAGCTGAGTTCCTCCAAACCCTTCATTTTAATTCTCTCCAGCTTGAAGATGGCTCCCGTGTCAACATGTCGTTACCGATTGTGCTCGCCATTGATGATTTGCAGAAGCGTGAGATTGGGGAACATCGCAAGGTCGCCCTCGTCGATTGGAATGATCGGCTGATCGCCATTTTGAACGAGTAAGCAATTTTATTTTCGTTTCTTTGTTGATTTCTGTGAATTGATGGGATATTAGCTTCCAATTTGCACTGATTATTCAAATTATTGGTCAAATTACCATCTTTTTTTCCCTAGTGCTGTTGGGTATTTCATGAAAAATCGAATTTTTATTTTAAGATTCTGGCAATTTATTAATATTATGTGCTCGAAGTTTGTTTGATTGGTTGTAGGAATGAATTGAATAGCTAAAATCATGGAAACATAGATGTACATTCCTGTTCTAGAGAAGATATGATCTTGGATAGCTGTGCGTGTAATGCATATTTAGCTAATTGAAGTTACTGAAGCGATGGATAGTTTCATTCGTTAATGAAGATTTTGCCATTGTCTGCTTTGGCAGAATGTGAGCCTCTTCATTGATCATTTTTAGTTTTTGTCGAATTTGGTGCTGAACAGAGTACTTCCTTTCTCATTGTGCTCCTTTTTAAACTTCCTCAACCTCAAATTTATTGTACATTTTTTTTTAGGGTATTAACTATGTATCTAAGAGTTTGATGTTGCAAGTTCTATTTGATCTTTCAAACAATAGTTATTCCTCAATTTTTTACTACTTGAAAAGATTGTCTTCCTATTATTTATTTATTTATTTTTAATATAGTTATCCTTCTTGCTCTTGCATTTTCTAATTGGATCTTATTTCAGCTAGTTTTAAAATGACAAAACAAATGATGTGTTCTCAGGTTACCAAGAACTTATATAATTGTGTGCTAAAATTGTTTATTCTCATGTGTGACATAATTTTGGATCCTAATTTCTGTTTCAGCATTGAGATCTACAAACACAATAAAGAAGAGAGAATTGCAAGAACTTGGGGAACAACTGCCTCTGGACTGCCATATGTTGATGAAGCAATAGCCACTGCTGGAAACTGGCTGATTGGAGGAGATCTAGAGGTTATTGAACCAATTAAGTACCATGATGGTCTTGATCAGTATCGGCTATCCCCTGCAGAACTACGTGAAGAATTCTCTAGGCGCAATGCAGATGCAGTATTTGCTTTCCAGCTTAGGAATCCTGTACACAACGGGCATGCTTTACTCATGACTGACACAAGGAAACGGCTTCTAGAAATGGGCTACAAAAACCCAATTCTTCTGCTTCATCCATTGGGAGGCTATACAAAGGCGGATGATGTACCTCTTTGTTGGAGAATGAAACAGCATGAGAAGGTTCTCATACTCTCAAGTCTCAATTATTTAGCAAAATATAAGATATAGTAGCGTTAATGATGGCTGAGTCAGTGAGTCATGAATTTTTTTTAGAGTTATCTGATATCTACTTGATTGTTTTACTTTTGTCTGAACATTGCCACATGCCTGCTGACACATGCTCTGGTTATTGTTTAGTTTTTTAATGTAATTCTTGGAATATTTTGCAGGTACTTGAGGATGGTGTTCTTGACCCAGAGACAACAGTTGTTGCAATTTTCCCATCTCCCATGCATTATGCTGGACCAACTGAGGTGCAATGGCATGCTAAGGCTAGGATAAATGCTGGTGCCAACTTTTACATTGTGGGGAGAGATCCAGCTGGCATGAGTCACCCAACTGAGAAAAGGGACCTCTATGATGCCGATCATGGTAAGAAGGTGCTTAGTATGGCTCCTGGTCTCGAGAGGCTTAACATTCTGCCATTCAGGGTAAGTCTTCTTTGTAATGAGTACATAACCATTGCCTGTATGGACTCTAACTTAAGGACTAGGCTTCTTGATTGCTCGCTTACTGAAACATTTACATGAGATCCTGCATTATATGTTATCTTTTTTTTTCTTGTTATCATTAGATGATTGTTTCATAGTCCTGTTATGGAATGATATCTGCTGGCTAGAAGAATATTTTTTTTAATCAATTAGATTTGTGTCTTAATATTTCTTCTTGAATGTCCAAATTTAGACATACTTTGGTTCAGTGGCATATTGGTACATAACTGAAACATTTAGTTTGGAGCTTGAATTGTTGATCCATGTCTAAATCTATTTGTAACAAATGCAGGTTGCTGCCTATGATAAAAAACAGAAGAAAATGGCTTTCTTTGACCCTTCTAGGGCTCAAGATTTCGAATTCATCTCTGGCACCAAGGTAAATCTCCACTGAAGTCAATCATGTTTTGGCAAGTCTAATCAACTCTCCCATTGCTTCTGAACTACATTTGGCTTTGCTCCCCAGATGAGAACCCTGGCTAGAAACCGGCAATCTCCACCGGATGGATTCATGTGCCCTGGTGGATGGGAAGTACTCGTGGAATATTACGACAGTTTGGCTCCTGCAGAAGACCGAAAACCCAGAGAACCTGTCCCAGTCTAGAGCTGCACAAGACGAGCAACTCGGTGGATTGAACCGTGCTTGAGATTTTCATATGAGACATTTGCATACATGTGAGGGAAATGTACTTCTGATGAAAAACCACACGCTCATGACTTTGCTATTTATTTCTAGTGAATTTCATTATAAATTGATCATGACTGTCAAGTGATCAAGAATGTTTAGATTCTTATCTAAATTAATGTAGTAGAGTTTGTAAATGAAATCAATGTCTTGTTTCCAAGTTGAAATTAATCTCTTGTGCTCCATTGGTTGGTAATTTTTTTTTTTTTTCTAGTGATCCTGAAATTGCCTTTAAATGGCGAAGGAAGACAAAACTGTGCAACTTATTTTGGAATGAAGAGTGTGGCTCTTGCCATGGGATAATAATGCAATACCAATGTAAACGTTTGAATAGTAACCAATCACAAGGAATGCACCACTTTAATTCAAGTACAACCACAAGAAGCTGGTCTTCCATATTGAAATTTTCTTGAAACTCTATACGAACTAACGAGGTCCTTAAAAAGAAATTAAATCTAAGTACTCTATGATCCTGTACTTAAGCATGTACAGCAACAATTTAAGGCATGATTTCACCAATATTTATTTTCCCTTCTAAATGCAGGTATCTAGTCACAAAACCACTAATCAATTATATAATAATATCTCTAAAAGCAAGCTAAGTACATTTGGTTCAATACTTCTCTGGAGTAACATTACAATTAATCAACTCTCCACAACACTTAGTTCTATCAAGTACCAAAAAGAATATCAATTACTCTGCAATTAAAGTTTAGTACCTTATGAACATCATTAACTAAATTGACCATTTTTTCTTAAATTAATCGCACCTTCATATTCATGAACTTTTCTGAATAAGACTTGGAAAGAGTACTTGAGCAGTTAAACAGGTAATGATCAAAGTGTCAAGAAAAAGATATCCTTAAACAGAATTAAAAGATAAGAGAATGGAAGAAATGGGAGAGGAATATAACTACTTGAAAGATGATAGGATACATTAAGTTTATGCCCAAAAAAAAAAAAAAATACTTCAATGGTTATTTTCGTTCATGTACTTTACAAAAGTCATTAAATACAAACCACATATTGTCTAAACTCCATTCAACTCAAAAGCTTAAGAAAATAGGATAAAATCAAAGACTGACTTTGGTACATTAATATCTATTTTTTATCAACTTATTTAATATGGGTGTCTAGTTATATTCAATTCAAAAGCTTAAGCTAGTAGCATAAAAAAACTCAGGCTAATTTGTATAATAAAGTTCGTATTTACCAACTTAATTATTGATGAGGGATTATTAATTACTCTAATACTAGTATGCCTCCTCGCTAGCTATATATCCATGTTGTTAACAAGCAAACCTATTAAGTTCTAATACCATGCTAAACACAAAGCAAGCATACTTAACTCAAAAGCTAATAAGATGAGAGACACAAACTTAAATATTCATATTTAAACATGGACCAATTAATTACTCTAATATGCCTTCATGATAAGTGTTAGTATATCTCTTAATTAACTACCATGGTTGCAAACAAATAAATTAACCAAGCTCTTGCACATTGTTAGATATAAACTAAATACATTATTTAAACCCAATTTAACCCCAAAACTAATTAAGTCAATTGGATGAAAGACAATCTTACCCATATATATTTACCAATATAACTGCTGTGAAAATACATAATATGTTTGGTTTGATTTCTAGTAACAGTTTTTCACATTGTCAGCATCCTTGCAAATAATGGTAAGAGTTAACTAATTTTAAGCAATCTATTTTACTGTTGTTATATCTTGTATTGAAGTCATTGTAACCACATACTGTTAGAATGGCAACACCTTCATTGTCAAATCTTTTACTGTCTCTCAAGGCCATTGTTCTACTCAAACACATCGAAAAGAATTTGCCAAGGTGGAATCCGATAGATCGATATATAGATGCCTTTTGCACAACGATCTTTTGAACATGTGGAAGCATGAAGAAGAGATCTTTTGAAAATTTCGGCACTCTTTGAAAATTGACATAGTTAGCTTTAATTAAACTCATGTACTGCATGCCTCATGGTTTTTGGTTTTACTTTTATTTTTATGGATTGCAATGCACAAAACTAGATTTAATTTCTCATCTTATTAATTTAAGTTTTTGGGTTGAATTCAAATTAAATAATACATTTAATTTGTATCTAAAGAACTTATTTGGTTGATTCATTAGATAATTTACAATGTGCAGACTTAAAATATACTAACACCTATTAATATTGTAGTGACTATTTAACTCACTGCTGTTAAGTAGGAAGACATAGATCTTAATATAAAAACTTGGATCTTATCCAATTACTGAAGCTTTGTTTGAATCATGTTTGGGTAATGGACTTGGTTTGGCTCTTATTTAACTTGCATGCATGATATACATCAAAGTTTAATTAATTAGTTTATTTGTTTCTAAAATGAACTAGCGCAGATTGAAAGGGTAGAATAATTAATAATCTATATTATTAAGTTAGTAAATATATATGGATACAAATTTATAATAAGTTTGGATCTCTCATTCTTAAAGCTGAAACTTTTTAGGTTGTCATTTGATGTGCGATTCCAAATACATTATTATTTGATCTATTTTCTTCATTTCAAATTGTTTTTTAGTTTTTAAAATAACTTATAGAATATTAACATGGAAAATTCCAATTAGCTCAATGGGCTATATATATATATATATATATATATATATATATATATATATTATCATACACTTCCACCTACAATTCATGTCAATTGGGGAAGCATGCATTAATTTATTTGTTTCAGATTGTCTGTCAAACCACAGCCAAAATCACTTCCAGAGGTAAACAAACAAATAAATAAATAAATAAATAAATAAATAAATACAAGCACAATATTGAAGATTTTGCAAATAATAAGAAGAAGAAGAAGGAAATATATGTATATATATATATATATATATATATATATATATATATATATATATATTTATATTTTTTAGCACTTAGAGGTAATTTTCAAGGTTGGTATATATTGATTAGTTGTTTGTTTCATAACTATATTCATAGTACTTCATACTTGTACAACTACATTGTGTGCTGTTGAACATAAACTCAAGATGTTGCCAAGTGAAAAGGATAAATATGCTTAATTTAATTTCTTCCCTTATATTAATATTATTAATTCTCAAAGTCAATAGCATGCTGTTTGACAAAGAAACAAAAGTATGTTGGATGGAAGTGAAGACAAGATGCCATACTTATCTTATTAAACTGAAAGTAGAAGAAGAAAATTAAACATAACAATGAATAAGAATTTTAGAAGTTTGTCAGCATATGAAGCATGTGGTCAAGTCATGAAAATTTAGAAGGTAAATGTTCAGCATAGCCGTTACACCTAACCTCAAAAATATTGACTTTGAATGCAGATAAACTTGAAATTTGTTTCATAGATTTCTTAAACTTAAAGTATGGGAATAATAACTAGGAAAAGTAAAAAAAGAAAAGGTAAAATTGTTAGATCTAAGTTTCTTATAAACTGGATGCAAGAAAAAGATCAAAAAGAAAACTTCAATATAATGAAAACAAGTTTGAGGAAAGAAAAACTCACAGAGATTAAGAGTTCATTCAGTTCCCTTCATACAAGACTTGGATCTGTCTGTCAAGGATTAGCATAACAAGTAGAGATGTTATTATTAATATATATATATATATATATATATATATATATATTAGGGTTTTGATATGGTCCTATCTGCAGATGAAGCTGCAACATGATCTGATGTGTTTTCATCCTGATAATTATCAGGTGAGAACAACATGAAGATCAGATCAGGCTGGCAGCTTTAGCTGCAGGTGGCCATGCATGCACCTTAGAAAAATCCATCAATGAGAAACTCAAAAGATATAGATAGAAAAGAAGAAGAAGAAGAAGAAGAAGAAGAAGAAGAAGAAGAAGAGGTTTCTTGCTGATGATGTTGTTATTTGAGAAGGCAGGAAGAGGAAGAGGAGAGAAGAAACTAAACAAGGGTTAGTGGTAGTTAAAAAGAGTTGTGGTCCCTTATTTAACAAAATTTAAATAGAAAAACAGGCCAAAAAAAAAGTGAAAACAAAGTCTATGTCCATTGCACCAACATGTAGGTTAGGGTTTCTTATGTTTACTATTTTATCTTGTTAGTTTTTTAGTTTATGGTGGACCACATCCTTGCATCTCCACCTATCAAAAGTGACATGCTTGTTTCTAGGGAGGAAAAGAAGGGAATAGAGAGGGGGAGGTGACATGTTTCTTTTTATAAAATTATTATTTATTAATCATTTCATAAGATTGACAAAAAAAATTATAAAGTTTTATAATAATGTTAATTTATATATATAAATATATAACCCATTCAAGTATTATTGGCATATAGTAGTTTTCAAAAATTGAAAGTAATTTTGAAAATAAATAAATGAAATTAAATGATCTTAGCATATTTAATCTTGTATTAATGGTTTTATATAAATAACTATAATTTATTAAAATTATATTATATATATTTCTTATTTTATAAAAAGGTGAATAACCCACATACTACATTATAATAAAAAAAGAGTTAACATTAGAAAAGTGCAAAACAAGAAGTAGACAGTCCACTAGAAGTGGAGACTGATATAACAAGTAAGAGCACCATGAAAACATAACAAAAAGGAACACATCTTCCTAGAATGAACAAACAACTTCGAAGGAATTGGGAATGAACATGCTCCCAGTTACTCTTTTCATATAATTTAGATGTTTTACAAATAAATTCACTTCATTTTATTTAAATGTGACCGTAGCAATATTGTAGATAGTGGAGAATCATTGTTCTCCACAAGTAAGTGTTTTGTCAGGGTCTTATCATAACCATGTTGAAAAACCTTGGGCTTGAGTAGTTTTAGCCCATGGTTTTGTGAGTGGTTTTGAGTTCCTTGGAGTCTATATAAGGCTCCTTAGTGTTTGTAAGATGGACACGCCCACCCTTGAATGAAATAAAGATCCTTAAGCTTGTATGTTAAATCCCTCTCTTGTTCTTTCATATATCTCTCTATCCATAAGCTTCTGACCCTAACCTTTACTTCACTTCGGGCCTTAGATCCTTAACCAAGACAAAGCCCAAAGTAAGTTGAAAGGCATCCCCCATTTTTAGTGGTATCAGAGCTTCGATTTCTTTCCCTTCCAACTTTCAGAGTTAAGACTTACCTCCACACTCTTTTCCCTTAAATGGAACCCTGTCCTCTGGCGGGTATTTTTGGTGCTCTCCAGTTCATCTTACCTCCTTATACCAGTCAGATCAACTCTTTTCCATATTATCCTAAATATTTATTTGAATAATATAACCAAGTAGAAGATTTTAAAAAGAGTAATGCTACACCCACCGAAACCATTGTCCGAACTTGCTTCTCGAATGACGTGGCTGGCCACGTGGCTCATCACACTCTCTCTCCTCATCAGCTCATTTCTTTCATTTAAATTTAAAAAAAAGGGTTAAAGCTCATCATCTTCATCCCCTTGCTCTCATCTATCCCTCCTCTTCACCTCGGTTCTCAAAGCTAGCCGCCATGACAAACCGCTGTTTTCCATACTCCGCCCTACTCCGATATCCCCTGCCTGACTTTCGCCATGCCCGATCTTGCCCTCGTGGTGACGCCTGCAACCTCAGCCATGGCGTCTTCGAGTCCTAGCTCCATCCCGTGCGTCACTCAACTCTGTAGAAAGATGACAACTATTTGGTGGGGGTTTCCTAGGTGGGTTGGACAATGGAGAGAAGGGGTTTCGATGTTAAGGAGAGGGATGCACTGAAGGTGTTCAACGATTTGTTTAGTGCTTTGGAGAGGATGGAGTTGGCCGAGCGCCGCAGTGCTGTTTTCTCATGAAAAATCATTTTTGTTTTTTTTAGTGTTTTTTGTGCTTCATTAGGATCAAGATTTGGTCACAATTTTGAGTAAATTCAAAGATTCTAGAACTTACAGTTAGGAATTTGTTATGAGTTCCTATTTGCTATTTATGAGTGTGAATTTTGGATTTATTTGTTGGATTTGTTAATTGTTATTTACTTGTTTGGATTTTGGATTTATTTGTTGGATTTGTTGGATTTATTTATGAGTTCGTATTTGCTTTCAAAAATTATGGCATTCTAGGATCTATTAATGGCATCAAAGAAACACTCCTGGGGAAACAAATGGAAGCATTGGAAATGATATTCTTTTCTATGAAAGAAACAATGTAAGATTGGTTTTCATAGTTCAAATTTTTTTCTTTCTGCCCCTAAGAATGGTTTGTACCAATTATTGGTATTTTTGCTCTAGAAAAAAAGAAAAAAAATCTGATCTTTGGAAAAAATTTTCACCATTGTCAAGGCTTGATGTTTCATTGCGCATTATCTTGATACTTAAGAGCAATTATAGGCTGTGTGAATAAGAATCAATTTCATCAAATATCCTAAATTATGTCCCAATGAATTAAAAAAAATTGGCAGCACAAGTATGGCAATAACAAAGCAATGTTGATAAGTAAAATTTAATCAAAATTTAAACCCACAAACATCCAGAGTTATAATAACCTCGCACCTTAGACACCCTAAACTTTCACACAGACATCACAAAGTTTTACAGACACCCACAGACATCCCAAAGTTTCACACCACAGTTATAATAAACTGAATGCAGAAGAAGAAATCATTTAAAGCTTGTATAATAAACTGAATGCAGAACATCATAAACCCAATCACATGATGTTAACTCAATGGCAATTCAGTTTATTATAAACAATGGCCAATCAGTTTATTATAAACAATGACAATTCAGTTTATTATAAACAAGGATTTAGAACTGCCATCACAAACTGTGTGTATGAATTGTTTATAAACTCAACGACAGTTCAATGACCATTGTTTATTATAAACAATTCATACACAAAGTAAACAATGACAGTTCTTAATCAAAACTTAAATAAATGACTCATAAAACAATTGATCCTGAACTTTATACATAACACATTCATGTGTTTAATACATAACACATTGATCTAGAACTTTATACATAACTCATAAATCAACATGTACAACTTATTTAATATTACACTAAACAAAATTGAAGATAAAAACAAACTGCCAGAACAATTGATACATAACACATTCATGCATTTAATACACATAACGCACACAAGTTAAGACTTCCATAACATTTCATTGGAAGACAAACCAACATAACATATTATGCCAAACCACCATAGTAAGCCAAAAAAACATATAAACAAAAACTTGGGATATTATGCTGAACATAGGCCAAACAAAACTGCCAAAACAATTTGATTTCCATTTAACCAGCATATTACCAAAGCAATGCCCTGTATCACAAAAACAACATCTTAAAGAAAAATCCAACAAGAAAAGAACACACCAATAAGAAAAAACTGATATAACTTACACAGACTAGTCCATTCCTAGGGCACAATATAGAAACCCTGTCATTCTTATTGTTGTAACTGCATCACCTTAAACACCAGAAAATATAAGAAGAAAAACAATGAGAAAATGAAACAATATCCATAATATATACCATTGACATTGAACCAATATTTACTAGTCAATGTAAATTTTGTTTACATGTGAAGAAGTATCAAGGATATGATTTTGTGAATTGAAGCTATCAACAGGCATAGTCATTACATCTACATGAGAATTCGAATTCACCTAAAAAGAACAAAATATAATTCAATATATTAAAAATATTTTGTGCAATATCAAGATCATTATAAAGTAAATAACTAAAGATTACCACACCCTTGCGTACACAATTCAACTTGTATGTTATTTTGAGCTTGTATGTTCTTTTTGTTTGAGTTTTCTGAAATCAACAACATTAATTTTAAACCATAAAAATAGTTATATAGCTGAAATAAAATGATGTAAAATATAAGTACCTTTCTTTTATTTCTAATGATTAGTTCTTCAACTTTTGACTTCTTTCTCTTTGATGATGGCCGGCCCTTACTCCGTACTTTTAAAGGAGTTAGGAATTTTGTGGTTGAAGATGTAATTTGATGGTGCTCATGGCCTTCTTCCAAAAATATTGGTGACACAACTTGATCTGAATGGCTCACCCAATAGTTTGTATCATCCATAAGCTTGTCTATTGCGATGTCCACAGATTTAATCAAGAAATGATATTTTTCATTGGATTCTATGGCAATTTCAGCAGATTTAGAAAAATGAGAACATAATTTGCTGTGACGTGCTTTTTGTTTATTGGTTTGTGCATCATCATAACAATTCCTCACATAAGTATGCTTCCATTTAGTATCTTTTCTCCACCGGGGTAAAATATATCGAGATGGAATCTCTTTCACATTCTTTTCAATAAGAACTTTGCATATATGTCTACACAAAATTCCTCTAAATTCAAATAGATGACATGAACATTTAATATCAAATTCAATCTCGTTGTAAGAAATGTTAAATGCCACTTGCCTTCTAAGTTTGCCATCTTTCCCTCTAAAAATGTCAGTCACTTGAAATGTGCATGTTTGCCCATCTGAATTGGTAAATGTGAGATTGCAATATAACATTCCCTGTAACTCATCTTGGAACAACTTAAAAATTTCATTGGTGTAGGTTTCTTGTAGTTGCTTCTCAAAATGACAATCAGTTATCATCGGAAAGCTTGTATTGAATGAAGCAAAATCAGCATTGTTTTCTTTCTCGATCTTACTTTTTATGCATTATCATATTGCTCTACAAATTGTTTGAGAGATGTTGTTGGACCAACATAACCATCAAAAAAAGAATTTATACTTTCACTTCTTTGGGTTGTAGACATTCCAACCCAAAAAACTCTTTTAACATACACCGGAGCCCATCGTTGACGATTCATGTATAAAGAATTCAGCCACTCATTTTTTTCAATGTTATAATCCTTAATCATCTTCAACCAAATATCTTCAAATTCTTGAGTATGTTGTACCTCATAAACAATACTTTTCAAAACTTTATTTAATTCTTTATAATGGGGTATCCCCCAAGACTCTTAGGGACCTTCTTCATAATATGTCAAAGACAAAGACGATGATAAGAATTTGGGAAGACTGCCCTAACTGCACCTTGAATGGCCATACACTGATATGTAATTATTGCCTTAGGAGCCTTTCCTGACATGCATTCTAACCATGTTCTAAATAACCAAATATAAGTTTCTGTATCTTTCTTTGATAACAAACCATATCCAAATAGTATAGTTTGCATGGTGATTTACTCCAACAAATGGAGCAAAGGGCATATCATACTTATTTGTTAGATATGTTGTGTCAAATGATATAACATCACCAAAAGCTTCGTAGACTGCTATAAATCTTGCATCTGCCCAAAACACATTTCGTAGTCTGCCTTCCTCATCCATATCAATCAAATGAAAAAAATTTGAATTTCTCCTTTGCATGCGAGAAAAATAATTGGCGAGAGCTTCTGCATCCCCAACACCAAGCTTGAACTGTCTTGCTTTTGCAATGTAGTTTCGACAATCTTTTTCTGTATATGTTAGATTTTCATATCCACTACTTTCAACCGCTAAAGAATGAAAATTCTTCCTCAAACCAATACCTACTTGGTCATTTAATTCAAGCCTTCTCTTCACATATGCAACCAATTTTTTGTTGCATTTTTGAAATCGAGATTTTTGGGGACTTAGTGCATGATTATGCTCAAAATGAGTATGAGAAATAGTACAACGCCCATCATTACCAACAATAATATTAATCCGAGCTTAGCAATTTGTTTTGGTGGATAGCCTAGGATTGAAAGAATTTTTGGCAGTAGATATTCTTTTACCACCACGTACACATGCAAGTGTGTAATATTTGATTTTTCCATCTTCTCCTGATTTTGTTGTTCTTTTTGTAACGCCTCTTGCTGAGCATACTTAACATAAAGATTGTAAACTTCTTCTTTAGAATAAAAAACCATGCCTGCCTTTGGAATTATTTTTTTCACAATGTGAATCTTCCATATCTACCATTTTTTCCTTCTCTTTATTTGAGGTTTCAAAACTAGAAGACCTGACTTCTACCTCATTTAGGTTCTGTAATTTTGCCATATTACTACTGGTTCTATTAAATTGCCATGTAGAAATCAGCAAAAAGTTATCCAACTAAGCCCAATCACATGAAGCAGGATCACCATTCCTGACAACTTTTCTATCAATTGAAATTACTTGCAAGGATATGACTCTAAAGAATTAAGCACCATGTTATATTGATGCCTTAATTTATGGACTACCAACAATTATCAAAATAAATTATTTGAAGCTGGACATATTAATTCCCATTTTCAGTGCATGCTTATATAAATCAGAAATTAAAATAGGAATTGTGAAGGTAGGTTAGAACAGTTAACTTTCTTAAAAAAACGAGTTATCACAAATATAAAGGAAAGCACATGTTCTACATATTCATGGAATATGGTAGCATGACTTATGAAACAAACTGCCAATACTCATATGGCAATATTGCTTATAAAAAAAGATTAAATATCAAATATCAACATGAACAGTCAATAATAATCACAAGGTAGCATTGCTACAAGGCATCACAAGAACAAAAGGTTGCTTATAAGGTAGACGCTTAAGAAAGATTTACAGGCGCCAGCCCGCTCAAGGTTTGAAACTCATCAAATAGTTTGAATTCCATAATTGCTTAAACAAAATCAAGCCAATCAAAGACAAAAACAGGCCACATCCCAGATCCATGACATGGTCCAGTTTATTTAGCAAGCATAAAAATGTAACACAAATAACTTAATTTAATAATTTCCATTATAACCAAAAGACAAAGAAAACATCCAGCCCCAGTCCTGGTGATGAAAATAAGTATACTTGGAACATATCCATTTCATGATATGTTAGGTTTCAATATGACATATCCTATAGCAAAAGAACCTAAAAGAAAGGAGAACACAAAAGCATAGCAGCAAGAGATAGAGATCATTAAAGCATTTATAGAACCAATCCCCAAAATGAAGATATATACCTTGATGAATTCCTTATCAAAAACAGCTTCAGCCTCAAAATCTAGGGCCGAATTTCCAACCAATGGCAACGAGCACTGCACAAAAAATTGCAAAAATCAACAAGAAAAACCTCACATCCTCAAACCGAAGGCCAATGAGCACCAACACAATGAAGAAACGAGGGAAATTAGAGAGAAAGGAAGGAGATAGGGATGGATTCCTCTTACGGCTTTGACGACGAAGCTTTGATTCAAGGGTCTTTGGATGGAGGTCAAGCGGGGAGATCGAGGACACGCAGTGCTATACCTCAAGCCATGGAAGGACTTGGGGATGGCAATGGACTAGGAGCAAGGATGGAGAGTTGCTTTTCAGCCCGTGAAGAGAGAGAGTAGAATTATGTTTGTTAGGAGAGAGAATGAGTGGGTGAGCTATGTGGCCAGCCACGTCATTCGGGAAGTTAGTTCGGGCAATGGTTTCGGTGGGTGTAGCATTACTCTTTTAAAAAATGCACACATAAATTTGAACAATTTAAGATAAATTTTAAATCAAAATGTGATAAATATTATATATTCTATATAACAAGACAGAGCAATTTGTAAAAAATGGGAATCATCTTTATGTTGAAAATGTGTTTTAAATTTTTATAATTTTAATTTTGAAGAACAAAAAATTGAAAGATCCAATAACATAACAAATAAAGATAAGGAAATAATAGAACAATTATTAAAAAGAATAAAAATTTTAGAAGAAGAAATTTACAAGTTACAAGAAGAATTAAAAAAATACAAAAGCCAAAGGGAAAAACATCAAAATAATGAAAAATGGGACGCACAGTAAAAAGTTGGATGCACAATGATTGCATTTGAACCGTCCAATCTTTACATGCAAACACCATACCAATCTGTTCAGCCGAAATACACTCCTTCGTTACTGTTGTGAGCATTATTCATCAACCCCATCTCTCCCTATCTGTCTCTTCCTTAACATCTCTCTAATTTTTTAAACTCTGAGGATGTTCTCGTGAACGTTCCTAGAGTACATTTGCTCATATATATATATATATATATATATATAATTGCAAATATGATAATAGATTGAAATTTAAAATTGAAAAAGAAAAGGACCAAGGACATTTTTAACATTGACAAAGGAGTTTCCTTACAATGAATATATTCCAACGTGAAAGAGAAGTTCATTCTATGTTATAATATATAATGCCATGGAAACTTTGTTTACCCTCTAATCAAATATACACTTAAATAATCTCTTTACTTTTGTTGTGTTTTGAGGGGCACACAGAAATTTCATATTCAATTAACATCTGCCTTTTGCTTTCTATAATAGTGAACATTAAACTTTTGGTTTCTTTCCATTTCTCTCTAATTATAAAATTTTTTCCTCTAAAAAATGTTTGAGTTTTTTTCTATCTTATTCTCTATCTCAGAAAAGTTGTTAATTTATATTAAAGTTGGTAATACAAATTTACCCATTAAAAAATATTGGTGATATTCTATCAACACAAGTGCTTAAAAGATTAACATTTGAGTTATTTTCTACAAATCTTTCATCTTCATTGCTTTTTGTTAAGAGGTGAAGAAATGTTTCTCATCCTAGCTATATAAGAAATTAATTTTAGTAGAAAGAAATTCTATTGATGGTAGTTAAAACATGCGAAAACAAAGCTTTAACCGTATGATCCTTCCATCACCCCAAAATGAAAGGGATCCTACCAAAAAATATTTATACAGAGGTAGATCTTTAAGGTTCAATATCAATTTTATTACAGCCTGGTATCAATAGCAACAAACATATAATGTAAATGTGGAAAATGTTAAGCAAACTTCACAAGGTATAAAATATCCTTTTTATTAATGTGTGAGAAACCTTGTAGAGTGGTATAGCAATGCATTTCTTTCTCTTGATAGTGAATTTAAGCTCTTTGATTTGTCCTTGGATGTAGTGGCTTTTTAAGGTCAAAACATGAATATCCTTGTGTATTCTCTTTATTATGTTGTTGCTCTTCTTTCTTGTTTCTTTGTCCCTCTTAGAGGTGGCAATTTAGCTTAAAAAAATGGAAAGAATTCTTCTCATATAAAAAAAATCATATAATTGAATAGCAAAAGTACTATTCAATCCTACTCTAGATTTATGCCTTCTTAAACATATTAAAAAATATTAAACAATTATGTTTAATCTTTTCATACAAAAACATTAGTTCGGTTTGAAAGAAATTCTCAGCATTTATTCAACTTTGATTTTTTTTTAATAATATAAATAAGCAACTACTGCACATTCTATTTATGCTTCAACTCAACCATTGTGGCTGTGGCAACTGTTAAAAATCACCTACACTTCGCATTGTGTATATTTAAAATATTTTATTTTAAACAAAAAATTAATGCTGTATACATTTAATCATTTTTTATATCAAAATCACATTATAATACATACACTATTTTAGTATAAAGCCTCTCTTTGGATCATCCAACCCATGCAAGTGTTGAAATAAAGATATGATTAAATCTGCAGTTATTTAAAGATGTAATTCATTAAAAAAACAGCTAAATCTTATCACACTTAATTGAATGTGATTATGAGAAATCCAAAGAAAGATAAAGGTTCATTTATTATATGTTTCTTCCATTTTTCTTCTTGTTGAACATGACAAATAGAATAACAAGTCATCATCCAAGTTAGTATGTTACAAGAAATGCAAGTTAAATAGACAAATATATTGGGGTTTTTTAGAAGTTATCACTTTGAATACTTTGAGCTTGTGAAGATACAATTTATATTAATTTTTTATATATAAAAAAACAGAAAGACATGGATCATAACACAAGGCTACTCTAACACTAGCTGTGTGATTAGAAAATTTGAATACAAGAGAAGAGTGAGAAGAGAGAGAAAGTAATACTTATTTTTCTGAGGTGGCTACAGAGTCTAAACATTTAATAATAGAAGCTGATAAGTAACAAGAGTTGAGGTTTAAATAGTTTGATTAAAATAACAAAGGAGGAATAAACTATGGAGTTTATGCAGGATCCAAGAGGGAGGAAGAGTAAAGAGATTCCAATGTCATAAACAGTATCAAAGAAGAGATTAATGTGCTGAAAAGTTGAAAACACAACAAATAATACAAAAATCAGAAATATTTATGTTTCATATCTTCAGATATTTGATCTGACAAGCCACAGCCACAAGTCTGCAAGAGACAAACCCTAACTTTGACTTCAAAACAGCTTTGGTACTTAACAATTCACTTTTTAATAAATTAAACACAATCTCTGAACTTTTTCTTTCACTGAATTCTTCAGATACCAAACCATACAACATCAAGTGCTTCATTTAAACAAATTCAGATACATAAAATGATCAGTGGAGAAGAGTCTCTGTGAGGTCACATCCAAGACAAGGATGAAAACTGAGTAGTGCTGCAAATCCAGGATCCTGAAAAGACAACACATTGAAAACATTGACAACCAAGTGATAAAGCATGGTAACTTAAAGAAGAAAAAAAATAATAAACAAAAAGAATATAATCAATCAATCAATCACAATGTTTCTGGTTTGTTGGATTAGGAACTCTGGTATTATTTTTGTTCTTCAGTGTCCAGTGATGGGAAGAAGTGAGGCTGTCAGAGCATGACCTAGAAAAGAATGACTGTAGCATTTTTACTGTAATGCAACAAAACTAGGAAGTTTTGTTTTGTTTTGTCACTCATTGCTAGATCATGCTGGCAGCTTCACTCATTCCCCTGGACAAAAGTTACCAAGAAGAAGCTCCACTCTTTCTCCATTCAACTCCACCATTAATCACACTTGGAAGTAAAATAAGGGACTAGCATTCCAAGAAAAACTTAATGTTAGGTCAACTACTAGTAGGAAATAAAAAACTAGAAGAAGTTTTCTCATGTTATTAGCATGAAAAACTGAGAAAAAACAAACCAACATAAACTGAAACCTACATGAAGCTTCATAGTGCAAGAAGAAAAACCAAAATGCTTGATAAAAAACAAGTAAAAGAATCATAAAACAACTTCCAAAACACTAAAACACCAAAACAACAAAATATTAGAAACATATATGCAGATAATTATTAGAGCTTATAACCCACAGTTCCCATATGTTCCTCTTCTCCTAACAACAAATATCTATAGAAACACAAAAAAGAACCATGACAACAAAAGAAATAAGAAGAAAAAGAAGAAGCTGGTAGGAATGAAGAAGCAGGGAAAAGAGAGATTTATAGAGGGGAGGGGAAGAGATGGGTGGGTAAAGAGCCATAAAGAAAGACACAGAGAGAGAGAGAGAGAGAGAGAGAGAGAGAGAGAGAGAGAGAGACAGAAGGGGTTAGAGTTAGGGTTAGGGTTAGGGTTTAGGAGGGTGCAGTGTAGGGGGGAAGCAAAGGATGGGAGCAAGACATAGGGGCCGTACCCCCATGCGGACGCAGATAGCGATAATTGGGTGGCTTAAAGCTCTCACCCACTAATTTCGAGAAACCCCTACTCTGTTGCATTATTAATATTATTATTAATATTAATATTTTTATTTTTTATTATATATATATATATTAGAATTATTTAAATATGTATATATATAAATATATTATTATTATTATTATAAGTATGTTGTTTTGTAGAGGGGACACATGGACAAAGACCGTTGAAGATGGACATGTTTCTTTGTTGTTGTATCTAATAACAAAGGACTTGGCTTCACGCGCGCTCTACGGAATGGTAGGGGGGAGGTGTGGTGTGCTCTCTTTCGGTGTTTAGTTATCAGGTTTCTTGGTAGGTTTTGAGTTGCTATTGGTTGGAGGAGAGTGCGGAGTTTTCTTTGGCTTTGTCTTTTTCTTTGCACTTTCGTCAACGGACTTGTTTCGTTTAAACGGTTCTTGTTTGACTGGTTTTCCCTTTAATTTTTTTCAATTTTCTTTTTTATATATCTTCTTCAAACTACGTCAATTCTGAAAAAAATAGTAATAAAATTTTATTTTTTAAAAAAAAATACTTCTGTTAATTAGGTTAAAAATAAAATTGGATTTTTTTTTTTTAATTTATGAAGAGAGAAGAAATAACAAAGAGAAGAGAAGAGTATGGTTTTATATTATTATATAAGAAAAGAAGGGAAAGGATTATGAAAGTGCTTTCATCAAAACAAAAGAAGGAAGGAAACACAAAACAATGGAAATGTTTTGTTTTGCTGTTTCTATTAATTATATAATATTAATGTTTAAAATTAAAAATATAATTGGTTACAGAAGCAATTGTTTAGATTTCAAATCACCATAACTCTTATACAAGTGGTTAAGTGTTTAACTATTTTTTAATATATGGTTGAAATATAATTAATAGAATATGTGTTTAAAGAGACTTATTTATGTTGTAAAAAAATCATAAAATTTTAAAAAATAATGCAAATTGTTTATATTCTGTAAAGGGAAATATTTTAATATATAAGTATAATTTATTTTTATTTTTTTGGTCAAATTATGGGTGTTTGCAGGGAAATGAAATAATAACTACCTTATTTTAGGGATATTTAAAAGATAATTATTATAAAAAATTACTTAGAACGTATGAAATTTGGAGGTTGGTTCATTTGTTGCAATTGAGTAATGAATTTTGTCACATGCCAACAAACTGGGAAGCTCTTTTTAAGTATTTTTTTAAATCTAAAATAATGTATTAAATAAAAAATCGAATTTTACATAGGGTCAAAGTGCTTTTAGTTTATGTACTCTGTACTAATCTTAAATACAAAGAGTAAAAAATTTTAAAAATCATGTGACTTATTAATTGAAATATTGACCAATATCAAGTCAATAATAATAATAATAATAATTATTATTATTATTATTATTATTACACAAGACTTATCAGTCTTGAGAATTACTTTTGTTATATACAAATTAGAAGAAAAATGATACAGCAACCACATTGATTTAAAAAAAAAAAAATTCCTCTCATTAATTTTTTTTTCTTGGAGAAAAAATTTCCATATAAAGAAAAGCTAAAATAAAAATAAATTAAAAAAACACTATTTGTGATTCTAATTGCACTTTTTACCCAAATCATGTTATGGTACTTTCACTTAGGCTTTGCATGATTCAGAGAAGAATTTTTAATAAGAAATCATTGAATCACATCTAAACCCAATTAAAGAATGAACTTGCATCCAAATTCAATGAGTTTTATTCACTTTTTGAACTTTCAGTCAAGAAAAGTGGCTTCTTAATTACTGTATTATTATGTCATTTTCTTTCTTGCCTTTTGCTTTTTGTCTCCCTCACATCTCATCTTTCATGATAATTTCATTTTGAAATAAAAATTATATATATATATATATGTTCATTTGCATAACAATTACCTCATATATTAATTTATTTTAGGTCATTGAATCACTGATTTCCTTAGAGCTATAAATCAGTCCAGAATTCAACTTAAAATCTTTTATTTAAAAAACACAAACCTCTGTTACTTAGACCAATCTTGTTTAATTATAATAAATAATTAATTTTTATGTAAATACACTTAATGTTTTAAAAAATACTGTTGTTTTGCATTATATTGAAAATAAAAAGAGATCACTGTTTATTTGAGAATAAAATTGTTGAGTGGATATTCTAATATAACTAAATTTAATAATTTTATACAATAATAAATTATAATATTTTTTCCATATTTATTTAATTAATGAAAATGTTTTACATAATTTATTATATATTTAAAATATAATTTAGGATTAAATTTAAAGAACTTCTTTTATTAACAATGAAGTAGAAATCAAATTTGATTAATATGACAGTCTTCTTAATCATTGATTAGTAATAATAATAATAATAATAATGATAATTCCAACGATCATTTGGTATATTGGAACATAATCTCTCTGCATAAGGCATTCATTTTGCTGAGGTGGTGAGTTTGGATTTTAACTACTGTAGGTGGAGGGTATAAATGTTGTAGAGCTCAACTTCTCATGTGTGCTGGTTTCTGATATGTGGTTTATTCACATTTGTTAAATAATAATAACAATAATAATAATAATAATAATAATAATAATAATAATAATAATAATAATAAAATGTCTCCAAATTAAGTAAAAACACTAGACAAGGATGGGAGCGGATGCACATGCAGTACTAAGATTGCATGCATATTTGGAAAAATTCATGTAATAATTCTACATGCATGCATGCATGACAAGCATCTTATGTATAAACCCTAGAAAAACCCTAGAATGAGAAAACCATTGGTGCATTGCCGCATTGGTGGTCCATGACTTCACCTCATTTTACAGCAGAGAGATTTAAAACAATGTGGTCCTACTCTTCCTTGCAAATGTTGCAGGACATTAAATTAAAATTTTTAAAAATTTACTTGGATACCCCTATAAAAATGGGTAAGCTAAAAAAAAAAAATTCATTATTTTTTATATATATGAAATATATTCTTTTGTATACCTTGATACTTCAAATAAAATAATAATTATTTATAGAGTTGATTCAAGTGGGTTTGAGTAATTTAAATACATAAGTTCGAGTTTGAAAACATTCGTTGAAATATGTTTACTACCACACAATATTCTTAATATCTCACTATAGATCAATTTAGAATTAGTGAATCCTAAGAAACTATGGATCAAAGGCTTACAAAAATAAAAAATAATAATTTAAAATTTTATAAAAAAATAAATTTATCTTTTATTGTTGTAATTTTCTTTTATATTTTTTCTAGGATGGATAAAAAAATGGGAAAAAGAAAGAAAGAAAGCATGAGGAATAAATTATTTTTTTGGGTGCTAAACAGGTGAAATGTCACCACACTTGTTTTGAAAAGATATGACACAAACTTTACGAGTTGTTTGTGGTTTTATTATATATAAAAACTTTCGGTTGATCTAGAGTGGTATGAAAACAAATAATAATTATTTATAGAATATATAAACAAATATGAGTTTTTTACTCACTTCTAATGGTGCATGGTAAAGCAAAATATATAAAGCAATATATATATATATATATATATATATATATATATATATATAATGTTGAATGCATGTTCAACTTTTTCTGAAGAAGAACAAACTTATAGATCATTTGTTAAATGAATGCGTCCAATGAGCACCAGTTCATGGTCATCAAAAGGATTGATCAAAGGGGGACCATTGGCACATGATCCTTTATCTCATGTTGCATTGCATGCTGCCATGGGATCTATTACCAGTTTTGGTTGTGAATTCCTAAAAAGTTTTGTCTCGATTGTGGCAAGATATAGTACAAGCAAGCAAGTAAGAAGGATAAGTTCTTGAAATTAATATATATATATATATATTAACATCTTTCATTTCTTGTCTCTTCTTTTTCTTTCTTTTTTCCTCTTCAATCCAAATACTATTGCTTATTACAAGTTTTTAACATATTATTATTGTAAAACATACTTCTAATGACAATTTAACTTTGAAACTTTTTTAACTAAAATTTAATTAATTTTTTTTTAAAAAAATAAATAAATGGAGCATATTAGTAACTAAACTTTTTTTTTCACAAAGGCTAAAGCAATTTTCTCTAATATTTTAAATCAAAGAACATGTTTAAAAAATCACATGAAATTCAACCTATCCTTTTGCATATTCGTATATATTGTTACCGTCACCAAATCTTTTTTTTAGAAAAGTAGATAAACCACGTTTAATTAAAAACTGTCACCAAATCTAGTCTAATTGCTGAATATTTAGTTTACATTTTAATATTAATGAGCTAAAAGAAATGATTTCTATGAAAAAATTTATATGAGCAATTGTTTATCTATGTATTCCAATAAAGTACAAGCTATTTTTCAGAAACTTTGAATACTAAAAAAATAAACTAGACAACTCAATCATTTTTTTTCAAATGAATTTTTTTTTTTCTCTTACATTAATGACTTGGGGAAATGATATATAATTCAAAGCCCCACTAAACTTCCAAACTTTAATTTTCGGCTGTCTCACCTTAGACGAGCAATTTTTTATACTAATAATTTCTATAGTATCTCAAATTACTCTTGGCTTACGTTTTCTTATTACCCACACTATGGAATCACAATTTTTTTTTAATAAAGTTGTAGTATATTAATAATAATAATACTTAGAAAAACATGGACAATAATCAGGCAACCTACAAATTGAGGAGTTTTCAGTGATCAAACCAAATTGAGGAGTTTTCAGTGATCAAACCTATAAAGATATTTTGTGTTTCCCTATTGCTTCCTTTCCCCTCTCGTATCTCGGAGTTTTGATTTCCCCCTTTAAGCTGAATGTGTCTCATTTTAAACTTCTTGTTGACCGTATCAACCATACCTGTGCTAGGTGGAAGAATCTCAAGCTTTCTTTAGCAGCCAAATCCACTTTGATTAATTCTTCTCTTCTTGCCATTCCCACCTATTATCTATTGGTCTATCCAATCCCTGACAGCATTCTCAAGGATATCACTAAAATTATTAGGAACTTCTTTTGGCATAAATCTGGCAATGGAAAGGGCATCCACGCAGTTTCTTGGAGTCGCATTACTGCTCAAAAAACTGAGGGGGGTCTTGCTATTCGAAACCTTTTAATTGTCAAACATTCTCTGAAGGCTAAATTTGTTTTCAATTACTTGAATTCTGATGACTTTATTTGGGTTCAAATTGCTCAACTTAAATATGGCTTCATTAATTTTTGGAAAGATTCTGTCCCTAGAAATTGCTCTTGGTCCTTCAAAGGTATTTACCAAACTGCATATGTTCTCAAGCCTTTTTGTGGGATTAAATCTGTTTACCCATCTATTACATCTTTCCTTTATGATTCTTGGTGTGGAGAGATTCCTCTTGCATTCAAACCGACATTCCTAAATATGCATTCTGATCTTGAATTATTTCTTTGCAATGATTTGTGTATTGACAATTGCTGGAATTATGGTTATCTTTATAACATATTTGGATCTCATGTTGATGATCTTCTTCCTAATATGAGTAACATTGATCACACTTGCAGCAATAAATGGGTTTGGACTCCTAAACCGACTAGTCCCAAGATCACTTCTACTGTTTATCATTTTCTTAATAACAATGGATCTGAGCCCTCCCTTTGGGCTGGGTGAAGCAAGATTTGGTCTCTCAAAGTCATGCCGAGAGTGAAGCATTTCTTATGGTTATTATTTAATGGCAGGCTTGCCACAGCTGAATTTCTCTACTCCATTAATCTGGGTCCTAGGAGGATGTGTATCCTTTGCAATCTTGACTTTGAGAATTCAGAACATCTTTTTCATACTTGCTGTAAAACACAGGGTCTCTGGGCCTCCATTTCCAACCTGCTTCATAAACAGATACTTTTTCCTGATGGCTTTGTCATGGGCAACTGGCTGGTGCAGGCCAATTTTTCTTTAAAAATTAAATTTGTTATTGCTTTAACTGTCTGGTTTCTTTGGAAAGCTAGGTGCGATGCCATTTTCAGAAATGCCAAACCAAATTATCAGATCATTGCTCATAAAGCTATTTCCTATGCCTCTAATTTGCATTGTGCTGGCAATGATTCGAGCAGGAAGATGATTATTAGTAACTTTTGTAATCTTGATGGGCCATTCCTCTTTTCAGCTTCAGTTTGGAATTGTTCTAACCAGGTTTGCAAGGGTGGCTTCTTTTTATCGTCTTCTAACTTTGTTGTTTCTTTTGCAGGCAGCCATGTTTACACTGCTGATAACCCATCTGCTGCTGAGTTATGCAATTTGGTCACTGCTTTACGGCTAGTCAATCAACACCATCTTAGAATGCAAATAATCTTCATTGCTGAGCCTAATATTTTGAGCCTGTTAAGGAACTCCATCAATGCTTGCTCCTGGCATTTTCGTTCTATGATCAATGAATGTAACAGACTCTTGATTGATGCTGGTTCTCCACGTCTATGTATTGTTCCTCGAATTTGGCTGAAAGTTGTTTCTAAGCTTGCTTCTCATGGCTCATGTCTTCATCAGCTTTCTTTCTTTCATTCTGGCCATGATCTGCCGCATTGGTTCATGAAAGTTTTTTTTGAAGCTGGATTTGTTCTCTAGTTTTTGAATTTTTATTCTGTTTAGTTTCCTCTAGTTTTCCATATTTTCTGTTAGTTTGTAATTTCTAGATTTTCAATAAAAGTCTTTGGGCTCCTTTCATAAAAAAAAAAAACCAAAACGTTCGCCATGACACGTCTCTTCGAATCCTTACGAAAGCACTGATCTCACAAGAAAAAAAGGACCTCATATCTGTCATTGACTCCTTGCCAAAATATAACTGCTTTTAATCCAAGAAACTTAACTTTGATTGGGTCTACTTTTGAGCTCTATAAATTCATCAGGTTCATCTTCAAGTATATACTAGGAAGCAATGGAGCAGGTCCCTCAACTTCAGATGCCCAGAGTGAAGCTGGGAACACAAGGACTAGAGGTTTTTCTCTGTTCCTTCCTCTGTGTGTGTGTGTGTGATTAACCGGTTTCATCTCATGTTGATATATGTTGTTGATAATAATATGATTAATATGTATAAATTTTCCAGGTTTCTAAGTTGGGTTTTGGATGTATGACACTGAGTGAAAGATACAACAAACCTCTACCAGAAGAAGAAGGGATAGCCTTCCTTAAGTATGTATTCAATCAAGGGATCACCTTCTTTGACACAGCTGATGTTTATGGACCTTATACTAATGAGATATTGTTTGCAATGCAAGTCCTAATTATTTTCTTAATTATATATATCAGTGAATGAGTTCATTATTTAGGAGAGAAAATTAAGTGAGGAAAAATTTGGTACTTGTAGGCATTGAAGGAGTTGCCTAGAGAGAAGATCCAATTGGCAACAAAATTTGGTGTTTTTCCTATTAAGAAAGGAGGTAAGGGGTTGAATGGGAAGCCAGAGTATGTGAGAGCTTGTTGTGAGGCCAGTCTCAAGAGACTCCAAGTGGACTATATTGATTTGTATTATCAGCATAGGGTTGATCAGACTGTTCCTATTGAGGAAACTGTGAGTCTCTATTCTCTAAATATATATATATATATATCAAGAGTTAATGATTAACTCATGATCATATATAATTATATCCATAATGATTGTATAGATTGGAGAATTGAAAAAGTTGGTGGAAGAAGGGAAAGTGAAGTACATTGGTTTATCAGAGGCTAGTCCAGATACAATCAGGCGTGCTCATGCAGTGCATCCCATTTCTGCAGTTCAAATGGAATGGTCTTTGTGGTCTCGTGATATTGAAGATGAGATTGTCCCACTTTGCAGGTTCAAATCAAGTTCAGAGACTTTTTTTTTTTTTTAGTTGTTTGAGATTTGTAACATGAAATTTTCTTTATAAAATATGTGCAGAGAGCTTGAAATAGGAATAGTACCATACAGTCCACTCGGCCGGGGATTTTTTGGTGGCAAAGGAGTTTTAGAAAGTGTTCATGAACACATCGTACGTATTATATATACATTACTACATAAGTAATATTTGATATCAGAGCTGTTATTCTCCTTAGTTTAATAATTAGCTAAATAAATATTTGCCAATAAATTTTAGGATCCACATCCAAGGTTTACTAGTGAGAACTTGGAGAAGAACAAAGCATTGTATGTGAGAGTTGAGAATTTGGCTAAGAAATATGAATGCAGCACTGCTCAACTAGCTTTGTCTTGGGTTCTCCATCAAGGAGATGATGTTGTTCCAATCCCTGGTAAGCATTTGATGAATTTCTAATATGAATATTTCTTTTTCATAACTTTTTTTTTTCATTGCTTGTTTCTTATGATTTCAGCAACAACTAAAATCAAGAACCTGGATAGTAACATCGGGGCATTACAAGTGAAGCTGACAGAGGATGACTGGAGAGAAATTTCTGATTTAATTCCTGTTGAAGAGGTTGCGGGTTCCAGGAGTTATGAGTTTGATGAATCATTTGGCTGGAAGCATGCAAATACACCACTTCCCACATCAGCTTGAGATTCAAGATCATGTTTTGGTTGCAGAATTAAGTTGAAGAAATGGAAACCAGTGTGTTTTGTTAGGATATTTTGATCACAGTATAATGTTGTAGTCATTAAGTATGTTGTTTTTCTTTTCAGAAATCAGAATGCTATGCCAAATCTTTGTAGTAATATTGGCATCTAATTGAATATGTTTATTTACTTATTATTATTATTATTATTATTATTTAAATGAATACATCACATACATTAAAAATAAAATAGAAGAGTGGAAGGAACATATTATAACAAGAGAGTACGATGAGAGAGCCCATTGAAGGTGGATGATTGGAAACAAAAAACAAATTAAACTAAAACCTCTGCTATACACAAAAGACAACTAATATTATAATACAATAATGACAAAATTTTTTAGGAGATTACAACAACGGGAGAGCTCACTAAAAATGGACGACTAGCAAAGAAAAAAGCAAACTGAACAAACACATCTTACAATATACAAAAGACGACAACTATTACAATACAACGTCGACAACAAAACTTACATGCTAAATAGGTGATGTGAGCTCTCTTAATTTTGAAGGATATGACCTAAACTTTAAGAGTTGTTTATGGTTTTAAATCTGTTATAAAAAAATTTTAGTCGACCTAGAATAGTATAAAAACAAACAAATAACAAAAATAATTTTTTTTACTCACTTTTAATGGGTAGTCAAGCAATATATATATATATATATATATATATATATATATATATATATATATATAATATTCAATGCATGTTCAACTAATTTTGATGAAGAACAAAGTACTAGATCATTTCGTTTGTTGTATATGTCCAATGAGCACCAGTTTATGATCATCAAGGTAGCGTTTGGTTAGATGTAGTTGAAAATACAGTAGATTTTTCAATCACGCATGTAGTTGTAAATTCCGAGTTGAAAAATGCAGGAGAGATCAAATTCTGGTGTTTGGTCTGATCAGAATTGAAAATGCCAGATTTCAAAAATTTTTGTGTTTGCTTTGTGAGGATTTGTAACTCGGATTTTGAAAAACATGTGTTTGGTTGGATGTATTTGTAGGATATAAACACCCTTGCTAAGGATGCTCCACCTTGGTCATTATTAAATTTAATTAATTATAAATACACAATTAATTGTTATTGATAGTAACCAAAATAATTATGCATATGATTGCTTAATTTAATATAAATTTATGTTTTCATTATAAATTATTATTATTTTTTATAATTATAAAAAATATATTACACTATTTATAATTTTTTATAGTGGAAATTGTCAAAAAAACCCTTTAAGTTTGTAAAATTGCCAAAAACACCCCGTTAGTTTTGCAATCCCTAAAACCCCCCTCTTTTTAAACTCTATGTTTTTCAAACCCCCAAACCCCTCAGAACGGATGTGAACGGAGTGAGTTTCAAATTTTATGGACGAAAATGCCCTCAGTATGGGGAGTCGTGGTCGCAGCCCTATCTCGGCGATTTGAGAGGAAGTGGGGTGGTTTTCCGTAGGGTAACCCCGAGAGACGAATTTATCGGAGCCGCTTATTTGCTTTTTTTCTCAACTCGCCTTCGCCTCTTCCATTCCAGTCGCCTCCGGTTGTCTCTACTGCGAAGCCTCCTAGATTTTGCAGCCTTTTTTTCCTTTCCACAGTATCTCAAAGGAGAAGTCCCCCGCGAACTAGTTGGCATTTCATCGCTTTGCAATCTAAGGTATCAATATGGTTTTTATGTTAACTGCTCACATAAAGAAAGATTTTTTTCGGTTTTGTTTTGTGTTCCTGCTTTTTGTTGGAAGATATCAAGTTTGCAGGGGGATTTCTACTGGGTTTTGTTAGTCTCGCCGAGATTTCTGGCTAGGGTTTTGTTTTGTTTTGCATTGTCTCAGATACACTATCGAAAAAGTTTTTTTCGATTGTTATGATTTGTGTAATATTTATAATGTACATTTCCCTTTTCATTTGATATGGTTGCGCTTTTACAAATGAGGTCGACGTTTAAGAAATGAGATGTTACGCTTTAAGTTTTGTTGTCGCTGCTTAAGTATTCTCGCCTCGCTTAATAAGATGGGTCTCTGCTTAACATTTGATATCTCTGCTTTAATAACCGAGAGGTTACCGCTTAAAACCTTAAATTTTGCGCTTAAACTTTTGTGAATACCGCATGTCGAATGTGTTGTTATTGTCGCAGTCGGGTGATTACGGCGGTCAACCTAGTTAATCGGGCGATGCTATTTGACACCGAGAGTGGAGACTTTAGTCGAATTGAAAAATAACACGACCCCTCGACACTCGGGAGATTATTCGACTGGGACACCGCTTACGCTGCTCATCGAGCTGGAAGCTATATACCAAGAGAGGGCCCTTCTTGATTCTCTTTTTGCAAAGGTACGATGGTCGCACTCAATAAATTCAGGATCGAGGAAAGCCCTCACCGAAGTTTCTGCACCTCAAGATGTGGCCCCTCGTTTCTGGTCTCATGCTATGCGATGGCGATGCAGCTGGTCTTTCGAAGAAGAAAACCCGGCCAACGCTCGAGCGAGGTATCTATCAAAAACCCACGAGACACACGTAGATTTCATCAAGAGCACTCGTGCAACTTGTTCGACAGAGGGAGAAGAAGATAATTTTGTTAAACTCCCCGATGGTGCACCTCATGGGTACGGGCCCTCTTCCCAAATACGCTCATGCTCTGGCTCCGAACCGATCGTTGATTATGTCGATGATCTACCGACCCATGGGGCGATACGCGACGGGCGCAGCGACGACAAGCGGCTTATGGAGGATATTCCACAAGCAACGCCGAGTGCAAGATAGATGCGCCGGGAAGAAGACCAACATAGGGTACATTAAGGGTTGCTCGGTCACGCTTAACGCCCTGGGTTTTACGAGATGACTGGAACGGGGAAGAAAGTCCGCTTCTGGGCAAGATCCCAAGGATGCTCGTACTACGGTGAAAGTACTTTCACCGAAGCAAGCGTACTCGTAGAAACCATCTTTGTCATCGCTCGATGGAAAAGAGGTAATAAATCATGGACAATGTTTAACATAAGTCTTTAATGTTTAAACATTTTATTTTACGCTTTAACTTTTTAGTATTTACCGCTTAACTATTATTCATACTCGGGTTTTAAATATTTTTGTTCTCCGCTTTAATTATATTCTATAACGTTTAAATATATAAACACTCGTTTAAATATAGTGTTTATAGTTTAAAATGAATGATTTCGCTGAAATTGTTTGGTTTACATATGTTAGTTTCTGAGATGGGTTCCGCCGACGTCAAGAAGAAATATTTGTCGAGCCAACCGACGGACGGATGCTATCGCTCTCGAACCACTTGCTCAAGGCGGTGATGAGAGGGCGCCTCTATCGCGGCGCTGGGCTGGACGCTGCTCTCCTACTTCCAGCCCCCACCACGCCGCATGCATTCCTCGACGCCGGAGAAGCCCTCCCCTACCCCTTTAGATTACAACAACCCCCTACCACGACAACGATAGTCCCCGATTATGGCGCACTCGACCATGGCAGCCCCTCCGACCGAGTGCCATGTCACCGGCGACATTAGGCGAAGATGTCACCGCGAACTCTTATGCGCAGCATGCCAGATATTGACGATCGAGTTTCTCGGCTTGTCGCTCTTGTTGAGGCACTCGAAGGACGCTTTCACAACCGGCCGCGCCATCCCTCCAAAGAACTCGAGCACCCGGACGAACGAGGCGCCGGAATTTGACGACGACGTACATCATCGGAAAGGTCATTCCAAGGCGGCTACATTCAAGAGACTTGCGAAAAAGAGGAGAACACATCGCTTTCCTCGTCTCCACCGCCGGCCGACGATGAAACAATAGCAACACCATCGTGGTCGACGTCGCTATCGAGTCTGCCGCCGCTGATAACGCGGGCCATGACGGTGGAGGACATCGAGATGATGTGCCGCTGCCGCGGTTGAGAAGGTCGTTAACTCTTCTTGATGAATCGATGGACCCGTGGAACCGGCCACGAGATCGCGGCATCAAAGATGAACACAATTCCTGAAGATCAAGAACAAGTTAAGGGTGTGTCTCCCAATGATGATGTTGTCAAGGCCACGGCTGAGAAGATCGTTGAACTCGTTGTCGTGGCCGTGGCGGTGGCCGACAGTATCGCATCCAAGCAGGACACAATTCCACCACAACAAGAACCATGTAAGGATGTGTTCATGCGGTCGATGCTCGCCGCCGCCGTCCCCTCGAGATCGGGAGCTGACACAATCCCGTAACAAGAACAACCATGTAAGGATGTGTTCTGCAGCTGATGCTCGCCGCCATCGTCCCCACATCGAAGGAAGATGATGCTGAAGACCCCGACCAAGCAACGAGAGAGATGATCAAGGCCAATAAAAAAATGGGACCGCACGTGCTCGAAAGCTTTTTATTTCAAGAAGAAGAAATGGGTTGGTCTCGTCGCGGTTTTAACAAATACGAAAGGTGAGTTGATGAGGATCTTCCTTAACTCGCTCTATGGACGGTAAGTTTAAAGTTTTTTTATGATATTGTTTAAAGGTTTTGTTATAGTGTTTAACGATTTTCTAATAGTGTTTAATGCCTTTTATGTTATCATTTACTTTGTCTCGCTTAACGCTTAATTATATATAATATCATGTAACAATTGATAATATCATTTAAATATTTACAATATGGTCTTATTATATCTCGTTATCGCTTTAACCTCAAAGACCGTCGGGTGGAAGAATGACGCCGTGAGCACCACACGCGACAAAATTATACACGCCGCTGAGGGGAAGGAGATGGTCATCGATGATGTGATGGACGCTCGTATGCATAATACAAAAAGTCGCCGAAAGCAAAGAGCCATATCCTTACAAGAAGCGCGCCCATCACCGATCGCTGGCATACTGCTTATGTCAAAAGCGTGACGACGCACATGAAACAATTATGGCTATGGTCGGGATGTCGTGCAACCTCGCATAAAGTTCAAATTATCATCCTCCCGATAATCATGAATGGCCACTTCCATGTCGTCGCTCCGGACAATGATAAACAAGAATACATGCATTATTCTTCATGTCCGGTACGATAAGGACGCTGGACATGGTAAGTTCTTTAATTATGTCTGATTAATATATGTTTGGTATTTAATCGGTATTCTAATCTCGACTTGCATATCTCGACAGCAGAATCTATTCGACAATTGTGTCGATATGGAGTTCGGCGAGTCGGCGACGATAGTAGCCGCCGTGCACGACTTGGAAACCCCACGCCTAAAAACAAGGAAGCGCCGATTGCGCACTGCCTACATCATGCGGTTTATCGAGCAATTATTTTGGGGTGAGAAGTTACGGCTACCGCAGACAGACGTTCCTTACCTCAGATTAAGGTATGTTACCCACATACTTAAGGAGGGGAGGGCAGCCGGTGTCCATGACAAAGGGGGGTCGTCACAAGCGGGTTAAATTTTGTTTTTGAAGAACATGTCCTATATATCTCAATATCAATTTTGTTTTCGAGTGTAAACCTAGACAAATTCAATTCATTGTTTTTGTTTTCGAAGAACATGACTTGTATATGTAAATGTAAATTTTGTTTGTTTTGAATTGTAAAGCGTGTTAAATTCCATTCGGCTCATTTCATTGTTTAATTTATGTTCTAATTGTGTACATTTCACTTTCATTGTTTAAATATACTATATATCGCTTTAAACATCGATTAAAAATATTTCAACTTACAGCTGTATCCGCTTTAAAAATAACAATGTCTCTGTTTAATTACATTCAATTCGGGTTAAAGAGTAAGAGTTTAAATAGGGAAAGTTGCCCATCAATACACAATGTTTCCCTGTCATCGTCGGCTTATTTACAATGCCTAGTCGGCGACAGCTTTCATCGCAAGATCGCCGACATGACCGGATCCATGGCACTGGCCGCAATGTAACTCGCGGACATCAAACAATCGCGACTCGATCCTCTTTTCGCCTAGGCCGCCCAGTGCGCTTCTCGCCACAGCGTGTCGCAGAACGAGCTCACGATTTCCGCCCCAAGGCCTCGCCATCGCCGGGTATGGGGAATATAGCTTCCTTAGTACGCCCAGCTTGTAATTGTCGATGGTGAAGTACCCGCTAATAAATCGACGTACGCTGGTGTCTGCTCGCATTATTGCAGCAAGAGTGTTTGCAAGGGATACCATAAACTTGCCACCTGCGACATGAACAAGTTCCGATGGTGAGATCTGACTGAGTTGTCGCGACCGGGTCGATCACTTCGTAATGATCATCGACACAATGACCAACACAAAGATTTCGGCTGTCCTCAACAATGATCTCTACATTCGAATGTATGTCTGGGCATAAGTAGGTCTCCCATTTGTTCGCTTGCTCACGCCCGGGTTACATAACATGCGCATCAACTTGAACCTGGCAAATAAGGTTAAACAAAGACAGTGATGGTTAAATAATTCGTAAACATGTTTGAACATTATTGTAAATATTTAAACGTAAGGATTAATATTTAAAGTCAGATAAGTGTAATTAAACAAAAGATTGAGAATGTTTAAAGGGCTGACACTAAATGTTAAGTGTAAAACCAACATTCGCAGACCTTATGGAGTCGACCATTTTCGTCACCGGTAAATGACGTGCTTCCTTGATCCAAGCATTGAACGACTCCGTGATGTTTGAATACATCTCACCCCAACGATCACCTCTCGAATGATAATTCGACCAATGTGCCATATCCGATTTATTAATCAACCAATGATGAGCTTCGGTGATGTGGCCCTGCAGCTCATTCACGGTATCATCGAAATCTTTAGCCGTGGATGCCCACGCAATGCGGAAGCATATAGACCAGCACTTCTCTCTCAATGACTTCCAAAGTCTGACATTGGCTTTCATAAAATTGGCCTCCAAATATCGAAGACAGTATGCATGTGGCGACGAAGGGAAAACTCTCGCAATTGCGCCACAAGGCCCTCGACCGTCCGACACGAAGGTAATTATCTCATGATAATCTCCATCCTCGTGATAAGGCATCGCCTAACTTAGATATCGAACCAAGTCCAATTGGCATCGGTCTCGCTGGTCGACTATACCAAGGCGACGTGGAAAAACCATTGTTTTCATCTTTCCCTGCGGCTCCCAAGAGTGTACCCCGATATTTTCCCTGTGAGGTGTGTACCATCGAGAAAACAGAAGCCGCCCCGCAAGCCCTCTTGAATCCCACAATACACGCTACCGAAAGAAAAAGAATGCACGCTTAAAAACGATCACCGCCTCTTTCCACGATATCAACGCCGCGGATTTGTCTCACCCACCTTATCCACATATCAGCAAAAGCAAATCATAGCTCGGAGATGTCACTACTCGCCGAGGACCACCCGGCATGCTCTTTTCCCAACCAAGCCTCGCTTTGTATGGTATATGGACACCATGTTCCCGAACATGTCCTTCCGAATGTCGATGGCCTCGGATAAGGGACTGGGTCTCTGAGCTTCCGAATCACTCGTGCACTAACCCATTTTTTTGGAAGCTTTGGATGCGACGCCGAACCTACGCCACCACCGCAAGTGTGTAACGGGTTGATTGTCTTGATTCTGAAAAGTTTTTTTGTTATACCTTTTTGATGCATGAAGGCGCTTAATGATAACCATCGGCAAAGACATTCCACAACCACCCGATGTTTTTTTCGCTCTTTATGAATTTGAAGTCAAAATTCCTTTTGATTGCATGATTTCAAGTACATCCTCGAAAATGTTCGACACCGTCAAAAACGTTGTCCAATATCCAACGACAACACTTCGTAATGATCTCGACGAGAAAGGAAGACATCCCACGCCGCCGTGGTCACCATGGGAATGAATCGGAGCACTCGCAGAATCGAATTCCCCGCCAACACTTCACTCAAATGAAAAGGTCAATATGTTAAGCGGAGAATATAATGTTTAAGTGATAATGACAATATTTAAACGTTAAATTAAATACTTAAGCAGTTAACCAATAACGTAAACGACTAGTACAATATGTTAACCAAAATGACGGACATATTTAAACACTAATGGCCCCTGCATAACCGGAACAATTAAAAGAGAAGGAACTTACAACGAGTAAAAACTCGCTTTTCATTAGGATTCTGCGAATGGCACATTTTTCCGCTCCCTCAACGACAAGATCAACTACAAAGACATTTGAAGATGGAGTGCACGTGACACATCCGTTGGAAGTCAACATCGTTTTCTATTGGGCAAACCGTTTTATATCCATATGGTGTGATGAACTTAACCCTGACAAGAGAAACTTCGAGACCCGATCGCTCACATATCTCAGCTAACACCAACTCCCAAGAAGTCTGAGCCGTGAACATTAGCACTCTTCCCTCCCCGTTGAATCTAGCAATACCACAAAAACTCTCCATAATATATTGGCCGAAAACCAAATCGTACAAACCAAATGAAATGAAGAACAAAAATAAGCCGAAGAAGAAGAAGAAGAAGAAGAAGAAGAAGAAGAAGAAGAAGAAGATGTAAACAACAAACAGTAGTCAGATAAGCAAACAAAAAAAGTGCATATATATATATCACTGTCGCGATGAAGACCAAAAAGTGCATAGAGGTTAGACTAGACGTGATGTGATTGGGCGGTATTTTTTCCTCCATCAGAAGGGCAAAAAAGGAAAAATATATGCCACTGTCGCGATGAAGACGTATTGTCATAGCTCGACATGAGTATCTGTTTAACCGTCAAGTTTTTTATGTTTAAACAGATACACGTAGTGTTTAACATAACGATTACCGGTTTAAATAAAGTCTATATCATGTAAATAATACGTAAAACGTTTAAATATAGTGACTTAACTGCTTTAAAAATATATGTTATTGTTTAAATTGAATGCTTTTCACCGACATCGCTGAAGATGGGTACCTCCTCGGGTCACCGCTTTAAACATCTTTACGTATTTTCTTAAACACCGCTGTCATTGTTTAAAGAGTAACTTGAGTATTGTTTAACTTTTTTTCTATTGTTTACAATGACGCTCTTTTTGTTTCCCATATTGTTTTTTTACTAGGTCTCTGCTTAAATTTCGTAAGTTCACATTCAAATAAAACATTCGTTTACAACATTTACAAAATATTTACAAAACATTTACAACATTTACAACATTTACAACATTTACAACATTTACAACATTTATAAGGACTTTGGACACTCACGACTCGACCCTCGTATAACGAAACAAGTGTCTGTACATTCGAATGCTCACAGCGGTTGCATAACATGCGCACCAACTTGAACCTGCACAACATACAACATTAAAAAAAAGGTTAAACAAACACATTCATGAATACGACTATTAATCAATGTGTCATGGTCGGACTTAAGCGAAGATACTGGTAGTTAAACACAGAACGACATAGTTGTACACTGACGTAATGTTCTTAAACGGTAACAAAAAGTCTCAAGTGATAAATATCAACCCCGTCTTAAAGGATGTTTCCTGACCTCCCTCCTCTAGAGAATCCTCCGCAATCACGCAATACATGAAAACTTTCTTTTCTTATCCAAGTCGAAAAGCTCGCTTAATTGCTTCCCATCATCCACCGCTGGAGAATCCTCTGCATTCAGGCAATTATGCGAGCATTTCGGCTTGGGCAAGAAAAGATAGTTTAACTTGTTGCGTGATTACGGCTGATTGATTCTCAAGATAAGGAAGGAGGTTCACGAAACATCTTTTCAGATAGAGTGGTTGTCCATGGGAAGAGGAGGAAGAGGAGGAGGAGGATGATGAGGACGACGACGAGTGGTTGTCCATGGGAATGGTTCTTCTTGGTTATTTATGGTGTGAAGTCCACAAGCAGACTGACTCTTCATATCCGAGAAAAAAATCAAACACACAGTGGACCGACATTGACTGATTACAACGAACGGGTGTTCGGATATTTATGTTACAGTGCATAAAAATTAATGCCGTCATTAATTCTTATGCATGGGATACCATAACCTTGCCACCTGCCAACAATTCAGATCAAACGAAAAAGATAACCGTTTTACGCAGAGACTTTGAGAATTTAAACGTTAATATGAAAAGTTATACATGTAAAGATAATGTTAAACGGAGATGACAAGTATTAAAGGGATATGACAATTATTAAACATATTGGTAATATATTTAAATGGATAATAGCAAATAGTTAAACATTATTTAAAATATACAAAAAGATAACAATAAACAAGAAGAACTTTACAACGAAATGAACTCGTTTTCAAACGGAGACGACAATGGCACATGCTCTGCCTCGACAATAAAATCGAATACAGCTCATTTGAAGATGAAGTGCACTTGACCAATCCGATGGAAATCAACTTCATTTTCTGTTGGAGAAACCGATTTATATATTTCGGGTATGATAAACTTCACCCAGACTACCACAAATGAGCTGCCATAATAAACTCCTGCTGAATGGTCAAACTGATAGCAACGAAGAGATTCTCACCGTATTACGCAACCGGCAGAACTGAAGTCGAACAACTCAAATGAGGAGAAATGAGGGGAACAACAAGATGTAATGCAACTTCTATGCATTGTCTATCAGAAACCAAGCAGAAAGCCGTTGAAAAGGTTGAACATGATGATTTGGCGCTTTCCTTTCCCACCATTTTCAAGGCCAAAAATGAGATTTCACAATATAGACCCATTTGAAGTGAACGGTAGGGGGTAATAGGGAAGTTAAACACTAACAGAAGGGCTGTCCGGGGTGTGTAAAAGTAGGATGGGGTTTTTGGGAAGTTTTGAAAATTACGAGGGGTGAACAGTAATTTTCCCTTTTTTATATTTATAATTTTTTATATTGAGAAAAATATAATAGTAACCATTTATTATTAAGATAAAATAATATCATGATTTTATTTCTATTTTATTTATATATATTTTTATTAGAAAGTCTCACGTGACACCACGTGCGAGACTTTCTATGGAAATCCTAAATACGGAAGATTAAACTACGGCTGATTTGAACGTAGTTTCAAACCCAACCAAATCTATCTACACTGCATTTCTAACTACTTTCAAATTCTCAAATCCAACCAAACAAACACCAGATTTTAAAGTTTTTTGTAATTACAATTACATGTAGTTTTATATCCGGCCAAACAAACACACCTCAAAAGGATTGATCAAAGGGGGACCATTGGCACATGATCCTTTGTCTTATGTTGCATTGCATGCTGCCACATGATCTATTACTAATTTTGTTTGTGAATTCCTAAAATGTTTTGTCTGGATTGACGCAAGATAGTACAAACAAGTAAGTAAGAAGGATAAGATCATAAAATTAATATTGTTTCTTTTTTTCAACAATTTTTTTCTTGTTTTTTCTTTTTGCATCTTTATTCCTCTTCAACCCAAAAAACTAATTTTATTTTATTTTTTTTTGAAAAGAAATAGATAAACCGAGATTCATTGAATACTAAAAGATAAAAGATACAAAACAAATGTAAGAATACATAAACACAAACAGAAAGAAGGGAACAAAGTAGGTCCTCACTAGATGTGGAGATAGATCTAGAAGAAAAACAAACACAATGAAATCAAGGGACAACACCAAGAAGAGCGGGGGAGAGTGACTTGAGAGTGAACAACAATGGTGAGCCCATGAAAGACCCTTATATCATATAGCTCCTTCAAATTGTGCCGGATTCTGGATGCTTCGTTTGCTCCTCAGGATCGCATGGCTAGTTTATAAGGGGTCCAAGAACTCTAGGCTTCTTTTAATCACTTAGATATAGTCTTCTAGCTTGGTCTTTTTTGCTTTTGGGGATGTATATAACCACACGAGGAAAGTATAAGCAATTTTACAAATAATTGCATAAGTTGGTTAAAACTTATAATTAAAAATTTGCTCATTTCATTCTAGCCATATATTCCACAAAAGGGCCATGAAAAAGGAAATTTCATGTCTCCTTATAAGGGGGCTGCAACTTTGGAATCCAGGATTCCCACAAAGAATTAAAAGAAATCGGGTAAGTGGATAAACCAAGAAGATGGTAGAAGAATTTCCAAATCCTCTCTGCAAAGGAGAAAAGAATAAACAAATGGTCTACTAACTCATTATCTGAATGACAGAGTAGGCAAGTCTTTTGTAGATTGCCGGTTCCATCTCCGTATGGCAAGATTTTCCAAAGTGAGGATCTGGTTATCCCAAGTGAGCCAGCAAAAAAAGATTTACCTTGCTAGGGCTTTCATTTTTTAAGAGTATCAGTGATACCCTGCAACGACAGCCTCCATCTAATAATAATATGCAGAAGGATTTTACTGAGTAGTATCCATTTGGCATAAGGGACGACCACTTTGCTTTTGTGTTCTCTTTAGATGTATTAGCAAGCCTACCAGCAAAAATTTCAACTGCTTCTTGAGGTAGCTAATTGGAAGAGCCAGTTGAAGGCATTAGCTCCTAAATAGTACCCAAAGGATGCAGTGTGTTTCAAAATGCTTCTATCCAAAGATATCTCAGCTCACAGCTGTTGACCCAACGGTCTAGCCAGAAGAGAGTGGAAGTGCAATCTCAAATCACCTGAGTTAAACATGCCCTGAAAGCTGGCAAGTAGTTTTGGATTCCATTCCAGAAAAAAAGGAGATCCTCTACTTTTTTGATATGAAGATTCCACAAATTATTATTTTGGTAGTAATTGTAGATATCACTTGGGATCCTCGCTAAGGAATATCTGTCAAAATCCTCCACCTCCTAGTTTAAGATTCCCCATCCTCCTTGTTCTTGTGGGCGGCAAATACGCTTTCAACTTACCAATCTGCACCCTTTCCTATCTAGGCTTGCCCAAAACCAAATGAAATCACATCAAATCCGATCGATCGATTTGATCACCCAGAGCGATAACTTGAATATCGACATCCAGTAAGTTAGGATGGCTGAGTGTATTGAATTTGAAAGGCTAAAGCGGCCTCCAAGTGAGAGGTGCTTCGATTTCCATGTAGAGAGGCATGACCTAATTACTTCAATAAGATGTTCCCACACTTGACGACGTGGTCTTAGTGTCACGCCCCGACTTGTGAGCCAGGCATGTGACAACCGTTGCGACAATTCTGAGGAAGGATACACACCATCTAACCCTCTAATTGTTGCAAGACTTACAAGAGAGAAATCCTGCTCATAGTTCACTATCATCAAAGAAAATAATGGATCACACAAATGGTTCAAGAAAGGTTTGGCCAAATAAATACAAAGAAAGAAGTAGTATATAATATAGTATACAACAATAGCCCTCAAAGTGATCAAACTACAAGAATAAGAAAGCATAGATAATAAAAAACAAGTAAAACTCTATAATTTTCTAGTGGATCCACTAAACATGCTCAACAAACAGTAAGACCCAAACAGACCATTACCAGATGCAGACTGTCCTGCACAGTTCCTAGCGTATCACTATTGTACTAAGCTAGGCCTAGGAAAAGAGGTGAATTGGCGAGTAACAATGTTACTCAATGACGGACAATGTGCAACATATTAGAGTAATAAAATTAGGTGAATATCAAAATCAATGCTCAATGTCCAACTATTAGCAACAATAACAATATTAATAAAATAATCACAATGATGATGATGATGATAAAATAAATATATAAAAAGGTAGACTTCTCTTTTTTTCGATGCAGAATAAGGCTTTAAAAATCCTAATATTTGAACAATATGATTTTTTTTTTCAAGATAATCCAACTAAGTTTAATAAAAATATATTTTTAAAGCATAAAACATTTAATAGAAGTTGGCCAAACCAATATTGACCAGCGACTCCCACATGGTCACGGTAAGGGTTTTATCAAATAATAATAATAATCCTCCACTTAGTGTTGGTCTCCGGTATTCCGGAGGCTAAACATGAGGCTAGCCAAAACACATCTAACTTGGATGTGGCCACGGCTAGGTCTCGGCAAGGGTTTTCATACTTTCTTTATCAAAGCCCTGCCTTAGTATTGGCCACTGAGATCCCGTGTGGTGACCCCGAGTCTTTCACATAAATCAAGGTATCACCATTCATGAACCCTTTTAATGGCTCTACACACCTCTTGACCAAGGGTAAACACAGGGTTGACCATGCCGCCTCCCATCAAGTCGGACCTTGGGACCCCCACTACAGTGTCGGACTGTATCCCCAATTTCGGGCTAATGTCTGTGGACCGTAGTTCACTTTCACCATCAAATCCCAATAAACACATGAAATTATTCTCAGGTTTAAAGAATTACATTTTAGTTCCAAGCCTTAATCCAAACAAATATACCTTGAAAAGCAATTTATAGGTAATTGGCAAAATAAAATAGACATGTAGTTACTCATGAAACTTAGCTAATGTCGACTGTCACTAGCAATATCCAAAATTTTATAAAAAAAAAATATTTTCAAAGTAAAAATCTACAAAATTGTTTCTAAGCTATGTCCCGAACAAAATACAAAAGAAAACATGTCCAATCATTTCCAAATAAAGTAATAATCCGTATTTGGCCTTTAAACATACCAAAAACAAAACAAGGAAGAATACTCATAAGAATTGATCATGCATACATGGAAATCTCGAGTTTCAAACTCGATATCATCATACCAAAATTTGAGTAAAACATGCAAATCTTGTTAGAAAAGATGATAGCATCATAACCATATTATATCGACAAAGAGCATACATGAATTCACTAATGAACTTTAAAACCCTATTGCTACTATACAAATACTATTATCCACTCACAGACAAACGTTCCTAAATAGTCTTTTCCACTCCTCCGTGAGCTGCTCACCATACTCGGAGGTTGTTTCGCCTAGCAAGCAAGAACAAACATATGAAAATGATGGAAATAACAAATACAAAAAAAGACACATGTGAGTCCCCTAATCAGCACAATTTGGGCTGGATTGGACTCAAATGATGCCCAATTTACCCGCAACAAGAACCAATGAGTTCCTGACACTAACATCTATGCTACAGTAACTTCTTTCATGCTATAGTACCATCGAAGTTGCTAGAGTAACAATCAAAATGCTACAACACTTTAGTTGGAGAACATTGATTTTTCACCAAGTTTTACAACACCAAAACCAAATATTTCTAACCAAAAATATAGACACGAAGACCACAAACCCATAGGGATCATTTTGGATACAAACAAGCCTAAATTGGAAAAGATACGAATGATTTGGGTTTTGGCCCTACAAATGAATCAAATGAAGAAAATAACAAGAATTTCAAGAAAATATCAAGGTAAAAGCATTCTATCTCAACAATTCCACAACTCGGATCTATAGAATCGGCGGCCAAAATTTTGTTGATGAATAGTTGAAAAATTAGGTGAACAGTGAAAATAAATTGGAGAAGATGAATAATAGAGGCAGAAGAAAAAAGAAGAGACAGAGAGAAAATGAGAGAGATCATCCATCTCTCTTTTTTACTTTTACTTTTTTTATTTGAAAAACAGAAAATTAGCAAAATTACCACCAAAGCAAAATGAATATTTTACCCTAGAACATGAATCAATGCCTAACCACATCCAAGGTCCAAATTAGGATCGGGTTTCGCACTTAGACCTGAAATCAGTATCTCGAGATACTCTAAAGGGAGAGTCCTTAGGGAGAAACCCAGCGTGGTTGCCGAGGATTCATCTGGGAGTTGCCTTACCCTTGTTGAGAATAAACATGTCTTCTGGGGGTTAATTACCAATCTTGACATACCCTCAGAATGGCAAAGAATTAATTTAATAATTCTTAGGCCCTCATTACCCCTAGCAGTCATGATTAGGAGATCTTCTGCATATTGGAGGTGACACATCTTTCGCCATTCTCCCAAAGGATTACCATAGAGAATTCCAAAGGTTAAGGCATGTGTAAACATGGTACTAAGGTCATATGTGACTAGTATGAACAAAAAAAGGGATAGTGGATCTCTTTGCCTAAGTCCTCGATGGTACCGAACATATCCCTTATAGGAACCATTCACAAGGATGTTTGATTTTGAGGAAATGAGAATGGTTTTAATCCAACCAATCTACCGGGGGCTAAAATTACGTGCTTCCATTAGATCGAGAAGGAAATCCCATTCAACCTTATCAAAAGCTTTTGCAAAATCCACTTTCAAGATGTGCCCTGGGAGTCACCTTTTTTGGATGTTGAAAAGTAGCTCTTATGCTGTAACAATGTTATCTATAATGCAACGTCCTTTAATGAAAATTGATTGGGTGACATCCACTAATTCCCCTATGAATTTTCTCAATTGAGAGCTAGGACATTAGAAATAATTTTGAGAGAGGTGTTAATGAGACTGATCGGCCAATAGTCTGCTAGCGTCTCAGGGGAATCCATCTTAGGGATCAGCTTAATGCTTGGCTAGTTGACTTGTTCCAGTTTTATTACACTATTGTAAAAATCCTCAAATAGTTTGATAATATCCTCATACACAATGGAACAATATTTTTGGAAAAAGAAAATATGAAAGCCATCCAAACCTTAGCACTTTATCTGGTCCTAAATCAAAAATCGTTGTTTTAATTTCCTTCAAAGTGAAAGTGACATCCAGTTGTGAGAGGTTAGACACAGGTTTGGCATCGAGAAGGTTGGCCCAGTTACATTTGAAAAGGTTTTGTCTTTTGGTGCTGAGTTGAGCCCTAACGAAGTCGGAGAAAACCTGCCTGATTGACTCATCGCCTTCAATTCAGTTAGCTCCCTGGCCAATACATGAGATAAAATTCTAGTTCCGGCGACCATTGGCCACTGTAAGAAGAAACTTGGTTTTTTTTTCTCCTTCCTTGAGCCAAGTTAGTCTCGACCTCTGCTTCCAGTAGAGTTCCTCTTGCCCAAATAAGGAAAACAACTGTCTTTTAACTTCCCCCTCACGACTTAGTTCTTCAATGAAAAGCTATCGAGCCTCTTGAATGACATCAAGACTTTCCAAATTATGATGTAGGGAAAGTTTTTGTAATTTCATGGAGCCAAAACTTAATTTAGCCCAATCTCTTAACCGTCCCTTGAGATGAATCAATTTCTTAGAAAGGATAAAGGTGCCACATCATGTTAAATAGGGCTCATTTCACTAGGTCTGAATAAGGTTATAAAATCCTTTAGAGGCACACCATGTTTGTTCAAATTTGAAGAGATGGGCTTTGAGCTGGTGACTACCAGTTTCAAGGTGGATTGGGGCATGATCCGATCCAAGTCAAGGAAGGCATGTATAGAACACTTTAGGGAAACAAGTTGCCCATTCTATATTCATTAGAAAATGATCCAAATAGACCTAAGAAGGATCTTCCTGCCCATTAGTCCAAGTGAAGCGTTTGCCACAAGTAGGTGGCTCAGATAAATTCAAATCATGAAGGAGTTTTTGTGCACACCAAATGTCCTAAAAAATCAGGGCTCCTTTGTTTTTGTCTTGGGTTGAGAAGATTACATTAAAATCACCACAAATGACCCAGGGTAGATGAGTTTGGTCACTGCTTTGTCGAATCTTTTCCCAAAAGTTTGGCTTGAGATTATGAGACTTCGATTATACTGTCATACATAGCCAAATTGAACTATCTAGAAGGGTGGTAAACTTAATAGTCAGATAGTACGTGCCCGAGTGGATCACCTTCCCCTTGACTAGTGTACTATCTCATCCAATGATCGTTCCACCTAAAGAACCTAGAGATGGGATGAAGCAAAATTTATCCTATTGTGTCCCACCTATAGACCTCCAAACTGACTGGTTAAGATCAGACAACTTTGATTCTTGGATACAATAGATATCCGTATAGTGAAGATGCAAAAAATCTTTAACTGAAAATTGTTTTGATGGCCTTCCTAGGCCCCGAACATTGCACAAGATTATGTTCATAAGAAAAGTGAAATGTTGTGAAAATGGACTGTTTAAGCGGTCTCCATTGTACCTCTGCCTGGGGTAATATGGGTAGCTTCTAAAATGCAAATTCGAGAAGCATGCACTTTTGTGCTACAAGGAATCATCCAAAACCCCACATGCCTCATAATACCTGTCCAATTGAATATTTGACCAATTAGAAATTAAAAGAGGGTTAGAACTTATACCTTTTGGTGATTGGTTGGCGGATCCTTTTTCCTTAGTTGACTGAGGTGGTGGTGAAGCAACCTAGCTTCCTCATTCCATCTGGATGAAGGTTTTTTCTGGCGTTCACTTTTGCAGGTTACTTGTCCAATGCCCTTGTCAAGTAAAGGAGACTTTTGTTGACTGTTTACTTGGTCTCCTACATCCTTCTGAAACAACTTATTGATTCTGATTGTAAAATCATACTTTGATCGTCCCTACCAAAATCTTTTTCATCTTGAGAAAGTTGGTCAGATTGCTCCTTCATGCTACAAATCTTCTTCTTAGTAGGCTCACTTAGTTGCTCATTAAAGTCCAAATTTTCTAGATTTGCAAACAAATCCAAGTCTTCTAATCCCGGATTCAAATAGATGTTAATTTGGCTTGAATTTTCCTTAGGGACAATCACCCAAGCTCTATGGAAAAAATGCCATGTGCATCATGGGGGGAGATCCAAACCAAGAGATGGCTTTAAAGCATCATAAAAGAAGCTTAGGAGATGATCTATGCTGGGCTTGGGCTCTGAAGCATTAGAATGACTTGAAATGGGATAGTGTGGGCTTAAAAAGGTGGGCTCTGCCTCTTTATCATGTCTTGAATTGGGCCTAAACTCTTCCAACTTTGGGTTCAAGTTCTTATCACCTGGTTGGGTTAGAGTTGGAACGAAAGCTAAGGATTCTGAGATAAGCGTGCTAAAATCATGTTTGATTAATATCTGATTAGCATGAGTGTAAGGAGAATTAATAGCTTCCAATTGCAAATGAGAACTAGTTAAAATACAATCAATATTATGATTGGCACCAATAGAAGCATCCTTGTGGCCATGAGTCCTAGTGGGTTTAGATCCCAAAGTTGGGCATGATTCCTTGTTAGGCTCATTCATGTTTGCTTGAGAGAGAACCTGTCACACCCACACCTTTTTACCGAGGTAAATATGGCACCCACCAGTTAAAAATTCATTTTAACCGGAAAACTAACACCCCTGAAAAAACAAATCAGGCTTACAGATCACAATTAACAACCTTTAAACAAACTACTAGTTTAAATACAAGAATACAACAAACATAATTACTCCAATTTGCGGGTACAACTGCTATAGGATCACGACACCAACACATAGAAAGAAAAAAAACCCACTTCAATCTTGGACTCAACCCTGACTAGCTCTATACTCGCACAGGCAATCTAGTAGGGTCTTGCTCCTGCAAGTGTAACATATTTCAGTTGGTCGATAGTGGCTCAATAATTTCAAATAATTAAATATAGCGTATATAAAGTATATAAAGATCAATTTCTCTAATAATTTCCCAACTTTCCCAAATACCAGAATTTTGGCAAAACACAACTTTAAAGACCTTTTAAAACATAAATTCATCATGAATCATCATCAAATCTCTTTTCCAAGGAAATATAATTTTTTGTGAGACTGTCCTCCTAAGAGTGACAGCTGGGCTTCGCCCCCTCATCACAATCCAAAATAACATGTTTTACACAACTGAACTGTAAAATAAATCTCAAATCACTGGCCTAAAAACACTCCTCAACTTAGTCGCCGTCACAACTAGGTTGAGAGCCATCAAGGTATTCATAACCCTGACGTTGGCCATTGAGATCCCCGTGTGGTGACCCCGGGTTTCTCACATAAAAGAACCCCCTGTCAATCGCTCCACGCACCTCTTTACCAAGATAAACTCAGGGTTGACCATGCCATCTCTCATCAGGTCGGATCATGGGATCCCCACTGCAGTGTCAGACTAAAGTTCGCCATCACCATTAAAGTCTGTAAAAGATCCACAATACAATACATGTATAATATCTGCCAAGTCCAGATCCATGATACTATTCCTATACCAAGAATGAAAACCAATTTCGCAAGCATTGTCGGTAAATTCATTTTAATATGCACACATAATTTCACAAATCATCTCAAAGTCAAGTTACACATAACCATTAAAATAAATACTTGAAATGAGTAATTAAAACATATATACATGTATTTTCTACAGTTGAAACTATGTATAATTATATAAAACTAAATGTATCAGTACGATTGTCATGGCACAACAACGGCAAATAAATATAAGTATATAAATTATTAAATATAATATAATGAAATAATTGAACAATTATTTCAAAATACTAGCCATTAAGCACTTGTTTCAAAATAGGAGCAATTAACTAATCATTTTAAAATAATAGCCACTACCAACTCACTTGGTCTCCCTTGGGTTTCTTGCGAGACCTGGAACTCTCTCCCAAGCCTGAACAACACCTAATAGGAGAACAGAAATAAAATAAATAAAATGCAGGCTAATGACGAAATTGAACAAAAAAAAAATTACAGGAAACCAATAACTGACTCTTTATTGGTTCAAACCTAACTTTACGTAATCAAACTAGTCTCCAATTGCACTTAAACCAACTCAATTTGGGCTAGACCATTCTAATTTAACCTGAGTCAACCTCAATTTCACTGAACCAAGTTCAATTGTTATACCAAATCTCTTGAACCATCTTGGTTCAACTAAACCAAATTCTCTTTGAATTTGGTCACTCCAAAGCCATTAGCCAAAAGTTTGAACCAAACCCAAATCAATTGCAACCAACTTAAGCTAAATTCAACCCAACTCAATTACACATTGAGTCCAAACCAAATCAATCCTCAATTGGTTGCACCAAACTAATTCTTTACTCTCATTCAGACCCAAATGAACCCAACCTATTTCAACCTGGCTAGCCAAACCCAATTCCAACCCAATTGAATGAAATTGACTAATTCAAATCAGGTCCACTTCACTTGATTTGATCATGCCCAAGTCAACCAATTTGGCTAAGCCCAACCACTTAACCTCCACCCATTATCATCACCATCTTAATCATCATCATCATCATCATCATCATCATCCACTTAATCATCATCATCATCATCATCAACTTGATTAATCAAAACAAACCCTAATTCTGGTTGCTTCAGTAGTAAACCCAAAAATTCATCCTCCATTCCATGCAAAAGCTCACTCAAATATACATATTTTTCCAAACAAAATTGAAGCGACACTCATTACTAACAACAATTTATCATTTCCATCATCAAACCCTTTCTCTTTTCCAAGAAAAATGAGATTTTCCAATCCAAAATACACACACATACCTCCAAGTATATGAATAAATAAACCACCAAAATTCTTACCAAAGAATGCTTCATCCTATCCTCCCCTCCATCAAGCACCAAGCTTCTTCTCTCCTTAAATCTCCAAATTTTTTTTTTCCCTCTTCTATATTCTCTCTTTCTTTTCTCACCGGTTAAGAAGCCCTTTGATGAAGAAGAAAGCTTCATCTTATCCAAAACCTTCTTTTCTCTTTAACTTATCTCTTTACCTTAATGTCTACCAAAATTCACTTTCAGTCCTTGAAAATAAAATTTTTTACAAAAAGATCCCTAAAAAATCATCAACGGTCCCTGTATCATGAAATAGTGTTTCAAAAAAATCCCTGCAAACTTACTTTTCAGTCCTTGGTTTCTGGAAACACTTTAGATCAAACCTTTTTATTACTTGTGAATTTAAAATTTCTATAAACTTTCAAACTTAGGTCCTTGAGCTTTCCACTTAGGTTTCTCAACAAAACTGCTTTGCAAGAAAATCTTACTGCAACTGTGATAATACCCTAAATATAATTTCTTATAGGTATCCAAGGTTTAGGGTATTACAGAACCGGTTTAGAAGAGGTTGGAGCTGGTAGGGATGCCCTTAAAGAAGATTTGGATGTATCTTTTTGTTGCAAGGTAGAAGCATTTGACTGAGTTGGTTGGGTTGTAATACCAAATGTGGCTTTGATTGCTTCAACCAAGGTGATACTTGGAGCCTTTTCAAAATGTTGAATGGAATTTTCATTTAAACTAGCCTTTTCAAAATGTCAACTTAGGCCAATGGGGCTACGACATCACTGTACACTATCCTATGTTCCTCACACAAGCCATGGGACAGATCGGAAACTGCTGCAATAGCACTTGCAGGTCTCAATGTACCATCCTTTGGACCAGCGAAATCATCGGGTTTCTAAATAAACCCGGGATACACCACTAGTTTCACTGGAATGATGGTCACGGTTTCTACAAGAGTTAGTATCCTCCATTGTAGTGCACGTACTTTGCTTATCGACGTTCTATGGTGCCACTCATTCCCCTTTATCTTTGCTTGGTACCTTATGTGAGAACCGAGGATGCAAGGGACCATCTTCATTCTCCGAAATTGGTGGTCAGGCTACCGAAAGATATCTGCCTAGTGCTTGCCTTGAAGACCAGTGTCAGTGCATGAGAATCCATGATCAACACCATGAATTTTCTCATCCCAATAATAAGTTCCACCTCATGCGGCAGTTGAACTCGACTCCAGAGTTGAACTAAAGTACTGAGAATCTCTGAGGGCATTCTTCAATTCCTTGAAATGGCGATAAGATCCCCGACCTACTTCAGAATCTTAGCGACGATCTACCAGATCCAGCAATGGAGAGGTAAATTTCATACCGCAACCTATGTGCCGTAGCTAGATGCCTTTCCTATTAAACCCACCTTCAGAGTTCAAGGGGAAAAAGGGCTAGAACATGGTCCGTGCTTTGAATGCAATGCTATTGTGCCGAGCTTCTCGTTTTTTTTTTACTTCCACCTCGTTGGGAAACAAAAAGAGAAAGGAGTTCCCTCTAAATGAGACCACTACTACACCGGTGAGGTTGAAAATTTCTGGAAAAAGCAATCTCCAAAGAATTTTTACTTGTCTGACCCACAATGATGTTCATTGCCATGCCCTTCTTCAGTTCTTTCTGCATGTTAATAATCTCCAGCGTGAGAGGAAGTGAAATGGCTAATCTTGTTGTTATTGGAGGCTTCTCATGAACTTCGGGGTCTTTCTTCTTACCATCGGCATCCGTCTTCATTGAAGCAACGTTACGTTGTGCCCTAGTATGAGTTCTTATGCATCTATGTTGCATGGTGGATGTTGGATTGTCTGAGGGCAAAGGACAGTTGAACTCAATATGGCATGAACTCCCACACATTTGGCAAATGAGAAAGTGGCTACACTCAAATGCATGATGATGGAGACGCATGTATTTCATGTAGTTGTTCTTGTCCACTGGTGAGCATTGTCTCTTAAGGGCCTGTTTAGATTAGCTTTTGGAAAATATAGAAGTGATTTTTTATAAGTTAAACACTTCTGGGTTCATAAAAAGTTGTTTGTATTGGCTTTTCTATAAAAGTAGAAGCTGATAAAAAAACTGAAAAAGTGTTTTTTTCTAGAAACTAGTCATGTGGTGCTTTTGGAAAAAAACACTTATGAGAAGCTATTTAAAGGTTATAAAAGTACTTCTGCATTTATTTAATCCAAACATAAAATATAGAGAAACACTTAACTTACTCTAAGAAGCACTTTTTCTAAAAGTCCTTCTACCAAACTAAAAAAAGCACTTTTTTTTGTAAGCCAATTCAAACAAGGCCTAAGTCCAATTAGCCTTCCTGTCTTTTGGGGTGATGATGCTCTCGAGTTTGGATTTCTTTGGTGATGAACCTCCACCTATTCTAACTTGGAGTCTAGCAGCGGGCGAGAGTACACTTGTGGTTGTAGACAGGAAAACGGTGGTGATGGTCTTGAACTCAGTTGGGGAGGGGGGTTGCCATAAGTGTGAACAGAGGGAGGGCTCGATGCTTTGGTATAAGAAACACCCGGTCTCAAGTGCCCGTGGCGAAGAGAAGAGTCTTTGGAATCCATCTGGACTTCGTTGTGGTTGTGGGATCTCCTTTCTTGCACGCCACCGCTATGCCGCGGTGAAGAAAAGAGTCTTTAGAAGCCATATGCACTAAATTGTGGTTTTGGAATCTCTTTTCATGCACGCCACCACCAGTGCGACCTAAGAAGTCTTCAAGCAGCGATTCCATTGTTTTTTTCACTCGTCCACCAGATGGTATGAAGTATTCAAAATACTATTTCTCATGACGATTTTTCAATATGCTACTATTGAAAAATATATTTGCTTAAGTAATTTTTCATTTTTTTTTTGAAAGTGACAAGCACTATATACATCAGGGCGTACTCATGGCCTAGGAATTGATCGTCCAACAACTTCTAGTTTTTTATTTTGTATATCAATCTAAATAAAATTCATAAATATAAATATATATATATATATTTGAGCATATTAGTAATTCATTGTTTTTAAAGAGACTCGAGCAATATTCTCTAATATTTTAAATTATTGAACATGTAACAAAGTTAAGAAAACACCAAATTACAGAAACAAAATGATTTGGCAACAATTTTTAATAAAATTTAAATATTAATAGAATCAAACTATTTATTTTATTCACATTAAGATAAATTTAAAAGTAATGTCAATGTCAATATTAGGCTAGTTCAATGGATAAAACATTTGCCCCCATTAGGGGGTTTAAATTTCATTCAATGCATAGTGGCTAAGGGTACATTATGTGGCGAGGTGGAGTTTTCTCATACACAAGATAACATAAAAGGTCCCCTGCCAAATCCTTGTATCATTGAATGAGAGAGCATAGCCAAACGATCAATCTCCTCTAATCATTGCATTTGTCGTAATTATTAAAAAATTAAAAGAAAAGCAACACAACTCAAATTAGTCAATGTACACTTGTAATTCTCAAGCATGTTCTACCACCTCTTATACCTTCATATCTTGTTCTTCTTTATTTATTGTAATTTGTACTTCTCATCCTATCCTTCCTTATTTGTTGTAATTTATTGTAATCTCATATATTAAGCCGCAGAATCTAGTCCAATAACCAAATATTTGGTTTATTTTTAATTTTAATCAGCATAAAGAAATGATTTTTTATGAACAAATTTCCATCTGCATGTGACTTAAAAAATTGTAAATACATGATCTTCAATTATTAAATATATATTTGTTATTTTTTTAATTTTTTATAAAAAAATACATAACACATTTTTTTATTAATGAACACTAATCATGCATTAGGAAGAAAATAAACCCTCGAACTTTAATATTAGAGTCAAGTGTATTTTCACTAAATTATTGTTGTGGCACACCTTGTTGTTTATCACTAAAATTACATAATATTTGTTCAGAAGGTCTATACTGTCTTTTCTTCAAACGAAATATCAAAAAAAATTTTGTTTTCACATTAACGGCCCAGGTGAAATGATACTAATTTAAGACCCAAATAAACTTCCAAAATTCAATGTTTGACTGTACTGCTTTTATCCATTTTTATTAAATAATAATAATAATAATAAAAAAATTCTTCCAGAAACATGGAGGATATTGAGGCAGATCTACAAGCAGGGGCGGACCCACATGGGGTCAGCCCGGGCTGAAGCCCGGGCTGGCCGGCCGGAAAACTTTAGAAGAACCGTGTCCAATAATATTTTTTTATATGAATATTAATGTTTAATAATATTTTGTTTGTGTTTAGCTAATATGTAATGGGTATGTGCTTGAGTGGTTTATGGGAGTTGAATGATAGGAGCCCACCATGGTTCAAATCCTAGAGTTTGCAATTGTAAGTTTTTAATAATTTTAATAATTAAAAACAAGGTTTTTCTTTCAAAAAATTGTGGAAATTTTAAAAATTATATAACAAAAATAATGATCTAAACTTTATGATTTTTTTAATAATCAAGAAAAAATTAAATTAATAATGTGGCATTGAAAATTTTTTCTTATTTAAAAATTACTAATTTTTTTTAAGTTTAAATAAAGTTTGAAAAATTGTTCAAAACATCCATCACAATTATAGTAGTTGACTTCAACCCCTTTACTGATGAGTTTTGGTTTTGCCACTGATCGTGGTTGGACTGAAGAGAGGTCCTGGTTGGGCTAAAAATGCCAAAAAATTAAAAGGTGATGAATATGAGAATATTGACTTTTATTTAAGTCCGGGCTGAACTAAATTCCTAGGTCCGCCACTGTCTACAAGGGAGGAGTTTTCAGTGATTAAACCAAAACTTTCTCAATGACATGTCTCTTCAAACGCTTACGAAAGCACTGATCTCACTAGAAGAAGATCTCATTGATGTTATTGATTTCTTTACCAAAATATCTGTGCTTTCTATCCAAGAAGCTTCATTTTGATTGGCTCTATTTTTGACCTTTATAAATTCAACATGTTCATCTTCAAGTGCATAGTGGGAAGCAATGGAAAAGAACAATCAGTGCCAGATGCCCAGAGTAAAACTGGGAACACAAGGACTAGAGGTCTTTCTCTGTTTCTTTGTCACTCTGTGTGTGTGTGTAAACAGTTTCATCTCATGTTGATGTTGTTGATAATACTGTGATTAACATGCATGAATTGCCAGGTTTCCAAGCTGGGTTTTGGATGTTTGACACTGAGTGGAGTATACAACAAGCCTCTACCAGAAGAAGAAGGGATAGCCTTCCTTAAGTATGTATTCAATCAAGGGATCACCTTCTTTGACACCGCTGATGTTTATGGACCTTATACTAATGAGATCTTGATTGGCAAGGCAAGTCTTAGTTATTTAAAGTGATTAGGTTCATTATTTAAAAGAAAAAAGTGAGAAAAATTTGGTACTTGTAGGCATTGAAGGAGTTGCCAAGAGAGAAGATCCAATTGGCAACAAAATTTGGCGTTTGTGGTCTTGATGAAAGAGGTATGGGGGTTAATGGGAAGCCAGAGTATGTGAGGGCTTCTTGTGAGGCCAGTCTCAAGAGACTTCAAGTTGACTACATTGATTTGTATTATCAGCATAGGGTTGATCAGACTGTTCCTATTGAGGAAACTGTGAGTATCTAGTCTCTTTATATACATGTGTGTGTGTGTGAGGGAATCAAGAGTCAAGAACATGAATTACTCATGATCATATACAGTTATATTCACAATCATGTTTGTATAGATTGGAGAATTGAAGAAGTTGGTGGAAGAGGGGAAAGTGAGGTATATTGGTTTATCAGAAGCCAGCCCTCATACAATCAGGCGTGCTCATGCAGTGCATCCCATTTCTGCAGTTCAAATGGAATGGTCTTTGTGGTCTCGTGATATTGAAGATGAAATTGTCCCACTTTGCAGGTCCAAATCAAGTTCAAAGACTTTCTTCTTTTAGTGTTTGAGATTTGTAACATGAATTTCTCTTTGTTATGCAGAGAACTTGGAATTGGAATAGTATCATACAGTCCACTTGGCCGGGGATTTTTTGGTGGCAAAGGAGTTTCAGAAAGTGTTCATGAACACAGCGTATGTATATACATAATTATATAAGTAATTTGATATCAGAGCTGTTATTCTCCTTAGTTTAATAATTAGCTAAATGAACGTTTGCCAATAAATTCTAGCTTCCACACCCAAGGTATAGTTCTGAGAACTTGGAGAAGAACAAAGCACTGTATGTGAGAGTTGAGAATTTGGCTAAGAAACATGAATGCAGCACTGCTCAACTAGCTCTGTCTTGGGTTCTCCATCAAGGGAATGATGTTGTTCCAATCCCTGGTAAGCATTTGATGAATTTCTAATATAAATATTTCTTATTCATAACTTTTTTTCTTTCATTGCTTGTTTCTTATGATTTCAGCAACAACTAAAATCAAGAACCTGGATAGTAACATTGGAGCATTACAAGTGAAGCTGACAGAGGATGACTTGAGAGAAATTTCCGATTTAATTCCTGTTGAAGAAGTCGCGGGCTCCAGGAGTTATGAGTTTGATGAATCATTTGGCTGGAAGCATGCAAATACACCACTTCCCACATCAGCTTGAGATTCAAGACCTTGTCTTGGTTGCAGAATTAAGTTGAAGAATGGAAACCAGAATGTTTTGTTTAGGGTGTTTTGATCACAGTATAATGTTATATATATATATATATATATATTTAATAAAGTGAATGTTACTTGAGAAGCAAACACAAGAGGTATAATGTTGTTGTTATTAAGTACTAAAAGTTTGTTGTTTTACTCTTTAAAAATCAGACTATGCCAAATCTTTGTATTAATATTGCCATCCAATGGAATGTTTATTTACTTTTATTTTATTTTTACTATTATTTTTAAAAATAGATAAATCACACACATTAAAGATAAAAAAAAAATTACAATAATAAGGGAATCCATTACTAAAACTATAGACGACTCGCAAACAAATTTAAACTGAACAAAAACATCTGGCAACACACATAAAGCAACAATTATTATATTATAACACTGACAACAAACATTAATAAATACTAAATAGGTGATGTGTGATTATCTTATTTTAAAAAATATAACCTAAATTTAAAGAATCGTTTATACATATTATAATTTTTTTTTTTTTTGATGTAGAGTATAACAAAAACAAACAAATAATAATGATTTATAAAACTTATAAACATAAACAAAAATGATTTTTTTACTCACTTTTAATGGGTAGTCAAGCAAAAACTATATATATATGTGCATGTTCAACTAATCTGATGAAGAACAAGCTTATAGATCATTTGTTATATGTGTCCAATGAGCACCAGTTCATGGCCATCAAAGGATTGATCAAAGGGGGACCATTGGCACATGATCCTTTATCTCATGTTGCATTGCATGCTGCCATGGGATCTATTACTAGTTTTGTTTGTGAATTCCTAAAAAGTTTTTGTCTGGATTGAGGCAAGATACTACAAACAGGTAAGCAAGAAGGATAAGTTCATAAAATTAATATTGTTTCTTTTTTTTTTTAACATTTTTTATTTCACGTCTTTCCCTTTTCTTCTTTATTAATTCCTCTTCAATCCAAATTGCTTAAGTAACTTTCAATTTTTTTCTTTTTATTTTGTATTTCACTCTAAACAAAATTCATTTAAATTTTTTTAATATACATTGAGCATATTAGTAATCCATTGTTTTTAAAGAGACTCAAGCAATTTCCTCTAATATTTTAAACAAAAAAAATATCTAACAAAGTTAAGGAAACACCAAATTCCACAAACAAAATAGTTTACCAACAATTTTTATAAAAATTAAACATTAATTGAATCAAATTATATATTTTATTTACATTAAAATAAATTTAAAAACAAAGTTAACGTCAACATTGGGTTAGTTTGATGGATAAGACATTTGCCCTTATTAGTGGTGGGGTTGGCAAATTTCACCCAATACATAGTGGGCAAGGATACATTGTGTGGAGCAGTGAGGTTTCCTTGTACACAAAATAACATAAAAAATCCTCAGTCAAATCTCTGTATCATCGAATAAGAGAGTATAGACAAATGATCGATTCCATCTGATTATCGTACTGTCACAATTATAAAAAAAATAAAAAAAAGCAATGCCATTCTCAAATTAGTAAATGTACACTTATCAATCTCAAACGTGGTCTACAACCTCTTATACTTTTTTGTCTTATTTTTCTTGATTCAAAAAATTGTAAATACATGATCTTCTATTTTTAAATTTATATTTGTTTTTTTTACTCTTATTCTTATAAAAACCCCATAAAAAAGTACTTAACACATTTTTTTTTTATTACGAAACCCTAATCATGCTTTAGAAAGAAATCAACCCTTAATATAAGAGTCAATTACATTACTACTAAATTATTGTTGTGACAGACCTTGTTATTGATCACTTAATTTCACAAAATTAACATAATATGTTTCTCAGAAGCTCTATACTGTGTCATTTCGTCAAACGAAATCTAAATTTCTTTTTTTCACATTAATGGCCCAGGTGAAATGATCACTAATTTAAGGCCCAACTAAACTCCCAAAATTTAATATTTGACTGTACTGCTTTTAGCCCTTTTTCTTTAATAATAATAATAATAATAATAATAATAATAATAATAATAATAATAAATTCTTCCAGAAACATGGAGGATGTTAAGGCAGATCTTGTCTACAAGGGAGGAGTCTTCAGTAATTAAACCAAAACTTTCTCAATGACACATCTCTCCAAACCCTTACGAAAGCACTGATTTCACAAGAAGAAGACCTCATTGACGTTATTGATTCTTTGTCAACATTTTTTGGTCACTCCCCACCAACTCACATCTAGAAGATCAAAGCTTCCCACTTCCTCTCCAAGCCTTCACTTCCTTTTTTTGATCTTCTTGCCTCGCCCGTTTTTTGATCTTCTTGCTCTTCTTGCTCTCTGTCCTGATCCTTCACTTCCTTTCGTCGTTCCCCTCTTGCTATGGCAAGCGGGGACCGGCACCCGGTCCCTCCCTCCCAACCCGCGAGTCCCAAATCCTGGGCGCAGGTTGCTTCATCTCTTCGCCAGTCTTCGGATAGCTCCCCCTTGCATAATGCCAATATACTCTCCAAAATCAAAGACTCCCCAACCACCTTCCTCAAACTAGATGGGGACACGTTGAGCCGCGCTCGTCTTAGGTTCCAGCATGCTCTGTATGGGAAGCTCTTCGGCAAGTCTCCTCCATTTATTGAAGTCAAAACCGATCTCCTAGCCAAATGGAGCTTTTTTGGGGATATTTCCATCTCTGATCTGCCCAACGGCTTCCTCCTAATCCGATGTCCCTCGCAGGAATCTCTGCAACACCTTCTCCTTGACGGGCCATGGTCTGTCAACGGCATCATCCTGCAGCTCTCTCCGTGGAAACCTTTCTTTGAACCTACTTTCGCTAAGCTCTCCACAGCAGCCATTTGGTTGCAGCTCCATAATCTTCCAGTTGAGTTCTGGGAAGGGGAGACTTTGGAGACCATTGCCAGCCAGTTTGGTTCTCTACTGAAGGTTGATGAGCTCACTGCTTCTCTCAGCCGGTCTAAGTATGCTCGTATCTGTGTTGAAGTCGATTTGTCCAAACCTCTATGCCGTGGCTTCTGGATTGGTGATGACTTTCACCGCGTCTTTGTTGTTGTTTTGTATGAGCGACTACCGACCTTTTGTTATTCTTGTGGGATGATCGGCCATGGGAGTAATTCATGTTCTCGACCCGTGACTTCCGGTGCCGCTAGGATCGACCCGTCTCGCCCGGTGCGGTTGACGGAGTTTGATTCTGGCTTGGTATCAGAAGTTCGCGATCAGCACATGGACGACTCTGACCCTGTTCCTTCGTCGGAAACCTTGGATGATGTGACTCCAGAAACTAACTATGGTCCCTGGCTTTTGGTTTCTCGCCAGCGGGGCGGCACTTGTGGTCGCGGCGGCGGTTCTCGCCCTGGTTGCGTGACTATCGGTGCTGCAGCCGATCCGAGTTCCGAGGCCACCGTTGCTCGAGGCGCCGCTCCACGCAGCTTACGTGGCGGAAAATCACTTGCCCCTAGTGGGCGACAGCCTTCATTGCAAGTTAACTCTTCTGTGACGGATGCTGTTCCCCATGTGCCTACCCGGCATGACCAATCAAATCCTAGCCTTTCTGCTCTCTCTCCACCGCCCAACGTTCTAATTAACTCTCTCGAGTTCCAAGGCGAGTCTTCGCTCCATACCGACACCTTACCGCCCAGCCTGACCAATCAAATCTCGCCTCTTTGCTTATCCCTAGACAAAGTAAAGAAATCCCTTCCAAACCGCTCTTCCTCCCCACCCCCTGTGCTCATTACTTCTCTTCAGATCCCCCACTATTCTCCTCCCCAACCAAACCCTAGCTCTCACGTATCTCTTGTTGAGAAAGTTTCCAGTGCTCTTGAAGAAGAGGACATGGAAGAAGATAACGACCAAGACGACGTGCTTTCGGATGACTAAGAAGATGACGAGATGTCTGAGGAAGAGAATCCGGAAGATAGCTCTGATGATGCCATGACGTTATTTCAATATCAAACTGAAGTTCGCCGAGAAGCTCTTGTTCGAAAAGGAACTTGCATCTCCAGTACCTCTCCTAAGAAGGGGAGAGTTGACCCTGGGAAAGCCGGCCCCTAACGTTAGGGAGTATTTCTTACTCGTTCCTTCTCATACTGTGTTTTTATAAATTCGACTAAAATCATATGTTGGAATTGCAGGGGCGTCTCTGCGCGGGATACCTCCTCTCGTGTTTTCCGTCTTATTCGTTCCCACAAACCGGTTGTCGTTTGTCTTGTTGAAACCAGAGCTAATGCTGATAGACTTGATCTTTTTTGCAGGAAAGTTTCTAAGAACTGGGATTGGGCTGCTATTCTCTCCGACGGTTTTTCTGGCGGTCTTATTGTCCTCTGGCATAAGTCTATCGGAGTTGTCTCGCCCATCTCTGTGTCTAAACGCGCCCTCCATATTATCATTTCCACCAATTCCTCTAAAACTTTTCTTATCTCGGCTATTTATAATTCTTCGCGTTTTCGTACTCAGTGCCTCCTTTGGAATGAGCTCTCTAAACTCTCTACCCTTCATATTCCCTGGCTCATCCTAGGAGATTTTAACTCCGTTCTTCATAGGAACGAGCACAAGGGTGGTACATTCGCGCATTACGATCGTAAAGCGAGATTTTTTAGAGATTTTATTGAATTTAATAATTTGATAGACTTAAATTACTCTGGTCCTCATTTTACCTGGTGTAACAACCAGTTGGGCTTAGCTCGTCGCTGGGCCAGGCTCGATCGTTGTTTAATTAATCTGGACTGGGCCAACTCTTTTAACTCTAATTCTTTGAAGCATCTTTCTCGGTCTTTCTCCGATCACTCCCCACTTCTCCTGTCTTCCGCTCCGCTTTCTTCTCATTTTAAAAGAATTTTTCGTTTTGATATTAACTGGTTGGATTTTATAGGTTGTCATAACGCCGTTCGGGACGCCTGGCACTACCACCCCCATGGGAATCCTTTGCAGGCCTTCTCACACCTTCTCTCTCGTACCCTCTTTAACCTCTCCAACTGGCATAAGAACGGGGTCAACTCGCTTGATTCCGATTTGTTGAATACCGAGATCGCTATCACTAATCTTGAAAATTCTGACTTTAATTTAATTTCCCAATCCGATCTTATGGAGCAGTATACTAATCTTGCCATTTTGCAGCGTCAGTGCAATACTAAATGGGCCCAGCGTGCCAGGTTGCTGTGGATTAAAGATGGAGATAAAAACACTAGTTTCTTCCATGCTTTTACGCGTATCCGAGCTCACACCAACTTCATTTCTCAAGTTGCGGATGCTGCTGGCAATCTTTGTCATGATCATGCTAGTATTGAGAGTGCTTTTCTCACCTTTTTTAAAGACCTTTGGTCGGTTCCGTGTGCTGAATCCAACAAACTTCTCGATCTTATTCCCAATGATCTTCCTTGCATCACCGACTCTGATGCTAACTCTCTTGTCAAGGATGTCACCAAAGTGGAAGTTTATCAAACTTTACTTGATTTTCCCACAGGTAAGTCTCCTGGTCCCGATGGTTTTTGCACCGAGTTTTATCGCAGTTTTTGGCCTATCATTGGCGACCAGCTCTTCTTGGCGATTCGTTGCTTTTTTGAGAGGTCCATTATTCCTTCTTCCTGGGGTAAAACCTTCATCACTCTTATCCCCAAAAAAGATAAACCTCTCGGTGTTTCTGATTTTAGACCCATTTCATTTGTGTAATGTTAATTTCAAAATCATTTTCCAAATTGTTGTGATCGATTGCGACTTGTTCTCCCTAGCTTAATCGATTGAGAAAGCAAGCTGGTTTTTGTGTCTAATCGATGCTCCTTCGATAATATTATTGCTGTGCAAGAGATTGTTCATACGCTTGAAAGCCGATATCAAAAAAACCCCCCAAGGATGCTTGTAAAAACTCGACATTGAAAAAAAGCTTATGACACTGTCAATTGGAGTGCAATTCTTGCTGTTTTTGCCCGAATGAATTTTCCCGCTCTCTGGATTTCCTGGATTTCTACTTGTCTTCGCTCGTGCTCTTTCTCTCTTCTTATTAATGGAAATTCTTCTCCCTGGTTTCCCTCGTTCAGAGGGGTTCGCCAGGGAGACCCCATTTCTTCTTATCTTTTTATCTTAGTTTCCCAGATCCTTACCTCCAATCTTAACCGAGGTCTCTCCAGTGGCAATATTCCTGGTTTTTTCCCGAGCGGAAATCACAACTTTAATCACCTTATGTTTGTTGATGATTTAATTTTAGTCACCCTGGCCTCTAGGAAAGCTGCTCGCAGTATCGTTCATTGTTTAGAAGTCTATAGTATCATTACAGGTCAACGTCCCAATCTCTTTAAATCTCAAATCTTCTTTCCAACCTGGTGTAACAAACATGTTTCCTCCCGAATCTGTTCTATTTTGAACTTAACTCAAGCCTCTTTTCCTTTTAAATACCTTGGTATTTTAATCTCTCCTAAGCGTTTAGCTGCCTCGTCCTTTAAGCCCATGATTGAAAAAATCCGTCATCTATGCTTTAGGTGGAGTAACTTTAATCTCTCTCAAGCTGCAAAGACCACTCTTATCAACTCTTCTCTTCTTTCTATTCCAACTTATATCCTCTCAGTTTATCCCATTCCTGAATCTATTATTTCCGAAATCACCAGAACTGTCAGGAAATTCTTCTGGAGTAGAAACAGCAATGGAAAGGGCATCCATAATGTGAATTGGCATGTGGTTAATTCTGGCAAGTCTGAGGGGGGCATTGGTATCAGTAATCTCTCTCTTGCTAAATATTCTCTGATGGCCAAACACCTTTTTAAGTATCTTAACAACGAAAATTTTATTTGGGTTGATATTATGCGGGCTAAATATGGAGATTTTATTTTCTGGAAGTGTAGACCTCCTATTAATTGCTCCTGGTTTTTTAGAAATCTTACTAGAGTTGCGAGTCGCATCTTGCCCAACCGTCGTATTATTTCCGTTAATCCGACTAAGACTTCTTTTAGTTGGGATCCTTGGCTCTTTGATATTCCCATTGCACTCAAACCTACTTTTATTAATATGGATACTGATGTTGATTCGTTAACCATTTCTGAGGTTATTATTGGTGATAGATGGAATGCGACCCTTTTAGAACATGTTTTTGGTTCTAATTTTAATGTTCAGAATGTATCTTCCAGCATTATTGATCCCAACTCTTGCAATCTTTGGATTTGGAATCCTGTTACCAAGCATCATAAAATTGCTACCTCTGTTTACAAATTCCTGAATCACAACCTCACTCACTCCAGCTACTGGCCTGGTTGGCAACTTTTCTGGAAGTTGGATATTGCCCCTCGGGTCAAGCATTTCCTTTGGACTCTATTCCATGGCCGTCTTTCTACTAACAACTTTTTATATCATATGAGATTTGGCCCTAATAGTCCTTGTGCCATGTGTGGTCTTTTTCCTGAAACGATCGATCATCTGTTTTGGCATTGTTCTGTGGCTAATCAGGTTTGGACTTATTTGGGTATGAAGATTAACAAGCTCATCCTTTTCCCCAATGGCTTTGCTGAGGGATCCTGGCTCACCGATTTGGGCCTTTCTAAGCACTATAAATCTATTATTGCAGCTGCTGCTTGGCTAATTTGGAAATCCCGTTGCGATGTCATCTTTCGTAATGCTTCCATTAATATTCCTGTAATTGCTTGCCGAGCCCTTTCTCATGTGCAGGACTTCTGTGCCAGCAACCGTTGCTTGCTCGGGCAAAAACTTATTCTGAACAACTTTACCTGTGCTGATGAATTATTTCTCTTCTCCCACTCCAGTTCCAATCCGGACACTTCGGTATGTTCTGCAGGTTTCTTTCTCTCAAACTCTAACTATGTTGTCCATCTTGCAGGTTACTGCCCGATCTCCAGAAACGACTCTTCTTTGGATGAATTTTCTGCTCTCTTTGCTGCACTCCAATCAGTTTTAGTCAATCGCCTCAATATCAAACATATTTTCGTCAACACATCAACAATTCCCAGCATTCTTTGTCGTCCCAACCCTGTCACCATGTGGAGATTCTGCTCTCAACTTGCCAATATTAGATCGTTGCTTACTGCGCTGGGTTCTCCCTCCATTCATTGCATTCCCTTGACCTGGATGACTCCTGCAATCAATCTGGCCGCCCATGGCATCAATTCGTCCGATGAAAATCTCTTCCTCTTCGGGCGCGATCTTCCTCATTGGATAATGAAGTCTTTCCTTGATTCCGGATTCATAGTTTAACTGATTTGTATCTCCTCTCTTTCTGTCCTAGATTTGTCTCTTCCTCTGTTATCATATTTTCATGTTTTAGCTCTGCTTCTTTCTCTGTACTCTTATTTCATATTATTATAACAGCCCCTGTGGTTCTTTTTAAAAAAAAAACATTTTTTGGTCAACTTTTTCCTACTTTTCTTTGTCAACATTTTTTTGTCAACCTTTATGTGCTATCTATCCAAGAAGCTTCAGTTTGATTGGGTCTAGTTTTGAGCTTTATAAATTCAACAGGTTCATCTTCAATCTTGTCCGAAAAAAAAAGGAATATATAAATAATAAAAAAAACAGGTTCATCTTCAAGTGCATAGCGGGAAGCAATGGAAAAGAACACTCATCTCCAGATGCCTAGGGTAAAACTGGGAACACAAGGACTAGAGGTCTTTCTCTGTTTCTTTCTCACTCTGTGTGTGTGTGTGTGTGTGTGTGTGTGATAAACCAGTTTCATTTCATGTTGATAATTCTGTGATTAGCATACATAAATTGCCAGATTTCCAAGTTGGGTTTTGGATGTATGACACTGAGTGGAGGATACAACAAGCCTCTACCAGAAGAAGAAGGGATAGCCTTCCTTAAGTATGTATTCAATCAAGGGATCACCTTCTTTGACACCGCTGATATTTATGGACATTATACTAATGAGATCTTGATTGGCAAGGCAAGTCTTAGTTATTTTCTTAATTATATTAATTTCTAATGATTGGGTTCATTATTTAAAAGAGAAAAGTGAAAATTTTGGTCTTTGTAGGCATTGAAGGAGTTGCCAAGAGAGAAGATCCAATTGGCAACAAAATTTGGTTGTGCTCTTGATGAAGGAGGTATGGGGGTGAATGGGAAGCCAGAGTATGTGAGGGCTTGTTGTGAGGCCAGTCTCAAGAGACTTCAAGTTGACTACATTGATTTGTATTATCAGCATAGGGTTGATCAGACTGTTCCTATTGAGGAAACTGTGAGTCTCTAGTCTCTTTATATAGATATATGTGTGTGTGCATGATTAACTCATGATCATATACAGTTATATTCATAATCATGTTTATATAGATTGGAGAACTGAAGAAGTTGGTGGAAGAGGGTAAAGTGAGGTATATTGGTTTATCAGAAGCCAGCCCTCATACAATCAGGCGTGCTCATGCAGTGCATCCCATTTCTGCAGTTCAAATGGAATGGTCTTTGTGGTCTCGTGATATTGAAGATGAAATTGTCCCACTTTGCAGGTTCAAATAAAGTTCGCTTTCTTCTTTTAGTGTTTGAGATTTTTAACATGAATTTCTCTTTGTTATGCAGAGAACTTGGAATTGGAATAGTAACATACAGTCCACTTGGTCGGGTTTTTTTCGGAGGCAAAGGAGTTTCAGAAAGTGTTCATGAACGCATAGTATGTATATACATAATTATATAAGTAATTTGATATCAGAGCTGTTATTCTCCTTAGTTTAATAATTAGCTAAATGAATATTTGCCAATAAATTCTAGTTTCCACACCCAAGATATAGTTCTGAGAACTTGGAGAAGAACAAAGCACTGTATGTGAGAGTAGAGAATTTGGCTAAGAAACATGAATGCAGCACTGCTCAACTAGCTCTGTCTTGGGTTCTCCATCAAGGGGATGATGTTGTTCCAATCCCTGGTAAGCATTTGATGAATTTCTAATATGAATATTTCTTATGCATAACTTGTTCTCTTTCTTGATTCTTTATGATGTCAGGAACAAGCAAAATCAAGAACCTGGATAATAACATTGGCGCTTTACAAGTGAAGCTGACGGAGGAGGACTTGAAAGAAATTTCTGATTTAATTCCTGCTGAAGATGTTGCGGGCTCAAGGCATTATGAGTTTGATGAATCATTTGGCTGGAAGCATGCAAATACACCACTTCCCACATCATATTGAGATTCAAGATCATGTCTTGGTTGCGGAAATAAGTCGAAGAACGGAAAACAGACTCTTTTGTTAGGATATTTTAATCTCAGTATTATGTTGTGGTTGTTGAGTATTTTGTTTACTTTAAGAATTCGAATTTATATGTAGTCATATTCTCATCGAATTTGAATTTATATTTACTTTTATGTATATCAATTATATTTTGAGAATATCATTCATGATTTTTGTTTTTGTATATACTCTGTCTCTGCTTTCTAATTTGTTCTATCACTTAATTGTAATTACTAGTATATCATTGATTTATGCATTTTTTTTAAAAGAGTAAACAACCTAAATAGTCTCATATTTTTTGTGCATTTCTATTTATTTATTATTAAAAAGTTACGATTTGATTTCCTATATTTAGTTTTTATTACAATAAGGTCACTTGAGTAAGGGATATAATCATTCATGGTTTATAATAAAATCACATTTAGTGGTCAACGTAGCTTAAAATACCGTAAGCCACATATGATCACCATTAACACAGTAAATCTTTGTGCCTTTGTTTTAACAAAAACTAAACGTGGGGATCAAATCGTAGCTTTTTAAAATTGTGTAAAATTACAAAAAAACAGGGGGGAAAATTAACGGATTATTTAGGTTGTTTATTTTTTTTATAATGATCTATTCAAATCGAATTTAATTATACCACAAAACATCTTCAGGCTAGTGAATGGATTTGTAGACATGTAATGATTCGAGTGGGATGTGCCAACTCAAAATATATTGTTACTATTATTATTATTATTATTATTATTATTATTATTATTATTATTATTTCGATAAATAGGTGATAAGTGCCCTCCCTTAAGGATTTCAAAAAAATCATAATACCATGATGATAAATCTCTCTATAATGAAATTTTGGAGGGATGAAGAATATTGTTGCTTCCATAAGGGATCTACACTAAACTCACATTAGGTGTAATGGGAAGAAGACCATATTGAGCATCATATAAGGAGATCTAATCGCACAAATAGGCGATTGACAGGTGTCACCAGATTTAAATACTTTATCATGTGATTAGTAGGGGTGGACATGGGCCGGGCTGGGTCGGGTCTGGGCTGGGCTAGACTCAAAAATATAACCTATATATTCGGGCTGGGCTGGGCCGGGCCATGTTCGAGTCAAATTGTCTTGATCCAAGCCCGACCCATTTGATTATCATTAGGCCCAGCCCCAGCCCAACCAGACCCAAAAAATAAATAATTTTTTTATAAAATAATTGAAATAACTAAATAAAACTATTACTACAACCCCTAAACTTTTTTCAAACAATTAAAAAAAATACAACACAAGTATTATAAATGGTTCAAATAAATTCTATATAAATAAGTAGTATTATTATCAACAAATATTACAAATAATATATTATATATATTATTTATTTATTTGGGTCGGGCCGGGTCGGGTCGGGTTAAAATTCATTTGACCCAAACCCAACCCAAAATCCAATCGGGCCAAAACATTTGAGCCCAACCCAGTTTTTTGGGCCAACTTTTTAAACCCAGGTCCTGTATTTTTTGGGCTGGGTTTGGGCCAGCCCATGGGTCGCCCGGCCCATGTCCACCCCTAGTGACTAGTACATGAATGGGGTGGTGATTAGTGCTTGAATGGGGTGGTAAATCAGGGAACAATGTAATGGGAGTCAGTGTAATGGTTGATAGGCAACCAATGTGTGAAATGTGTTATGTTGCTAGACTTTAAAGGTCAAGAAATGAATGAAAGAAGGGACAGCTAGTATTATCTTCATCTCTTTTCTCTTATTCCTGTCTCCCACTCTTACTATCTCTTTGACCCCTTCCTCTTGACTTCTTCTCTTTTTCTCACTTCCAATTAGAGTTCTTTGCCAGTTATCCTTAGGATTGCACCTACTAGTGCTTTTATTGAGAGATTTTTCCAGTTTATGACGGACGAAATCCGAACATGATCTCGAGCAATAGAGGAACAACTGGCGGCGATTAACGAGTGCCAGGGCTCCATGATGAACAAGATTGAATCTCTTTGCTCCTCAGTGAACCAACATGCTGAGCTCTTTGAGACAATGTAGAAATCGCTTGCAGCTCAGTAATCGCTTGCACTATGTAGTTGTTCTCTCACTATTAATTATAATTTAAAAATTTTTATTTTACTGATTGAGAGATTTCTTAAAAGTGAGAAATCAAATGGTTCATAAGTTTTTAAGTTGTTAATTAAGGTTGAAAACCTTGAACAAGTGGTTAGCTACCAATTATCTCTCACCATTTGGCCTCATTGTCCTCTAGCTTCACCAGATTTTAGCCTCATTGAACTTTTTATGTCCTCTCTATCCCAATAAATGGATCGAATTAATTGAGCTAGCCAAATTTCAATCGGTTTAATTTTTAATTTATAGGTTTCAATCTATTAGTTTGGTTGTCGACGGGGAAAAAAAAATCTAAATACAGCCCAAAAAAATTTAAAACCCTCCTCTATGTAATGATTTTTTTTATTTACAAGTAATTTCAATTACTCTCTGATAAGCTTTATGTCAAGTCAAAGTTTTTATCTTTTTCTTTGCATATAGTCTTGTATGGTTTATCTTGGTGCTCATGGCCCAAGAAAAATGAAGAGGTTGTTTTGGATGCTCACAATGAACTGTTAGGCTCAATCTTGATTGAGTGAAGATGAGGGCGAGGACATGGAGATGAATCCCAGCTAGTCACCCTCATCATTCCTAAATAGGTGACTGGTGCTCAAAGCTAACAGTCAGGCGGTATACAAACCTATATCTTTTAGTTCTTCTTCTCTGCAATGGCGGAACGAGGACCAAAACCAATGAAGTGCTAACTTTAATTTAAAAAAATTATAAATATTAAAAAAAATTTATTTTAATTTATACTTAAAATTATAATAATTAATATTTCAAAAAATATACACTAAGGATACCATGAGATGAGACGAGAGTTGAATTATTTGGTTAAATCAAATTTAATTTCAATTTAAATATAAATTTTTTTTATATTAATTCAAACATGATATACATTATCATGTGGGACGCTCACCTCTAGATTTAAAAATCTAGGAAAGTCAACAACAACCGTTAGATCATCATCTAATGATTGTTGTTTTATTATAAATCTAACCTTGGAGGTGGGGTTAGCATCACTAACCCCACCTCTAAGGTTAGAAATGAAACAACAACCGTTAGATGGGTGATCTAACTACTGCTGCGGGGACATATCTAGATTCATTTTCTAGGGACGCCCCCAGAAAACATATTGCCTTAATATATTATGTATATATGTCATATATACATAACATATAAATATATTTATATTAATTATAAATATAAATATATTAATTAATATATTATATGTTATGTACTATAATACATATGCATATCATGTATATATGTCATATATGTATATATATAACTTATAAGATTGGCCAAAGGGGTGCTCAAGCACCCCCTTAACATGCCCTCCTTCCGTCACTGTTGATCTTGGTTGCGGTAGTGAAAAGGGTGAGGGTGAGATGGTGGCTCTGCATCATGGTTTTAATGGCAACATGGGAGAGGTGCTTCAAGAATTGAATTTGAATTAAATGTCTCTGCAATTTCTCTTTCAATATTGACAAGTATATTATTTGCAAGAAAGCCATTTTCGATCTTGTTTTATAGCCTTGTTTTGACAATCTTCATAGTTGAAAATGCTTGCTCACTAGTTGTTGTAGAAACTAGAAGAGTTAAAACAAGTTGTATCAATATGTCAAAAAGATAATATGTCTTTGATTTTTTTTGTTTCTTTCAAAATAATGCATAATTGTGACAGAGAAGATAGATTTTGCAGCTTCTCATCATTTTGTATTCCACATTCAAAATGCTTCAATTGAAAATTCAAATTCAGTATCTCTTGTTCACTAAATTAAGGGGGTAATACTTTTCTGCAATGGTGCAAATATTATCAATATTAAAAAAATTATACATTTCCCTTGGATCCAAAGCTTTGTTAAGTGTCAAAAGATCCATGGCTTGCACATTGAATCTACTATTTAGCTCCTACAACTGAAAATCAATGTCCTCATTAAATATGTCAAAATGATAGTGATGCTTTATCATGATTTGACTTTGTTGGTGTCGACGTTGACCTTCACCAAACTGAGAACTCAAATCTAGATCATTTAAATCATGCTTTTCACAAAATGATAACACATTCTCAAGTAACCTATTCCAACCTTCTTCTCTCAAATTTTGAATCAATATTTTTGTACTCAAAATGTCTTGAGATTTTTTTTGCAAAGCTTGGCATAATATATCACTAATGCCCATAATCTCTTTTATTAAGTGCAAAATTAAAATGAATTCAAAATGATTGAATCATCTTCAAAGCAACATTAGCATCCCCTCTTTGAGAATAGGTAGATCCATCTTTTTCAATATTTCAATCACAGAACAAGTGGCATCATACATTCTTATAAGGTTGTATATAGAATAAAAATGAGAATCCCAATGAGTATCACCTGCTCTTTTTAAAGTGCTAATTTGATTGGCACCTTTTCTGGTCGCAACCTAATTACTAGTTAGCATACTTGCAATTTTAGTTTCTTGGGCAATTTGCAATTCTTCACGACGTTTACATGAAGCATCAACATAATTTATAATAAACTCAAATTATTGAAAAACTCACGAATAGAATGTACCTCTCTTGATGCAAATAATTTAGAAATAATGCTTGCAATCCTTTCCACTCTCCATGCATGTTGCTAGCTCCATCATAGCCTTGACCACGAATGTTTTGAACATCAAGGGTGTGACTAGAGAGAATAGAACATATTTCATTCTTACGAGTCAATGTAGATGTATCCTGAACATGAGCAATATCAAAGAAGTGCTCTCTAACAATACCACTTTCATTAAAAAATCTCAATATAAGGGCCATTTGTTCTTTCTTGGATTCATCACTTGCCTCATCAATAGTAATACAAAATTCTGAATCTCCAATATCTTCCCGAATCTTGTTCCTCACCTTATTTGCGAGAATATGCCAAATTTACTTTTGAATTGAATGTGAAACATACTTACTTGATTTTGGAGCATTTTCCAATACAACTTTTTTAACTTGATCATTGTAAGAAGCCATTAGTTTAATCAACTCAAGAAAGTTTCCACGGTTCATTGAATCTGGTGTCTCATCATGACCTCTAAAAGCACAAGCATGAAATACAAGACATCGAACGACATTAATAGAAGTCTTTACTCGTAGTCAATTATTTAAAATTTGCTCTAAACATTGTTTGTGTATTACTTTTTCAATATGCCCAAATTGTTTTTTCAATTCATCACAAGATCTAACAGCATTATTGTGCAGTGAACAAGGATCATCTCCAATTTGATTAAGAAAAGCACAATCTTTCCTAGATTTAACTTTTTTTTTTTCAAGTTTCTAAATCCTGTAATTGTGAACACATCCCAACCAAATCACCCATTGGGGTTCATGTTAAAAAGATAATAATATGCAACATCTTTTGTTGGAGAATACTCAAGTCAAGGAAATCGAGCAAACCAAGAATATTGAAAATGTCTTGGATGTTTTTTCTAAGGAAAATGGATAATTGTTAATATGGATTTGGTATGGACCCTTTATCAAGTAAGCTCACCGAATGTTATCTCACTCATTAACTGAATGTTCCCACATTGGTTGACGCAATCCTTGATTTTGTTCGACATCAATTACATCTTTTTCAACTACAATATAAGACTTTGGAAATTCATTAATCCATTGATCTTCTACCCTTGGAGATTTGCAAAGTGTTCTACTTTCTGAAATATCATCATGGTCTATTTATCTCTTCTTGAAAAATGAGCCTAGTTTTTTTTGGGTGGCCATAATGCCAAACAAGACCCTACAATACTATAAATTTATTTATTTACTTTTTATATAGAAAAATTTCCCAAGTCTCAAAATTCAATAAACAAATAACACATCCGCATGTTGGATCTTAGATGAAAAATGAAAGGCATAAAACTCTTCATAAGTTAGTTTAGTTGGATTTTATGTTGATTAGAAAAAAAAAATTAGTGGATTTTATTTATCTTATCTATTAAAAATTTTAAATCATGTTTTTATTTGGATCATAAATTTTCATTTTCTTATGATTTGGAAATAGATCTTGTATGGATAAATTTTTGGCCTATATTCTCTAAGGCAAATAGGACGGTATTGTTTGTTTGTTATGAATTTGGGTTGGATAGGATACTACTTTGTTTCTAACAAGTAACAAAAATTTTTTATCTTGAATTTTGTATAAATAAATATCAAAATAGTGAGAAACAAACATGCAATTAACTCATCACAACATCAAATAAATGCATTACAAAAGACTTATGAGGAAGGTGTAAAATCATACTAAAAGCAAGGGCAGTTGATGATCAGTTTTCTAACTTGAGCAGTGATGGTGAGATCTTGAAGAGGAGGGCAAGTGAAGAATTAACTAAATAAAGATGGAGAAGAGCTGAAGAGCCAAAGCAGTGAAGAAGAAGAACCAATAAAGCAAGAGGCGGTGATGTCTTTTAGGGTTCAATTAAAACATAAATTTCTAATATTTTAAAAAATAAAAATCCATTAGAGTAAAATACCTGGATTGCCACCCAACTATTCTAGTGTTTCTATTTTAGTCACCCAACTATAAAAAATTTTCAATTTGATCATCCACCTTTGAAATTATGTTCAATTAGGTTACTCAAGCTCACACCGTTAACGGTGTGTTGACTTGGCAATAAATGTCACCTATTTTTTGCCATGTTTGCACAGCCACGTGGCATAAAATAGTATGGGTAAAATAATTAGATGGTCACCCAACTATTTGACTGATCCTATTTTAGTCACCCAGTTATAAATAATTTCAATTTGGTCATCCAACTTTGAAATTACGTTCAGTTAGATCACCCATGCTCACGCTGTTAATAATGTGCTGATGTGGCGATACATGTCACCTATTTTTTGCCATGTCAGCACAACCACATGGCATAAAATATTATTTTTTCTAGTCTAAGTTATCATGTGGCTTAAGTTGCCACTTGGATGGCCACATGGGCATCCATGTGGCATGAAGAGCCACATACATAAAATGCAATATATTATATTTAGGATAATTAACCATGTCAATAGCAGAGCATTTGAAAAAAAAATTAAATAGAGTGATTGAATTTTATTAAAAAAAACTGCATCAACATGAACTTTGGCAACTTACAGAAAGTTCATGTGCTGCTTCACATAAAACAATTAGGATACCCAACAATTAAATTGAGAAAAAAAATACATGGAAAACTATTTATTTCTCTAAGCCAATTATAAAATTTTCCAATCAATCTAAACTTCGCCATCACCTTGAATGTGAACACCACTTTTCCTTTTCTTTGTTGGCAACATCATTTAGCATCAACAACCAAAGTGGCATTAGGATCATCGGTGTGGGCAACCCTCACTATCTTGCTAGTTTGAAAAGGGGAAAGAAGGAAAATGAAAATGGTTAGAAGTATTCTCTATACCTATTAACAATGAGGTTTTAGGATTCCGAATGGAAGAATCAAAAGGGGAAAGAAGGAAGAAAGATGAACGTTGGGAAAAAGTAAAAATATGGAAACGCTTCATGCCACATGGTAACTTGGACTAGAAAAAATAATATTTTTATGCCATGTGGCTGTGCTGATGTGGCAAAAAAATGGGAGACATGTATCACCACGTCAACTCTCTGTTAACACCGTGGGTTTGGGTGACCTATTTGAACGTAATTTCAAAGTTGGATGACAAAATTGAATTTTCTTTTTTTTTTTTGTTATAGCTGGGTGACTAAAATAAGAATACTCGAATAGCTGGGTGACCATCCAAGCATTTTACCCATAATATTTTATGCCACGTGGTTGTGCTAACATGGCAAATAATCGGTGATATGTATTGCCATGTCAATACACCGTTAACGGCGTGAGCTTGGGTGACCTAATTAAAAGTAATTTCAAAGTTAGGACAATTGGTTCATGGTGGAATCACTCCAAAAATTACTATTATTGGGGGGTGGGGGAGGGGGATTGAAATATTTTAACCTATATTTTAAATACCTAACATATATTTTTAACCCTAGGGTTAACCTATATGTTAAATATCTAGCATTCCCATTTCTTCTCGCAAAGTACCAACTCTATCAATTCCCCGTTGACCTTCCAATAAACCTTATAGAGATACCTTTTAGCGCAACAACAATCCTTGGGCATGGTTGGGGAGTTGACTCCTGTGTTTTAAGGTCCAACCATCAATTTACACTTGAGATCCCTAGAGAGTTGAAGGGTAAAGCACAAGTGGTTGGTGAGGCTCCATTCTTGGTTTGAGAGCTGGAGGACTTCCAAGGTGAGAGTTGGGCTCTGTGGAGGTGATTAACTTTCAAGCTAAGCATCAACAATGACAACTCCATCCTTGGTTCATGCACGAATGCGATTCCTTGAAAAGGCTCTACAACAAGCTGTTGTAACACAAGCTCATCGCCAGTGAACTAGTGCTTCATACCTCAGATAATAGTGGTTGAGGACACTAACTTCCACCTCAGTAATAGCCATTTGCCAGTCTTTAGCACTCTGTATGGGAATCGAGTACCTTTGCAATAATCCACCAATATGAAGGATGACGTCTCATTGGTTGTACGAGGGACTACAGAGGAGCCTGCATGGCTTAGTTTGATGGTCAAGAACCATGTAAGCATTATAGTCATGCCAAGTGCTTATTAGAGGTAATCATCTTGATGAAAAGTCCTCTGAGAATTATGAATCCAAGTGGAAGTCTTGTCCAACAACATGTGTCAAGCACCCATGTGCATCCGTGGCTTCTGAATTCATGTAAAGGCTTCCTACATCCTCACGTGGGAATATAAGCCTTAAGAACTTGGTTGTCCTAAATCAAGTGTGTGGACCCCGCCCATGATTAGATCTTGCATAAGTTGCTAAACATACTTACCTTACCTCTTAATCCTTTTTTTTGGCTGGTTGCTTTGAAAAGCTTGCAAAGGAGGAAAACATGGAGGGATTCCAGGATTTCAGTCCCATCTTTGTCTCCTGGCATTATTTCCTCATCCCTTGCATTATCACTACCCTTCCTTGCTTCCTTCCACCCTCTAACCTCACTCCCCTCTCCATTGAAGCCTTAAGAGTGAAGCACCTCACCGGATCACTGTAGCGGCAACGATCAAACCGGGGAGGAGCTCTTCATTTCGTCATCAACCTAGAGGTATTTGTTGTAGGTTGCTCATGTTGTCCGATAGATTACTTCTCTTTCTTGAATGATGGTTGTTAGCTTGCTTCTTATGTTTGCATGGGTTGTTGTTTGAAATTTTTTTTTTGGTGCTTATCCTTGCATGAAAACTCTCTCTTTATGCATGCTAAAACTTGCTCTTGTGCCTCTTGAAGATTCTTAGTTCTTGGCCTCCAAGCTACATAAGTATTTACTCATGGAACTATCTTTATGTTTATGCATGGATGCTTAAAACCCAAGCCAAAATTCCAGGTTTTTGCTTGCAAATTGAATGTTCGAGTTTTGTAGTTTTGGCATGTGTGTTGGGCCTTGAAATTCCTCGCACCCTTGGCATGACCTTCTAAGGCATTTGTATTTTTTTGGTTACCGAAATACCCGAGTAAACTTGATCCCTCTCTTGAGCTTTGCATCCCTACTTGTTTGCATGAAAAACAAAAGACTAGAAGCCTCCAAGATGTGGCCTGGTTGCATGTCATGCTTTGATTATTTAAGCATCAAGTATAGTATATATATTTACATACACATTGACTCTTTGGCAGCCTTCTTAATATGGTAGTATATATATATCCACACATGTAGGTCCTGCTACCTTAATTAATGTGATAATATATATATATATATATATATATATATATATATATATATATGCATGCATGCATTGATTTGTTACTTGTGCTAGAAGACTTATTTCCATCCTTGTTTCTCTCACATCCTATTCTTTTTCTTGTTAAAAATCATTCTATGTGCTTGTCTCACATCATTGTTATTACCACTAGTATTAGTATTATGTTAGGTCTATTTGTAGACACTTTCGAACTATTGTTGATTTAATTAGGTATTTAGACTTAGTTCGATGTCTTTATTATAGGACCACCATGAGGAATTTATTTGGATCTCAATTGGGATTAGACTTTTGTCAAGTAAGTAATCCCTTAAACTCTTGTATTTAAATTTTGTTGTTTTGGTTTATTTTCATGTAAAATTTCTGAAATTTTGTTTGCATTTATTGTTTAAAAATTATTGTGGGAATGCCATCTATTTATGTCTTGTGTATTTAGAGGAAGAGAAGTTTCTATATTTAGTTGGAACCATAGTGCTATTATTTGCCAAAACTTATATATGTTATTTCCTTGTTACTTCCAAATATTTGGCAAAGTAATTATCCTTTTTGTAACCTTGTTTATTCCCAATAGCAAAAACTTAAGATTTATTAAGTGCTTGAATCCTTGGTCCACCTAACATTTACTTGAATTACCTATATATTATTTGGGTTATACATTTATCCCTTAAATATCCACTTGCCTTTATGTCCTTGCCTATCTCCTTCCTAAAATTTTTAACATCATTGTTTTGACAATATTTCCTTTGAAATTATTTTTCTAGCTATTTTGGTTTTAGGTGGGCCATTTTTCTTCAATTGATGAGATACATTAGACCTTGTATTTTTACAAATTTTAGTATATTATTGTATTAATGCATTTCTTCCTTGAGATTGGTCGAATAATTATTTATTGGTTTCACTATTATTTATACTTGTGTTATTTTATTTTATTTTATTTTTTGTAAATCTTTTATTTTCTTGAATTTTGGGAAAATATTTGTGAAATGTTGTTATTATTTCTCCAAAGTGAGAACCGGGCTTAGGCTTGGAAAAGTGAGGATTTCCTTTTACATTATTTATTTATCTGTTTATTTAATTATTTACTTTATTTTATTAGATGAATTTTTGGAAAAATACTTGTGAATATTCCGTATTCTTGGCTTGGAATTGTATCTGAATTTTTTTGGTCTCCAAATGAACAATATGCAACCACATCGATTGGGGGGTTAAACCACGACCTTGTCGACAAGTAATTTTTGGAAAAATGAGGCGTAGTTTCGCACCGTGTCCGTTCGGTGAAATAATCAACGACCACTGTTATTCGATCTCGGATCACGAGGGTAAATAAATAATTTACATTATTTTTGGCTCGAGTGCATCACCGAGGGATAAACAAATGACCTTTGGCACTTACGGAAATTTGGAGCGTATTACGGATTTTACTATCTATGTCTTATCCTTTGGTTTTGATAATTCTTTTTGGCGCTATTGTTTTTCGTACAAATTTGATATTTGAACTTTTGCTTTCGAGTTTGTTTTTGGATTACTCATCTGGGCTAGTGAGCTCATGGATTTATTTTTAAATCCTTTTTCGGATCGGGAGCGATAAACCCGAGGGATCTTAGAAGGCTTCCGATGAGATGCCTTCTTTGGAATTATGTTTTGTGGCTTATGTCTTTGCATTTGTTGTATTATTGTTTAAGAACCTCCTTGTAGGTCGTGCTGTATTTCATTCGCCTTGTATTTGGGTTTTGGTTGTAAACCTTAAGTTGTACTCTTATTTAGTATTTTTGTCGGTTATTTTTCTACTCCTAGATGCGTGTTTTAGGTTTTTGAGGCCTTGCAGGTTCACTAGGCCCCACCCTGTGGGTCTGCGGCCGTTTGTCAGCACACCAGGTTCGGGGTGTGACAAAGTGACCAAAACCAAGTGTGTTGCGGACCATGCCATCTTCAACCCTAGTTTGATCTAGCAAACCTTGGATCTTGGCGAGCCTAACTTGAAGCCCAATCTTGAGACTGCATCAGACCAAATAAGAACAATTGGGCTTGAACGCTTTCCAAGCTAGGTTGTATCTAACCAGAAGCTTGAATTTGGGTTCAAGTCCACTTTAAACTGGTTTGAATTTGATTGATTTAAACTTCATATGAAAGATGCTGACATTCCTAGCCTTTGGACTTTCGAAGGGAGAAGAAGACTAGAATGGAGTTCCCTAGTTCGTGCATAGATGGTGTGAATGACTCAGATTAGGGGACAACCAACATGGGCAACGCTAATCTTTGGGTCTTTAGTTCCCTAGTGGAATCTTTCTTTCTTCCCCTAGGGTTTCGATGTTACGTTTCTCTTTTGTTTCTAATTGTGTTGTCGTTTGTAGAACTCTTCGATGTTATGTTTCTCTTTCTGCCCTCCACATCTAGTAGAACCCTCTTATCACTTTTTGCTTGTGTTGTCATCTTAGTGTTTTCTTCTATTATTATTTGTACTTATCTTTTCTAGATATTAATGAATGTGGTTTATCCATTTTTAATTTTTTTTTAAAGTAACACTGTGATAGTAACCACCAAGAGAGATAGAGGACATAGAAAAATTGGAACATCACAAGATCTACAAGAGGTAAAAACAAGTGTGACGACAAAACATGGAGACAAGTGAGGATAACAATTACTAAAAATAAGTCGGGAATGGATTGCCCATCTTATGCAACACATGAAGGATCAATAAAATGCTTAGTTGGCACAGGTGTTAGGGTTAAATCGCTTCGAGTAGAGTTGAAGGAACTCATAATGTTAAGTGGAAAGCGAAATTTGGAGAAAAAAAAATCACATCTGATATATTTAATGAAATTAAAATAAAATATATTTTAAAATAATAAAAATAAATTAGATTTAAAAAATATGCAATTTTTTTAATATTTTGATAATAAAATAATACTATATTCTTTAAACATTTTTATTATTTAAAAAAATTAATAAAATTTGAAAAAATAATAGAAAATAAAAAAGCCAAAAATAAATCACTTTAGTAATTATAAAAAAACAAAATGTAAAAAATTTACCCAATCAGTTCACTATATAATGATGTGATAGCCCTAATAAAATAGCCCAGGTCCATTAAAATTTTATAAGGCCTGATATAAGAAGGGCCCATAAAATTATCTATCTTGTTCATCTATGATAAATTTAAAATCAACTTAATTGTTTTTATTTTTTTCCTAAAAATGAAAAAGATATCACTTGAAAATTTTATTAACATAGTTAAATTTGGCCAATATACAATTTTTATTAGGTAAATGACTTAAATGGTTACGAAACTATGTGTCAATTCCTATTTTGGTCATTGAAGTAAAAAAAATTCTATTCGAGTCACTAAACTTATTAAACCCTTCCAATCAAGTCTCTCGGGAAGTTGACGTTTACGGTAATCTGACATGCTTTGCCACCTCACAAGTCTCCTCATTGCCACGTGGCTGGCACTCTTCTTCTCTCTTGTCCCACACACTTCTCTTGAGCCCCTTTTCTTTTTTTCTCGCCAAAGCCTTAGAACCCTAAAATGTTTGATATGCACTAATGGTGAGCAAAAAATCCTCGACTCCAGCAAAAAATGGTGGAGTTTGTGGCAATTTTGTTTGTATGAGCAATCAAGGTGGGATTCTTCACCAATGTCCAAGCATTTGAGTATGTTATAAAAATTGAAGAGGATGTTGAAGTTGTTGAAGATGTTGATGGTGTTCAAGCTGGATTTTCCTAAAGTATAATGTTTGCAAATAGTATTCCAAATAATTGTTTGTTCTTTTAATTAAATAATTGTATGTTTTGTAATAGAAAGTTTTCATTGTTCTGTGATATGGAGAATTGTGTGTTCTTGTTGTTATTCCAAACATTAAATAACTGCAACTGTTTGAAAAAAAAAAATTCATATTTCAGGTTGGAGAGCAGAGTCATTTTACTGAAATTCCAAGCTTCCTCTGCAGCTTGCTATGCAGTGGATCATTTCAACACATTCATCAATAATTAGCCTTAAAACACAATCACATGCCATATAAACATAATCATAGAACATAATAGTTAATTAGACATTGATATTGTTGTTAAAAATAACTAGATCCATATTTAGGTTCATGAAAACATCTAATGGTATATATGATATGTTCCTCATCAATCAAAATGAAACTACATTTACATGTTCGTCATCAATCAATACTTCCAACTTGAGATGAACCTTTCATATATCTTGAAGGAACTTATCTCCCCCATCGTCTTTGTTGATGTTTTTGTGGATTTGTAAAGGTTGCTCTAGTGACACACTTTGTTGTATGTTTATAGCTTGAGAAAATTCCTGCATAACAACCCCATATAAAATAACCCATCCAAGTAAGAAATCATCATGTTTAAGGGAAGAAAGTTTAATTTTGTTTTCCATACACTAGGCATCCATATAACAGTTTGGACATGTGCTTCAGTCCTTTAGTCCTAGTATGTGGTTGTGTTGTCCTAGTAGACAAAGGAGACCTATCTCCACCTCTCCATCCATGCTATCAGAATTCCGCCCATTACTCCGACCAACATTCTGATGAGTGCTCCAACTACTTACCGTGTCCTCCATGGAGTTTAAGAAGTAAGAGAGCATGAATTAGGATATTGTGGAAAAGGAATGGTATGCGGATGTTGCTGACGGGGCATGACCTTCAGCGTGGCATTTGGTGGGAAAAAAAGAGAAAAGGCGCAAAAGAACAGGGAAGAATAGTGTGTGGTTGTTGCTAACGGGGCATGACCACTTGTGAGGTGGCATGCTAGGTCAGATTGCAATTAACACTGTCTACCCAGATGACTTGATTGGAAAGGTTTAATAAATTTAGTGACTCGAATAGAATTTTTTTACTTCAGTGACCAAAATAGGAATTGGAGCATAGTTCAGTGACCATTTAGGTCATTTACCTTTTTTTTTAAAAAGAGTAAACAATCTAAATAGTCTCTTTTTTTTTTTTTCATGTTTTCATTTTTCTAGTTTTAAAAAGTTACGATTTGATTCACTACATTTAGTTTTTGTTACAATAAGGTCATTCAAGTTTATGATGTTATCGGTGAATTTACATGGTTTATAATACGATCATACTTAGGGGTCAATGTGGCTTAAAATACCATAATCCATATATGATTGCCATTAATACGGTAAACCTGGGTGACTTTATTGTAACAAAAACTAAATGTGGCGATCAAATTGTAGCTTTTTAAAATTGTGTGATTAAAATAGAAATATGGGGAGAAAAATAAGGGACTATTTACGTTGTTTATCTTTTTTAAAATGATTTATTTAAACTAAATATAATCATGTCACAAAACATCTTCAGGCTAGTGAAAGGATTTGTACCCATGTAATGATTCGAGTGGGATGTCCGATAATGATAAATCTCTCTACTATGGAATTATGGAGGTATGAAGAATATTGCCACTTCCGTAGGGGCTGGATCTACACTGAACTCACGCCTGCCCACTTATTGTTAAAATGAGAAACTATTGCACTATATGGCTATTCTCTCACTATTAATTATAATTTATAAATTTTATTTTACTCATGTAGAGATTTCTTAAAAGTGATAAATCAAATGGGCCGTAAGCTTTTAAGTTGTTAGTAAAGGTCGAAAACCTTGAAGAAGTGGTCACCACTTGGCCTCATTATCCTCTAGCTCCATCAGGATTGAGCCTCATTGAATTTTTTTATGTTCTCTCTCTATTCAAAGAAATGGATCGAATTAATCGAACTGGCCAAATTTCAATTAGTTTTATTTTTAATTTATAAGTTTCAATCGATTAGTTTGGTTGTCGATTGGGGGAAAAAAATCTAAATACAGCCAACATAAAAATTAAAAACCCCTCCTCTATGTGATTATTTTATTTATTTTTTATTTATTCTTTTTTTATCATATTCTTCTTGATTTATCCTAATTTATAATTCACTTCATATCCATCCTTACTTTTTTTAATTTATTGTAATCATTTATATTTTAAATGCTATAAAACTCTTTTATATAAAAAAATATCAAAAAGATTTTAGTTCAGAGGCACTCAGGTACCGTTCGGTTGGATGAAACGCATGTTAGATTCTTCGCTTTCGTAAAATGTGAAAAAGGTATACCGTGATTAAGTGTACTCGTTGGTAGAACCAAGTTCCTAATAAAAACTCTCATGTATCACCAGCATGTCCCTCGTTACAAGTTTAGTCAAGCCAATATCTTTAATAAAGGAAAATATATATTATAGAATTTAGGCAATTAACAAACATGTGGTTGGCATTAAAATGTTAGTGAGCTAAAACAAATGATCCTCTATAATGAAAATTACATCAGCAAATGATTCCAGAAGTTGTAAATACATAATGTTCAGTTTTTATATAAATCTTCGTGGTTTTCCACTTTATTCCAATAATAATAATAACAATTATAATAAGGCATAAATACTTGGAAAAACATGGAGAATAGTCCGGCAGGGGAAGATTTTTTTCATTGATTAAACCGAAACTATCTCATTTTTTTAGCTGAGAAAAACCGAAACAATCTCATTGACATGTTTCGTGGAACCCCTTGAAGATATCACTTATCCCACCAGACGAAGACCAAAGACCTAATTGATGTATAATTTCAAGCCGAATATATAAATGTGTTTGCAATCCAAGAAACTTCACTTTGATTGGCTCTACTTTTAAGCTCTATAAAAAGTCAACAGGTTCATCTTCGATTGCATTCTGTGAAGCAATGGAAAAGAACAATCAGTGCCAGATACCTACAGTGAAGTTGGGAATACAAGGATTAGAGGTCTTTTTCTTTCTGATTAGCCAGTTTCATCTCATGTTGATGTTGTTGATAATATTATGATTAATATATATGAATTCCCAAGTTTCCAAGTTGGGTTTTCGATGTATGACACTGAGTGGAGGATACAACAAGCCTCTGCCAGAAGAGGAAGGGATAGCCTTCCTTAAGTATGTGCTCAATCAAGGGATCACTTCTTGTTAATTTGCAGAAGAGTTGAAGATCAATACGACATAAAGTTTAATTCCACACACAATAGTCAAAACAAGCACATACCAAGTATAACAAAATAGTCACAAATACATAATCAAAAGATTTACCCAAGTATTCAAATAGACAAACACAACTAACATGAGTTAGGTCCATGAACTTGGATCAAAACTCAAATTAATATCATCATTTTCGTCAAAACCTTTGATCAAAGCTTGGATGGCCACCAACATCACTACCAACATCAACAAAATCTTGCAAATTTACTTCCTGGATATCCACATCATCTAATAAACAAAATAAAAGCCATTTATTAAGAAGCTTGTTATCAACTATACATTTAATATTAAAACTTTTGCTAACCTTGACCATGACGATCATTAAATATGGGAATAGCATCATCTCCATAAACATTATCATCCATGATTTCTTCATAATCAAGTTCGGGAGGACATTCATCTTCCGCTACCCAAAAATCCATCTTATCATTATAATCATAATCAACCGGATCATAGCTCCTTTTCTTGTGTTGATGTCTATGTATATTTTAAAATATAAGAAATAATATCTAACTAAAAATAACAAAATTATAAATGAGAATGAGTAATGTTAATACCTTTGTCGTAACGTAAGTTATAAGTCACATACACAAGATCATTTAACCTTTGATGCTCCAATTTGTTCCTTCGTTTAGTGTGAATGCGCTCAAAGAGACTTCAATTACGTTCAAATCCTGATGAAGAAGCAGTTTGACTAAGGAGTCGAATAGACACTTTTTCCAAGTGAGGCACACTATTTCCAAATAATTTCCACCATTCATCTAGAAAATGTATGAAAAGTTTAAAATAAATTAGTAAATAACAAGATATAAGTTAAATTAATATTTAACATCAAATACAATTTGGAATGTAGAACTAACCTAGATGCATATTTTTAGATGCTGGCAAAGTGGATTCAGGACTAAAACTCCCTAATCGATCTCGAAATATTTTTGATCTCCTTCATCGCTTTCTCACTATTGCTACATATGCTTCTTTGCTCTAACAAATCAAGTAGGCCTTGCATTACTTCTGGAGTTTCTAGAAATGTGCTTTCATCATATAAAAGAGCAGGGTTGAGAAAATAGACGGCCGCATGAATGTTGCAGCAAAAATTCTTATCCTATCTTTCATCAACAATTTTGATGTAAGGATCATACAGCCTTTGCTTGTCTCTAAAGATAGACATGATTCCTTTATGAATTCTAAACATCCCTCATAAGCATAACCAAGAGAAGGCTTCTCATTGGCATCCACAATACGAAGTAGCTTAATTATTGGAACCGCTATTTTCACCATCAACAAGCAATCTTCCCAAAATTTGTTATCCAAAATAATAGAACAAACCAATTTACCCATGGCGGATTTGGACAATCTATGACAAGTATAGTATTTGTCGGTCACCAAAGCTTGCAAATCATGTTTGTGATCATAAATTCTTTTTAGAGTGATAAAAATGGTAGCGAAACGAGTTGCTCCCGGGCACACAATTTCTTTCCAACCCAACCTTTTTCTTAACCAACTCAACAAATAAATATGGTTGTTCATAAAAATGGTTACCTTAGAAGCCCGTGAGGCAAGGTCAACCATATGATACATCTTCCCAATATCTCTCAAAATCAAATTTAGGCAATGTGCGGCACAAGGAGACCAATAAATGTGATTATATTTTTCATGCAATAGTCTTCCTGCAATGATGACAAAATATATCAAACTAGTTTAGAAAGAAGCATGGTTAAGTAAATAATATAAGAATCTATAACTAATAAAATAGCAAGCAAGCTAAAATATTTTAAATTACATACCTGCAGCAACATAATTACTAGCATTATCTGTCACCAAATGTACAACATTTGAAGGCCCAACCCATTCCACAATCTCTGAAAACAAATTTATCAAATTTGTGGCATCCTTAACGATATCCGATGCATCAACAGATTTTATGAAGGATATGCCATTAGGACAATACACCAAAAAATTGATCAAAGTTCTTTGTCTTTAATCACTCCAACCATCACCCATAATCATGCATTAAGAACTATCCCAATTGCTTCTAAAGTTATCAACAAGTAACTGACATTCCTTTTTACAATTCTTTAGTAAATAAATTCTCATATCATTATAAGATGGGCCTTTATATCCAGATCCAATCCCAGCAATGGCATCCAACACTGTTTGAAAATAAGGTGACTTCAATGCATTGAATGGAATGCATGAATCATAAAACCACCGTGCAAAAGCCATATACGCCTTTTAAATTGCTTGCTTGTTCACAAATGCACTCTTAATTCCTGGTTGAGACTCCCGGTTTGTCCCTGGAACCATAAATTTTTCAATGAAATCCTTGGCCTTGCTTTTTCCCAAAGATTTTTCTATTGTTGTTGTCTTTTGTTGTGACTTCATTAGAGTATTAAATTCTTGAAAATCATCTTCTTCAACTTCTTCATATGAATAATCAAGTGAATCTTTCTCCTTTTGTTTTGATGAAGTAAGAATCCCGGAAATTTGCTTGCGAACATCATCGGGAACTTTCTTACAAGCCGCAATATTTCCCCGAATGCAAGATAGGTGATACTTCATTCTATTAATTCCACCACCTTGATATTTTGATCCACAATAAAGGCATGAGAAAATCCTTTCTCCTTGTGCATTATTAGACACATTGAAATGGTCCCAAGCAGGATCAGTCTTCAAACGAACATTGCTACTTGAACAACTAGAAGATTGTGTATTGCCGGCCTTTGGATCCTACACATAACAAAATCAACCAATTTATGTTGTCAATTTATAGTGTGATCTCTATTGTGATACATGTTTATGAAATATGTAATCTCAATTTCTTTTAGGCACATGATGTACTCATAAATTTTTAAAACAAAAATGAACAATGAAAAATAAAAATTTTATCAACTTACCATATGTCGTGAGCAAAATTAGAGTAACAAAAGCCCCTTTTTAGATGTTCACCCATTTCTAGAACCTACAAAGATGATATCTTATAAATGTGAGGTGAAGCTAAGTTATAGAAAAATAATCAATATACCGAAAGACAATTCCCACTTTATAATCTCTACGCAATCAAATAAGAAAGTTTAATATTTGCATGGCGATGCATTACTTCCGTCGCAAGAGTTCGAGGGCGTGAGCGCCTCGGCGGGGGTTTCGCTAACCGGTCAGCTAGCGGGTGTTAAGGGGGCAGCGCCCTGGAAGAATTTTTTTTAAGGCACTTTAGTTAAAGATTAATTTTTTATGTATTTTTTTCTGTAAAATAGATAGGATGAATGTATCATGCTTTCCTTTCTAATGAGTAATTTCCCATGGCATACATACAGATAATCCATTTTGCTAGTATGGGATGGAAGTTGGGGTTGGTTTTAAGAGGGTAGGAAGTGGAAGAGGTGTTAGTTGAGAAAGACAGTGAAGCTTCTACTTAGGACCATAGTTTGGAGTGATTTGACTGAGAGTCTGTACAGAGCTTTTTGCGCCAGGAGTTTAGTCTATCCCTAAACAGAGTACGACAATGTGCCATAGTATGGCCAGTGCACGAGCATCGTAAACAGACAGCTAGATGCCTACAGTCCTCTATATGGTGCCCAGTTTGGAACCACTTGGTGCAAGCTTGTAGTGACTCTAGCAAATGTTGCCGCTTTGCAAAAGGTTTAGTGTGGTTGCGAAGTCCTTGGAGGGGTCCGGAAGGACCTCAATTGGTTTTCCAGTGCACCACCATCCAACCAGAGGCCAATTGTAAAGTTGTTTTCATTACTCTCTGTTCAACCCAAGGATACCCCACTAACACAGCGTCCTGTGTTGTGAGTTTAGAGATAGACTAGAACTCAGAGAAGAGAAACTCAGAGAAGAAGAAGAACAGTAGAAATATAAAATCAAACTTGCAATACTCTTTCATTCAAAATGAAGAACTACTTAACAAGCTAACAATGCATAAAAGATGAGAAATAAATGCAAAAGGACAACCTGGTACTGTGAATTAAAACAATTACTAGCAAAATAGTAAGATAGAAAGTTGTCTCCAATCAATGGATGCCAATCGAGATAATGCAAACAACTTTCACAGTATCTGAATTCCTTAACCAATGCCAACACATTGAGCTCCACACCTTGTCTTTTTTTTTTGTCCCCTTAGTCTTCATGTTAGCTCAATTGTATGCATGCATTGACCATTAGCTTTTCAGTCAATTTTAACATCTCCCATTGATTAAAAAATTAGTCACTCATAGTGTCTTCAGGTAATGGAATTTCTGGCTTCCCAATGGCTTTGTGAATATATCATCTACTTGACTATAAGTGTTATAATGCTCCAAGACAACAACTCTTTCAGCCACTAAGTTTCAAATGAAATGAAAGTTAATTTCAATATGCTTCGTTCGACCATGTAATGTTGGATTTTTAGGCATTGTGATAGCAGACATGTTATCACACCAGATCATTGTTGGACCATTTTGTTCAAGTCCATAGTTACTTAACATCCTTCAGAGCCACACACATTAACACTCCGCCATAGCAGCAGCTACATATTTGGTTTTGGTCGTTGATAGAGCAACGATGTCTTACTTCTTCAACTGCCATGAGACTAAGCCGGAGCTAATATTGAAAACCATACCGGATGTACTCCTTTGGTCCTCCAAACAACCACCCCAATCACTACCAGTGTACCCTGAGAGTTTAAAGTCCTCTCTATGAGTATACCACAGTCCATGATCCTTGGTGCCGGTCAAGTATCTCAGCAGTCTTTTGCCAGCTCCATAATGTTCTACTAAAGGTTTAATCATAAACCTTAAAAGCACCCCAACTGTGAAGGCTATGTCAGGCCTAGATTGTGATAAATAAATCAATTTTCAAATCAACATTCTATATCTCTGGCTATCAACATAAACTTACTGATCATTATAACTAAGCTTGTCATTCTGATTCATGGGTATCGTAACAGACCAGAAATTTAACATGTTGAATTGAGTTAATAGTCCCTCCAAATATCTCTGTTGCTTGACAAACACTCCTTCAAATGATCGCACTACTTCCAAACCAAGAAAATAATTTAGCTATCCCAAGTCAGGCATTTCAAAGGCCTCCATCATATGAGTTTTAAACTCCTAAATAAGTTCTAATGATGATCCAACATCCAAGATATACATAAAAGTAATACCTCCCCTTATCCTTTGGCCTTCTTGTAGAAAGTGTGAGTATTCGGACTCCTCTTGAAGCCCAACCAGATCAAATAGCTATTAATTTTACTAAACCAAGCCATGGGTGCCTATTTCAAACCTTACAAGGCCTTGTTTAGCTTGTAGACATGCTCCTCTTTCCTCTCAACAATGAACCCTTCAAGTTGCTCAACAAATACCTCCTCAGTTATTTCTCCATTGAGAAAGGCTGATTTAACATCAAGAAGGAAGAGGGGCCACTTCAGCTGAGCACCAAGAGCATATAGCAACCTAACTGTTTCCATCCTTGCCATGGGAGAGAACACTTCTTCATAATCCACGGCAAACTCTTAAGCATAGCCTTTAGCAACGAGCCTGGCCTTGTACCTCTGCGCCGTTCCATTAGTGTAAAGTTTGGTTTTGAAAACCAATTTGAGTCCAATTTTTTTTTTGTTTTCAGGTAGAGTAGTCCGGAACCAAGTGTTATTCTTCTTAATAGCAGCCAACTTTTCCTTTATGGTGATTTTCCACTCTTTACTTTTGGTTGCTTCATCATAAGAAATAGGGCCAGTGGTTCTTAAAGCAAATGTGCACGTTTTGTAGAGATCACTCAACAATCTAGTTCTTCGAGGTGGAGATTCTTCTAGTGTTGATTTGTTGAACTCTTCTCGAGCGTTAACAACAACTACTTCAGATTTGGTGCAAATTCACAATTAATAGTTGTAACTCCTTGAGTTGACTAAGTACCAGGGTTATCTTATATTGTTGTGATTTCAGTAATCACCACTGACTTCTTCACATTGTTGACCTTCCAATCCTAGCAGAGGTCCTCGTAGAAGACCACATCTCTGCTAACTATTACCTTGCATGTAAAATGATTATACATTTTGTACCCCTTGGATTCATTGCTATACCTAATGAATATACACCTCTCGGCCTTTTCATCAAATTTACTCAGATGTTATGATGGAAGCAGTGCTCTAGCAACACAACCAAAGACACGCAAATAATTCACATGAGGTTTAGAATTATACTAGATTTTGAATGGTGTTTTTCCAAAGACAACAACATTAGGTGTGATGTTGATGACATCTATAGTTGTAGCAACAGTTTTAGCCCATAAGGTTTTTGGAAGACCCTTTGTAGTTAGCAGTATTCGAGCCATCTCCACTGTTGTTCGATTCTTCCTTTTGACAACCCTGTTGTGCTGTGGAATATAAGAAACTGTTAGCTCTCTTTTGATTCCAAGTTCTGAACAAAAAGCTTTGAATTCATTAGAGAAAAATTCTCCTCCACAATCATTGCATAATGCCTTGATTTTACACCCTGTACTCTTCTCTACTAGAGCTTTGAATACCTGAAAGTATCCGAAAGCTTCTGACTTCAACTTAATGAAGTAAACCCAACAATACCTGCTATAGTCATCAATCAAGAGTAAGAAATACTTACTTCCACCAAGCGAACTTTCCTCCATTGGACCACATAGGTCAGCATTGATTAGCTTAAGTAGCTTGGTAGCTCTCTATGCTTCTTTGTTTGAGAAAGCTTTTCTAGTTATCTTCCCAACATCACACTCTTCACATTGTCCTGAGTTAGAAACTTCAGGAAGCCTGAGCACCATGTTTTGATACTTCAACTGCACCAAACTTTGCATATTCAGGTGGCCTAGTTGTTTATGCCAAAGCATGGAAGAACTTAGGTCTTTAGTAAGTATAGAGAGGATACATATTGTTTATGTTAGTAGATGATTGAAGCAATGAAGAATTGTAGTGCTGTAGGGAAGAGATCAGTATCTTAAAGTGGAAGTTGAGATGTTTGTAGATTTGTATGAGTCTTGAGTTTGGTATTTAGTTATGTGTTTTGTTTAGAGTGTATTGTATTTGTAGTAGTTATAAGCAGGAGGGAAAAGCTGAGAATAGTTGAAGTTAAAACGAATGGCTCTAGTTTCATCATCAAGTAATGGTTTTTTTAGTTTGAGGCATAGCAAGGTGAAGTTGTGGATGGTGGCACGTTTCATCAAGTTTGTGATAGGTGTTTTCCACTATAGTCATAATGGATAAAAGATAAGTTTGTTGAAATTTGGGATAAGTGTTCTAATGAAGTAATGAATGTTTTGAGTGTTTTTTCTTTTTTGTTTTCTCTGATTTTTGCTGTTCTTCTTCTCTGTATCTGTGAATCTTGACAAGAGTGGTATGAAAGCCCTTGTGATCCTAAGTGGTTGTGTTTTTATTCAATTGAAGGTTGGTGTGTTGCTATTTTTTTTGCAGTGCTATATGTAGAGAAGTTGGGTGGAAGAAGTGATAAGAAGGTTGTTGAAATTGGATGAAAATGGCATCAAGTTTTGGTTTTGGTATGTATGAATTTACACATACTTCATTACCAGTGTTTAAAGGAGATGGATATGAAAGATAGAGTGTCAAGATGATGACCCTTTTTGAAAGCGAAGACTTGTGGGCTGTTGTTGAGCATGGACCTCTCAAGGAAGGGACAGATGATCAGAAGAAAAAGAGTAAGAAGGAAGATGCAAGAGCTTTGTATTTAATTTAGCAAGCTATTGAAGAATCAATATTTGATAGGATTGTGAGGTTAAAACTGCCAAAGAAGCCTGGGAACACATTAAATCAGAATTTCATGTATCTTCTAAAATTGTGACAGTGAAGAGGCATACTTTCAGACAAAAATTTGAAGTTCTATAGATGAGGGAGAATGAAGGAGAGCAGTAGTATGTTTCAAGGGTAATTTTTTTGGTGAATCAGATTAAAGTACTTGGGCATGATTTAAAAGAGAAGGAAGTGGTTGCTAAGGTAATGAGAAGTATGATACCTAAGTTTGATAATGTCATTACATCCATTGAGGAGGCTAGAGATGTTGAGAAGCTTACTGTGAGTGAATTAAGTGGAAGTCTACAAGCTTATGAGACCAGGTTCAATAGATTCAGTGATACTGCTGCAGATGATAGATTACTTTATATGAAGGGAGAGACATTATTTTCTGGTGGTTTAAGTAGTTGTTGTGAAGGTGTGTCAGGGTCTTATGGCAAAGATAGATGTTTTGCAAGAACAAGGGGAAGATTTATGAGAGGAAGAGGCAGAAATTCTGGTGATGATGGTAGAAGTAGGTTTTCTAGTGAATGAAGAGAAAATTATCAGAGACAATTTCAGCAGCAATTTCATTCGGGTTATAGAAATTTTGGTGGTCCAAGGCCAGGCGAAAGGCAATATGGAGGTCAGAGATCAAGTAATGGGAATTTTCAAAATGTGCAGTGTTTTAATTGTGGAAGATTTGGGCACATGAGATCTCACTGTTGGTTTCAGTCTTAAGATAGGAATTTTTAGAAATAATCAAGTTCTAGGGGTGATCAAGGCTCAAATGAAGTTGGAAGTCTGTTTATGGTGCATGAGGGGTTAGATGTGAATTATATTGAAGTCTGGTTGTTGGATAGTGGAGCTTCTAATCATATGGCTGAGAGGAAGGATTTATTTTATTAGTTAGATGAGTCAATGGAGCATTCAATTAGGTTTGGTGATGATAAGGAGGTGCAAGTCAAAGGTAGATGTTCAGTTGCAGTTAAATCCTGTGGTGGTAACACAAAATTAATTCATATGTGAAGTTTGTTCCAATGGCTCATAATTTGCTAAGCATTAGGCAATTGACTGCATGTGGGTATAATGTTGTGTTTGGAGATAAAGGATGTTGTATTAAGAATGCTTAGACTGGTGATTTAAAATTAACAATACAAAGGAATCGCATTAACTTGTGTTCTATTGTATTTTCAGGAAGTGTACTAGCTAATGTTACTATTAGTGGTGAGGAGTAGGCTTTATTATGGCATAGAAGGTTTAGACACTTGAGTTTTCAGAATCTACAGTTACTTTATCAGAAAAATTTGGTGTTGGGATTACCTTAATTACAGAATTTTAAGTAATGTGAAGCATGTATTTATGGCAAGCAGGTGAGATTGCCCTTTATTTCAGGAAATGCTTGGAGAGCCAAATTCAGGTTGCAGCTGGTTTATGCAGATGTTTGTGGGCCTATGCAGACAGAATCCCATGGAGGCAACATGTATTTCTTACTTTTTGTGGATGATTTTACAAGGATGTGTTGAGTTTATTTATTGAGAAACAAGTATGAGGTGTTCAGTTGCTTTAAAAAACTTTCTGGCATTAATAGAGAGGCAGACAACTGAGAAATTAAGAACAATCAGAACTGATAGAGGGGGTGAGTTTTGTTCAAATAAATTTAAACATTTTTGTGGAACTTTGGGTATTAGACATGAATTGACTGCACCATATTCCCCTCAGCAGAATGGGATAGCTGAGAGGAAAAATAGGATGTTGATAGAAAAGGCTAGATGTATGCTGAAATTCAGTAAATTGCCAAATAAGTTCTGGGCAGAAGTTGTGTTGATAGTAGTATGCATTTTAAATATTTCTCCAACTAAAGTTGTGTTTAATCAGATTCCATTTGAAGGTTGGTTTGGGATGAAGCCTAAAGTACATCACTTAAGGACATTTGGATGTATTGCGTATCCTCATGTGTAGAGAGCTCAAAAATTGGATGATAGAGCTATCAAAGGAATTTTTATTAGGTATGCTTATGCATCTAAAGCTTATAGGATATATATTCCAAGTATGAAATTAGTCATTATTAGCAGAGATGTAACTTTTGCAGAGAATGAAACATGGAATTTGAGTAATGGTGTTGAAGAGAGAAAAATTATACTGCCTGGGCTGATTAATAATTGTTATAATACCCTAATTGGTCCCTCTACTTTTCTCTCTATTCCCTTTTGGTCCCTCTACTCAGAAATGTTCCCGACTAGTCCCTCTACTTTTGAAAATGTGCCCACTTAGTTAGAAATGCTCCCAACTAGTCCCTCTACTTTTAAAAATGACCCAACTAGAGGGACTAAGTGGGCTCATTTTTTAAAAGTAGAGGGACTAGTTGGGAATATTTCTAACTAAGTAGGCATATTTTCAAAAGTAAAGGGGTTAGTCGGGAGCATTTCTGAGTAGAGGACCAAAAAAGAAGAGAGAGAAAAGTACAAGGACTATTTTGGTGATTATACCCTTAATAATTCTAGTACTGGTACAGTTACTAAAAATGTGCAGTAAGATAGTTCAGATGCAGTAGGAAATTCAGATGTTAGTAATACTGCATCACTGATTGTTCAACCAATGCAAAGTAGTAGTTCAAAGGTTGATGTGTCACTAATACAAAAAGTTAGGTCTCTCAAAGATGTGCATGAAAGTTGCTCATTTGCTCTCATGGTATCTGATCCAGTGTCCTATGAAGAGGCACAACATTCAGAGATTTGGCAGAAGGCTATGGCAGCAGAAATAGAGTTAATTCAAAAGAATGAGACTTGGGAATTATGTGTATTACCACCTGATAGAAAGGTTATTGGTGTTTGACACGTCCGAATATGCGTGCGTAAACCGCAAGTGTACGGGTGTCGAAGTAATAATTACCCGGTGAGTCGGGTAGTCGAATCCACAGGGAACGGAAGTACTAGTAATAACCACTTCTCAATTATCTAGTCGGAATCAGTTAATATAATGAAGTGAACTAATTGCAAGCAAAGCAAACAAGTATGCAAGAAATAAAGTAGAAGAGTCTCAATCACTAAGGATGAGGTATTCGGGCAATGATCCCCCTAAGATCTTCTTTAAAGCTCAAGATTCACTAAATGCTCTAGAATCGAGTCTAATGAGTCGAGGTAGTCCAACGATAACCAATCCTTGTCTCCAAGCAAAAGGCACTAGTCCCCTACAAGGTCCCGGTGGAGAAATCGACCAATCTCAACACTTCACACCCCATATGACCGCAATATGCTCTAAGGAAACCTAAGAGTGAAACCGATTCCTAAATGTAGATCCAACCCTAATTCCCGACGAAGGATCCTAACCCCCTACAAGGTCCCGGCGGAGAAATCGAGCAATCTCACGCCTCACACCAAATATGGTTGCAAAGAGAATATGGAATACGGAGATAGGAAACACTCAATCGAAAGGGAAAGGGGACACTCCTCCATCTCAAGACTCACCCTCTCAACCCTCTTTAATCTTGGAAATCTAACTCTAATGGAGACCTCACACATTAAAGTATTAAATCATGCAATGTAAATCAACCACAAGGATTAACAATTCTAGCAAGCAATTAAATCACAAGATTAAAACTCAAGACAACTCGGATTAACTAGAAACATTAAGAGAATCAATCCAAAAATATAAATCTTAGGGTTCACATGCCCAAATACCTACTAGGGTTTAGCCCTCCATGGGCCTAGTTACAAAAACAATAATGAATACAATGAAAAGCAATAAAAACCCATAGAGAAAACCCCCTCGAATTCGCGGATTGGCCTTGATTGGTAGTTCTACGTCTTGAAGGATTCCTCTCCGAGCTAGGTTGCCAATGGCTCCCCAAAAATGCTATGACGTCGAAGGAATCTATCAAAAGTCGGTGAAGAACTCCCTATCAATCGGGCGAAGACCTTCTCCTCAAACCCTAGCCGCTCTCTCTCTCAATGTCTATGCTCAAAGCTCCGCAGAAGTCCCTTTAGAATCGGCCAAAAGGTGTATTTATAGCCTCACAACGCGTCATCACGTGCCCCCACGCTGCGCGTGGGCTGCGAGGAATTTCCACGCGGTCGCTGGAATTTCAGCTGGGCGCGAGCAATGAATTATGCTACGATGATCGGCTACGATGAATTCGCTACACAACGATAAACATTCTCCTCTTAAGGCCACACGATCGGGTACACGATCATATGGTAGGCTATACGGCTTTTCCTTCATCAATGCGTCTTGAAAGGTCTTGAAATCTTTACAAAGAGAAGGAATGTGGAGATATGGCTGCCTTTGTGCCCTTCCATTAATAACTTGGCTTGCAAAAACTATGGAAGTTGGCACACATCTCCTCATACACGAACTCCTCTTGTGTCTTCCAACTTGATTTGTACAAGAACTCCCAATATTATGCCATAATAGCCTATCTTCACTCCCTTTTGAAATCCCAATGCCTTCACAACCTATATGCATAAAAGAACACCCAATACACGAAATGAGACATAAACTGTATAAAATATGATGCTCAATGTATGTAAAACATGCATAAAAACATGTTCACTCAAGCACTTATCAGTGTTAAATGGATTTATAAAACAAAGTACAAATCGGCAGGAGAAATAGAGGAGTTCAAAGCAAGGTTGGTTGCTAAGGGTTATGCACAAGAGTATGGAGTGGATTATGAAGAGGTGTTTGCACCTATAACAAGGATGGATACAGTAAGGATGTTGTTTGCTCTAGCAGCAAGTAATGGTTGGCCAATATTCCATTTAGATGTTGAATCCGCATTTCTAAATGGAAAGATTGAAGAGGAGGTCTATGTGGCACAACCAAAGGGTTTTGAAATTCTTGGAAAAGAAAAATTGGTGTATAAATTGATCAAAGGCCTATATGGTTTAAAGCAACCTCTGAGGCCTTGGTATGGAAGATTAGATGCATGGTTTCAGTCTCAGGGATTTAAAAGAAGTATGATTGAGCATATATTGTACAAAAAAGCTAAGGAAAATGGTGAGCAATTAATAGTGTGTGTATATGTTGATGATTTAGTGTATATGGGCTCATCCTTACAGTTGATCACTAATTTCTGTCAGGAAATGAAAGGAGAATTTGAGATGAATGAGCTTGGTTTAATGTCATATTTTTTGGGGCTAGCGATTAAACAAGATCAGCTGGGCATATTTGTGCCACAGAAAAAATATATGGAGGATCTCTTGAAAGCTCACAATATGCAAAATTATAAGGCTGTGTCTGTGCCTTTAACTCAAAGTACAAAAGTGCAGTTGTTTGAGTAGTCAGAGGTAATTGATGAAACAAATTATAGAAGGGTGATTGGAAGATTGTTGTATCTAACCCACACAAGGCCAGATATAATGTTTGATGTCAGTATTCTGTCAAGGTTTATGAGTCAGCCTAATAAAGTTCATTTGGGAGCAGTGAAGCATGTACTCAGGTATATTTCTAGAACAACTAAGTATGGTATTCAGTATGATAAAGGTCTGAGTTGTAATTTGCAAGGTTTCAATGATAGTGATTGGGGTAGCAGCTTAATTTATAGGAAAAGCACTACAGGGGTTGTGTTTAATCTTGGCTAAGGAATAGTTTGTTGGTCTTCTAAAAAGCAGGATGTGGTTGCTCTATCACAACAGAGGCTGAATACTATGCTTTGGGAGCTGCTTGTTGTCAGGCAATTTGGGTGAAACAAATTTTGCAGGACTGTGGTGTGATGATTAACAAGTCAGTTGCTATTAATTGTGATAGCAAAGCATGTATAGCTATTGCCAAGAATCCTATGTTATATAATAGGACCAAACATATAGCTATTAAGTTTCATTTTATTAGGGAATTAGTTCAGAATCAAGTAATTCAACTGTGTTTCTGCAGATCTGAAGAATAGCGGGCTGATGTTTTCACAAAATGTCTTGATGCTCAAAAGTTTGGCAATTTGAGAAATCAACTTAGTGTCTGCAGGCTTCAATCAAGAGAAAATGTGTTAGCAGATGATTGAATCAATGAAGGAATGTACTGTTGCAAGGAAGAGATCAGTATCTGAAAGTGGAAGTTGAGAAGCCTGTAGATTTGTATGAATCTTGAGTTTGACATTTAGTTATGTGTTTTGCTTAGAGTGTATTGTATTTATATTAGTTATGAGCAAGAAGGAAAAGCAAGAAAAGTTGAAGTTAAAACGGACATCTGTGGTTTCATCATCAGGTGATCGTGTTTTTAGTTTAAGGCACATCAAGGTGAAGTTGTGGATGATGACATGTTTTATCAAGTTTGTGACTGGTGTTTTCCACTATAGTCTCAATGGATAAAAGATAAGCTTGCTGTAATTTGGGATAAGTGTTCTAATGAAGTAATGAATGTTTTGAGTGTTTTTTTCTCTTTGTTTTCTCTGATTTTTGCTATTCTTCTTCTCTATATCTGTGAATCTTGACTAAAGTTTCCCGTTCTCATCACGCTAATAATATGTGCCCTAGTTGCTTCATCAGTGATAAAGCATCTATTCCTCTTGAAGTTAACATCATACCCTTTCTTTGTCAGCTGTCCCACACTTAATAAGTTATGAGCTAGAGCTGGAACATATTGCACTTCATCCAACAACCTTACTTCTCCTTCACCAACTCTCAAAGTAACAATGCATAAACCTTCAATAGAGAGCTGTTGATCATCCCCCAACCTTACTTCTTTGCTTTTGAATCTCGTCCAAGCACTTAAACACCTCTTCTCCCGGGTCATGTGGCTGGAACACCCCGCTGTCCATAAACCATATTGTGTCATCTTTGGAATGATCACTTCGGTTACCATAGCATGCCATTAAGAGATTTAATATCTCCTTCTCTAAAGCAACAAAGGTGGAACCTTTCTCTACTTGTTTTGGCTTATCTTTAAACTAGCAGTTGGCTTTAACATGCCCTTATCGTATAGTGATAACATTTACACCAAACTCTTGCCTCCTTTATTCTCCTAGTTTCCTGGACTCCGGTGTTGAGGACTTGTACCCTGGCCTCTTCCTCGACTGCATCCCCTACCAGAGCCTCTAAACCCTCCTTTGTTTCTTCGTCTGTCAGCATCTCTCAAATTATATGCATCACCTTTGATAGAGAGAGCCTTCTCAGTCCCTTTCTCTAAAAACTAGCTTCTACAATCCGATCTACTATAGATTCATCTACAGCTTGCTATGTCAAACACAGAGCTTTAGCATCCTTCTTTACAGCTTCTCCTTCCGAGCCTTGTCATCAATCTCTGGCAAACCCTCCTCATCCTCAGACTCCATCTGGAGTATCTTTCTCCAATGAACATTGGCACAACTGGCTGCGATAGACTCACCGCGTTGCCTGTTGACAACATGAACTTCAGTCTTTCACTCAACCGAGCTCTGATACCAGTTCATCCTAAGGATACCCCATTAACACAGCATCCTTTGTTGTGAGTTTAGAGATATATTAGAACTCAGAGGAGAAACTCAGAGAAGAAGAGGAACAGTAGAAAAATAAAATCAACCTTGCAATGCTCTCTCATTGAAAATGAAGAACTACTTAACAAGCTAACAATGCATAAAAGACAAGAGCAATAAATGCAAAAGGGCAAACTAGTACTGTGAATTAAAAGCAACTAGTAATAAAACAGTTAGATAGAAAGTTAACTCCAATGAATGGATGCCAACCGAGATAAAGCAAACAACTTTCATAGTTTTTTAATTCCTCAACAAATGCTAGCACATTGAGCTCCATGCCTTGTCTCCTTTTTTTTGTCCCCTTAGTCTTCACGTTAGCTTAATTGTATGCATGCATTGACCATTAGCTTTTCAGTCAATTTTAACATTCTCCATTGAGGTCGGGGATGACATCGTGTCTATTCCAAAGTCTCCGAAGGGCTAGCTGCTTGGGCAAAAAAGACACCACTCCTCACATGACCATTGATCGATATTGATGCCTTGCTTCTAGTGTTTGGAGACCTGCTGGGAAGGCTTACTTTTCATGCCACCGGGATTGCCGCCGTGAGCTCCGTCTCCTGTGTCACTCAGGAGCTCGCCGAGCAATGTGTCACTATCTTTTTCTTCCAATGAAATGCCAATTTTTTTTTTCAGATTTCACATTAATCACCTCGGTGAAATAATCACTAAGTCAAGTGCCAACTAATTATTTCCAAAGTTCAATATATTTTTTTTGAAAAGGTGGATAAACAACTTTAATTAAACCAAAAGGAACACAGTACAAGACTACAAACAAAGATGACAAACCACTTACACCACAAGAAGTGATACAAGGCTTACATAAAACAGACCCCCTGAGGATAAAAGGCCATCCTCCGAACCTCACCAACGGAAAAGACTACCCCGTGGCATGGTCGGGTGCCTCCTCAGCAGTAGTGTCAACCAGAGCCAAATGACTCCTCGATCCAAGGAACTCAAGGTTGCGCCTGATAAAAGCCATGGTATCATTGAGTTTCGCTTTGGCGTTATCTGCAAGAACATCGAACCAGGAGAGAAACATACGATTAATACTCATGACAATGCAATGTGCAGGAAGAATTTTATCATTAAAAATTCTATCATTTCGCGCAAGCCAAATATTCTAAACTAGCGCCTTGACCACTAAATCCGCTGAGATCCTAAAGGCCGGCCTCACAGTGCTTCTCCAAGCAAGCCAAATACTTCTCATCGAACTCGGAGGCTCAAGAAAAAGCAGCAGCCTACAGAAGTAGCCCCACACCTCCTGAGCAAATGAGCAATGAAGGAACAGATGATCAACCATCTCGACATCAGCGTGGCACATCACGCATGTAGCAGTTTGCAATTTGTTACAACGCCTAAGCTCCAAATTTTTTAGCGATAAGATCTTATTCTTCAAGACCAGCCAATTAAAAACACTGATCTTCTTGGGGCAAATGCTTTTCCAAAAGAAATTTGCTAAATCGCACCTCAAACCCCCATCATTAAGGAATATGTAAAACGATTTCACTAAGAACAAACTGTTAACATTTGGTGTCCATCTTTTTTTGTCCTTCTCAACATGTCTACGTGTCCTCAACCAATCCCGGGTTTGAGCGATATCCGCATCCTCACAGAAAGGTTGCTCCTCTAGCAAGTGACACAACACATTAAAAGTTGCGTCTTCCTGTCCGCAACCGCTAAAGAGCTCAGGCCAAACATACATCAGAGCCCTACCGTTGAGCCAACGGTCTTTCCAGAAGAGGGTTTTAGCTCCCGAGTAGATATCACTCATAATTAGGGGTGTCAATTAGGGCCAGCCCGCCATTTTGGCTGGCCGGTAAAATGCCAACCCAACCCGATCCAGTTTGGGTTGTGGGTTGGGCGGGCTGGCCTGCCGAAAATATTAAAAATAAAAAATAAAAAAATAATTATATTTCATAGTTCTCACATATTTATTTATATGTTTGACATAACCTTGCCACAATACATAAGAAAAATTAACAAAATCCAAAAAACTAATCGCAAAATAAAAACATCCATTACAATTAAAAATCATCAATCCATCAAAATTATATTAATCCTAATAAATTTGGAAAGTTTAACAAAATTTAAAAAAAAAAAATCAAAATGTTAAAAAAATCAATATCTTTCGCATATAAGCCCCTTTATAAACATGAATTTACCTTTTCTTTCTTTGTAATTAATTTAATAATTTTTCATTTTTAATTTTTTTTTTATAAATTAAGGGCACGGCAACCTGTGGCCCGCGCGGGCTGGCCCATTTAGGCTTGCCTCCAAACGGGCCTATATAAAGCCAACCCAACCCAACCCAACCCAAACGGGCTTATATAAAGCCAACCCAACCCACATTGGCAGCTCTACTCGTAATGCAACATCTTAAAGCTGGAAGCACGCTCAAAACACCCCTCCCGAAGTACGACACCCTCCCTCTTATACTAGGGAACATATTCCAATTCACACCTCCATAGGTAAACTGGATCACCTCAGCCCCTCCCCACTTTTGGATCGTTTGAGAACTTCCACCACCACTTCCCCAAAAGTGCTTGATTAAAACTGTATAAATCAAGGATCCCCTCAACCACCTTGATCTCAAGCGTGGCATAAAGTCTTCAAACTCACAAGTCTACACCCCGAATGATCAATGTCTGGTCTGACCACAAAAAGTCCCTTCTGATACGATCGATCCCTTTAATAACCCACGAAGGCAATCTGATGAAGATTGTCATCCAATAGGTGGGAAGTGCAAAAAGCCCAGAGTTCACCAGCGTAAATCGACCACCGATTGACATATGTCTAATCTTTCGAGAGGACCATCGCCATCTCAATTTTGAGATAATCCCCTCCTAATCTTGCTTACATGGCCTTCCACCAGAGATTGGGAGGCCCAAATATGTTACTCGAAGGAGCCTTGGTGGGTCATAATTTTTATTTTTACTTTGGATTGGTGATCTTCTATTATCCATGTCTTAGATTTTATTTTTAGAATGAAATCATAATTTTTTAACAAAAAATATAGTTTCTCCAATTTTTATTAAAAAATTAAAATTAAAATAAAAATAATAAAAAAAAAATTAATAATAATAATTTCTTGGAGAAACATGGAGGATATTTAGGCAGGCTTCAAGGGAGGAGTTTTCCATGATTATAGCAAAACTTTGTCAACGACACCATTGACACGCCTCTTCGAACACTTACGAAAGCACTGATCTCACTAGAAGAAGACCTCATTGGTGTTATTGATTCCTTTTCCAAAATATATGTGCTTTCGATCCAAGAAACTTCATTTTGATTGGCTTTACTTTTCAGCTTCATAAATTCAACAGGTTCATCTTCAAGGCCATAGTGGAAAGCGCGCAATGGAAAAGAACACTCATCTCCAGATGCCCAGATTTAAACTGGGAACACAAGGACTAGAGGTTTTTCTCTATTTCTTCCTGTGTGTGTGTGTGTGTGTGTGTGTGTTTGTGTGATAAACCAGTTTCATCTCATGTTGATAATACTGTGATTAACATGCATGAATTGCCAGGTTTCCAAGTTGGGTTTTGGATGTTTATCACTGAGTGGAGGATACAACAAGCCTCTGCCAGAAGAGGAAGGGATAGCCTTCCTTAAGTATGTATTCAATCAAGGGATCACCTTCTTTGACACCGCTGATATTTATGGACCTTATACTAATGAGATCTTGATTGGCAAGGCAAGTCTTAGTTATTTAAAGTGATTGGGTTTATTATTTAAAAGAGAAAAGTGAGAAAAATTTGGTACTTGTAGGCATTGAAGGAGTTGCCAAGAGAGAAGATCCAATTGGCAACAAAATTTGGCGTTTGTGGTCTTGATGAAAGAGGTATGGGGGTGAATGGGAAGCCAGAGTATGTGAGGGCTTCTTGTGAGGCCAGTCTCAAGAGACTTCAAGTTGACTACAATGATTTGTATTATCAGCATAGGGTTGATCAGACTGTTCCTATTGAGGAAACTGTGAGTCTCTGGTCTCTTTATATATATATGTGTGTGTGTGGGTATCAAGAGTCAAGAACAAGAATTACTCATGATCATATACAGTTATATTCATAACCATGTTTGTATAGATTGGAGAATTGAAGAAGTTGGTGGAAGAGGGAAAAGTGAGGTATATTGGTTTATCAGAAGCCAGCCCTGATACAATCAGGCGTGCTCATGCAGTGCATCCCATTTCTGCAGTTCAAATGGAATGGTCTTTGTGGTCTCGTGATATTGAAGATGAAATTGTCCCACTTTGCAGGTTCAAATCAAGTTCAAAGGCTTTCTTCTTTCAGTGTTTGAGATTTGTAACATGAATTTCTCTTTGTTATGCAGAGAACTTGGAATTGGAATAGTAGCATACAGTCCACTTGGTCGGGGATTTTTTGGTGGCAAAGGAGTTTCAGAAAGTGTTCATGAACACAGCGTATGTATATACATAATTATATAAGTAATTTGATATCGAGCTGTTATTCTCCTTAGTTTAATAATTAGCTAAATGAATGTTTGCCAATAAATTCTAGCTTCCACACCCAAGGTATAGTTCTGAGAACTTGAGAAGAACAAAAGCACTCGTATGTGAGAGTTGAGAATTTGGCTAAGAAACATGAATGCAAAGATCGCTCAACTAGCACTGTCTTGGGTTCTCCATCAAGGGGATGATGTTGTTCCAATCCCTGGTAAGCATTTGATGAATTTTTAATATGAATATTTTTTATTCATATAACCTTTTTCTCTCTTTCTTGTTTCTTATAATTTCAGCGACAACCAAAATCAAGAACCTGGATAGTAATATTGGGGCATTACAAATGAAGCTGACAGAGGATGACTTGAGAGAAATTTCTTATTTAATTCATGCTGATGATGTTGCGGGCTCAAGGCATTATGAGGTTGATGAATCATTTGCCTGGAAACATGCAAATACACCACTTCCCACATCAGCTTGAGACTCAAGATCATGTCTTGGTTGCAGTAGTCGAAGAATGGAATACAGACTCTTTTGTTAGGATATTTTGATATAGTATTATGTTGTCGTTGTTGAGTATGTTGTTTTCTTTAAGAAATTAGAATGCTATGCTAAATCTTTGTAGTAATATTGTCATCGAATTTGAATTTATATTTACTTTTATGTATAACAATTATATTTTGAGAAAATCATTCTTGATTTTTGTTTTTGTTTTTGTATGTGCTCTGTCTCTGTTTTTTAATTTGTTCTAATCTTATACTCTACCAATCAATTAATTTCAATTACTAGTATATCTTTGATTTATGCATTTTATTTTTAAAGAGTAAAAAAACCTAAATAGTCCTATATATTTTTTTGTGCATTTTTATTTTTCTAGTTTTAAAAAGTTATGATTTGATTTTTTAGATTTAATTTTTATTACAATAAAGTTACTTAGACTTACGATATTAGCGGCAATCACACATGTTTATAATAAGATCATACTTAGGGGTCAATGTGGCTAAAAATAGGTATAATACTCTAATTGGTCCCTCTACTTTTCTCTCTCTTCCTTTTTGGTCCCTCTACTCAGAAATACTCCTGACTAGTCCCCCTATTTTTGAAAATGTGTCCATTTAGTTAGAAATTCTCATCAACTAGTCCCTCTACTTTTAAAAATGACCCAACTAGAGGGACTAAGTGACCCAACTAGAGGGACTAAGTGGGGGCATTTTTAAAAGTAGAGGGAATAATTGAGAGCATTTCTAACTAAGTGGGCACATTTCCAAAAGTAGAGGGACTAGTCGGGAGCATTTCTGAGTAGAAAGACCAAAAGGGAAGAGAGAGAAAAGTACAGGGATTATTTTGGTGATTATAACCTTAAAATACAGCAAGCCACATATGATCACCATTAACATTGTAAGCTTGAATGATTTTATTGTAACAAAAACTAAACATGGAAACCAAATTGTAATTTTTTAAAATTGTGTGATTAAACTAGAAATATGGGGAAAAAGGGATATTTAGGTTATTTATCTATTTAAAATGATATATTCAGACCGAATATAATCATGTCACAAAACATCTTTAGGTTAGTGAAAGGATTTGTACCCATGTAATGATTCTAGTGGGATGTACCAACTCAAAAATATGTTGTTACTATTAAATATTTTATTTATTTATTTTTACAAATAGGTGATAAAAGTCCTCACTTAAGGATTTCAAAGGGACCATAATCTAATGATTATAAATTCTCCTACTATGAAATTCTAAAGGGATGAAGAATACAACTATTTCCATAGGGGCCTACTCTTAACTCGTACCTGCTCACTCAGTTAAAGTGAGAAACTTCTGCATTGTGTAGTTGTTCTCTCACTATTCATTATAACCTTAAAATTTTATTTTACTGATTAAGAGATTTCTTAAAAGTGAGAATTCAAATTGGCAGTAAGCTTCTAAGTTATTAATTAAAGTCAAAACCTTTGACTAAGTGGCCAGCTACCAATTATCTCTCACCACTCGACCTCCTTGTCCTCTAGCTCCACTAGGATTGGGCCTCACTGAACTTTTGATGTTCTTTCTCTATCCTAAGAAACAGACCGTATTAATGGAACTAACCAAATTTCAATCGGTTTTATTTTTAATTTATATGTTTCAATTTATTAGTTTGGTTGTCGCTTGGGTAAAAAAAAAATCTAAATATAACCAAAAAAATAAAAAAAAAATCTAATTTCAATTGCTCCCTAATAAACTGTCACGCTCTGAATCCAATCTACTAAGCCCAATATACTGACCAATAGTTGCATACTCACAAGAATGAGACCAAGTGGGCATGCAAAGCTTCAAAACCTGTCTAAAAAATAGAAGATAACATCTAACATATATACAAATTCTAAAAGTAAAAATACTACAATGTCGGAATACAAGAAATTCAAACTAACAAGGTTTGAATTAATAATTATTCCATGCACTTTTTTAGGTCATATTCAAACTAACAAGTTTTGAATTAATAATTATTCCATGCACATTTTTAGGTTAAATTAAAACTAATAAGGTTTGAAAAAACAATTATTCAATGCAAATTTTTAGGTATACTAGAAGGATAGAATATTATTAACTTGCTAAACTAAATGGTGCTTCGCTCAACGAACTCCTCCCCTTGAGCTAAGCTATCCTCCAACTGACTCTACTCCTAATTTGAAAATTGATGAAAAGACATTTATGAGCTCAACAACCCAGTAAGTAACCACTAAAAATATTGGGATCATGTAAAATCTAAAAAAATAAATTCATAATTTAAGTACCAATAATATAACAAAGTACTATACTTGTCAAAACACAATTCAAAAACAAAATATTCAGCATAATATAATTTTATTAGATAATCTAAAATATATGTCTCCCAATTCACTATTGACAAAACAAAAATATCATATCCTATTTGTTTAAACTCGGTGACCCGAGTTAGAGGTTCAGAGTGCATTTGTTTACTATCAGTGACCCGAGCCAGATTGTTCGAAACCATTACTCTTTCACGATGGCACGGAAATATAGTCCCTTATAAGAGTTTCATGTTGATACAGTCAATGTTTAACCCTCAATGACAAGGTTAGCATAGTTAATTAGAGACTAAAATAATTTAATCCAAAATATCTAGTGTTCAGACTATCAATAAAATGCAAAAACCAAATGTATCATACGTTACAAAATATCATATGTATGTAAATAAGTAAATATATAACCAAAATATAATTCAAGCATTCCCAAATAATCCAATTACTTCAAAAATAAGTATTTAACAAATAAATTGTAAAAGCAGTAACTAAATAAACAAATAAATTTGATATATAATAATAATAATAATAATAATAATAATAATAATAATAATATTAATAATAATAACCATAGTCATAAAGAATAATTAAATGAGCAATAACTGATACATAATTACCAAAAATAAATAGGTAACATCGAATAATGGGTTATTTCGGATGTGTGAAAAACTAAAATTATATATGTATACGTATATTAGAATTTATATGTGGTTTACTTATCAGACTAACATCCAATAAAACTTTCGTAAGACAAGTCAATCTTTCTCAGAATGCCCTATATTCGATAGTGAGTTCCAAGATGTTAAAATCTTTACAGTACAAGCAATGGGAATTAAGGACAACTGAAATATACTAAATTTTAATTCTAGGAAACTTTTTAAACATTAACAATTAATAGCCAAAAACAATACTCTAAGGAATGGAGAACCTCCACGGGATTCTCCTGGGTGGGCAGGGGAGATAGCGGTGGCAGTGGCGGTAGTGTTCTTTCCAGTGCTAGTAAGGGGTCTAGTGGTGTCAGGGAGGGTAGTGTACGCGGCAGAGTTTCATCTTCGAAGTCGGTAAAAGGCAACCGGAGACCTCACCGTGAGATGGTTCATCCGGGTAGGTCTATCATTGATGTTGTTGGAGTGGGTCCGCTTATGAGGAGGACTCCTAGGGTTGGGAAGAAGGATTTGACCATCTAACTGACTCCAGAGGAAAGCGATGATTGGAGAGAAGTGGTTTCCCGTTGGAGGAAGAGGGAGGTCTCTTCTCGAGAGGCTCCCCCTCGTCCGAATGGTGGCTTGTCTAGTTTCAAATGTAGGAGGGAGAATTTCCGAGGACCAATGCAGTGTAAGCATTGTTTTAGATCTACTCATCAAACTAGTGAGTACCGTCATCGCCTCACTTGCAAGCGTTGTGAGGAAGCAAGTAATTGGTGGCAAACTACCCTCTTGAGCAACTGGTGATGCACAAAAGGTGGCGTACGCGCTCTCGAGCAACGGAAAAAGAGGAAGTTATTGGCAAGCTCGTTATAACAGGAACCTTTGACTGCTCCCCCTATCAGACGTTTAGTAGTTTCCATCTCCATTTCTCTGGAGGTTAACTCTCTCAAGGAAGACTTAGCTAAACCTCTAATTGTTTCCATCACTCGGGGCTTCATCAGCCAAAGTGCACAGCAATCAGAATTGTAGAAGACCTTCGGTGACCAACTGACAAGGAAACTCTCTAGCTTTAGAGAATTTTCCTTCATAGAGTAAATGAAGTCCGAGTTAGAAGTAACATGGGCCTGCAAACAAAGAAAGTTGGAGGTGTCCTCTGGCTGTGTTCGAAAGAGGCTGTTCGAGGTTCAAGGTCTTGGGAAATCTATGGAACTTGCCATTGCATTGTTGGACTTCACGGGTAGTGTCGGAGGTGCTGAAACCTATTGGCGACTTAGTTGCTATCTCCAAAAAGCTCACAAATGAACAAGAGGCACTTAGGATTTCTCCTTAGACAGTGTAGAAATGTCTAACTTCCGCATGAAGTGGAGCTCAATATTGGTATGCGGCACTACATCGTCCTAATTGCAAGTGGTAAAGATCCTTGGTCCATTTCCAGCAAGATTTCCAAAGGTTTGCAGTGGTGCAAACCCCTCTTGTGATGCCAAACTCGGTGGAGGGTTATGTCCCCTGTGTTAGCAAACCCATATCCACTCATGAGATTCTGGCTTCAGCTAAGGGGAAAGGCATTACTGATGAGTGCATTTAATATACATGTTTTCATACCCTAAACCCATCATTTCATTCGTTGTCATGCATGCTTTTGTGCAATTATGGTACTTTTGGGAATTTCTGTTGTTTGTGCAGGAATTGGGGGCTCGACACAACTTGGAGTGAAATCGGGAAGAAAACAAGTAAATACTTTGTAAGTGCTAAGTATTCAAGCTTAACACGGGTGGAGCATTATCGTGCCCTTCCACTGATTATTCCAGCCTGGAGCTTTGTCTAGCAAAAATCAATGTAGGAGGATGCTATCAAGCTCAACACAGTCCTGACACGATCATGCCCTCGCTATTGAAAGTCCCATTTCAAAGACAATTTTATTCAAGCGAGAGAGACATGCACTGGGTGCCCCTAACATGATCGTGATATACCACATCATGGTCGGAACATGATCGTGTCTCTCCTACTGAATCCCCCAGGTGAGCACTTGACCATTTCACTCAGAATTCCCTCGACATGACATAGTCTAAGCATGATCGTGTCCTGATTGTGTCGGGCCCGAGATCTGTCTTTTTAGCTCCAGTTACTAGGGTTTTACTATCATCTTTGTTTGGGGATCTTCTTCTCCACAGGGAGGACATTGATGAGAGCGAAGATCAAGCTTCACCACACTTTCTAAGGCAATTACAAGTGAGTTGGAGGCACTAAGGAAGTGGGGCTAGCGTACGGAGCTCAACATTGGAGGTGAATCTTGACGAGAAAGGAGTCATGTCTTCTTTCTTTAGATCTATTATTGTTTTCTCCATGTTGTACCCATCCATGAGTGGCTAACTGGCCACAGTGTCCCAGGATGTGAACTATGGCACCTTGTATGCTGTGAACACTTGTATTTCTTTAATTTACGGAGTTATTTTAGTTCTTGTGTTAAATCTTGTGTTTGCAAAACTTAATGTGTTTGATCTGTGTAGTTGCTTAGGTAAAACTTGATGGTGGACTGCCATAGCTGTTATTGCCCTAGCCAATGGCAAAACCCAGTGTGCATGAAACCATAGTTACCTTTGCAAAACTTGGGTTAGTTGAGAACCATAGTTGCAACATTGCTTTTGAGCACACACCAGAATTATAGAATGTACTTGGTAAACCAAGAGAGCGAGTAAACATTTCTAAGTGCATAGGAATCATCCCGGGGCATTGTTTTCTTGTTGTTGACACTCAATTAGAACTGCCTATTATCTTTACCTGTTCTTTTCCTTCTACTTTTTAAAATTTTATTTCTTATTGTTAATCTAATCTTCAATTTAAAGTTAACTAGAGATCAGTGATAAGTTAGTACTTTTAAGTCCAGTCCCTCTGGATTGACAACCCCATCTCTCACGGGGTACCACTATATTGTGCGACCTGTGCACTTGCGAAGGACACATCAAGTTTTTTGGCACCGTTACCGGTGACTGACAACTTTTAGGAATGCTTAGAATATGGTGTTCTAGTTTGTCTATATTGTCTATACTTGTGAATAGCTTTCTTTTCGTTATGTTCTCCATTTTAGTTTCATCTTTATTTTCATTATTCATATTCTTTTGAACTTACATTGTTCTATCTTGTACGCATAGGTACATTTGCATGACCCGTGGAAGCACTTCTTCTCCATTAGCAAATCCTGATCCAGAAGTTGAGAGGAACTTCAGAAGAAAAATCGGACAGATTAATTTGAGTGAGACAGGGTTTGTTGAGATCAGTGTGGAAGTGGGTCAGGAACAAGAAATGGTCAGAAACCATCAACAAAGCATCTTAGATTTTGCAAGGCCAAACCTTAAGGGATTTGGGTCGAGTATTGTTCATCCTCCTATTGCGGCAAATAATTTTGAATTAAAGCCAAATTTTATCCAATTGGTGCAATAGATGTGTCAGTTCGATAGATTTTAGGACGAAGACCCCTATGAGCATCTTAGAAACTTCTTAGAAATCTGCAACACATATAAGGCGAGCAATGTTTCTGAGGAAGGGGTTCGTCTGAGACTCTTTCCATTCACATTGCGAGGAAGGGCGAAGCAGTGGCTAAGTTCCTTGCCCCATAGGTCTCACAACATGGAAGCAGGTTTTTGAGACATTTGTTACCCGGTACTTCCCTCCTGCTAAGATTACCAAATTGAGGAATGACATCTCCTCTTTTCACCAATTAGAGTTTGAGTCCTTGTACGAACATGGGATAGGTATAAGGAAATGTTGAGAAAATGTCCATAACATGGAATTATTGAATGGATACAAATCTAAATTTTTTACAATGGACTGAATACCTCCACCAAGCAGATGCTTGATACAGCTACTAGAGGTTCATTGTGTAACAAGCAGCCAAGTGCAGCACATAGCTTGATTAAAGAGATGACAAATAATGGGTATTAATGGAGTTTTGAGAGGAATAAACCGGTGAAGACCGCAAGTATTTATCAAGTGGATGTTATCACTACGCTCACATCACAGGTTGAAGCAATCACTAAGAGGTTGGACGCCATGCAATCTCCTTTCACAAGTTCAGGACCTACTCATGATGATTCTGGTCCCCCATGTGAACTAAGCTATCCCTCCTCTATGGATACGGGTGCGGAATAGAGTGAACAAGTGGATTTCCTCGGTCAGAATTGTCATTATCAGAATAACCCGTATAGCAACACATATAATGCTTGATGGAGGAATCATCTGAATTTTTCTTAGAGTCAGTCAGGATAGGGGCAGATGGCACAGCAGCAGTACAAGCCCCTACCTCAAAATGCACAACAATCGTAGTCCTCGTCATCCTCAGAACCCTCCAATGAGCTCACTAGTTTGATGGCTTGGTTCATCAAGGGTACAGAAACTTGTTTCGCTGGCCATAAGGAGATGATTATGAACAATAATGCCACTGTGAGGAACTTGGAGAACCAAGTAGCTCAAATGTCTAAACTGCTGGAGGAAAGACTACCAAGGACCCTTCCGTGTAACACAGTAATGAACCCAAGAGATTCCCTGAAGGGTGTGACTTTGAGAAGTGGGAAGCAACTCCCAAATTTTGTCGAGAAGAAGCCTAACCCAGAGGTTGCTAAACCTATTAAGAGCACGGGCATTGACACCCCAGCTATTGCAGAAGAGAAAATAGAGGAACAGGGTTTATACATTAACCCAACACCAAAGCATCGACCAAAGCTTCCATACCTTGTTAAGGCAAGGAAAGACCAGCAAGAGGAGCAGTATAGAAAATTCCTTGACATGTTTAAAACTTTGCACATCAATGTCCCATTTGTAGAAGCCCTTGCTCAGATGCTGAGGTATGCCAAGTTCTTGAAAGAACTGCTCACCAACAAGAGGAAATTGAAAGATATGTCTTTTGTGACATTCAGTAAGGAATGTTCTACTTTAATATGCAACAAACTCCCCAAGAAGTAGAAAGATCCAGGGGGATTCATTGTCCCTTGCACAATCGAGGGTTAGGTTGAGGAGAAAGCCTTTGCCAGCCTAGCCAAGTATTAATCTCATGCTCTACAAAATTTTTCAAAAACTAGGGCTTGGTGAGCCAGAACCAACCAACATGACATTGCATTTGGCAGATAGATCCACCAGATGATCGAGGGGCATAATTGAAGACGTTCTGGTTAAAGTGGATAAGTTTATTTTTCCGGTGGATTTCGTCATTTTAGATGTTGATGACAAGGTTGAATTGTCTTTAATATCGGGATGTCCATTCTTAGCAACCTCCAAGGCTCTCATTGATGTTAAGGATGGTCGAATGACACTTCAAGTCGGTGATGAAGAAATCACTTTCAAACTTCGTGACTCCATAAGACATACTATGAACTTTGATGATACATGTTATTATGTTGATATTGTTGATGATTTTGTCTCTGAATTTATACAGAATACCAAGGGCATGGAACCACCTGAACCGCCAAGGAAACAAATGTCCATAGAAAAGAAGTGGTGGAAGAAAGTGATAATAAGGAAGAAGGAGTCACCCATCTCACTGCCAACACCAAACAACGCTAACTCTTCCACTACTTCGTCATTTGGTGAGATCAATTTAATTAACACATTATTACCATATTCTTGCAATTGTGTCACAGGTGGCCAAGAGAGGTCTCGATTTCACGAACCTCCTTAAGTGCAAAACAGGTATGTCAAGCTAGTGACGTTAAACAAGCGCTTCTTGGGAGGAAACCTAAGTCATTTTATTGTTTTGGTTGTTTGAGTTTTTGCTTTCCTCCCGTTTGTCTTTTTATCTTGTTTTTGGATCATTGGTTGTTGTGGTGTGCTCAATCTTGATTTTCTCATGATTTTCTCCAGATTTCTTTGTTTAGTTGTCGTGTCAGTTTTGTTTTGCTTTATACCATATACCATAGTTATCATTAAGGGGTGAAGAATCATTGTCCTGGAAATTTTCAGGCTTCACACGGACGGAACACACCCCTGTTTGTACCACTGAATTTCTCTGGTTTCAATTTTCTGAAATATTCCAGGACAAACACGAGCCTAGCATAAGCGTGTCAAGGGTAACAACACATTTTTCATCCACCTTGCACGATCGTGTCATATATTTTTGGATTTTCATCATTCTTATGAAATTTTCAGTGGGGCAAACACACTCAGGGACATGATCGTGCTCATCCTGTCTCTTTTTGGCCTGACCCCCACAATTGGGCACACACATGTCCCATGCATGTTCGGGCACGTCCGTTCATTTTCTGCTGTTGCCTTTTTAACCCTAACTCCCGACGGACGCGTCCCTTTATTGCACCTCTTCACTCACAACGTTTGATCCTCCCCTCCCCATTCGATGTATAAAGCTTAGTGCGACCACATCTTCCTTGCTGTTTTTCATCAAGATTTCTTTTCCTGTTTTCCACTTCTTCTTCTTTCTAAATCCGGTAAGTGATCATTGTTTTCTTTAAGCATTTCAAAATTTCAAGGTTAAAACTTGTGATTCATACCCTTTAGGGTTAAATCTTCATCGTACATTGCTTCCGATATGCTCGAATTTTTTTTTTTTTAAATCACCAGTGGTGTGAGTGATGTAGTCCTTTTGGGGACGATGATCATTATTAACACGATCGTGTTCTTCCTCTTGACATAATCATGTTATCATTGGGCACACTTTCTTGCACGATCTTGATAGCAATACGAACATGATCACTATACCCCTGCCTAGGACACTTTACTGACATCTCAACTGGTAAGCTAGCCACTTGGTGATGCCTGGCGATGGTTGAGTTCTTCTCCCATCTATGACCCCAGTCGGACCAAGGCCACCGAGCTCCGATCCCCCGCATTGTGATATATCCATTTTCTGCTCAGTCACACTCTAACGGGTCACGGTGACAGTACTAGAATCGTCAGTTTGTGAGATTTTGACTTTCTACTAAGCATGGTGGATGGTTTCCATATGCATTTGGGGTATGAGGTTGCAGTCTCCATCTCACACCATGGAACGAATCCCCATATTAGTGCACTGATTATCGGTCCTTATATTACTTGTTTAGTCCGCCATATGGGCGCTTTCTTGGGACCGATCAGATGAGAGTGGTAGGAGGTGTGGCTCCCATGTCCCTCGAGATGATGCGATCGATGAGGATGGTTCACAGAGTTCAGACCATCGGGTCAAACCAACCGTTGATCCACCTGCTGCTGACATCGCTTCCCCAACCCCTCCACCGCCAGCCATCTTTTCTCGCTAGTGATCACAATCACCACCCCCACGCTCCTCACCACCATCTGGAGCATATTATTTGTTCATCAGCAGAATTCCGGTGGTTATAGAGGAGTGTGGCGCATATCGCCGAGCACTTGGGGGTACGATTGCCTCCAGGGCCTACCTCCCTATACGCCTCGCTCGGCATGTTGGGGTTGACACTGCAGACTTAGGGGAATCAGACACCTCTACCACCCCCTCCAACGATGATTCCAGAGTCGAGAGTGCATCATTTTGATTTCGGCGACCACAGCTTCTTGTTCCCTCATCCTAGTGATTTGTGTTTATTTTCCTTCTCTTATTTGTAGTTCAGTCGGCAAGGGGAGTCCCCTACTGTACTGACATTTTGGCTTGTTTATTTTCGTATCTATTATATTTTGGCTTGGTTAGCTATTTTACTTATGTGTGCTTCACTTGTGTACTTCAATGTATCTCAGGGATTGTGTGGGTGCTAGGAGTTAACAACACATTGAGAGCGGCAACATCACTCTCCGTGTTTGAATTTGGAGGATAGCACACATATCAAGAGCGGCACCATCACTCTCTATGTCAGGGCAGTCGCTTGACCCTCTCCTTTTTTAGTTTCTCTTCATGTGCATTGTATATCATACATATTTACATTGAGGACAATGTAATTTTCAAGTATGGGGGAGGGTTGCATGCTTGTGATTGATGAGTGCCTTGTTAATGATGATCTAAGATTACTCGTTGGTGATTTTTAAAACTTAGGGGGACATGGGTGTGTTAGTAACCATTTAAGCTAAGTCATGACTCAGTTTTACTTCCTTGAACTAAAAGTCTCATCACATAACCCTAATTGTGGAGCTATATGTCCAGGATGATATTTGTGTTAAAAAAAATTAGAAAGTCGGATTTTTTATAAGAATGTCCTACCAATTAAGTTGTAAAGTTTTGTTTTGTGAACAGATGGTAGAAAGAGCTATCACCTTAGATGAGTGAAAGCCACTCTTGAGTAGTCAAATTTTGGCCATTACAAGTGTACATTTGATGACTTACAGAGGAAAAAGGCTACCTCTAGGGTGTATGAAGCTACTGCCCGTTAAGTAGTGTGTCGATTCAACTCCTTGTGATTGTGGGAAACATAATTTATTGTTTGAAACACACACGCACAAGGTCTCAGAAGTAAGAGTGTAGTTATTATTGAACATTCACATTCTTACTAACTCTCATCATTCCCTCTCAGTTTAAATTACACCACTTTCCTGGGATCAGAATCAATGCACTCATATCTTATTCTGTTGAGTTCTTTATGATTGCTTGAGGATAAACAACAATTCAAGTGTGGGGGTATTTGATGAGTGTATTTTATATACATGTTTTCATACCCTAAACCCATCATTTCATTAGTTCTTAAGCATACTTTGTGCAATTGCGGTGCTATTCTCGTTATTTATACTGTTTGTGTAGGAATTGGGGGCTCGACGCAACTTGGACTGAAATCGGGAAGAAAACAAGTATATACTTTGTAAGTGCTAAGTATTCAAGCTGAACACCGGTGGAGTACAATCGTGCCCTTCCATTGATTATTCCATCCTGGAGCTTTGTCCAGTGAAAAACCATGTAGGAGGGTGCTCTCAAGCTCAACACGGTCCTGACACGATCATGCCCTCACTACAGAAAGTCCTAGTCCGAAGATAATTTTATTTAAGCGAGAGAGACATGCGCTCGGTGTCCCTAACACGATCATGATCTACTAATCACCATGGACCCTAGTGCCAGGATTGTTTCAATAGCTCGTCAAGGCTTAGTTCTGAACTCCTCCATAGGCTGTCTGTCGGCTCTACCAGTGATTAGAGAAGAGGTGGTTGAGGTTATTAACTCCCACCATACTTCTCTGGTGGTAGTTGCCAGTGTACCGCCCGTGATGGAGAACTCCGGTTAGAAGCCATTGACTCCAGGTCTTCAATTCATATGTCCAAAGGGTGCTTCCCTGTGTGTTGTTTCTAATGTCAGAGTCAAGGCCTCGGCTGTTGTTGAGCGATTGGAGAAGATTCCACATATTAATGGGGAGTTGACTTGTGGTTCGTCTGAGGTTGTCAGGGACACGCGGCTTGCGAGTTTCTCATCTGTTGGTGGTGTGGTATCCTTGTTGGCACAGGGTTCCTTAACCTTTTCCAGTGAGAGTAAGGAATCAAGATTGGACCTGTAGGATCATTCTAACTTATTGTGTTCCAGTGACAGGGATCAAGGGCCTACAGATTCTCAGCCAGATATGTTGATCCCGCGGGATCCCATTACCTCAAACCATTCCATAAATTCTTGCCAAATCCTTGTTGATTCCAATCGGTTAGATATTTCTCCTAAGTTGGATCTGAATCCTTTTATTTTTTCGGGTGCTAATCAGCAGGCTAGGTCCTCTCATAGGGTTTCCTTAGACATTCCTAGTGGTTTCTTTGATGCCTCTCAGTTGCTCTCTGTTGAGCCTTTGATTCTGGGTTACTTTTAGAATTTCTAAAATGGTGCATGGTGCCTCGTACCGAAGGTGGTTGATCTGCCGCCTTCCATTTCTCAGCAAAAGGTCGATACTCTGGACAGTTGGGAAAATAAGGATATTTGTGAGGAAAATCTGGAAGGGGAAGTTGGTGGAGATGAATCTGTCCCAGATTCCCAAAGATCTGTAGAATCTTTTTTTACAGACAAGGTAGATACTAAGGACTCCAATTCTGATTTTGAAGATATGATCAGGAAATTGTTCCCTGGCACCTATAGTTGTGTAGAGGCAGAGCCCAATAGTTAATTCATCCCAGTCCCGGAGACTACTAGGAGAAGTATGAGAAAGAAAAAACCTTCCTCCAGATGGACAGAGGAAGCAGGTTACTTGGCACACCCTCCCATATCAGAAAGAAAAAAATGATTCAGGACCCAGCACTTCCTCCAATCAAGGTACTACCCCTTCCCCCTTTGTTATTTCATATTGGTCTAATATTCAGTTGGATAAATTTTGTTCTTCTTGTTGAGTTGATTCACATGTTTTGGATGGTCATAAAGATGTTTACTTTGCTACAATTCATCAATCTAATAGCAGTCGTGCGGCTCCTGCTAGGATCCCGACTGATGCATCCTAATTGGATGAATAGCTCTTCTGTAGTTTCCCAATGAACTTAAACATCATTTCTTGGAATGTGAGGGGGCTTGCTAGGATCCCGACTGATGCATCCTAAATTATCTAGTCTCCCCCACCCTTCCTGGAGGGATATTGGAGGGTCAAAGCTGGACCATTTTTTATTTTTCCCTGCTAATGGTACCTCGGGAAGTATGGCTATTGGATGGAATAGTATTCTTTGACAAGGGAAAGTTGCCTTTCAGTGGAATTCATTAATCTCTATGACAACTCTGTTTGGATGTGCACCTCAGTTCAAACTTGAGGCACCTTAAGCAAAAATTCTGGGATGAGTTAAGATCATGCCATATGCACTTGCCATGGGTTATTTGTGGCGATTTTAATGCTATCTTTAACTTAGAGGATAAAAGCAATGGAAACCCTAATATAGAAGATATCAGATGTGCTCAGACCCTGTTGAGAGACCTTAACCTTTTAGAACCTCCTCTAGTGGGTAGAAAATTCACTTGGACAAATGGTCAGAGTGATTCCATCTGGGTTCGTTTAGACATATTCTTGGTCAACCAAAGGTGGTAAGCGGTGTACCCTAGAATACATCAGTCTAGCTTGCCTAGAGTGGATTCGGATCATGTTCATTTGTGCTTGGAAGCAGGAAGTTTCCAAATCAAAGCTAGACCTTTTAGGTTTGAACATGTCTGGTTTGTAGTCGAAGGTCTGGTGGATCTTATTTCTGGTTAGTGGAACGAAGTTAACCCTTCAGGTTGCGGTTCTTTTGTATTAGCAAAATAACTCTCATTTCTAAAATCTAAGTTGAAGGACTGGTCTAGAAATTCGTTTGGATCTCACAAAATCCATAAACTTGAACTCTTACATTATCTACACGTCCTTGATCAAGCGATGGATTCCAGGGCCCTTTTCCCTGAAGAGATGCTTAAAGAGGTTAATTTGTTATCAGATCTTAACTCTTTGTTGAAACAGGAAGAAATTTTTTGGAAGTAGAGATCCAGATCCAACTAGCTTAAAGAAGGAGATAGCAACACAAAATTTTTCCACACCATTGCTAATGGTAGATGTAATCGTAATTTCATCCCTCGGATTTTAGATAATGGAATCTTAGCTGAAGGTTATGTTAATCTGGGCAAAGTTTTCACCTCCCGTTTTCAAAAAATTTTCAGAACTAGGAGCGATTCCAGATTCCATTTCTCTTGGACCTCTCTTATGAGAAACAAACTCTTACTCAACCTCTCTTCTTTGGAAGCCCCTTTTTTGAGGGAAGAAATTAAACTTGTTGTTTTTGAACTTGGGGCTGACAATACTCCGGGCCCTGATAGTTTTCCCATTTTGTTTTTCCAGAAATTCTGGAACATCATTGATGGGGACATTTTTAAGTTGTGCTCTGATTTTCACTCTCGGTCTATCAATTTGGAACGTATAAACTGGGCCAGTATTGCCCTCATCCCCAAATTCAACTCCCCTGAAAGTCTGGCTGATTTTAGACCGATTAGTCTTATTAACTTGGTTATTAACAAATCCTGTCCAAATTATTAGCCTTGAGGAAGTGATTGACTCCCTCATCGACAACTCTGAATCGACCTTCATTAAAGGTAGATGTATTTTGGATAACATTTTTGCAGCCGAAGAGCTTATTTTTTCTTCGAAGAAGAGAAAAATTTTGGGATACATCGTTAAAGTTGATTTAGCCAAAGCTTTTGATACGGTGGACTAAGAATTCTTTTTGAGCTCCTTCTTGCCTACGATTTTGGTAGGCATTGGGCAGGCTGGATTAAGATGATCCTTCTTTCCTCAAAAGCAAAATTCCTTATTAATGGCGAACAATTTGGATATGTCAGATGCCTCAGGGGCCTTGGGCAAGGAGACCATCTCTCTCCCCTACTTTTTGTGCTTGTTTCTGATGTGCTTAGTTTGATGTTCAACCATGCATTAGATTCTGGTATCCTTCTTGGGGTCCTGTTAGGAGGCTTTGGCAAGATGTGTCACCTCCACTACGCAGACGACCTTCTTGTTGTCACTGCTAGAGGGAAAGCGGATCTCTGCATCATCAAGTTGATTCTTGTTCTCTTTGAAGGGATGTTAGGATTAACGGTTAATTTCTAGAAATTTGCTCTCTTTACCACTGAGAAAAACAAGCTTCCCGATATTGAATTGGCTATAATTCTCAACTGTGATAGAGGTACCCTGCTAGTGAAATAACTTGGGATCCCTATCTCAGGGTATCGAACAAATCGTCAAGATTGGGAGGATCTCAATTTGAAAGTGCGTTCAAAACTAACAACCTGGAAAGCTAATCTCATTTCCCTTGGTGGTAGACTCACTTTGGTTAACTCTGTGCTTTCCGTGATCCCAAATTATTGGATGTCTATTTTCAAACTTCCATGCTGGGTTATCAAGTATATCAATAAAATCAGAAGAGATTTTCAGTTATCTGGTCCGGAAATTGACCACACCAAAATGTGGTTGGTCAAGTGGCATCACATTTGTAGGCCCCGTGATCAAGGGGGTTGGGGCATCCTGAATCTAGAAATTTTCAACACTGTGTTATTAGCCTAATTGTGGTGGAAAATGACATCTGGAGTTCCATAATGTGGTGATAAGATTTTTCTTTTCAATTGCTTTACCTCTCGCTTCGGTTAGAACCTGCATAGTAGACCACCTAACGGAAGATCTTTCATTTGGAACGGACTCCTTCATTGTCTTCCTTCTTTTCAAGCGGGTCTCACCTCAATAGTGCACAATAGAGAAAATACTCTATTTTGGTTAGACAAGTGGGTGGAAAATTGTGCTCCGAAAAACTTCTGCCCTAACATTTTTGCTGAGATGATTTCATCTATTGCCACGTTCAAAGAACTGATTTCTCTCACCCAATCTGGCCAGTTCAAAGCTGATCACACTTTCTTGGAGTCTCGGTTCCACAACTTCGCCAGGTTGAGCATGAAGTAAGAGATTCCAAATGGTGGTCTCTAACCCCAAATGGTGTTTTCTCAGTTAAATTCATGTACGGGTTCCTTATCCACGGTGGAGTTTCTTGTAGGACCACCAACTTGATCTGGAAATTCCCTAGTCTGAAGAAAGTCAGTATGTTCATTTAGCTTGCTTGGGATAATCGCATTCTTACCTTGGATAACCTTACGTTGAAAGGCTGTAACAATTTCCCCACTGCAACCTATGTATTGTGCAACGCTGCTATTGAAATTTTGGACCATCTGCTCCTATTGTGCCCTTTTGATGTTAGATTGTAGTCCTTTCTTGCTTTTCATTTCGGTTTGCCACCATCCCCTCTAATAGTGGTTGACTTGTGGGGGAGTTGGCTTTTGCTTATCCTAGGTCCTCTTAGGGACGCAGTCGACTTACTTGCTAAATCCCTTTTATGGAATGTTTGCCTTGAAAAAAATGCTCATATCTTTAGGAACATCCATTCTTTGCATTTTGCTGTAATTCTGAAAGCTATTCATATGTTCTTAGCTTGGGTTAATGCAGTGCCAAAGTCCAAAAGGGCTAAACTTGAAGGATCTGTCTTAGCTGCAAGGCGTAGACTGGAGTTTCTCAGTGACCAGACAAGGGTAGAAGACAATCAGACGAAGTAGTCTTCCTGGGGTCTTTGGGTTGCCGGCCCCTTGTGGGCTTGGGTGACCTTGTTGTTTTTCCTCGGTTTCCTTTCTGTGTTTTTTTTATGTTCTTCTTTCGGTCCTGGCTTTCCTCTTGTTTTTGTGCCACATCTAGTGGATCCATGTATTGTTCCCCTTCTTTCTTAATGCATGTGGTTTATCCACTTTACTCAAAAAAAAAAAAAAATTAATAGCCAAAGTACAAATTTACAGGCCTACTAATTTTTCCAAAATTAGAGAACTATAGTATCTCCATGGCCTTACAGTTCTATAACAACATGGAATAATCTGAAAGATTAAACAATTTCAACTGACTCCCATTAATTAGCATTACACTAGACTAGTGCAATAAAATTAATTAAAGGTCCAGATTTTAGGGTGTAACAATATCTAATGGATAAGGTGGAAATATAATCACTAGTAGAGTGGTTCATTTGAGTTGTTTAACTAGCCCGTACAACAGTAAACTATAGGGCCTTAGCAATGAAAAAGTCAAAAGTATAATATTTTCTCTGTCCAAGCACTCACCAACCCAATGTATATATATATATACAATGGCATAAAATTTAATGCTCTCCCTAACCAAATATTCAACAATCCCAATTTAAATAAAATTTCCATTTCTGCACTACTATTCAAAGAAAATTCAGGATAGGCTTCGGTGACATAAGCTCGTCGCCAGTGAACTGGCGCTTCAAACCTCATATCATAGTGGTTGAGGATACTAACTCTCACTTTAATAATAGGAATTCGCCGGAGTTTGGCACTCTGGATGGGACTGGAATACCTTTGCAATGACATTAAGGAGGGCATCTTTTTGGTTGCACAAAAGACTACAGAGTCTGCATGGGATAGTATGGTAACCGGAAGCCTTGGAAAGTAGTATATATAGTCGTGTCAAGTGCTTATTAGAAGTCACTGCCTTACTCAAAAAGTCCTTCAAAAATGCTAAATCGATGTTAAGGTCCTGTCTAGCACCGCGTATCAAGCATCCATGGGCATCTGAATTCATGCAAAGGCTTCTTGCATCCTCATGTGCCAATGTAAGCCTTAAAAAATAAGGTTGTGCTGATTCAAGGGACCAAAACCAAGTGTGTTGTGGGCCATGCCACCTTCAAGGCTGGTTTGATCTAGCAAGCCTTGGATCTTTGCGAGCTTAACTTGAAACCCAATCTTACGGCCATATCAGACCAAATGGGAGCAATTGGGCTTGAACGTTCTCCGATTAAACTGGGTTGCTTATAAGTAATAACTTATAGTATATTTTTATTAGGTTTAGGTTTCATTTTTTAGTTGATCATGTATTTTCCCCATGTTTCTAATTCAATTTCACTCTTTAGTTCAAGCTACTACTCTTCATTAGTTTACATGTAGACAACTAGAGTTTGACCTTTATTTGAAATCAGGGTGATCTGTGATAGCTATCACACCCATCTATCATGGTGCAGAAATTCAAAAGAGTAAAACTGTAGAAGAAGTACAATCCGCCTGTGCTAGCTAACATAGCCGTGGATCTTTGGCGCCATCACAACCTTAATTTAACCCTCCTCTATATAAGGCTAAAAAAAGGATTTTAAAATATCTTTTAGCTAGGCAACAAGGATACAATTTTTCTAAGAGTTAGGTTTATCTAAAACTATCAAAAAGAAGAAAGAGGACAAAGATCAAGGGAGAGATTCATCGATCTATAAGAACATCACGCATGGAGGATCAAGAGTTTCTTATTTCTTATTCATTGATTTATTCCATGTTTGGATCAATTATCATGATTTTTTGAGGATTACTGGATGTCATAGAACTTAAAGGATCTAATTAGATTCAATTACCATGAAAGTAGAAGCTGTTCTAAGTTAGATATCTCGCTATATTCTGAAAAAAAATAGTGAGTATCATAGGATATTCCACTTTCAAAGCAATTAAACTTAACCGAAAAAGAGTCAATATGAAGTCTTTTATCTATTATTGTGGTGACCTTAATCCTAGAAGCCCTTACAATATGGATTAATCACTTAAGCCATTGGTAGCCTTAATTTTGTTAGTTTTATTTTTCATTACTTATTATTTCCATAATTTACATACCTATCAATTCTAATAAATAACCCTAGATGTAAGAAATTGGTAGTTAGCAACAAAGGCCTAGTGGGAATGATGTTTTATTTACTACTTAAAGGATCCATGTGCTTGCAGTACGCATCAGTTGCACTTAACCAACAGCTTGAATTTGGGTTTAAGTCTACTAAACAAGATTAAATCTGATTGATTTAAACTTCCTATATCTAATTTGAAGGATACTGAAATTCCCTAACTTTCTAGGGGAGAGGAAGACTAAACTGGAGTTGCCGAGTTTTTGCACAGATGGTGTGAATGACTTGGATTAGGGGACAAGCAACATGCGCAACGACTAATCTTTGGATCCTTGGTTCCCTAGTGGAATCTTTCTCTCTTCCCCTAGGGTTTTGATGCTATGTTTCTCTTTTGTTTCTTGTGTTGTCTTTTGTAGTTGTTGCCCTCCACCCCTAGTGGAACTCTCTTATCACTCTTTGCTTGTGTTGTCATCCTAGTGTCTTTTCTACAATTAGTCTTCGTACTTATCTTTCCCAGGTATTAATGATTATGGTTTATTTTTTCTTAAAGCAGCAATGCATCAGTAATCACCAAAAGAGATAAAGGACATAGAAAAACTGGAACATCACAAAATTTACTAGAGGTAAAAACAGGTGTGACCACAAAACATGGAGACAGGTGAGGATGACACTTAAGAAACAGAAGCTGGGAATGGATTGGCCATCTTATGCAACACATGAAGAATCGATAAAATGCTTAGCTAGCACAGGTGTTGGGGTTAAATCACTTCGAGTAGGGTTGGAGGAACTCATTACTTAGTGGAAAGCAAAATTTGGGAAAAAAATAATCACATCCGATGTATTCAGTAAAATTAAAATAAATATATTTTAAAACAATTATAATAAATTAGATTTAAAAAATGTGCAATTTTTTTTTCTATTTTAATAATAAAAAATAATATATTCTTTAAACATAAAAGGTTTTAAAAATTTAATAAATTTTTAAAAAACAATAAAAAAAATTTAAAAGAAATAAATAAATAATTATAGTAATTATAAAAATAAAGTAAAATGTAAAAAATTTACCCAATCATCTGCTCACTGTGTAATGATGTGATGGCCCTAATAAAATAGTATAGGCCCATTTGAACAATATACAAATTTTATAAGGCCTTATACGGGACTGGCCCATGGTGCCATCTATCTTGTTCGCATCTATGATAAATTTAAAATTAACTTAATTGCTTTTGTTTTTTTTTTCTAAAAATACAAAAGATGTCACTTGAAAATTTATGCACCATCGTCCAACTAGAGACTGACTGTAAACTTGTTTGCACACTTCTCAGCTAAGGCTGGGGGTGATGTCATGTCTATTCCAAAGTTTCCAGAGGGCTAGCTGCTTGGGCAAATTAGAAGAGGCGCCATCTCTTGAAAAATATTGTGAGAATCAAAAAGGATTTGGGAGCAATCCACACACATGCTCTACAGATTTTATTCCATATATATAATGTGCCGGACTGCTATAGCAGATCCAAAAAAAATGAGTAAGTGTAAATGTGGGTAGTGAAGACTCCTCCATGCCTTTCACTACATCATGAAGGCTAGGACTTGTCTATTGATAAGTGCTTGTGTATAAGTATTACTAAGTATACTTTCCTTACATTGAGCATCACTTTTATAAAATTTTATGGCTCATTCATGTGTATTTGCATTCTTTTGTGCATTCAAGGTTGTGGAGACATGTTTGGAACAAAGAAAGCAAAAATAGATCATGGATGCAATTGTTGAGGAAACTCTTGGACCGAATAAGGAATAAGGCAAAAGTTGTGCTCATAGACATGTGGGTATGTGCCAACCTCCAAAATGTGCAACTGAATACATAAAGTGGAGGGGCACAAAGACAGTCACACTCATTTGTTCCAACTTGTGTAACATTATCAAAAGCTTCATCAATGCGTTTGGAAGCAAAATGCGACATGATCTACCGCATGGATGTGTGCCCAATCATGCGGCCTCAATGAAGAAATTAAAGTCGGAAGCATTGTAGCGAAAGTAGTATAGTAGTTTACTGTAGCAAGTTCACTTTAGCGGTTACTGTTCACAGCGCTCAGGAAAATTGAAGCCTGGAAATCCACACACCCATGTGGAATTTCTACAAGGGCATGTGGATGCTCGATTTCAGCCCTTTAAATACCGCTTTGAGAGTTTATTTTGGGGATCTTCTTTCTATCTTTGGTCTATCTTTTGGGGAGAGTGCAGCTAGGGTTTGGAGAGGTTTTTGTGGGATTTTGGAGCATTCCTACGGTATTCGATTTCCTTTGGAGGAGAGTTATTGGGGGAACTTCCGACGGCTTGGATTCGGTGGGGTGTGCTCTAGGCTTGACGAAGGAGACTTTAGAGAAGATGAGCGGGCTCTTAAAGACTATCGACACGGATGACAAGGGGGTTATCTCTATGGATTGCTTGCACTTATTTTTTATTTCATCTTTGACTTTGTATTGCTCCATGTAGAGCTAAAGCCCTAGTGGGTGCTTGGACTTGTAAACCCTAGGATGATTTTGTTTCATTGACTTCTATTTTGTTCCCTTTAATTGATGTTTTAATTGAATTTCAATTTTGTTTGTTTATTGATTTTATTTTCCCTTAGAGTGACACTAGGGTTGAGAATCTATCTAGGTAACCCTTTGAAGGGGTGACAACTTTATTAGGGTTAGACTTAGCAAGGTTGAAGAGGGTTGCGAGGGTGAGTCGAGAGGTAGCGGAACATCCTCTTTCCCCTCTGACATGATTTATGCTACCTCTATTTTCCAAGAGTTTTTTGTGATCATGATAGAGTGAAGTGCTAAGAGACAAACTCCATTGGGGCTTAGTTGCGTGAGCAACAGAGTGAAGTGTTGAGTAAACCTTAGTGCTGGGGCTTAATCGTAATTAGCGGTCTTCCGCCTAGACCAAAGGGTTAAATCTAGGTTAGGGAATAGGGTTTATCACTTGGAATCCTTAGAGCTTCAAGCAGTCCCACAGTGTGAGAGTATCCCTTTCCGCTGGGGTATAGTGTAGAGGGCTAGTCACGGTTGACCTTAGGTTTGGGATAGTGTGTCTTTGGATCTCCACGACTCATTAAACTTTGATTAGGAGGCATAATATTAGTCTTGCACTTGAAACATTAGTCCTAGGGTGAGCATTGTCCGAGTACCCCATTTTACCATTGATTATCCTCTCTGATCATTTTTGCTTGTTCTCTTTTCTCTTCTATCTTTCTTTGCACTAATATCTTGAATTAAATCATAAACTGGTTTTCACTCTAGCTAAATAGTAATACTTCTTATTTCTGAGCATCTATTCGCTGTGGATTCGACTACTTACTCATCGGGTTATTTAATTACTTTGATGACCCGTGCACTTGTGGTACACACACAAAAGGGGTGTATCAACTATTACATATTTGTTACAACAGATGTACAACTATTTCAACACCATCCCTCAATCTTAACCATCTAATAAGAGTTAAGATTGTATCTAAAGTTCATAAAACTAGGCAGTAGAAGAGGTTTGGTAAAAATATAAGCTGTATGATCTTGTGACACGATGAATCAAACATCTAGTAGCTTCTTTACAACCAGTTCTCTCACGAAGTGAAAATCCACCTCGATGTGCTTGTTGTGAGGTAAGTCGCCCCCCATGTTGTCACACCATAGAGACGGTGGTCTCTTTTGAAAAACACCCAACTTTTTTCAATAGAGAATGAATCCAAACAACCTCAGCCGTTGTATTTGCAAACCCTTTGTACTCCGACTCAGCCTGAATACAATATGTTGCTTTCCATGAGCTCCATGAAACAAGGTTGGTGCCAAAGTATACTGCAAAGCCACTGGTGCACCTACAGTCATCTGAACAGCCAACAAAGCTTGAGTCTATAAAAGCACTCACAAGACTTGAGTTAGACTTCCTGAAGTGCAATGGCATGTTATAGGTAAATTACAAGTATCTAAGAATCCGTTTTATAACTGACCAATGATCCTGTGTAGGAGAATGCAAGTACTGGCACACTTTGTTGACAGAGTATGATATATCAGGATGAGCTAAGGCCAGGTATTAAAGAGCTCCAATAATACTACGGTATTTGGTTAATTTTATGTTTGACAAAGGTATACCTTGTACTCATGATAGCTTCTCACTCGATGACATTGGAGATGAGATGGGCTTGCAATTAACCCTGTTTGCTCTGGCAATGAAATCTCCAACAAATCTCTTTTGTGTAAGTGCATTACCATCTTTAACTGGAATCACTTCTGTGAAGAGAAAATAGAGCAGTTTACCCATGTCCTTGATTACAAAATCCTTGTGCAACTGACTAAGTAGATCTTGTGTGGCTAAGACAGAAGAGCTTACAATAATAATATCATCAATGTAAATCAACATGCATATGATGTTACCGTTGTGATTGTAAATGAATAGGGATGTATCAGCCTATTATGGAATGAAACCAAGCTCCTTCAGCCTTAAACTCAGTCTCGAATACCATAATTTTGGCACTTGTTTGAGGTTGTAGAGAGCCTTATCCAACTTGCACACATGATGTGGCTGATTTGGATCTTCATAGCCTGGTAGTTGCTTCATGTAAACGTGTTCCTCTAGCATTCCATGCAGAAATGCATTTTGCACGTCTATTTGCCTAAGGCACCCGCTACGGGAAATAGCAAGAGAAAGAATGAGTCTCACTATTGTTGGTTTTACCAAGGGTTGAAGGTGTCTTCGTAGTCCAAGCCATGTCTTTGCTTGAATCCCTTCGCAACCGTCCAGGCCTTATACCACTCGATGCTGCCTCAAGACAAGGTACCATGTTTGATTTCGCTAAAGTGCATCAAATTTAGCATCCATAGCTTGACGCTAGTGTTGATCTTACATTGCATCCCGATGACTTGATGGCTAAACGGGCTTGACCACAATAGTATTACTGAAGATGATATGCCTTCCATTGGTTGTGTACCGAACTGTGCCATCATGGAACTGCTTCGGCTTATGAATGTCGTGTTGTAACCGGGTGTGCATGCCATGTCGCAGAGGCACCGGGACTAACTCAGGAGCACTGGAGGTTGACTCGGCCGCATCAGCATCACCTACAAGATTAGTAACAGAAGCACTGGGCAAAGGAGTGGCAAAATCAGGCACATGGTCTCTCACAGTAGAGGGAATGGTGTTTGGACTGGTGAGATGGAGTGGTAATAGAACATCGTTGGGTTGGAAAGAGATTGTGTGAGTGGCACTATCCTCAGCAAAAGGAAAAACAAATTGATCAAAGATCACATCTCTCGAAATGTATACACACCTAGTTTGTTTGTCTAAGCATTTGTACCCCTTATAAAAATTGTTGTAACCAAAGAACACACACTGTTTGGACTTGAACGAGAGTTTGTACCTGTTGTATGGCCATAGGTTCGATCATCACATATAGCCATATGTTTTAAGGAGTGTGTAATCAGGTTCAGTACCGATAAGTTTTCCATGGGTGTACATTGTTGGATAACATGGTTAGGCTGCCTATTGATCAAGAAGCAAGCAGAAGTAAAAGCCTCATCGCAAAATTTTAATTGCATCGATGCTTGAGCGAGAAGAGAAAGGCCAACATCAATAATGTGTCGATGCTTAGGCTCAGCAGAGCCATTTTGTTGGTGCATGTGAGGATAGGAAATAAGATGCCTAATGTTGTTTTGTTAGAAAAATTTGTCTATGGTTTGATATTCCCCTCCCCCATCTAACTGAATAGCAATAATTTTCTTATTCGGCAATCTTTCAACATGAAGTTGGATTTGAACAAAAATGCGAGCAATATTAGACTTAAATTTAATTGGATAGAACCAAACAAACTTGTTGAAATTGTCTATAAAATTGACATAATAACAAGAACCTCCTACTGAGGTGCAGGAAAGGCCCCAAACATCAGTAAAAATGAGATCTAAAGGAGCACTGGATACATTAGTTGAAAGAGAAAAAGGAAGCTAATGGCTCTTACCTTCTTAACAAGAATTGAAAACATGCTGCTCAATCTTTTCAGGAGTGACAGGAAGATTATTTCTGTGTACAACACACTAAACAACAATGGAGGAAGGATGACTAAGTTGACAATGCCAAAGTCTCGGAGAGGCCTTGACACTGGTGAAAGCTTATTTGTTCAAGGCAGTGTAGGAAGCTGTCACCAGTGGGTACAACCCTGCCTCACATTTCCCTTGAAGAAGTTTCTTCATTGCCCGATCCTTAACAAAAAAAAACAATTGGGATGAAACTCAACATAAACATTATTATCATCTGTAAGATGATGTACTAAAACTAGATTTCTATGGGCCATTGGAACATGAAGAATGTTGCTTAGTTTTATAGGATAATTGGGAGTAGAGATGTGAGAGTGATCAATGTGTGAAATTGGCATACTTATACTATTAGCCGTCTGTACATGATCCTTGTCGTAATACTTGTTATGGATGGAGAGTTTGTCTAGCTCGAAGGTGATATGATCTGTCGCACCAAAGTCCCTGTACTAGTTCGGGTCCACGCCATAGGATGGTGTTGTCGCCAGGGCCGCAACATGAGGCTCTTCAGCATGGTATGAATGATTGAAGCGATTGTAGCACTTCAATGCCACATGGCCCAGCTTGCTATAGATTAGGTACTGTAGATGACTGTTGGTGCACACCAGGCTATATCTGTTCTGGTGTTAGACTTGCCATGGCAACGCCGCAACTATTGCCTCCGCGTCCCTTGCCATGTGAGCTATCTCAACCTTCATGATGTTACGTTTAACCTTGTTCATTTCTTGGTCTTCATGTTAGAAGTATGTTACTTGTTTTGTTGTAACTAGGACTTGTAACTCTTATATCTCATGCATGTGTTTTCATGACGTATCACTTGTGTAAGCCATGCATGTGTTTGCATGACATGTAAGTTATGCATGGGTTTGCATGACATGTAGTAGTGTTCCTAGGAGTCATGGAGCACATCCAAGTATGTGGCATAAGAAGCAGTCAAGTTGGTTGTTGAGCATACGTGCATTGAGTGGTCTTCCATGTATTTAGTAGACATAGTTGTTGAAATTTAAAAGATAGCTTAATGAGTGTTAACTCAACACTCCAGTAATTTGAGTAATATTGTTAGAGTGTGTGCATTAGCGTGAGTTGATACAAGGCCAACATTTGGTCTCAGAGCCAGATTGTGTTCACCATGTTGAAGAGCAATGTCACAGGCAATGACGACAGTGCGACATCCTGTGTACCAGTAAAGGAGGGCATTAGCATTTCCCTTTACTACCCAATGCTAATGAAGATGAATTACTTAACTTGGGCTATCAAGATGTGTGTGTACTTACAAGCACAAGGCGTGTGGGACGCCATCCAGCCCGGAACTGTTGTGGAGACGAGGAGAGACAATATGGCACTTGCTGGTATCTATGAAGCCATCCCTGAAGAGAACCTCCTACTCATATTTGAGAAAGAGATCGTGAAGGAAGCATGGAAGATGCTCAAGACCAAGTACATGGGTGCTGATCAAGTTAAACAGGTGAAGCTTCAAACTTTCAAAAGTGGGTTTGAGATCCTCTACATGAAAGAAGCGGAGACAATAGATGACTTTGCTGCAAGACTGACTACCATAATTAGTAAGCCCGCTGGTCTTGGTGGAAAGATCAAGGAGAGCACCGTTGTCAAGAAATTCTTGGTTACAGTCCCCAACAAGTTTCTGCCTATTGTCACGTCAATTGAGTAATTCGCTGATTTGACAATGATGACACTAGAGAAGTTGATCGGTCACCTCAAGACCTTTAAGGAAAGGATTCGAGGAGCTGGTGGTGATGAAGATGAGCATCTTTTGCTCACAAAAGAATGGAAGTCTTGAGAGAAGGAGTTCAGGGAGGGCTCATCATCCAATGCATCTAAGGGTTGTTAAAAAGGATCTAGGCGAGGCCGTGGATGTGGCTGTGGTCATGGACGCAACACTGGCCATGGAAACCACAACCATGATAACGAGTATGGTGAGGAAAAGAAGAAGGTTGATAAAAGGAAAGTGAAGTGTTTTAACTGCAACATTATGGGGCACTTCGCATTAAAGTGTTAATCTAGAAAAGAGGAGAAAGAATATATTGCCAACAAGGATGATGACGAGCTGACCTTACTAATGGCAAAAGCATGAGGGGTGGTGTAGGTCACCCAGGAGCTAGTCATGAAGATTTTGCTAAATGAGGAACATGTACTACCAGATAAGGGAACTAGGTACGAGATTGGTTCTTGGTACTTACATACTGGTGCAAGCAATCACATGACAGGGAATAAGGAGATGTTCACTAATCTGGACAAGTTCATGAGTAGCATCATCAAGTTTGGAGATGGCTCTGAAGTAGAGATCAAAGGGCATAATTCTATTCTTCTTAAGTGCCAAAACAGTGACCATCGTGCACTCACGGAAGTGTACTATATACCTCGAGTGTAAAGAAATATTGTAAGCCTTGGTCAACTGGAGGAGAATGGGTGCTACATGGTGATGATGGATGATCACTTGTGCATCTTTGAACATCATAGAAGATTACTTGCCAAGGTCAGGAGGTCCAGGAACTATTTGTATATCCTCAACCTGAACATTGTTGAGCCGATGTGCTTGCTCACAAGCATCAAGGAGGATGCTTGGTTATGGCACGCCCACTATGGGCATTTGAATTTTCAATCTCTTAAGAACCTGGCCAGCAAGGAGATGGTAGTAGGGCTACCACACTTGAATCATGTTGACCAAGTGTGCAATAGTTACCTTGTTAGTAAGCAACAATGGGTTTCGTTCCCTCAAGAATCTAACTATTAAGCAGACAAACCATTGCAACTTGTGCACTAGGACTTGTGCGGGCCAATTACACCACCCACACCTGGAAGTAATAAATATTTTTTGTTAGTTATGGATGACTTCAGCAGGTACATGTGGCTGGTATTACTGAAAACCAAGGACTAGGCACTAAATGCGCTAAACAAGATAAAAGGCAGCAGCTAAGATGGAAGTTGATCGCAAGCTAAAAGCGCTTCAAACCGATAGGGGTGGAGAATTCACTTCAAAGGAGTTTGAAGCCTACTGTGAGAAGCATGGCATCAATCACTTCCTCACCGCATCGTATCCTCCTCAGTAGAATGGTGTAGTTGAGAGAAGGAATCAAACGATAGTGGCCACGGCTCGAAGTTTGTTGATGAGCAAGAACATGCTGGATATCTTCTAGGGTGTGGCTGTTACAACGGTGGTCTACCTACTAAACCGAGCTCCTACCAAGAGTGTTGTCAGTAAAACTCCGTATGAGGCATGGTTCCAGTGGAATCCTAGTGTGCATTACTTACGTACATTTGGGTGCCTTGCTCATGTAAAGCCAACAAAACCACATACAAATAAGTTAGATGATTGGAGTGTGCCCATGGTATTGCTGGGTTATGAAAAGGGCTCCAAGGCCTATCGTGTATATGATCCAATCAACAAGAAAGGCAATGTCACAAGGGACATTGTCTTTGAAGAAGAGAAGCAATGGGATTGGAGTTTGGAAGTTGACATGCACTCCAACAGTGAAATTGACATGCTCATTGTTAAATATTCTACTCACCATAATGCATGTATCAACAATGATGATGGTGAGAAACTGCAATCGACCACACCATCTGCATTTGGGGATATTATAGGCAGCATACCTAGCGTAAGTGGCACCGCTGCTGAGATGCGATAGCCATGACAATGACACTTGTTACCGGGATGCAGGTTGCAGGTGCCGTGTCAACTGAGTCAAGATCTACATCTTTGTCAGCAGATAGACCTCACTGATATCGATCACTATAAGAGTAGTCTAATGTGACCGAGCAACTTGATTTTGATGGTGAGGTCTGGTTGTGTTTTTTAGGAGCTGAGGAGCTAATGAATTTTACGGAAGCTAACTAGCACGCGTGCTAGAGGCAGTCGATGGAAGTTGAGATGGGAGCCATTCGTCAAAACAGTACTTGGGAGATGGTAGATCTTCGTGATGGCCATAGACCGATTGGATTAAAATGGGTATTCAAGGTCAAGAAGGACTCAAAAGGGATGGTAGTTAAGAACAAAGCGAGACTAGTTGAAAAGGGCCATGTACAGCAAAAAGGAATGAATTTCGATGAAGTGTTCACTCTCGTGGCGAGGCTTGAAATAGTGCGACTACTCTTAGCTTTGGCAGCACAAGAAGGATGGCATATACATCATTTTTGATGTCAAGTCAGCATTTCTCAATGAAGAATTAGAAGAAGAGATTTATGAAGTTCAACCACCAGGTTACAAAGAAAAGAACCAAGAACATATGGTCCTAAAGCTCAAAAAAGCTCTATATGGCCTTCCCCAAGCACCCCCCTCCCGAGCATGGAATTCTAACCTGGATAGGAGTCTTACATCGCTTAGATTAGAAAAGAGCTCACTGGAGCATGCAGTCTACAAGAGAAGCACTGGAGAATCAAGAATTCTAGTTGGATTTTATGTAGATGACCTGATTGTGATAGGATCTGATGACTAGGAGATCACATGATTCAAGAAGCAGATTATGGATTTATTCAGCATCAGTGACCTTGGGTTGTTGTCTTACTACCTGGGTATCGAGGTGTTTTAATCATCCAAAGGGATTATACTATGTCAAACTGGGTATGCAGAAAAAAATACTTGAGAAGACTGGCATGTTTGAGTGCAACCCATGTAAAACTCCCATGGAACTAAGATTGAAGTTGAGCAAGAATGGTGAAGGATCATTTTTAGATGTAACATACTACCGCAGTGTAGTTGGTAGCTTGAGATATTTATTTAACATGAGACCAGATATTACGTATGTCGTTGGCATTGTAAGTTGACACATTGAGAAGCCAACCTCACAGCACATGGTAGCAATAAAACAAATACTCAGGTATATACGTGGCACAGTTGATCTTGGTTGCTTCTATACTAAAATAGAACAAAGAAAGGCAAAACTAGTCGGCTATAGTGATAGTGACCTCACCGGTGATGTTAATGACTGGAAAAGCACTACGGGAGTTGCCTACTTCTATGGGGAGAGTATAATTACATGGGTTTCTCAGAAGCAAAAGGTGGTGGTGTTGTCCTCATGTGAAGCTGAGTATATTGCGACTACCACTGCCGTTTGTCAAGGAATTTGGATCAGCCACTTGTTAGAAGATTTGAAATAGGAAGCAATAAGAGAAGTGGTTTGCAAAAATCCAATCCATCATGATCGAAGTAAGCACATTAATACTTGATATTATTTTATTTGAGAATGTGTGAAGGACTGGAAGGTTACAGTGGATCACGTAGCTACTGAAGAGCAACTTGCTGATATTCTGACTAAAACACTAGGACGTTTGAAGTTCCATAAGATGAGAGGAAAGATCGGACTACAAGCTATGAAGAGAAGGAAACAAGATTAAAGGGAAGAGTGTTAAGTTTAATCTTATTCATTTCCTTGTCTTCATGTTAGAAGTATATTACCTGTTTTGTTGTAACTAGGATGTGTCACTCTTGTATTTCATGCATGTGTTTGCATGATGTGTCACTTGTGTAAGCCATGCATGGGTTTGCATGACGTGTAAGTCATGCATGGGTTTGCATGACATGTAGTAGTGTTTCTAGGAGTCGTGGAGCACATCCAAGTACGTGGCACAAGAACCGGTCAAGTTGGTTGCTAAGCGTACATACGTGGAGTGGTCTTCCATATATTTAGTAGATAGAGTTGTTGAAATATAAAAGATAGCTTAATGAGTGTTATCTCAACACTCTAGCAATTTGAGTAATAATATTAAAGTGTGTGCGTTAGTGTAACTTGATACAAGGCCAACACCCGAGCATTGCGCACAACATTGATCACCAAGATCTAAAGTGCACTGTTGTGATGCTCCTTGCACATCTTAAAACTAGGCATATGTGCATAAAGCTCAATGAGGGAGATTAGCTCCACTCTGGTGGTGATGGACGTTATGAGTGGATCATAGTACTCTCCAAGACCAGCAAGCATGTAGGACACCACCTCTTCATCATGAAGTGGCTGCCCTACTGCAGAGATAGTATCTGCGAGATTTTTAACTTTATTAAAATAGACAAACATGGATAAATCACCTTTCTTAATGGTCAACAGTTGCATCTAGATTTGCATGGTATATACTCTATGTTAGATGTGATTGAAGATGGCTGAATTACAGAGAAGCTGTAGTGAAGAGCAGAATTTAATTGAAGAACTGTCCTGGTGGAAATAGAATGTGATCAAGGGGCAAGAGTGACATTTCAGCTGTTTAAATATCAGTTATTTCCATTGAGGTTTGAGAGGGAAAGAACAAACGGCTGAGATTAAATCTATCAAGTTAATTGGTTTAAGTTCGAGGCAGCCTCAAGATTGGTTTTCCAATGAATGGCCAGGATGTGATCATCAAAGGGGTGCGTGTTAGTTTGAGGCAAGAGTGTTAGGCAGTTTGGTTAACCAGAGTGCACCACGTTGCAGATGACTCATCGAGCTGGTTTCTTTTTGGTTACTAAAGTATCTGTAGAGATATAAAAAGCCTAGTTCTTATGTTAAATTTATGAGAGTTTTTTCTGCTTTCTTTGAACATCTCTTCTTGTATGAATTTTCTTACTTTGTAGAAGTGTTATTTGTGGTTGAGTTGAATACAAAAGTATTTCCTCTTGAACTCTAGTCTCTATGTAGTGATTATCAGTGGTATCAGAGCTATATGGTGAGTTTTTTGGGTGGTAGTTGGTGATTTGCTGCTTGTGGCTGTGTATGAGGTGTTGAAGTGGTTTGCAGTCTCTTTTGTGATTGAGCTTTGGTTGTTTGTGAAGTTTGTTTGTGTGTAGTTTTGTGTGAGGCTAAAGTTCTTTGTAAAAGGTGGTTTAGGGTGTGGGTATGAGCAAGGGGGGTTAAAATCACTCATGGAATGGCCTCAAGTTCATCTTCACCACCAACATCAGCACCAACACCAGATATTTTACACTTTTTGCTACCTGTCTTCAAAGGAGAAGGTATGAACATTGGAATTATAGGATAAAGACCTTATTTATATCTCAGAGGCAATGGAAGGTGATTGAAGAGGATATTAGTTCAGAAAAGACAACAGGAAAAGAGATTGAAGATGATGCAAAGGCTCTATTTTTACTGCAGTAGGCTGTAGAGGAAACAATTCTTCACAGAATTGCCAGGTTTTATTCAGCAAAGAAAGCCTAGGATCACATCAAAAATGAGAACCAAGTTACTTCAAGGATGGTTTTAGTAAGGCAACAAACTTTGAGACAAAAGTTTGATTTGTTGCAGATGAAGGAGGAGGAGACAGTTCAACACTATATTACTAGAGTGTTTGCTATGGTTAATCAAATCAGAGGAATGGGAAGTGAGTTGAAGGATGTTGAGGTGGTGCTTAAGGTGATAAGAAGCTCTTCTTCAAGGTTTGTACATGTTGTGACCTCAATTGAAGAAGCTAGGGACATGTCCAAAGTGTCTCTTGATGAGTTAATTGGGTCTTTACAAGCTCATGAGGCCAGGTTTAATCAATTCTCTGAAAGACATTAAGCTTTTGTAATGCAAGGAGACCCAAGAGGTGGTAGAATGAGAGGAAGGGGAAGAAATTTTAGAGGTAGAGGAAGATGTGAGGATAATTCTATAGGAGATGATCAAAGGCAAGCTATGCAACAATAAAGACAACAATATACAAATGAAGGTGGCAGAGGAGGTCCAAGGCCTTTTGGGATATTCAGTAGGGGTCAAAGATAGTTTGGTCAGAGGGGTGCTCGAGGAGGTTTACAAAATATACAATGTTTTAAATGTAAGAAGTATGGTCATTATCAATCCCATTGTTTGTCCACTAGAGGTAGAGGTTCAAATGAGGGCTCAAGTTCATCTACAAATTTGAGTACAAGTGACTATGGGAGTTTGTTTATGGTGCATAATGGAGAGGAGAAGCATGATTCTTCTATCTGGTTATTAGACAGTGGGACTTCTTGTCACATGACAGGTACAAGAGATTTGTTTCACAGTCTTGATGAAACATTGAGACATAAAGTTAGACTGGTAGATGATAAAGAGGTTGATGTTCTTGGCAAGGGTTCTATTGTAATTCATGTCTGTGGAGAAGGAATTAAGTTGATTCATAGATTTTGGAGAAGGAATTAAGTTGATTCATAGAGTTCAATTTGTGCCTTCTCTAGCACATAAGTTACTCAATGTTGGCCAGCTTATTGAAGGGGGATATGATGTGATTTTTTGGAAAGAATGGTTGTGTAATTCAAGCCTCAAACACTGGTAGGACTCAATTGAAAGTTCAAAAAAATTGTAATAATTTGTATCCAATTGAATTCTCAAGTGAAGTGTAGGTGAATTTAGCTATGAAGAAGGATGATTTGGCAGTTCTATGGCATAAGAGGTATGCACATATGAATTTTCAAGGCTTGAAAGTACTAATACAACAAAATATGTTAGTATACTTACTTGAGGTTGAGAAATTGAATCATTGTGAGGAGTGTGTCTATGGGAAATTGGCAAGATTTCCATTCAATCTTGGTAAGTCCTAGAGAGCCAAGCACAAGCTTCAGTTGATTCATGCTGATGTGTGTGGGCCAATGCAAACTGAGTCAATTGAAGGAGATAAATATTTTTTCCTGTTTGTTGATAATTTCTCAAGAATGTGCTGGGTATATGTATTGAAGTTTAAGCAAGAGGTCTTCAATTATTTCCAGAAATTTATGTCTTTTGTTGAAAGGCACAGGACATAAACTGCAGATTATTAGAACAGATAGAGGGGATGAATTCATGTCAAAAGAGTTTCATGAATTTTGTGGGCAGAAAGGTATCAAGCATAAGCTAACTGCTCCCTATACCCTCCAACAAAATGGGATTGCAGAGAGGAAGAACAAGACCCTGGTGAAGAAGGCAAGAAGCATGTTGAAAGCTGGTGGTTTGCCAAAAAATTATGGGCTGATGCAATCTCTACTGTTGTATATGTCTCTAGCATTTCACCAACCTATGCAATTCAAAGGAAAACTCCACATGAAGCATGGTTTGGGGTGAAACCAAATGTACTACACTTGAGAGTCTTTAGGTGTGTGGCTTTTGTTCATATTCCTATCCAAAATCTACAAAAATTGGATAATAGAGTAGTAAAAGGAGTGTTTGTTGGTTACCGTACCGATGCTAAGGCATATAGAATTTTTGTGCCTAATTTTGCGAATGTTTTGATGAGTAGAGATGTGAAGTTCATAGAAATTGAATTCTAGCAGTGGTCTGAGGAAAAAGAAGGCTCATATGATATTATTACTTTATAAGAGAGGGGAATGGTAACTGTAAGGAATTTTAGAACAAACAATGACAGTCATTCAGATGCAATAACAGCTAGTAGCAATGACAGTGAGCCTTAGCAAAAACAAGCTAAGCAAGCTAGTGATTCTAGTGTTGATGAATCTCCAACACCAAAGGTGAGAACTTTAAAAGAATTGTATGGGAGTTGCTCTTATGCTCTCAATGTTTCAGATCCTAGCAGTTTTGAGGAAGCTGAAAAATCATAACACTAGAGACAAGCTGTAACAGAAGAAATTGATTCAATTCGGAAGAATGGAACTTGGAAACTTTGTGAATTACCAGCATGAAACAAAGAAAATAGGAGTTAAATGGATGTACAAAACAAAATTGAAGCCAAATGGTGAAATTGAGAGATATAAGACTAGGCTTATTGCAAAAGGCTATGCTCAAGAATATGGAATTGATTATGAAGAGTTGTTTGCTCCTGTGGCAAGAATGGACATAATTAGGATGCTGTTAGCTCTTGGAGCTCAAAAGAATTAGCCCATTCATTAATTAGATGTGAAATCCACATTCTTGAATGGAATTCTTGAAGAAGAAGAAGAAGTATATGTTTCTCAGAAAAGAGGATTTGAAATACAAGGGAAGGAAGATCAGATGTATAGGCTAATCAAGGCTTTGCATGTTGGATTAAAACAAGCTCCAAGGGCCTGGTATGACAGATTGGATGCTTGTAAATGAGTTTAAAGCAGCTATGAAGCAGGAATTTGAAATGATAGATCTGGGATTGATCAAATATTTTTTGTTCCTGGAAATTCATTAAAGCACACATGGAGTACATGTATCACAAAAGAGATATGCTAAGGAGATGTTAAAACAATTCAACATGCATGGTTGCAAAGCAGTGAATGTGCTAATGAGCCAAAGTACTAAGCTGCAGCTGACTCATGAAGCAGAAGAGGTTGATACAACTCTTTACAGGAAATTGACAGCCAAATTATTGTACTTGACTCACACTAGGCCTGATCTTGTGCATACAGTAAATCTATTATCCAAATACATACACCATCCCACCGAAATTCACTTAGGAGCTGCTAAACAGGTGATGAGGTATGTTGTTGGGTCTTTTGATTATGGTATTCAGTATAACAATGACATTGAATGTGTGGTAGAAGGATATTGTGTCAGTGATTGGAGTGGTGATACACAAGATAGAAAGAGTACTTCAGGGTATGTGTTTAATCTAGGCTCAGGTGTTATTTGTTGGGCTTCAAAGAAGCAGGAAATTATGGCCTTATCTTCTACTGAGGTTGAATATATTTCCTTGAGTTTAGCTTGCTGTCAAAGCTTATGGATGGAGAAAATTCTGGTTGATTATGGTCTTGATTGTGAACCATCAGCCCAGATCTGGTGTGATAATAAGTCTTGCATAGCTATTATCAAGAACCCAACTCTTCATTGTAGAACCAAGCACATGGATGTCAAGTTTCATCACATTAGAGAGGTTGTCGCAAAGAAGAATATCCAATTAAATTTTTGTTCTACTGATGTGCATGTAGCTGATATTTTTACAAAGTGTTTAAGTATTCAGAAGCACAAGCAATTTAGAGGTGAAATGGGAGTGTGTCAGCTTCAATCAAGGGGGAATTTTGTTAGATGTGATTAATGATGCCTAAATTGTAGAGAAGCTGTAGTGAAGAGTAGAATTAAATTGAAGAACTGTCCTCATGGAAATAGAATGTGATCAAGGGGCAAGATTGATATTTCAGGTGTTTGAATATCAGTTATTTCCGTTGAGGTTTAAGAGGGGAAGAACAAAAAGTTGAGATTAAATCTATCAAGTTAATTAGTTTAAGTTTGAGGTAGCCTCAATATTGGTTTTCCAGTGAACGGCCAGGATGTGATCATTAAAGGGGTGTATGTTAGTTCGAGGCAAGAGTGTTAGGCGGTTTGGTTAACTAGAGTGCACCATGTTGCAGATGACTCATCGAACTGGTTTTTTTTTTGTTACTAAAGTATCTGTAGAGATATAAAAAGCCAAGTCCTTATGTTAAATTTATGAGAGTTTTTTCTGCCTTCTTTGAACATCTCTTCTTGCATGAATTTTCTTGCTTTGTAGAAATGTTATTTGAGGTTGAGTTGAATAAAAAAGTTTTTCCTCTTGAACTCTAGTCTCTATGTAGTGATTATCACTCTATTTCCAAACGAGAAAATTCCTTCAATATACTCCCGACCTCGCCCAATGTGTTGAGAAAGAGGACTCGGCCAAGGATGTCTTCTTGCAGTAAGGAGAGCAAGGTGCTCAGTACCAGTTGGTCTTGAATCAGCCAATATTGATAAGCCTAGTTTGGGACTTGAGTCGTACCATCAGTCATCGACTGAATCATGGTGGCTGGTGGTCATGGCATGGTATCATTAACATAGTTGAGTAGCTGTTGGCTCCTCTGGTAAGGCACAAACTGAGCCTTCCACAGCAAGTAGTTGGTGTTCGTTAGCCTGACGGTGATGAGGGAGCCAAAAGAAGGAGCAGGTAGGACCGGCAGTAATCCAACCATGAAGGAGGTAATGACCAGAGACGAGGTAGTCGTGACGCCGCTAGTGGTGGACATGATTGCTTTCTATGTGATGTGAGGCTCAGATACCATAAAAGTTTTCGTGAGAAACTGAAAGGAATTCGGATCCACACACAGGCTCTGTATATTTTATTACATATATATATAGCCGGACTGCTATATCAGATTCAAAAAACATGAGTACTTGCAAACGTGGGTAGTGAAGACTTCTCCCTACCTTTCGCTACATCCTGAAGACTGGAACTCGACTGTTATATATTTGTTATAACAGATGTACAACTATTTCAACATCACATGACCATCGATCACTATGTCGCCGAGCAACGTGTCACTGTCTTTTTTTCAAATGAAATATTAATTTTTATTTTGGATTTCACATTAATGACCCAAGTGAAATGATCACTAATTTATGGCCCAAGTAATTATTTCCAAACTTCAATATTTGACTGTATTACTTTGTACAGATGATCTTCTATTATCCATGTCTTAGATTTTATTTTTACTTGCGCTATCAATCATAATTTTTTTTAAAAAAATTATTTTTTTCTCCAATTATTATTAAAAAAATAAATATAATAATAATAATAATAATAATAATAATTTCTTCGACAAACATGGAGGATATTTAGGCAGACCTACAAGGGAGGAGTTTTCCATGATTAAACCAAAACTATTTCAATGACACCATTGACACGCCTTTTTGAACCCTTATGAAGCATTGACCTCACTAGAAGAAGACTGGCCTCGTTGGTGTATTGATTCCTTTGCCAAAATATATGTGCTTTCTATCCATGAAACTTCATTTTGATTCTTTACTTTTCAGCTTTATAAATTCAACAAGTTCACCTTCAAGGCCATAGTGGGAAGCAATGGAAAAGAACTTGGAATTGGAATAGTAGTATATGGTCCACTTGGCCGGGGATTTTTTGGTGGCAAAGGAGTTTCAGAAAGTGTTTATAAACACAGTGTACGTATATACATAATTATATGAGTAATTTGATATCAGAGATGTTATTCTCCTTAGTTTGATAATTAGCAAAATGAATGTTTGCCAATAAATTCTAGCTTCCACACCTAAGCTATAGTTCTGAGAACTTGGAGAAGAGCAAAGCATTGTATGTGAGAGTTGGGAATTTGGCTAAGAAACATCAATGCAGCACTACTCAACTAGCTCTGTCTTGGGTTCTGCATCAAGGGGATGATATTGTTCCAATCCCTGGTAAGCATTTGATGGATTTCTAATATGAATATTTCTTATTCATAACCTTTTTCATAACCTTTTTCTCTCTTTCTTATTTCTTATGATTTCAGCGACAACCAAAATCAAGAACGTGGATAGTAATATTGGGGCATTACAAATGAAGCTAACAGAGGATGACTTGCGGAAATTTCTAGTTTAATTTCTGTTGAAGATGTTGCAGGCTCAAGGCATTTTGAGATTGATGAATCATTTGGCTAGAAGCATGCAAATACACCACTTCCTACACTAGCTTGAAATTCAAATTCATGTCTTGGTTACAGAAATAAGTTGAATGGAAAACAGACTCTTTTGTTAGGATATTTTGATTACAGTATTATGTTGTAGTTGTTGAGTGATAAGTGCTTGTGTATAAGTAATATGAAGTATACTTTTCTTTCATTGAGTATTACTTCATCAAATTTTATAGCTCATTCGTGTGCATTTGTGTTCTTTTATGCATTTAGAGTTGTGGAGACAAATTTGGAAGAAAGGAAGCAAAAGTAGATCGCGGACGTGATTGTTGATGAAGTTCTTGGATCGAACAAAGGTGAAGACACAAGTTGTGCTCAAAGACATATTGGTGTATGCCAACCTCCATTATGCTCAAGTGAATACACAAAGTGGAGGGGGCACAAAGGCTGTCACACTCATATGTTCCGACTTGTGCAATATTATCAAGAGCTTCGTTAATGTGGTTTCATTAAAGACATGATATGATCTACTGCATGGATGTGTGCCCATTTATGCGGCCTCAATGAAAAGAGTGAATTCGGGAGCATTCCGACGGAGTACTGTAGCACTTCACTGTAGTAAAAATCACTGTAGCAGTTACTGTTCGTAACGCACAAGAATAGAATTTCAAGAAATCCACATGGCCATGTGGAAATTCCACATGCTCGTGTGGATGCCCGATTCCAGCCCTATAAATACCGCTTTTAGAGTTTTATTTAGGGATCTTCTTCCTAACTTTTGCCCATCTTCTGGGAAGAGGCGGCTAGGGTTTGGAGAGGCTATTATTGGGTTTTTGGAGTGGTTCTACGGCATTTGACATCAAGTTCCTTTGGAGGATAACTATTGGGGGAGCTTTCGTCGGCATTGATTCGGCAAGGTGTGCCCAAGATTTGACATCGGAACCATTGGAGAAGACGAGATGGCTCCACAAGACCATCAATACAGACTACAAGGAGGTTTTCTCTATAAATTGCTTGCACTTATCCTTGATTTCATATTTGTTTTTGTATTGCTCCATGGAGAGCTAAACCCCTAGTATGTGCTTGGACTTGTAAACCCTATGATGATTTTGTTTCATTGACTCTTATTATGCTTCTTTAATTGATGTTTTAATTGAGTTTAAACTTTGAATGCTTGTTGATTTGATTTTTTTTTTAGAGTGGCACTAGGATTGAGAATCTATCTTGGTAATCCTTGTGAATGAGTGAAACTTCATTAGGATTAGACAAAGCAAGGTTGAAGAGGGTCGAGAGGGTGAGTCGAGAGGTAGCGGAACGTCCCCTTTCCCTTCCAATGTGATTTATCCTGCCTCCAAGTTCCAAGAGTTCTTTACGATCGCGATAGAGTGAAGTGCTAAGAGACAAACTTCACTAGGGCTTAGTTGCCCGAGTATCAGAGTGAAGTGTTGAAGTAATCCATAGTACTGGGTCTTAATCGTGACTAGAGGTTTTTCGCCTAGACCAAAGGGTTAGATCTATATTAGGGAATAGGGTTTATCACTTGGAATCCCTAGAGCTTCAAGCAACCCAACACAGTATGAGGCATAGAGAGTATCTCTTTCCATCAGGGCATAGTGTAAGGGTTAGTCACGGTTAACCTTAGGCTTGGGACCATGTGTCTTAGGATTTCCACAACTCATTAAACTTCAATCAGGAGGCATAATGATTAGTCTTGTGCTTGAAACAATAGACCTAGGGTGAGCAATGTCCGGGTACCCCATCTTCCCATTGATTACCTCTCCTTATTCCTATTGCTTTCTCTTCTCCTTTATTTTTATTCGCATTGATATTGTTCACTCAAATCACAAATCGGTTTACCCTATAGCTAAATAGCACTACTACTTGCTTATGAACAACTATTCTCTGTGGATACGACTACCCACTCACTGGGGTACTTTATTACTTCGACAACCAGTGCACTTGCGGTACACACATGCAAGGGATGTGTCATTGAGTATGTTGTTTTCTTTAAGAAATCAGAATGCTATGCCAAATCTTTGTAGTAATATTGTCAATGAATTTGAATTTATATTTACTTTTATGTATATCAATTATATTTTGAGAAGATCATTCTTGATTTTTGTTTATATTTTTGTTTTTGTATGTAGTTGCTTATTAATTTGTTCTAATCTTATATACTTTGCTAATCACCTAATTCTAATTACTAGTATATCATTGATTTTTGGATTTTAGTTTTAAAGAGTAAACAACCTAATTAGTCCCATGTTTTTTTGCCTTTCTAGTTTTTTCTAGTTTTAAAAAGATATGATTTGGTTTTCTTCATTTAGTTTTTATCATAATAAGATCAATTGGGCTTACGATGTTAACGACAATCATACTTGGTTTATAATAAGATCATATTTAGGGTCAACGTGGCTTAAAATATCACAAGGCACATATGATCACCATTAAAACTGTAAGCTTGGATGATTTTATTGTAACAAAAACTAAATGTGGGAATCAAATCATAACTTTTTAAAATTGTGTGAATAAACTAGAAATACAAAAAGCGACTTTAGGTTATTTATCTTTTTTTTAAAATGATCTATTCAAACCGAATATAATCATGTCACAAAACATCTTCGCGCTAGTGAGAGGATTTATACTCATGTAATGATTCTAGTGGGATGTATCGACTCAAAATATGTTGTTGTTGTTGTTATTATTATTATTATTATTATTGACAAATATGTGATAATAAGCACCCTCACTTAAGGATTTCAAAGGGACTATAATCCCATGATGATAAATTCTCCAACTATGAAATTATTAAGGGATGAAGAATACAACTACTTCTGTAGGGGGCTACACTTAACCGCACCTATTCATTCACTGTTAAAGTGAGAAACTACTACAATATGTACTTATTCTCTCACTATTAATTATAATTTTGAAATTAAGAGGTTTTTTAAAAGTGAGAATTCAAATGGGCCGTAGGCTTTTAAGTTGTTAATTAAGGTCAAAACCCTTGAACAAGTGGTCAGCTACCAATTATCTCTCACTACTCGGCCTCCTTCCCCTCTAGCTCCATTAGGATTGAGCTTTGAACTTTTGTTGTCCTCTCTCTGTCCCAAGAACAGACCGTATTAATTGAATTGACCAAATTTTAATTGATTTTATTTTTAATTTATAGGATTCAATTTATTAGTTTGGTTATCTATTGGGTAAAAAAATCTAAATACAACCAAAAAAAAATAAAAAATCTAATTTCAATTACTCTCTAATAAACTGTCAGGCTTTGAATCCAATCTACGGAGCCTAGTATGCTGACCAATGGTTGCATACCCAGAAGGGTGAGACCAAGTGAGCATGCAAGGCCTCAAAACCTGTCTCAAAATAGAAGATAACATCTAACATATATACAAATACTAAAAGTAAAAATACTATAACGTTGGAATACAAGAAATTCAAACTAACAAGGTTTGAATTAATAATTATTCCATGAACATTTTTAGGTCAAATTCAAGCTAACAAGGTTTGAATTAATAATTATTCGATGCACATTTTTAGGTCAAATTCAAACTAACAAGGTTTAAAAAAACAATTATTCAATGCAAGTTTTTAGGTCTACTAGAAGGATAGAATAGTATTAACTTGCTAAACTAAATGGTGTTTCGCTCAATGAACCCCTCCCCTCAAGCTAAGCTATCATCAAACAACTCTACTCTTGATTTGAAAAATGATGAAAGATATTTATGAGCCCAACAACCCAGTAACTAACCACTAAAAATTTTGGGATCATGTAAAATCTAAAAAAAGACAGAATTTAAGTAACAATAATATAACAAAGTATAATACCTATCAAAATACAATTCAAAAGCAAAGTAATTAAGCATAATATAATTTTATCAGATAATCCCAAATATATGTCTCCCAATCACTATTAACAAAACAAAAATATCAAATGCTATTTGTTTAAACTCAGTGACACGAGTTAGAGGTTTAGAGTTCATTTGTTTACTCTCAATGCCTCGAGTCAAATTGTCAAAAACCATTACTTTTTCACGACAGCACAGTACGGAACTATAGTCTCTTATCATAGTTTCATGTGGACAGTACAGTCAATATTTAACCCCCAATGAAAACATTAGTACATAGTTAATTAGAGACTAAAATAATTTAATCCAAAATATCTAGTGGTCAGAATATCAATAAAATGCAAAAATCAAATATATCATACATTACAAAATATCATATGCATGTAAATCAATAAATATATAACCAAAATGTAATTCAAGCATTCCCAAATAATCCAATTATTTCTAAAATAAGTATTTAACAAATAAATTGTAAAAGCAGTAACTGAATAAACAAATAACTTTGATATAATAATAATTGACACACCCCTTGCGTGTGTATACCGCAAGTGCACGGGTTGTCGAAGTAATAAAGTACCATGGTGAGTGGGTAGTCGTATCCACAGGGAATAGTGATCAGAAACACAAAAATTGCTATTTAACTATGGTGAAGATGATTCAAAGTGCTGTGAACAATATCGATGTAAATAGAAATAAAAGGAACAAGAAGGAGACGCAATAAAATGATAGGAGAGGCAATCGATAGGAAGTGGGGCACCCGGGCATTGCTCACCCAAGGACTATTGCTTCAAGTGCAAGACCGATTATTATATCTCCTAACTGATGTTTAATGAGTCGTGGAAATCCTTAAACACACGGTCCTAAACCTAAGGTCAACCGTGACTAAGTCTATACTATGCCCCGGCAGAAAAGAATGCTCTCGACGCCTCACATTGTGCAAGGTTGCATAAAGCTCTAGGGACTCTAAGTGATAAACCCTATTCCCTAATCTAGATCTAACCCTTTGGTCCAGGCAAAAAACCCTAGTTAAAATTTAGCCCTATCACTAAGGATTACTTCAACGCTTCACTCTGTTGCTTGCGCAACTAATCTCCAGCGGAGTTTCTCTCTTAGCACTTCACTCTATTTTGACCGCAAAGAACTCTTAGAACACGGAGCTAGAATAAATCACACCAAAATTAAAAAGGGACGTTTCGCTACCTCTTAACTCACCCTCTCAACCCTCTCCAATCTAGTTTTGTCTAATCCTCATGGTGTGTCACTCATCCACAAGGATTACCAAGATGGATTCTCAACCCTAATATCATTCTTAAGGGAAAAATCACTTCAACAAGCATTCAAGATTGAAACTCAATTAGAACATCAATTAAAGAAAACATAATGAAAGATCAATGAAACAAAATCATCTTAGGGTTTACAAGTCCAAGCACCCTCTAGGGATTTAGCTCTCCATGGAGCAAGATACAATCAATAATAAAATCAAAAGTAAAAACATGCAATCCATGAGTAAAACCCCCTTGTAGTCTGTATTGATGGTCTTGTGGAGTAGCCTCGTCTTCTCCAAAGGTTCCTTCGTCAAGCCTAGGGCACACCTCGACGAATCGATGTGGATAAAAGCTCCCCAAATAACTATCTTCCGAAGGAACACGGTATTAAAGGCCTTATAACCACTCCAAAAACCTTGCCAAAGCCTCTCCAAACCCTAGCTGCGAACGCCTCCAAAGTTTGGGAAAAGATGGGAAAAAGGTTGGAAAAAGATCCTTCAAAATGCCTCAAATCGCGACTTAAATAGGGCTGGAATCGGGCATCCACACGGGCGTGTGGAATTTCCACATGCCTATGTGAATCTCCAAGAATCAAAATTTCAGTGTGCTGTGAACAGTAACTGTTACAGTGACTTGCTACAGTACTCCACCAAAATGCTCCCAAATCCACACTTTTCAATGAGGCCACATAAATGGGCACACATCCATGTTGTAGATCGTGTTGCATCTTCAATAAAATCACATTTGACAAAGATCTTGCTAGCATTACACAAGTCAGAACGTATGAGTGTGACCGCCTTTGTGACCCTCCAATTTGCATGTTCACTCGAGCACAATGGAGATTGGCACACACTCACAAGTCTTTAAGCACAACTTGTGTTTTCACGTTTGTTCACTCTAAGATTTCATCAACAAATTGCATCCACGATCGACTTTTAGATTCTTTCTTTCATACTTGTCTCCACAACCCTGCATGCGCAAAAGAACACAAATACACATGCATAAGCGATAAAACCTGAGAAAAGCAATGCTCAATGTAAGAAAAGAATACTTCATATTACTATTACACAAGCACTTATCAGTAATAATAATAATAATAATAATAATAATAATAATAATAATAATAACCAGAACCTTAAAAAATAATTAAATGACCAATAACTGATACATAATTACCAAAAAATAAATAGGTGACATCAAAAAAGTGGTTATTTCAGATGTGCAGAAAACATAAATTATATATGTATACATATATTGGAATTTATTTGTATGCGGTTTACTAACCAAATTAACATCCAATAATACTTTCCAAAGACAAGTCAACTTTTCTCATAATGCTCTATATTAGACAGTGAGTTCCAAGACGTCAAAACCTATATAATACAAGCAATGGAAATTAAAGACAACTAAAGTATCCTAAATTCTAATTCTTAGATGTTTTTAAACGTTAATAATTAATAGCCAAAGTACAAATTTACAGGCTTACTAATTTTGCTAGAATTGGAGAACTACAGTATCTACATGGCCTTTCAACTCTATAACATGGGATAATCTAAAAGATTAAACAATTTCAACAGACCCCCATTAATTAGCATTACACTAGACTAGCGCAATAAAAATAACTAAAGGTCCGGATTTTAGGGTGTAACAGTATCTAATAGATAAGGTGGAAATATGATCACTAGTAGAGCGGTTCTCTTGGGTTGTTTAACTGGCATGTACAGCATTAAACAATAGCATCTTAGCGGTGAAAAAGTCAAAAGTATAATACTTTCTCTGTCCAAACACTCACCAACCCAATGTATATATATATATATATATAATGCCAAAAAATTTAATGCTCTCCCTAACCAAATATTCAACAATCCCAATTTAAATAAAATTTCTATTTCTGCACTAATATTCAAAGAAAGTTTAGGAAAGACTCCGGTGGCATAAGCTTGTCGCCAATGAACTGGCGCTTCATATCTCAAATAACAGTGGTTTAGGATACTAACTCCCACCTTAATAACAGGGATTCACCTGAGTTTGGCACTTTGGAAGGGACTGGAGTACCTTTCCAATGACCCATAGTTATTAAGGATGGCGTTGACACGTTCCGAATTGCATGTGTGTACCGCAAGTGCACAGGTGTCGAAGTAATAATTACCCCGGTGAGTGGGTAGTCAAATCCGCAAGGAACGGAAGTATTAGTAGTAACCAATTCTTAGTTATCTACTCGAAATCAATGGATGTGATGAAATGAACTAATTGCAAGAATATTAATAAGCAAGCAAACGGGCAAGATAGAAAGTAAAGGAGATCTCAATCAATAAAGGTGAGGTACCCGGGCAACGCTCCCCGTAGGATCTAACATGAAGCTCAAGATTTGCTAAATGCTTCTAAACCGAGTCTAATGAGTCGAGGTAATCCAAGAACAACTGGCCCTTACCTCCAAGCCACCGGTACTAGCCCCCTACAAGGTTCCGGTGGAGAAATCGCTCAATCTCAACACCTTACACCCTATATGACTGCACTAAGCTCTAGGGATACCTAAAGTGAAACCGATTCCTACAGATAGATCCAACCCTATTTCTAGGCGAAAGATCCCTAACCCCTTACAAGGTCCCCATGAAGAAATCTATCAATCTCACGTCTCACACCAAATATGGTTGCATAGAGTCTAGGGAATACGGAGATAGGAAACACTCATCAGAAGGGAAAGGGGAAACTCCACTATCTCATTACTCACCCTCTCAACCTTCTTTAACCTTGAAAGTTCTAACTCTAATGGAGACCTCTCTCATCAAAGTAACAATTCATGCATAATAAATCAATCACAAAGATCAATAAAACATGCAAGCCATGGAAACAAAAGGTTAAAACTCAAATTAACTCGGATTTAATAAAAACATAAAGCAAATTAATACAAAAGAATAGATCCTAGGGTTCACATGCCCAAATACCTACTAAGGTTTATCCCTCCATGGGGCAAGTTACAAAACAATGATTAATACAATGAATAGCAATGTAAACCATAGAGAAAAAAACACCCTTGAATTCGTGATGATGGCCTTGATGGGTCGCTCAACGTCTTGAAGAATCCTCCTCAGAAGCTAGGTTGCCGAAGGCCCACTTGATGCTATAACGGAGAGAAGATCGATCAAAGTTGGTAAAGAAGGGCCCCTAATATCTCCAAAGACTTCCTCTAAAACCCTAGCCGTCTTGCCATTAGAGTGCTCGCAAAAAGCCCGACAAAAAGTCTCCAAAAAATAGGGCAAACTGCCTATTTATAGTCACAAAAACGCGGCTGTCACGTGCCCTCACGCACCCGTGTGGATTTTTCACGCGCCTCCGTGGCTTGCAGGAATTTCCACGCGGTTATGTGAATAGTAATTTAGCTACAGTACTACTACAATGAAACGCTCCGTTGTTTGCTACAGTACTTAGCTACAGTATTTTCACAACCACGGTCCAAACACTCTTCTCTTGAGGCCACATGGTGGGGGCACACGTTCATGCGGTAGGCTATAAGACTCTTCTTCATAGACTCATCCTTGAAAGGTCATGCATTCTTCACAAAGAGAAGGAACATGAAGATGTGACTGCCTTTATGCCCTTCCAACTAGTAAATTGGCTTGAATCTCCTTGGAAGTTGGCACACATCTCCACGTTCATGAACTCCTCTCATGTCTTGGTTTTTGAATTAAACAAGAACTCCCAACATTGTGTCTTTATAGCCTATCTTTGTTTCCTTTCGACTCTTCAAGGCATTTGCAACCTAATTGCACAAAAGAACACCAAATACATAATATGAGACATAAACCATGGTAAAAATGATGCTCAATGCATGTAAAACATATAGAAAAATATATTTACTCAAGCACTTATCAGGCATCTTGTTGGTTGTATGAAAGACTACAGAGGAGTCTGTATGGCATAGTATGGTAACCAGAAACACTGGAAAGCAGTATAGTCTTGTCAAGTGCTTATTAGAGGTCATTGCCTCATTGAAAAAGTCCTTCGAAATGCTACATGCCAAGGTCATGTCTAGTACCATGTGTCAAGCATCCATGGGCATCTAAATTCATGCAAAGGCTTCTTGCATCCTCATGTGGCAATGTAAACCGTAAAAACAAGGTTGTACTGATTCCAATGACCAAAATCAAGTGTGTTGTGGGCCATGCCACCTTCAAGCCTGGTTTGATCCAACAAGCCTTGGAACTTGGTAAGCTTAACTCAAAACCCAATCTTACAACCTATTAGACCAAATGGGAGTAATTGGACTTGAACGCTCTCCAAGCTGGGTTGTTGGTAAATAATAAATTATAGTATATTTTTATTAGATTTAGGTTTCATTTCTTAGTTGATCATGCATTTTCCCCCCATGTTTTTAATTCAATTTCACTCTTTTAGTTCAAGTTACTGCTCTTCATCAGTTTACATGCAGATAAATAAAGTTTAGCCTTTATTTGAAACCCGCGTAACTTGTGACAGCTACTACATCCATCTATCATGGTACAAAAATTCAAAAAAAAACTAGAACTGTAGAAGAAGTACAATTCGCCAGTTCTAGCTAACATAGCCGTGGATCTTTGTGACCATCAAAACCCTAATTTAACCCTCCTCTATATAAGGTTAAGAAAAGGATTTTAAAATATCTTTTGGCTATGAAAGCATGGATAACAACAAGGATAGCATTTTTCTAAGAGCTGGGATCATCTAAAGCTATCTAAAAGGAGAAAGAGGACAAAGATTAAGGGAGAGATTCATCGATCTATAAGAACATCAAGCATTGAAGATCAGGAGTTTCTTCTTTCTTATTCATTGATGTATTCCATGTTTGGATCTATGATTGATCTGAACATTTTAGCTTATAAATCGAACATGAGCGTGTAGATCTTTTGTTCTAGGATTGAGATTAGCCCAATGTTTAGATAATTGACAATGTATTGACTTATATTTTTCATATTAATGTTTATTTACTTTTGATTCGATTTTATAGTACTTAATGCTTGTGAATGAGTTGGGCTGGTTATATTTACATGATTTTAGTTACCAAAGGAAGAAATGAAGGGTGAACTAAGGTGTTAGAAACCCTAGAATTGAACATGAAATCATAGATCATGATTTCTTAAGAATTACTGGATGTCATAGAACTTAAAGAATCTAATTAGATTCAATTACCACCAAAGTAGGTGTTGTTTTAAGTTGGATACATTGCTATATTCTGAAAGAAAATAGTGAGTATTGTAGGATATTCCATCTTCAAAACAATTAAACTTAACTGAAAAAAGAGTTAATCACCTAAGCCATTGGTAGCATTAATTTTGTTAGTTTTAGTTTTGATTACTTATTATTTCCATAATTCACATGCCAATCGATTCACCTAAATAACCCTAATTGCAAGAAATTGGTAGTTAGCAACAAAATCCTCGTGAGAATGATATTTTATTTATTAATTGAATGATCTGTGCACTTGCGGTATGCATCAGTTGCACCTAACCAGCAGCTTGAATTTGGGTTCAAGTCCACTAAACAAGGTTGAACTTGATTGATTTGAACTTCCTATATCTAATTCTGAAGGATGTTGACATTCCCCCGGACATTCCAGGGGAGAAGAAGACTAAACTAGAGTTACCAGGTTTTTGCACAGATGGTGTGAATAACTTGGATTAGTGGACAAGCAACATGCGCAACCGCTAATCTTTGGGTCCTTAGTTCCCTGGTGGCATCTTTCTCTCTTCCCCTAGGGTTTTGATGTTATGTTTCTCTTTTGTTTCTTTTGTTGTCATTTGTAGTTGTTGCCCTCCACCCTAGTGGAACTCTCTTATCACTCTTAGCTTGTGTTGTCATCCTAGTGTCTTTTCTACAATTAGTCTTCGTACTTATCTTTTCCAAGTATCAATGAATATGGTTTATCCATTTTTTTTTTAAGTAGGAATGAAACAGTAATCACCAAAACTGATAAAGGACATAGAAAAACTGGAACATCACAAGATCTACTAGAGGTAAAAACAGGTGTGACCACAAAACATGGAGACAAGTGAGGATGACACTCAAGAAACAGAAGGCGAGAATGGACTGCCCATCTTATGCAACACATGAAGAATCGATAAAATGCTTAGCTAGCACAGGTGTTGGGGTTAAATCGCTTCGAGTAGAGTTGGAGGAACTCATAACTTAAGTGAAAGGCGAAATTTGGAAAAAAAATTCACATCCGATGTATTTAATAAAATTAAAATAAATATATTTGAAAACAATTAAAGTAAATTAGATTTGAAAAATGTGTCATTTGTTTTTGTTATTTTAATAATAGACTAATAATATGTTTTTAAACATAAAAGGGTGTTTTAAAAAATTAATAAATTTTAAAAAACAATAAAAAAAAATTAAAAAGCAAAAAATAAATCACTTTAATAATTATAAAAAAATCAGAATGTAAAAAATTTTCCCAATTAGCTGCTCACTATGTAATGATGTGATGCCCCTAATAAAATAGCCCAGGCCCACTTGAACAATATACAAATTTTATAAGGCCTAATACGGGATAGGCTCAGGCCCATTTGAGCAATATACAATTTTATAAGGTCTAATACGGAGAGGCCCATGGAACAATCTATCTTGTTCACATCTAAGACAAATTTAAAATCAACTTAATTGTTTTTGGTTTTTTTTAAGTGCAAAAAATGTCACTTGAAAAATTTATTAACATCGTTAGATTTGGCCAATGTACAATTTTTATTCTCAAACGTAACCTCTTATACCTTCTTGTCATATTCTTCTTGATTTATCCTAATTTATAATTCACATGGTATTATTCTTCCTCATTTGTTGTTAATTTATTGTAATCATTTATATTTTAAATGCTATAAAACTTTTATATATATATATATATATATATATATATATATAATATCAAATGCTCTTAGTCCAGAGGTACTCTGGTCCCTTCACTTGGGTTAGACACAAGTTTGATTCTCCACTCTCGTGAAGGGTGAAAAGGGTGTAATGCAGTTGAGTGTGCTCCTTCTTGGTAAAGGCAGGCACTCCAATAAACCTCTCCTGTATCATCATGCCCATCATTATAGGTTGAATCAAGCCCAATATCTTTAATAAATACTAGGCATTCTCCCCGGCTTCGTATCGGAGTTTTTAAAATTATGAGGGGTTTTCAGGTAATATCATGTATAAAAAATAATATAATTAAACAACTCTTACAATGAAAATTGTTATATATCTTGGATTTTAAAGGTCTTATGGATATTTATTGCACAAATAAATAAGTGTACTTAAAGTTTTTTAATTATTAATACCATAAGTAATATAAATAAAAACTTAAATGCAATAAGTTTTTAAAAATTTTTATGGAGTATGTAATACAAAATTAATGAAAGTAATTGAACCTTTATATTACTTATTTTATAATTAATGCAAACAAATATTTAAGTGCAATAATATTTAAAAAAAATCATAATTATTCCTTGAAATGCTCTCAAGCGAGATTATACATCTATTTTAAATATATGTATATATATATATATATATTATAGAATCTAGTCAATTAACAAATATGTGGTTGGCATTAAAATGTCGATGAGCTAAAATAAATGATCCTCTATCATGAAAATTACATCTGCAAATGACTCCAAAAGTTTTAAATACATGATGTTCAATTTTTAAATAAATGTTAATGATTTATCACTTTATTCCAATAATAATAATAATAACAATTACAATAAAGTATATATACTAGGAAAAACATGGAGACAAATCAGGCAGAAGAAGTATTTTTCATGAATTTAAACTGAAAAATTCTCATCCACACATCTCTTGGAACCCTTACGAAAGCTCTTTTCTCACCAGACGAAGACCAAAGATCTAATTGATGTATAATTCCTTGCGGGAGATATACATGTGCTTGCAATCCAAGAAACTTCACTTTGATTGGCTCTACTTTTGAGCTCTATAAAAAGCCAACAGCTTCATTTTCGAGTGCATACTGTGAACCAATGGAAAAGAACAATCAGTGCCAGATACCCACAGTGAAGTTGGGCACACAAGGACTAGAGGTCTTTTTTTCTTTCTGATAAACCAGTTTCATCTCATGTTGATGTTGTTGATAATACTATGATTAATATGTATGAATTTTCAGGTTTCCAAGTTGGGTTTTGGATGTATGACACTGAGTGGAGGATACAACAACCCTCTGCCAGAAGAGGAAGGGATAGCCTTACTTAAGTATGTGCTCAATCAAGGGATCACCTTCTTTGACACCGCTGATATTTATGGACTTCATACTAATGAGATATTGATTGGCAAGGTAAGTCCTAATTATTTTCTTAATTATATTTCTAGTGAATGGGTTATGGGTTCATTATTTAGAAGAGAAAAGTTGAAAGGAAATTTGGTATTGGTAGGCATTGAAGTAGTTGCCCAGAGAGAAGATCCAATTGGCAACAAAATTTGGCAAATTTGTTACTCATGAAGGAGGTATGGGGGTGAACGGGAAGCCAGAGTATGTGAGGGCTTGTTGTGAGGCCAGTCTCAAGAGACTCCAAGTTGACTACATTGATTTGTATTATCAGCATAGGGTTGATCAGACTGTGCCTATTGAGGAAACTGTGAGTCTCTATTTCTTTATATGCATTTATCAAGAACAAGAATTACATATGCATTTCATCATCATCATCATCATCATCATGTTTATAATAATGTTTGTATAGATGGGTGAATTGAAAAGGTTGGTGGAAGAAGGTAAAGTGAAGTATATTGGTTTATCAGAGGCTAGTCCAGATACAATCAGGCGTGCTCATGCAGTGCATCCCATTTCTGCGGTTCAAATGGAATGGTCTTTATGGACTCGTGATATTGAAGATGAGATTGTGCCACTTTGCAGGTCCAAATCAAGTTCAGAGACTTTTTTTCATTTATTATTCCAGTTTTGTAACCTGAATTTCTCTTTATAAAAAAAAATATGCAGAGAGCTTGGTATTGGAATAGTACCATATAGTCCACTTGGCCGGGGATTTTTCGGTGGCAAAGGAGTTACAGAAAGTCTTCATGATAGCTTCGTATGTAGATACATAACTATATAAGTAATATGATATCAGAGCTGTTTTTCTCCTTGCTTTAATAATTAGCCAAATGAATGCTTGCCAATAAATTTTAGATACCACATCCACGATTTACTGGCGAAAACTTGGAGAAGAACAAAGCACTTTATGCAAGAGTAGAGAATTTGGCTAAGAAACACCAATGTAGCCCTGCTCAATTAGCTCTGGCTTGGGTTCTTCATCAAGGGGATGATGTTGTTCCTATTCCTGGTAAGCATTTAATAAATTTCTAGTATGAATATTTCTGATTTATAACATCTTTTCTTCTTTCTTATAATTTCAGGGACAACCAAAATCAAGAACCTGGATAGTAACATTGGGGCATTACAAGTGAAGCTAACAGAGGATGACTTGAGAGAAATTTCTAATTTAATTCCTGCCGAAGATGTTGCGGGTTCCAGGAATTATGAGTTTGCTGAATCAGTTGACTGGAAGAAAGCAAACACACCACTTCCTGCATCAACTTGAGATTCAAGATCACGTCTTGGTTGCATTAATAATAGGTTGAAGACCAGAAAACAGAGTCTTTTGTCAGGATATGTTGATCTCAGTATTATGTTGTAGTTATTGTGTTGTATATTTTCAGCAATCAGAATGCTATGCCAAATATTTGAAGTTATATTGTCATAAATTTAGATGTATCATTACTTTAATATATCAAATATATGTTAGTGAATCCAATGCTGCTTGAGAAGGTTATTCATGATTTGTTTGTTTTTTTGCATGTATTCTTATTTCTGCTTTTTAGTTTGTTCTTATCTTATTTATTTTTCTAATAGCTTAATTCGTGTATCAATGATTTATACATTTTTTTTTCTGAAAAAATGATCCTCTCAAACTTGATATAACTGAGTAAAGCATCACATGAGCGTATAACTGAGTTGAGTGGGATGTGTCAAGTCAAAATATGTTATCACTATAAATTATAATTTTAAAATTTTATTTGAATGATAGAAAGGAGCTTAAAATTGAGAAATCAAATGGCCCCTATGTTGGGGAGCTAGAGTCTCAAACACAGAGCGGACAATTCCCTGCAGTCAATACTATTCGCCTCTCTAGAATCAACGACAATCAAATCACCATAATTTGCATTCAAACTCTAGTGTATATTTTTCAGGAACAAAAATTTCCATGGGAAAACTTTTCACTACAAAGAGAAAACCACAAGAACCTAGAGCATTCAAATTGTATAAAAAGTAGCTACAGTGTTCTTCTCGCTTAAGCTACAAACTAGATTAATCTAGCAAATTGATGCATACAATCAATAACATGCCTTCCTTAAGCAATGAATAGCACACAACAAAAAGAAAATCAACTCGACCTAGCAACCTTCCCACCATCTTGCAAACCCTAGCTTAGGTTTACAAGAATGAAGAAGAAGAGCACAAATGTACCTTCTCTTTTTTTTCTTAAAGCTCTCAAGCTCAAATCCGAAACTTTAGAATGTCTCCAAGCCTTCCCCTTTGATGGATCCTGAAGATCTAGCCCACAACCCTCTCTTTTTTTTTCTTTCCTCTCTCAATAACTCTCCCGAATGCATTGTAAATCAAAGAGAGATTGAAGAGTTAAGTCTTTCGTGTTGTTACAGTACCACTTAACGCAGTTGCTCTCTGGAAACTCCATATGAGCATCTTGCGGCCCGTATACCCCGCATGACTGCTATAGTAATTTCTACACAACTCTATTTTGAATTATATACTTGTTCTAGGATTCAAATAAGGGTTGGAAACCTTACACCTTACACCTTACACTTTAAACATTCGAGTTATTAATCTCACTCATCTCAGTGAAGGCCTTACTTTTTTTCTCTCTATTGAATAAACTGACTTAATTAATCGAACCAATCAAATTTCAATTTGTTTGATTTTTTATTTTTATGTCTCAGTCTACCAGTTTGGTTAGCTCAACTGAAAATAATAATAATATAAATAATATAAATAATAAATTAATAAACTTAAATATAAACTAAAAAAACTACTTTTGTATGCAATGGCTCTTTTGACTGATTACAAGTCAATTATTCTCCGTTATAATTTTGTCGCTTCTCTAAATAAAAAGCAAATGCTTTTTTTTCTATGTTATCTTCGACCTGTGGCCTACAAGTTTGATTTTTTTTTTTTGTAAATATAAATAAATTATATTTGTTAAAAAAATAAATAATATAATTAAGAGACTACACAAACATCCCAAGATGAAATAGGAGTGACAATATGAAACAAGGGTGATAAGAATATAAAAGAAACACAAGTTGGGACTTGGAGAAAAGAAAAATCACACAATTCAAGTAATATGATTGAGAGTACAGTATGGGTAACTTCAGTATGGGTGGTGCACAAGAGACAAAAGCTAGGTGTGTCTTATCGGTTCGTGGCATCACGTGACATTGTCAACGAAGAGCCTTAGTCGGCATCAAGTGACCAATATTTTAAATTTTTACATAGGCTAATTCATAGGTTATTTGGAAAAATTACAAAAGGTAATAAATGAGAGTAAATTTTTCCGTCGAGTATCTAACTTTGACTTTATTTTAGTTTGAGCACTAACTTTCAATTTCTATCAAAATGAATACTAAATTTTAATTTCATTTCTCCGATGGGATAATTGGGGATTTCCAGTGGATTTTTGGTGACATGGACGCCTGAAAACTTGCATGAATGCTCTAGGTCCACGTCACCGACTCACCAACTAAGCTACTTAACCAATATGGCGTTTTTTTTCCACTTAGGACATACATGTCAGCTTCTCCCCCATCACCCCTTTTTTTTCCTCTTTCTCTCTCGACTACTGTAGCCCGAATTTCCTCACATTTGGACCTCATTGTCCACTACCATTGGGAAGATCATGGTATTGAAACCGGGAGCAATTCTATTGAAGATGCAGACATCTACATTGGGATAGCGTGGCTCAACCACCTGCGGAATAGAGGTTGCTCTTACACCATGGAGGTGGATTGGGTGATAAGACCACCAGACGTTGTCTGACCAATCTACGGTGAGATAAACAGTTTATAGTTCTAAAGCTTCAACTGTGAATCAATTGTAGGGCTTTTACAATAACAGGGTTTGTTATTGTGAATAAATGGTAGGGTTTGCCATAGTTAGGATGTCTAAATTATTGGAGAAATACTGGGTTTTATATGTCGGGATGTTTATATGGAGTTTGTTTCTCAAATTTGAGCTTTTATAAGTTGGGATGTCTATATGGAGTTTCAAAATTTTATTGTGTTTTTATTCTAATTGCCTGCTATGTTTGATCAGTTGAGTCTAAGATTTGTTCTCAAATTTGCGTTTTTTAAGTCGGGATGTCTGTATAGAACTTTCAAATTTTTATTGTGCTTTTATTCTGGTTGCCTGCTGTGTTGATTAATGTTGGGGTTTATTACAGTTGCTATGTTTATTTTGGTTGTCTGCTATGTCTGTATGGTATTTTCAAACTTTTATTGTGCTTTTATAAGTCAATGATCAATTTCCAAATTCCAACTATGATAACTCAGATTGGATCAAATGTTGAGAAAAAAATAGTTTGTATGCTCTTATAAAAATGAGACTAGAATCATACTTCTTTATGTTTTCAAAGAAAAAGAAGTAAACCATAATTTATTTCCAAAAGAAAACATATATTTGATTGATATGTGAGTATATCATCTCTAGTTGTTTGTGAAAGTTGAATTTATATGGAAAGCATCAGACACCTATGGAATCAAACAAGAGTAAAAAGGCAGCAAGCAAGGAACATAAGGTCTTAAAAATCCCTGGACTGAGGTCCCAAATGAAGAAGGCAAGGAGAAAGAAGGAGTTGCAGGGAAAAAACCAAAAAGATGGATTCCTCCAAGACATGGAAGATTGGGAACACCTGTACCTGGGCCATCATGAAGACAAAACAAATTTCTTTATCTTTTTTTTTATTTTTGGTTAGACAGCTGGTGCAATGTCAAATGAATGATTTCAATTATGGGATTTTGATGTAGGACATATACTACTGGTTTGGAAATTTTGTATAGTTAACATGCTATGTTTCTACCATTCATTTGAATGAATCATTTTTTTTTTGGACCCTCATGTGTTATCTCTGAGATAGGTTGATTTTTGTGGATTATAACAAATGAAATGTTAATTGGATGAATTTTTGTACAGTTGAATTAATTTTGTGCTAATATGGATTATGTTTTTGTATATAATGTATCACTATACATTGCAGAAAAATGTAAGATGTATCTGCATTTATAAATGAGGATCAAGTTGTATGTATATATGTTGTAGCTGTATTTATAAATATTGTAGTTGCATCTCTATAAATTCCTTAAATTGTAAGGTGTGTGTCTTTGTATTCCTTATACTACACAAAATTTAGATTAATAGTTATATCCCTTATACTACACAAAATTATAATAGCTGTCTTTTTATTCCTTATACTACACAGAATTACAATAGCTATATCCCTAGAAGTAGTAGATATAAATCCTCACATCTGAGCATCGAATGGCTCCATCCTTTCTTCCTAGAAGCAACAAACATAAATCCTCATAGCAGAGCATCAATCGGCTCCATCCTTTTCTCCCTAGAAGCAACACACATAAATCCTCATTGCTAAGCATCGAACGTGACTATTATTCAACTCCGGTGAACGCCAGTGGTGAGTCTGACGCACCGGTGAGGAAACTAGGGCTATAGTAATATGGAGGAAAAAAAAGGAAAAGCAAGGGGTGGTGGGGGAGAAGCTGACATGTACGTCCTACATGGGAAAAAACCACATTGGTTAAGTGCCTCAGTTTGTGAGTCGGTGATGTAGACGCGGGGCATCCATGCAAGTTTTCTGGCGTCCACATCACCTAAAATCCACCAAAAATCCCCAATTATCCAGCTGGAGAAATGAAATCAAAATTTAGTGCTCATTTTGACATAATTTGAAAGTTAGTGTTCGAAATAAAATAAGGTCAAAGTTAAATACTCACTAGAAAAATTTACTCTAATAAATAATTTAATATTTTCTTAATATGATAAAAGAAATTTAAAAGTATAAGAAAACCTTCACGAGTACGTGCCACAATTAACTTCAATTCTTTAATAAACTCACTGATTAGGCGGGAGTTAGATTTACAAGTGAGAGATACATTTTAAAAAATGTGAATAATAATTATGCACGAATAATTTCAACACCTGAAGCATATAGACCGCTGACTAAGCCTTATGTATACTTTGTTTCTAAGCACTCTAGCTGTCATTTCCGTAAAAAAATTTAAAGACATGGGTCTCAAGTGTACTTTCCACATCACAGAGCACCATTTGCATATTTTCTAACATTATTGTTGGGACCCACATAGGCCCATTAAATTTAAGACTCGTGAACAACACCATAGTACCGGCTGCTCATACAGTGCATTGAAGACATGGAGAAGAAGAGGATGATCCCAAGAGTAAAACTGGGAACACAAGGATTAGAGGTGCTTGTTCTACCATAGCGTTATTCATTTTCTTTGCAGCAATTCTACTTTTTTATGGTTTTCTTTTCTTTCTGGGATTATTGTTATCCAAGTAGGTATCCAAGTTGGGATTTGGATGCATGACACTGAGTGGAGGTTACAACAACCCTCTGCCAGAAGAGGAAGGGAAAGCCATCATTAAGCATGCATTCAACCAAGGGATCACCTTCTTTGACACCTCTGACCTTTATGGACCTCATACTAATGAGATCTTGATTGGCAAGGCAAGTGCCCAATTGTTTTGCTTTTTTCTTAATTATATTTCAAAAAAAGGGTTTATTATTTAGAGGAGAAAAGTGAGGAATAATGGTGCTTGTAGGCATTGAAGGAGTTGCCTAGAGAGAAGATCCAATTGGCAACGAAGTTTGGTATTGTGAACATGTTTGGAGATGGTGGTATGAAGGTGAATGGGAGGCCAGAATATGTGAGGGCTTGCTGTGAGGCCAGCCTCAAGAGACTCCAATTGGACTACATTGATTTGTATTATCAGCATAGGATTGATCAGACTGTTCCTATTGAGGAAACTGTGAGTCTATCTTATTTTGGGTGCGTGTGTTTGCATATCAAGAACAAGAATAACTCATGATCAGAATTATTATATTCATAATAATGGTTGTATAGATGGGAGAATTGAAAAAGTTGGTGGAAGAGGGGAAAGTGAAGTACATTGGCTTATCAGAACCTAGTCCAGATACAATCAGGCGTGCTCATGCAGTGCATCCCATTTCTGCAGTTCAAATGGAATGGTCTTTATGGACTCGTGATCTTGAACAAGAGATTGTCCCACTTTGCAGGTTCAAAGCATGTTCAGAGACATTTCTGTTTTATTGTTTGAGATTTGTAACATGAATTTCCCTTAATACTTGCAGAGAACTTGGAATAGGAATAGTGCCATACAGTCCACTCGGTCGGGGATTCTTCGGTGGCAAAGCAGTTGTAGAAAATCTTCCTGAAAACACAATCTTGGTATATGTATTGTCTGTATGTATGCATTTACAAGCAATTATGAATTTCATAAGAAGTTGGTTCATTAGCTAAGTTCATGCATTAGGTTCAACATCCAAGATTCACTGGTGAGAACTTGGAGAAGAACAAAGCAATGTATATGAGAGTTGACGATTTGGCAAAGAAACATCAATGCAGCCCTGCTCAACTAGCTCTTGCTTGGGTTCTTCATCAAGGGGATGATGTTGTTCCTATTCCTGGTAAGCATTGGATAAATTTCTAATATGAATATTTCTGATTCATAACATCTTTTCTTATTTCTTTTAATTTCAGGGACAACCAAAATCAAAAACCTGGATAGTAACATTGGTGCTCTGAAAGTGAAGTTAAATGAGGAGGAGTGGAGAGAGATTACAGATATAGTTTCTGCTGAAGAGGTTGCAGGGTCCAGAACTTATGGTTGTGCTGAATCATTTAGCTGGAAGTATGCAAATACACCACTTCCCCCATCAGCTTCAGAGTGAAGATCCAGTCTTGGCTGCAGAAATAAATTGGATTGAGATCAGAGTCCTTTTTCATGATATTTTGAACTTAGGATCTTGTTATAGATATGCAGAAATAAGAATACCATTTTCATCTCATAGGACTCTTCATTGAGTGCAATCATGTAGCTGACAGCGTGTATTTCATTCTGATTGATCAACCAGGTCAGTTAATTTTAATGTATCGTTATATCAATGCCATAAATTGGATTGAAAACAGTGTGTATTTTGTCCTAAAGTGATGATCAACCTGGTCAGTGAATTTTAATGTATTGTTATATCAATGTCAGCCATATATATATATATAAAAGGGTGAAAGTTCATAATTTCTCTGAATCATTCTCCTGCTGAAGTATGCACCAAATGTTCATTATAAATTTTTGTCAACTCTTTATTAAGATATCCACTCAAATTTATGAGTTATTGGAGGAAATTGGATTGCAAAACTTTTAGAGATATGTATTACAGAGAGCTTGAGAGAGACGGAGAGAGTAAGTGAAAAAAGTTATAGGCAATAGAAAATTTTCTTTTTCTGGTGACCTTCAATTTATATAGATGTAAATCTTAATGTTTTTATATTTGTTTGTCTAATTTACTGTTATTATGTGAATCATTAATTTTGGTTTTGTAAACCATGACACTGTAATACCCAAGTGATCAAAATTTGGCAAAAAATTTTTATGCAAAGAAATAAATCTCATGATTTCCTGTTTTGAGCTCAGGAAATAATAACATTCATAAGAAATATTATGGATGCCACTGTTATTTTACAGTATGCACGGACAATTGGGTGAATGTCATAAAAGGATATTTGCTCCCTTTGTTTAATGCATTTGTGGTTTATCCACTTTATCAAAAAAAAATATATCATAAAAGGACAGCTTTATCGGTTATAATTCTTTTTTATTTACAAAAACAAGAAGCATCTTTCAAGTCAATAACCACTAGACTACGACTGAGTTTTTGCTTATAGATTATAATTAGATTGAGTTTTTGCTTATAGATTATAATTAGATTTAACATTATATATATATATATATATGCATATATATTTTTATACTTATTCAATATTTTTTTATTTTACATATTTTGATGAATGTGGATAAACTACACAATTATTATAAAAAAAAACATAAAATAAAGACAACAATGACAAACACCAAAATCAAACAAGAAGTAAACAAAGATGTCATACATCCAAGAGAAAATACACAAAAGGAATAAGTCGAGAAAAACACTAAAGGTCCACCAGGGGTCAAGAGAAGAAGCTAACGTGAGAAAGACAGAGTAGAAAACAAACATTTAGATAACTGGGTCAAGAGTGTCACTTCGTGAGGTGGAAGTGGTCGGCTCTCCTTGCACAGAGATCAAAGGTCTCACAAATTCAAAGCTCCTTTTGATGGTCAGGAGTGTCTCTTCAAGTGTGACCTTTCAAAAATCTGGAGCTGTATTTATTCAAGGAATTAGCATATGATTAATTTTAAATATAAATGAAAGATGTGATGCTGCTGCCATGTGTGAAAAAATACGATCATTCCGTTGCTAAACTTTTCCAAGGAAACATTATTCCACACAAATGTAAATGTAAGCTGTATCAGACAATTTGATCTAGTTCATTTAATGTGATAACAAGAGTAGAAGAGGAGGAAACCAACAGTATACAAATTAAGTTATAGGAAACCAACGGGAAGATTAAAATATAATTGTAATGTTACATGAAACTATTACTATGAAACCAAAAGCACAGAAACATGATAACAATACAAACTTCTTGAGGACTGTGTCTCCACATGTTTATCATATCATTCAAATGTTGATGATAAAACCCAAGAAAGAAATTTGGAATCTCAACCTGAATTTGGAAGTGGTGTATTTGCATACTTCCAGATGAATTTTTCAGTATAATAAAATGCTCTTGAACCTGCCACCTCTACTTCTGATACTAAATCAGAAATTTCTCTCACGTCCTCCTTTGTCAGCTTCACTTCCAAAGCTCTAATGTTACTCTCTAAATTCTTGATTTTGTTTGTCCCTGAAATATTAGGAAACAAGAAAAAAAAAAAGAAAAATTACAAATAAGAAATATTCATATTAGAAACTCATCAAAATGCTTACCAGGGATAGGAATAACATCATCCCCTTGATGAAGAAGCCAAGACAGAGCTAGTTGAGCAGTGCTGCATTGATGTTTCTTAGCCAAATTCTCAACTGTCAAATACAGAGCTTTGTTCTTCTCCATGTTCTCTGCTATGAACCTCGGATGTGCATCCTAACATTCATTCATAAACATCATTCATTTAACTTGTACAATAATTTCTAATCCATTAATGCAAAACTAATATCCACACACCAATTTTGTGTTGTCATGCAGACTTCCTGTAACTCCTCTGCCACCGAAAAATCCTCGGCCAAGTGGACTGAATGGTACTATTCCAATTCCAAGTTCTCTGCTTATATTTTTATGAAGAGAAATTCATGTTACAGAGCTCAAAAAAGAAAAAAAAAAAAAGGAAAGAAACTGCTCTGAACTTGATTTGGACCTGCAAAGTGGGACAATCTCTTGTTCAATATCACGAGTCCATAAAGACCATTCCATTTGAACTGCAGAAATGGGATGCACAGCATGAGCCCGCCTGATTGTGTCTGGACTGGCCTCTGATAAACCAATGTACTTCACTTTCCCCTCTTCTACCAACTTTTTCATTTCTCCAATCTATACAAACATTATTATCAATATAATCACGATCATGAGTTGTTCTTGTTATATATACAAAGAGAGAGAGAGAGGGAGAGACAGAGGGACAGAGAGACTCACAGTTTCCTCAATAGGCACAGTCTGATCAATCCGATGTTGATAATACAAATCAATATAGTCCACTTGGAGTCTCTTAAGGCTGGCCTCACAACAAGCCCTCACATACTCTGGCCTCCCATTCACTTCCATATAACCATCTTTACTTCTACTCACTCTCACAATACCAAACTTTGTTGCCAATTGGATCTTCTCTCTGGGCATCTCCTTCAATGCCTACATATAACTATCAACTTGTCTAAGATTCCTCTCCTAAAACACAAACCACATACATAGAAATTTAAAAAAAGAGGAACTTGCCTTGCCAATCAAGATCTCATTAGCATTAGATGCATAAAAATCAGAGGTGTCAAAGAAGGTGATCCCTTGGTTGAACGCATGCTTGAGGATGCCAATCCCTTCGTCTTCTGGCAGAATAGTGCCATACGCCCCAGTGATACTTGTACAACCAAATCCCAACTTGGACACCTATTGTATGACATGAAATTAGACAAAACCTTGGGACAGATAGAAAAAAGAAGAAGAAGAAGAAGAAGAAGAAGAAGAAGAAGAAGAAGAAAGGGACTAAGAGGAAAAGGTATGACTGAGACCTCTAATCCCTGCGTTCCAAGCTTCACTCTGGGCACCTCAGTCTTCTGCTCCATTTCTGTGTTCCCAGCTTCACTTATTCCTGTCGATCGGAATCTGTTTGGCGTGATTTGCGCGAGAATCCTCCTTCGGAGGAGTAGAAGTGGACAAGCAGGTTTTTTTAACATGCTTTCTGTACCAACTCTTTATCTGCACTTTTTTATACTGTAATTACACTTATGCCATTTTATATAAATAAGATTGCATTTTTTAAAAGTATAAATATCAACCCTCTATGTTTTTGTTTTTCGCTCCTTTAATCCTTCAAATATAAAATATGTTTTTTTGGTCTTTGTATTTGCACATTTTTATTTTTTAGTTATAAAATCCACCTTTTTGGTCCTCGTATTTACACATTTTCATTATTTTTGGTCCCTCTGATTCATCAACTGAAAGGACCAAAAGGTAGATTCGTTAATTAGAAATGTGAAAATACGAGGACCAAAAAGACGGATTTTATATTAGAGAGATTAAAAAGGCGGAAAACGAAAATAGAGGGACCATTTTGATATTTTGACCTTTTACAAAATAATAGTTTATATTTAATAGTAAATAATTAACATGATTGTCATTAAATATTTCTAATAATATTAAATTTGTTATTTTAAATAATAAATAATTAGCATGATTAACAATATATTTACTTATTTATTTTAATTAATTTAAATAAAATATTACAACTAATTATTATAACGTAATACATGTTTGTTATATTAAGTAATAAATAAATAATGTATTTTATTGCTATTTAATATTTTTAATATGTTATTTATCTCTTCTAATTGTAATTAACTATTTCAACCAATTAATATAAATTAACAATTATTTATTTATTAAATAAATAAATAACTAACATGATTTATTATAATAAAAAAGAGTATAATAGTCATTTCATTACCGAGGAGTCCAAAGCCCCTTTTTTATAAAAAAAAATGGACTTGTTCTCTCATCAGTGGCCTTCTTATACTTGCTATAAACTTATATCTTCATTTTTGCTTTAGGTGAGCTTTAAATCCACCTCCTTTGCAAAACATGAACTTCCTACATAAAAAACTTTACTTTGTGTTTAGATAATTAAAGTGTATTATTTAATTAAATATTTAATTATAAAAATAAAATTAGATAATAGTTAAATAGATTAATTATTTTAATAATAATAATAACATATAATAATTAAAGTGAATTTTCATTTAAAATATTTAATTATAATAATTAAAATAAATAAATTTGTTTAAAGTATCTTATTAAAAAAATTAGTTATCCATAAATATAATTAAATATTATATGCAATATCATTTATTTATATTAAAGGATATAAATATAATTTTACTTGATCTTACTTTATTACTATTTCATTCCCACTTTGTATTCCTTCCAACCAAATGTTGTCTTCATTCCTATCCCCATCCCTTCTTTCCAATCCCCAATTCCCATTCTCTACTCCCGTTCTTATTCTCATTCCCATTATCATACCTATTCCGCGAACCAAATGGAGGGTTAATGTCAATTGATCATTTGCTACTTTTATATGTATTTATGATGTTTTTACACTTTCTTTTTTAAATATCCTCCAACTATAAATTGAACCCAGACTCCAAATCAGGATAACGAATGAAATACCAAATGTTTTGGGCTTTTTATTTTTATTTTTTTATTTTTATTAAATTATTTTTTTAATTAATTAATTTTGTTTTTTGGGGTAACCCATGTGTTAGGGACATGCATAGACATGGAGTGCATGTGTAAGCTCAACAATAGTTGTGCCCTCATCTTGTGAGAGTTGAGGTTATAACTCACTTGCTCAACAAGGACATAATAAAAATTAAAATAAAACTCTGCACAATCAATCCAACGGGGAAAATCAAATAGACAATTGTGATTCCAAAGATAGTCATAATTTAGATTTCATTTATACAAACATGACTCTTTTGACTCTTGGAAAGGCATACAAATAGATAGTTTTATGAAATATCTCAGTATATCATTGAGAAATCAAGAATTATAATTTTGTTTGAAAAATTGTTAGAAAACAAAATTAAAGAGTCAGTTCTCAATGTTTTGCCCATTTGACAAAAATTGTGTGAAATAATTCTTGATCCACCAGGGACAAACATAATCAATTCAATTCTTCTACTGCTTCCTTAACATAATGATGGACTATGATCCTCACTTGGGGCAACATTCTAGAAAGACCTTTCATCCTGAAAAATAATTATTTTCAACTAACATGCATGGATAACAAAATTCTTTCTTTGACAAAATCTTGTTAGGAGAAAGTGCATTGATTTTTACTATGCAGCAATGGAGACCTTGGACCACTTATTCCTAGGTGTTATTGGATGACAAAATAGGAATGGGGATAGGAATGGGGTAATGAAGAGAGGGATATGAATGGGGGTAATGGGGAGGGGATAGGAATGAAAACTGTGTTTGGTTAGAGAGGCTTATGCATTGGGAATGCAAAAAGTAAGTGAAAAATATGTGAGTTTTTGCAGGTGTACTCCTGAATAATTTTGAAATTGCATATTTACCCTTAATAAAAGATAATTACATACATACCCCTAAATGATACATATAATTGCGTATATACCCCTAGGGTTCAAATTGGCTAAACAACCATCGGTTAACAAATAGCAGATATATAAAATATCCATTATACCCTTTGTATATATACCTTTGAAAAGTTTTTTTTATTATAAAATGATCATTTACAAGGGTTATTTTGGACTTTTTGTATATCTTAATCCAAGTTATAACTATATTTAATAAAGTTTGATTAACTTCTGTTAACGAAATCTAACAGTAGAGGCATATCCATAATTACCTATATTTTTCAGGGGTATATATACAATTATGTTTTTTATGAGGGTAAATATGCAATTATAGAAATTTTGAAAGATTTATTATTAATTTTCCCTTACTTTTACCCTTCTTAAACAAACAAATATATATATATATATGTTTAATGACAATTAAGAATTAATTAAGTTAATTAATTATTTTATTAATACAAATAATTATTTTATTAACTTAATTAATTAAGTTAATCAATTATTTTATTAAATTAATTAACTTAATTAATTATTTAATTAATCAAGTTAGTTAATATAATTAACTATTTTACTAACTTAATTAATTAAGTTAACTAAGTTAATTAATTATTTTATTAATTTATTTAATTAACTATTTTATTAACCAATTTAATTAAGTTAATTAAGTTAATTAATTATTTTATTAATTAATTTAATAAATTATTTTATTAACTGAATTAATTAAGTTAATGAATTATTCAATTAGTTAAGTTAACAGAAGTAATTATTTTGTTAACTTAATTAATTGAGCTTATTAAGTTAATTAATTATTTTATTAATTAAGTTAATCAATTATTTTATTAATTGAATTAATTAAGTTAATTAATTATTTTATTAATTAAGTTAATTAAGTTAATTTGGGCAAAAAAGTAAATTCAACTATTAGTAATGGGTATTCCCTCCAATGTGAGGGGTATGATTTATTCTTTTGGTGGAGGTAATGAATTCCACCAACCCTCAATAATTACCTTCATAAAATAACATCCAAACAAAGAGAAAGGAATATGTAATCAATGATTCCCTTTCCCAGGGTAATGTCCACTTTTTGCTTATATTTGGAATCAGTATAGACACATTTTTGGCTTTTTGGATTTGCCAAATTATATGGTCAAAGCTTGGATTTCGTGGATTCACAGTTGGAGGCCCCATGTTAAGGAAATATAGGAGATCTTTACACGAGGTATATTTTAGTATATTTAGTTGGAAAGAAACAACCGAATATTTAACCATTGCCTCCTTCACCAATTTCGATTCTTATCAAAATTAACTAGTGAATCTAGTTGGGCATATTCTGGTATGTCTCTTTTTTGAACCATTTAGAGATATAGTTAAGTGGAACTACTCCATCAAAAGAAATTGCTGCCATTGCATTTTGGCAAGGAAAACTACTTTTATTTCATTTCCTATAGGAGCACATCTGGTTTGCTAGTGTCAAGTTTTTTTTACTGATGAAGCCAAGTGTGAGGTCAATTATAACAACATGTGTGAAGCATTTAATAGAGTAATTCTAGATGTTTGGAGTAAGTCAATTATTACTATGTTATTAAATGTTAGGCAAAATGTGATGACCAGGATAATTGTTAAGAAAAATTATACTAAGAAGTTTAGGTGGGATTATGGGCCTAATATACTTGCCAAAATTGAAAAAGAAAGGAAGAAAGGCACCAAATGGCAGGTTAAATGGAATGAGAGTGCATGCCATAAAGTGTATTACAATAATTCAGTGTTGTATATAAGAGAAGGCTATGTTGTTATGTTAAAAATAAGAGCAAACCAAATTTATCTAGGGAAGACAAGGTATTCAAGTCCAGCATATGCAATGCTAAAGGCTATAGCAAGTTGAGCTATTTGAAAAAAAGATAATACATTTCTCAGCTTTCTTACTGCCTATGGTGTTATCATTTCTTCATACACATGCCAATTTTCTTGGTTATAATATAAAGCACTATACTTGCATAGGTTAACTGTGATGACCTCAACATGAGTCAACCCCAATAACAGTGGCCCCACGCTTGATTACATCAGTAGAAAAAGCTTGACACCAACTTGCAATAAGCCATTTCTCTAATAACTCCTCCGCATCCTTCTTTGCTCCTTTCAACTTAGTCCTTTGCTTTAGTTTTTTATGTATCTCAAGCTAGTTAGTATACCTAGCAACATTCCGAAATTGAATATGAAGTTTATTGTAGTGGCATTCTCCAATCTTGCACAAATATGCCTTGCACATATCTTGTGCTCAATCAATGGTAAAAGAGAAGTGACTACAATTGGTTAATAAACCATGTTTAGGTTTGACTTGTTTCATTTTATACAATTGCCCATGCAATTGGAAATATTTGATTGTTCATATTCATCCGTACAACCACCACTTGTTGCCCCTTCAACAAACTTTTCAAGAAACACCCATCTAGATCTATACTCTTTCTATAGCCACCTATAATCCTTCTGTAATAGCTGTTAGGCATATGTACATCATCTAAAAAATAGGTAATTCATTTTGGTTTTTCCTTTCAGATATAACAACAACATTATTCCTTGGATTTGTTGCCTTCAACTCTAGCTCATGATTATTTAACACTCTAAATTATTCCATGAATTGCACTTCATTTTTTTTTAAGGACCAAATCCCTGGCACTTCTACACATCTTGTTAGTGATGAAGACATCTAATTCCTTCTTGACAATTGCCCTAAATTGCCAAGCTAATGAAAGGTATGACAGTTATTACCTTATCAAAACTTTTGGCAATTATTAGAGCTGCCATCCTTTAATTCTTTGTAGCACTAAGTGCTAAAACTAACCAAGATATAAATTTAAGCAAATGTGCACAAATAATCACAAAAAAATTAACCAGAAGGTAAACTTGGAAGGATACACATGGAAGATGGTGTGAACACCTATAAGATATTTTTATTTTGAAAATTTTAGGGTATTATTAATAACTATTTCTAATTTATTTATCACTTTATTTTATTTTCACTAGTTTTGAACATTGAAATATTTTTGTTTTATGTAGAAGCAATTCATTTAAGATTCCTCATTAGAGGTACAAGTAAAAGAGGCTTGTGTTTTGAAAACCTCACAATGATATAGTGAATTTTTTAGGGATAAGGGATGTAACAGAGAAGCCAGAGTATCTAACTTAGGAGAAGTACAAACATTTGAAAGTTGTCTGGGATAAACCTGAATTTAAAAATAAACAAGAGATAAATCCTAAAAATTGACACAGTGTTGTTGGGAAATCATCCCATACAAGAGGATCAATATCTCATTTTAAGCATTGAAAGAAGCTTGTAAGTATAAGTATAAGATTGCAAATGTATTAAGATGGTTTTTTTTTCTTTTTTCTTTTGCAAATCCCTCCATTGCCTAAGAATTTTAATATTAATCTACATAAATAGAGAGATTCATATTTGTTATTGATATAAGAATCTAAATTGGGTCGAAAAGCCACTCCACATTAGTTTTTCTTGCATGCTCAGATCAAGAAACATGATGAGAAAACTTTTGTGGATATGAAGTTAATACAATCAATATAAACATTTCTGATACCCATGGCATTTTAATGAAAGTTGTTTATGCTCCTTTCTATGAATCTACATCATTAAAATTTATCTTTGATGTAGAATAAGATGTTGAGCTTGAAACAACATACATCTTTTACAAAATCTAGATCATGGAACTCATGGAACTCAAAGCCTAATTTTGTAGATAAATTGGCCATTTATATTGAAGCTTTTGGTGGAGAGAGAGAGAGAGAGAGAGAGAGAGAAATGTCTATGGTTTTGACTCTCAAGCATCTTCCATTTACGGATGTTCCAATTCAAATAGGGTAAATATCTTCAGTGGATACTATACTATAGTCAATTTTCACTTTAAGCATCAAACTACAATTTGTATTATTTCGGTTACCTAATTTCAATTTGGTTTCACAAAGCGGGTACAAAGAGGTTTTTGAGAGGAATTTGATGCCGATGCTACCAGAATTACCTAGTCAGTAGTAATTCATGGCGTCATCTACTGACGTGTACATACCACATCATCAACAATGTTAATGTGGTTACCTATTAGACAATTTAATGATGTCCTCGTACCCATAATATGTGGCAACACGGACATTGTTGATGATGTGGCATGTATACTTTAGTAGATGGCGTTGTTAATTACTACTGACAAGCAATTCTGGCAGCAATATCATCAAATTCCTCCTAGAAACCTCATGGTACCCGTCTTGTTAAACTAAATTGAAGTTGGATATTTGAAATTATACAAATTGAAGTTTGATGCTCAAAGTGAAATTTGACCATAGTATAGTACCCACTCAAGATATTTACCCAATTCAAATATCAATATCTCAACTATAACATCTCCTACTGTGCAAAATAATGGAGATTTACAAAATAAGTTAGTATCTATATATGCATAATCAACCACAAATCCAAGAGGAGTGGCATTAGCAATAGCTTTGAGGAACTCGACAAGAGATGTTTGAATTGAGAATGATGTTACAATTATATCTATCTCAAAAGAATGTACCTTCTACATTTAGTCATGGAGATAGCACATGATCAAAGGATGTTGAAGGTGATGATGAAGGTGTTTGTCCTACTTTACCTAGTTAGATTTTTGTTATTCTTATGTTGTGACTTGTTGGTTGTTTTTGTTGCTTGTTTGCGATAGTTTGCCATCGAGTTCTACCACTTGCCACTTATGTGATACATGTGTACTAGCACTTATTTAAAATATGAATTGTCTTATTTAATTTGTGTAATGCCTTTAGTAAGTTATAGTATATTTTTTGGTACTTGATAATGATACCTTATAATTGTTATTTTTAGCACATTATATTGAGAGATATCAATTATTCTAAAGGAATGATTTAATACAATCTTTTGTATTATAATTTGTAATATAAATTTCAAAGAAATAAATAAAATTTTATTTTATATTAGCAAGGGATTACCTAAGGAATAATCCCATTTCTAAATTTTATTATCCAAAGATGACCCATAAAATAATCCCTAAGTATATTTAGCAAGGGATTACTACGAGAATTATTCATTTGTGTTACATTCAAATACTAATAAATTACCTAAGGAATAATCCCTAGAAAATATCACACAGGGATTACAAAGGGATTTAACATTTCAATTCTTGAAAATGTAGTAATGGATTGCCCAATAAAAATCGATAGCAAAATTTACCCAAAAATGGAACAATTTTATAGTAAATTCCTTGTCTATTAAGAATTAGTTAACATAAATTACTCATGAAATTCTGTCACACCCACCCCTTTTATCGAGATAAATGTGGCACCCATCAGTTAAAAACCCATTTTAACTTCAAAAAGTGATACCCTTGAAAAACAAAATCAGACTTACAAAACAAGACTGACAACTTTACACCAACTACAAGTTCAAATACACAAATATAACAAACATAACTACTCTAATTTGTTGGTTTAACCGCTACAAGATTACGGCACCAACAAATAGAAAGAAAGGGAACCCTCCTGGACTTAACCCTGACTGGCTTTATACTCGCACAGGCAATCTAATAGAGCCCTACTTAGACCTGACCACGGTTCGGTTTGAACTGATGAACCGAACTAGAATTGTTACCGTTGGAACCAAACCAAAACTGTAAATATGGTTCTGGTTCTAAACCGAAACCTTGAATGGACTTTTAGGTTCCGGTTAAGGTTCTTAAGAGTTCCAAACCGGAATTGGAACCGAACTAAACCAAATCGCAGGTTCCAGTTCTCTTTTTTATTTTTAAATAAATATTATACAATATATAAAATTATATTTATTAAAAAATCACCAACATTCTTGAATCTTGATTCTTGCAAACCGGAACCGAAACCGAACTAAACTTAATCGCATGTTCTGGCTCTCTTTTTTATTTTTAAATAAATATTATATAATATATAAAATTATATTTATTAAAAAATCACCCAACATTCTTGAATCTTGATTTTCGTGCTATTTTTTTTTCCTATTTAGACATGTACACATGTGGCATAGGCTATGAGTATACTTTGTAACTATTAATGCATGCTAATATGACATAAATTAGAGATTTAGAGTATGGATTTTGAATTTTGAGTCTTGAATAATATAACATAACTACTTATAAGTTGTAAACAAAAGCTACAACCTACAAGCCTACATTACTACATATCATAATCTAATTTACAATTTAAAAAGGACTAAAAGCAAGCCTACCTATCAAACTACCTAAGAACTAATGATCATAATGACTGTTGTAACAATCATAATAAGACTAAAACTCTAAAAGCATGTCCAATATATGAAGCAATCTAATGATCATAATGACTGTTGTAATGATTGTAAAGACTGTTGAGTTGGTCACAACCGTCTTTATTACCATTCAACCCATTTTTTAAAAATTATTTGATTTAGAATTCTTTTAATTTTTTTAATCGTTTTTACACCCTATAAATATTCATCAAATTAATATTTTCCCATCACATCTCCTTGCAATCTTCAAGCCTCTCCATCTTCAATTCTCTCAAATTTTCATTTAATTTGATTTTTTCTAATTCACTATTTAAATTTATTTATAATTATATTATTTTTTTTATTTTCAATTCTTATAAATTGGAATTCTACTTATTTCTTTTATATTGAATTAATTTTTTAATGGCAAGTGGAAACTTCTATTCTTCTCACAAAGGTAAAAATGTTAACATACCCATTCAAACTCCTTAAATGTTATATGATTTTTTGAATATTCAAGCTACCACTATACACACAACGACCACAACTTCCGATGCTATATCCAATCCAATAATTCCAAGCATACATCAATATCAAAATGAGCAAGAGAGGCGCCCCAAATCCGATTTATTCACAAAGCATATGAAGAAAGTGGAACAATCTGACAGAACTATAGTGGTCATTTGCAATTATTGTGGTTTAAATCCGGAGGTTATGGTACGTATAGAAAACATATAGAGAAGCAACATCCTACTAAAGCTAAAGCGGCAAAAGCACCATCACAAACACAAATTTCAAGGTATGCTACTTCTAGCAATCAATTATTTCATTATACCAATGCAAATAATAGAGAAGTATTAGCAAGAATGTTTGTGATTGAACATTTATCATTTTCTTTTGGTGAAAAAATTGATTTTATTGGTTATTGTCATAAAGCATTAAATCCAGCCGCATGCCATGTTCTGAGAACCACTCTCACATGTGCACTTTTTAAAATAAAAAAAAATTGGTTAAATACTTTTCAAATTTTAAAAGCCGCATTTCTATATGTTCTGATATTTGGAGTGATCATTTAAAAGCCGCATTCTTACATGGGTGTAACTTGTCATTTTATTGATAATGATTGGACCATGCAAAAAAAGATTATTGCATTAAGAGTTTTTGATCAATCTCATATTGCCGATAATATTTTTAGATTGCTTAAAACTATTTTCGAAGAGTATGAGATTGAAAATAAAATTTTTGCAATCGGGTTTGATAATGCTACAAATAATACTACAACTATTACTACTTTAACAACTTTATGCAAACCTCTTTTTGGCGGCAAATTTTTCCATCTAAGATGCACTTGTCATGTTTTGAATTTATGTGTTCATGCTGCATTAAAAACGCTTGAATGCTTTATCGAACCTATTAGAAATGCAATTCTTTATTTGTGGAGGCATCCATCACAAATGAAAGCATGGTCAAAATTTTGCATTACTCATGGCAAACATCCTATAAGAATTTCTCATGATGTTCCTACTAGTTGGAATTCTACATGTAAATTACTTTCTCAAACCGAAGAATATAAAAGTTTATTATGTAGTTTCATGCAGTATAATGCTAGCAATATCATTCTTTATCTTCATCATTGGGATATTTGTACAAAAAATTGTCAATTATTAAAAGTTTTTAATGATGCTATTAATATTTTATCTGGTATTCATTATCCTACGACGCATTTATTTCTTATTGAGAGTGTTAATATTGTTGGTACACTATCTGATTTTGCTAGTGACTAACAATTATTAATTAACTTGTTGTAGTGTTATAAAGGCAAAATGGTGTGATTATTATACAAATATTCCAATTATTTATTTGCTTGCATATGTTTTCGATCCACGTTGTAAATTAGATGGTTTAAAAGATTATTTAGATGTTTAATATACATGTTTAAATCTACATGTTGATATTGCTCTTTTGTGTATTAATGTTAGAACTTTATTTGTTGAATTAAATAATGATTTTGCTAGAATTTGTGGTATTAATTTTGAACAAAGTGACATCCCTTCCGAACTTCCATCGTCATCACTTACCAAGGGGTATCAACTATTGGCTCTAAAAAGAAAAAAATTATGTTCATCTTCATCTTCGACAAGCTCAAGACCCGAGCTTGAAAGTTATCTAACAACTTCTTTTGAGTTTATTGATGATAACAGTTTTAATATTTTACAATGGTGGAAGGAGCATCAAAGATATATATATATATATATTTTGGGATTTCTATAGAATTAAAAATTTACATGATTTTAAAAAAATTTCAATTTTTTTCAAAAAAAAAAAATCATTAGTCAGTCAAGTTTGAGGGCGATGTTAGAATGATTTGTCAGATTAATGATGATATAACATTTCCTCACATTCTAAAAAATTGGTCAGTTATAGTTTGAAATACAAGAATAATATACTTCTTCAAGTTCATTTTCTTCTTCTCAATTTTATATATCTTTCTTCATATTTATTTTGAAACTGTGTAAACTCTATAGTTTTCATCATTGTTTGGTCTGATTCCTAAAATACTAATAATAATATATTTATTTGAGTTTCTTTCCGCACAAATCTGTTGATTTAAGCCTACTCATTGAATATAATATCTAGTTTGAATAAAAATCTATTTGATTTAAATTTCTAAATGAATACAGGCAACTAGTGCTTTATTTATTTTTTTAAATAAAAATCTTTGGTATTTAAAAATTTACATAAATTACTATTTATATATATAATGTAGGAGGTCCAGATGGAGGGTTTGATGCCTTTTGATACGCGGTTAAAACTGTAAATAGTATGGATATATGTGATAATTAATTTTTTTTACTCTAAATGACAAATATTCTCTGTTTAAAGTATTATCAAACGAATCAATAAATACGGTGTACTAGGATGATTTATAGATTTTAAAAAAAAATCTCTTTACTTTAGAATATTAGAAGGTGAAACTACTATTCTTTTGAGAAAGGACCCCATATGGATTCAATAAACAATATAATAAAGAGTATGGGGTGATTTGTATCAATGTCAAAAATAAACAAATAAAACATAAATTAGTAAAAGAATAACGGCTTCCAAGTTCAAAGGCACCTACCACAATTGACAAGATATTCCAGCGAGTTCAGCACTTACGGCGCCACACAGAGAGGACTAAAGGCGTCTCGTCAGACGCAAAACACTATTTTGCTTTGCCACGGATATTTTCTGGGGTTTGTAGGGACCCACATAGAGCCAATAAATTCAAGACCCCAGAACAACAACGCCACACCTAATTCTGATCATACAGAGAGCACTGGAAGACATGGAGAAGAAGATGATGATCCCAAGAGTGAAGCTGGGAACACAGGGATTAGAGGTGCTTGTCTTGATAGACCCTTATTCATTTCCTTAATTTGAAGCACTTATTCTTTCTTTTTCTTTATGTAATTACAAATATTTTTAACTGTAGTTTTTGTATATTTGTCATGCAAGTAGGTATCTAAGTTGGGGTTTGGATGCATGAGTCTCAGCTGGGCTTACAATTCACCAGTGCCAGAAGAGCAAGGTATTGGCATCATTAAACATGCATTCAACCAAGGGATCACCTTCTTTGACACCTCTGACATTTATGGACCTCATACTAATGAGATCTTGATTGGCAAGGCAAGTCACAATTGGTTTTTACTAATTTACTTGATGATATGATATTTCTAAAAAAAATGGTTCATTGTTTAGAGAAGTGAAGAAATTTGTTTACTTGCAGGCATTGAAGGAGTTGCCAAGAGAGGAGATCCAATTGGCAACAAAGTTTGGTGTTGCGACCTCTGATGGATTCAGTGGTGTGAAGGTAGATGGGAGGCCAGAGTATGTGAGGGCCTGTTGCGAGGCCAGTCTGAAGAGACTGCAAGTGGACTATATTGATTTGTATTATCCGCATAGGGTTGATCAGAGTGTTCCTATTGAGGAAACTGTGAGCCTCTATATATTCTCTTATATATATATCAAGAACATGATTAACTAATGGTCATATATATATAATTATATCCATAATCATGTTTGTATAGATTGGAGAATTGAAGAAGTTGGTGGAAGAAGGGAAAGTGAAGTACATTGGGTTATCAGAGGCCAGTCCGGACACAATCAGGCGGGCTCATGCAGTGCATCCTATTTCTGCAGTTCAAATGGAATGGTCTTTATGGACTCGTGAGATTGAACAAGAGATTGTCCCACTTTGCAGGTCCAATTCAAGTTCAAATACTTCTTCTCTTTTATGGTTTGAGATTTGTATCATGAAAATCTCTTTATAAAATATTTGCAGAGAACTTGGCATCGGAATAGTACCATACAGTCCACTCGGCCGGGGATTTTTTGGTGGCAAAGCAGTTGTAGAAAAACTTTCTGAAAACACAATCTTGGTATGTATATATGTTTACATAAGTAATCTCCGATTCATGGGAAAGAATTTGGTTTATTCAGTTCAGATATATATATATATATATATATATTAGTATGTTCTTTTTATATTGTATCATATTTAGTCAGTATCCTACTTATCAGATATGTTATGATGTTGCCTTATGTATTCATATTATATTATGTTAATCCTATGTTATAGTAGAGTATTATTTTCTATAGTTCTATCCTAACATATATGAGCGTTCTCTCTTGTGACATCTATACATTCAGGCTCTTTCCTTCTTGTAGCGCTAACTTGATTCATATTTTCTATAGTTCTATCCTAACATATATGAGCGTTCTCTCTTGTGACATCTATACATTCAGGCTCTTTCCTTCTTGTAGCGCTAACTTGATTCATATTTTCTATAGTTCTATCCTAACATATATGAGCGTTCTCTCTTGTGACATCTATACATTCAGGCTCTTTCCTTCTTGTAGCGCTAACTTGATTCATATTTTCAGTTCTCAATATTTATGGATATCCTCCTTTATAACTTCAGTGCAGTTCGTATTCTCTGTTTTATTTAATAGTTTTTATTATCAAATGAATATTTGTTAATAAATTTTAGGCTTTGCATCCACGGTTCATTGGCGAGAACTTGGAGAAGAACAAAGCATTATATGTGAGAGTTGAGAATTTGGCTAAGAAACATGAATGCAGCACTGCTCAACTAGCTCTGTCTTGGGTTCTCCATCAGGGGGATGATGTTGTTCCAATCCCTGGTAAGCATGCATTTGATGGATTTCTAATATGAATATTTCTTATTCATGACTTTTATACTTTCTTGTTTCTTTATGATGTCAGGAACAAGCAAAATCAAGAACCTGGATAGTAACATTGGCGCTTTACAAGTGAAGCTGACAGAGGAGGACTTAAAAGAAATTTCTGATTTAATACCAGAAGAAGAGGTGGCAGGTTCCATATGTATTCCTGAAATTGATGAAAAAATCAGCTGGAAATATGCAAACACACCACTTCCCAAATCAGCTTGAGATTCCATCATTGTCTTGGCTTTTATAAAATTTAATTTGGGATAATATAATTAAAGATGGTTGATTATATGAGCCATCTCTCAACTGATGAAGTGTACTTGCATTGTTTAGTTTATTGATAGTTAGAGATTGAAAGGGTACGTGTGATGATGATGTATAAGATGAAGCTATTTGTATAAGATTTATTGGGTTATTAATTACAGCATTTTGAATAAATAATTTTGGTCAAAATATCAAAATGGTACCTCTATTTTGCCCTTTCCGCCCTTTTGGTCCTCGTATTTACACATTTTTATCTTTTTGGTCTCTCAAATTGACGGATCTGTCTTTTTGGTTCTTCCAGCTGATGAACTTGAGGAACCAAAAAAGACAAAAATGTACAAATATAAGGATCAACAGGACAGATTTTTACAGTTAAAAAACAAAAATGTGCAAATATGAGAACTAAAAAGAAAAAAATTTAAATTAGATGAACTAAAAGAGAGAAAAACACAAAATAAAAGGACCATTTTGATATTTACACTAATAAATTTTATCATGTTGATGGATTGGTACATGCTAATAATACGTGGTTTTTTTGAAAAAGAACCTCGGGGAGGCTATTTATTGACAGAAAAAAGTGATCAAACTACAAGTAAAAAGCAGAAACTAAATAGAAAAACAAACAAGAACAGAGGGGAAGAACTAAAACAAAGAGGCAGCAAGAAAAAATTTAAAACATAAAGGCAGCATTGATAAAAGACTTCATAAGCCAGTGAGGCAACTCGCGACCGATGAGGAAGAGGTTAAGATTAGAGTAATTATATCCAAAAGTGGCAAGCTTGCTAGCAGGGGACGTCCAGGATCCAGGGACATGATGAATACAATGCGTTTCATGCAGTTCCAGGAGGGTGCGAAGCTTGGACAATTGATTGTTGTATCTCCAGGATGTAGTGGGCTCCGGGCTATTAATGCCGATGTTGGCAGTGTGATTGTCCAGAAAGATGTGCTGAACGCGATGATGAGTCTCCAAGGCAACTTGCAGCGCGACTTCGAGAGCAAACAGGTCATCAGAAGAGGTAGAATCCATGGGTTGGGGAAGACAGCCTGCAAAAGAGACAACACAATTAGGATTGGTCAAAAAGAAGCCAATTGAACGTACCTGAGTATCCTAGTTGAAGCTAGCATGAGAGAAGAGAAGGAGTCCATCAGCACTTGAGAAATTGTTAAGGATAAGCCTTTGACCGATGAGATCTCTGTTAGCATTGAGATGTTCTTGCACATGAGCGATGGCTCTGCTAACCACAACAGGAAGGTTAGGAGGGACACTGCGAAAAATTGCATCACATCAGGTTTTCCACATGAACCAAGCAGTCGCAGCAATTATAGAGATAATATTCATGGGGAAATAACCTTCAGTGAGCTAATTGCCAGAGACAAAACCACTAGGGAACCGGATAAGCATGTTAATTCTGCTGCTCAAATGGGACCAAATCCATTGAGCCTTAGTACAATTGAGAAATAAATGCTCATCAGTTTCAACATCAAGGCCACATAAGATACATGAGTTGTTAGGGCCCAAGTTAATCGAGTGGAGATAGTTGGATGTGGATAAACGGCCATGGAAAAGAATCCATAGGAAGTGTTTAACACGAGGAGCAACATGGGTTTTCCATAGTGAGCGCCACCCAGGCCAGCTGTCAGAATTGGAAGAATTACGATTTAACTGGCTATAAACTGCAGCAGAAATTTTGGTCTTCCTAGTTATGGGGCTCCAAACCCAATGATTGTTAGAGGCAGTGTCAATGGCACTAATATAAGCATCATGCTTATTAAAACTGGGGCCAAAATAATGCCTCAAACTAGTATCGTCCCAGCAATTCGCATGAAGAAGGTCAGTAATGGAAACGACTCAAGTCTTCATTCATATTAATGAAAGTAGGTTTATATGCCATAGGGATGTCAAAACACCAAGGATCCCAAAGGAAAGAAGTGGTTTCAGGATTAAGAAAATTTATCCGGCAAAAAGGATTAATTTGAGTTGCAGAATTATAGAGACTTCGAAAAAACCAAGAGCAATTAGCCGGGACAGAATTATTCCAGAAATTAATACAACCATACTTCAGTCTCAAAATGTCCACCCAAAGGACATCCTCATTGTTTAAATATTTGAACACATGTTTAGCCATTAACGAGTGTTTGGCAAGAGAGAGATTTCTGATTCCAATGCCCCCTCAGGCTTACCTTCAATCACTGTACTCCAATTCACATTATGGATGCCCTTTCCATTGCTGCCTCTATTCTAGAAGAACTGCCTAACCACTTTGTTAATCTCAGTAAGAATAAGGTCAGGAATGGAGTAAACAGAGAGAATATAAGTAGGAATGCTGAGAAGAGTGGAGTTAATTAAAATAGCTTTAGCTGCTGAAGAGAGATTAAAGTTATTCCAACGATAACATGTGTTGTGGATTTGATCGACCAAAGGCTTAAAGGTCGAAGCAGCAATTCTTTTAGGAGAGATTAAAACACCAAGGTATTTGAAAGGGAAGGTGGCGGGACTTAAACACATGATAGAACAGACACGGGTACTGATGTGCTTATTACACCAAGAATGAAAGAATATATGGGACTTGGACAAGTTCGAGCGCTGACTCGTGATGCTGGAATAAAAGGAGAAACAAAGGTTTATATTTCGGGCAGCTTTACTGGATGCAAGAGTAATGATAATGAGATCATCTGCATACATAAGGTGATTAAAATTATATTTTAAGCAAGGATTGAAATTGGGGATCAAATTTCTGGAAAAGCTAGAGTTAAGAATGGAAGAGAGGAGTTGAGAAACTAAGACGAAGAGATATGAGGACAAAGGATCTCCTTGGCGAACACCACGATTCGAGGAGAACTAGGGAGTCGGGTTTCCATTAATAAGCAGAGAGAAAGAACAAGATTGAAGACAAGTCAAAATCCAAGAGATCCAAATTGGAGGGAACTTCATGCGAGAGAGGACAACAAGAATTGCACTCCAATCCAGGGTGTCGTATGCCTTTTCGATATCGTATTTGATTAGCATCCTAGGGGGACATTTGGAATCATTCTCTAAAGTATGAACCATCTCTTGCACAACGATAATATTGTCAAAGGAACAATGATTAGAAACAAATCCGACTTGCTCTCGACCAATCAAATTTGGGATAACAAGCTTCAATCGATTGGCGAGAATTTTGGATATAATTTTAAAATTGACGTTGCAAAGCGAAATCGGACGAAAATCAGTAACCAACTTGGGTTTTTTCTTTTTTTGGAATAAGTGTGACAAATGTTTTCCCCCAAGAGTTTGGCAAAATTGAGTTATCGAAAAAATACCGAGTAGCAGAAAAGAACTGGTCACTAATGATGTGCCAAAAATTCCGATAGAATTCAACATTGAAGCCATCGGGACTAGGAGACTTACTTGGAGGGAGGTCAAGGAAGGTTAGGAAAACTTCATCTTTTGTGACCTCCCAAGTTAGAGTTGCTGCATCCGATTCTGAAAGATGGGGAAGATCAATAGGAAGCGTAGCAATGGAATCTGCGGAAGTTGTAGAAGAGGTAGACCAAAGATTCCTGTAGAAAGATAGGAAGACATGTTCAATACTCGGTTGATCTCTACAAGCATTCCCATTCGCATCCAAAACCTGCGAGATATAATTAAAATGAGCACGAATGCGAGTAGAAGTATGGAAAAAACTGGTATTTTTATCACCGTTCTTGATCCACGAAAGCCGAGCTCGCTGTGCCCATTTAATATTACTTTGGCGTTGAAGGGCAGTGAGCTTAGCATATTTGTCCAAAAGGAGAGAGTGAGCGGCCGAAGTGAAGTCGGAGCTCTCAATATTACTGATGTCAGCTTCCAAATTGATAATGGCACTCTCAACATTATTAACGCCAGAACGACACCAATTCCTGATGTTCGAACAAGTACGAGATAACATTATTAACGCCAGAACGACACCCCAAAAAATCAAACCAACAATTATCAAAACGAAAAATTCTTTTACGGTGCTGCGGAGAAATGGAAGAAGAAAGCAAAAGAGGAGAATGATCCGAGAAAGAACGGGAAAGGTGATGTAAATTATTTAACTCAAAAATATTAAGCCAATCAAAGTTCACAAGACAACGGTCAACCTGGCCCACCTCCGAGCCAGACCTGACTGATTGTTGCACCAAGTGAAACGGGGACCCGAAAAGTTTAAATCCATCAAGCTATTACTCTCAACAAAATCGAGGAAAAATCTGGATTTACGCTCGTAATAAGCAAAGGAACCTCCCATATGCTCAGTCCTGTGGAGAATAGAGTTAATGTCTCCCACGACAAGCCAGGGATTACGAAGATGAGAAATAGTTCTTGCATGAGGAGTTCCTCACTTCTAATTTAAATATTATTACGGCTCTATGATTATGTTATTGTTGATAAAGAGAGTTTGTATTCTCATTATTTTATTGTACTCACTGGATTCTTTTGGCATCTTTTGATTTTTCCCCCTTATTCTTAATTAATTGGTTATTTGAGAACTGTCAGCTATTTAAATTTATCCAAGGGTGAAATTGTGAGTTTTAATTTAAATACCTTCCATTTCATCCAAATAAATATTCACTTATAAACTAAAGCAGCCCCTTAATTTAACTTTATAATTAAAGTAACTGGTGTACAAATATTTTATATCTTAAATAATCCATATTGGTTTTTTATGTCTTTCAAAGTTGGCACTTTGATTATGTCATTGATTGGTTGTAAAGTGACTTTTTTTGGTCATTGATTTGCTTTGAAAGTGATTTCTTTTTCTTTTTTTTTTAATTTTACAAATAAACCACAAATGCCTCCCATTTAAAAAATTGTGAAAGGGCAGTTAGGTAGCAGAGATGCATAATTACTGTGGGGCTACAGATCTTCTATAAAAATCCCATGCTTTGCAATTCTGAAAAGATGAAATTACTGTTTTTCCTACATGAGACTCACACTGTGAACAATACTAATGAATAGTATTAGACCCAAGCATGCAATAAATGCATAAATAGTACATGAATAGTCTGTCGAAGGAAGAATTTGAACTTTTGCTCTTCTCTTGGACTCCAAAGGTTGTCATTGATTGGCTTTACAGTGATCTTAATATATGATTTGTGCAATTATGTTTTAATTAGTTTTATGATGCCTTGAAAGTTTAGTAATGTTCAAGAATGGGAATTCATATGTTTTTAGATAAGTTATGGACCAATTGTAGTTTTATTTATTTACTTATTGAATTAATTGTTCAACATGCAGTTAATAACTAAGAAATAAATTTTATCTAAAACCATTTGTTGCCCTAGAGATACAATCCACACGCACCATACTACGAAGAGTTTCAATTTTTCTTTTCATTTCCAGAGAAAAGTGACATGATAGTCATCGTTTCCTAAAGTAGCTATCAATCTTGATATAAGATCAGCAGTATTTCAGCTGTCTTAATGACCAAGCATCACAGAAATTTGTCTCCATTATCTTGATGGGAGAAACACTATTACAAGACATGGCTGCAATAGACTTAAAAAGATTACATCTAGAAAGTTTTAATGATATTATAAAATTTAGCCAAAGTTCCTCCTGCTTTTGGACCATACTCTGATAATGCACGCCATCACATCAAGGTCACTATATTTCGTTGCCACGAACCCTATTAATAATGTAGAATATCTTATTGAGGAAATAATTCCAAAATAAGTAGAAATTTATGAAGATATCAATACAGAAACAAAAAATAATCTGATAAAACAAAAGTTAGAACCCCTAACTGAAAATTTGAAAAAAGATGGAACTATAGGAGAAACCCTGCCAAAAATATTAGTAGAGTTAATATTACTTGCAAATTAGAAATCATAAATCCTAGCTTAAGATTAACATGTCCTGTAATCAAAGCAACTCCCTATGAACAAGAAGAATTTAAAAAGCATATAAAAGAGTTAGAAGAGTTAAAATTAATTATTAAAACTCAAAGTCCACATAGAACTACAACATTCATAGTAAATAAACATAGTGAAATCACCTGAGAAAAAAGTAGAATGATATTCAATTATAAGAGAGTAAATGATAATACAGAAGATGGTAAATACCCACTTCCTAATAAAGAAGCATTAATAAATAAAATAAAAAATACTTATATCTATAGTAAATTTGATCTAAAATTTGGATTTTGGCAAGTCCCTTTAGTAAGAGAAAGTAGACCTTGGATAGTCTTTATTACTCATAATGGCCATTACGAATGGGTTGTTATGCCTTTTGGCTTAAAAAAATGCTTCACAAGTATTCGCTGTAATATAATTGGGTTATTAGGTTTTGATTAATGAGTCCATGTAATATAATTGGAGATGGATTGGGGCTCTCTTACAATGACTGGGCTGTGAGAGCTATCAAAATGAAGCAAAAGAAGAAAAGAAAAAAGGTTAGAGAGATGGAGAGGATGATGAGAACAAGAACACAAGAGCTATTTTCTCAAAACTTATCTCTTTCATTCATACCTCTAATGGTTACAAAGGGTCTCCTTTTATAGAAGGAGAGAATACTATGCTACATGTGACAAGCTATGCCACAAAGTCATTCTACCTAGGAGTAGGTTTTCATTAATACATTATTTTATATTACATGGACTCATTAATCAAATGCCCTTGAATGAAACCTCAATATTTTGTATAAGCAATATAATTTTTCTAGCAAAAGAATTATTGATTATTTAATTGTTCTTAATTGATTTACCATTCCGTGGAAAGATTTATGAAAAGATATGACTCTTGATTTAATTGTCCTTATTAGCTTAGACTTTTTAATTTGAACAACCATTCATTTTCATAAAAAAAAAAAAACAAATAGTTATTATTGATTGAAGTCACATGTCATAAGTAATTTATAATAGTAATATTAGCCATATATAATTCTCAATGTGTCATAAATATTATTTAGATAAATGATATATGAGGTTGAGAGGAAGCCACCAATCTCATGTCTAAACTGATAACTAATAACATGGGTTATTAATTGAAGTATGGTATTTGTAAATGAATTAACTTTATTTATTGATGAATGAATCTTGATTATACACTTGATGAATGAATTACCTTCTCTTATTATTATTGGTTGCCTGTTATTTATTATATCCTAGTTGTGTGCTTTACTGTATGGGAATTATTTTAGATGACATGTGTTACCATAATTATTTGTCTGGATGGATAACTTTCTTACAAAACGAATATTGTTTTATTCGTTATTTTAGATATGGCTAATGAAAACATAGAAGATATTCAAGCGGAGCAATTACTTTACATGTTGTATGCGTGCATTTTTTTCGTTGAGAATATATTGGTCACTATTTGCTCAATAAGTGAGGAAAATGATCAAGACGATGTGTCACAACCGAACCTACAGGCCTACTAAGTGACAACCGCCGTGGGAAACCGAGGAGGGATACTCACACCACTCAATCCTCGAGTCACCGTAAGGCTAAAGAAACCTTGGATTTTCACAATCCTGATCATGGTTAACAATAATATATAATACACAAATAATGGAGTACAACAATAGCATAGAGGAAGCAACACAAACCAATACATGATTATAGAGCTCAAGTACTATACTGATCACATGTACACAAGGTTTTCCAAGAAGAACAGACAACTTACAAATCATGCATAAGGAGTTTCAAACACACTACTGGATCCATGTTCTTATAAAATGTAACATGTTCAAAAGAAAATTACACATAATAGGAAATGAAGAAAGATAGAAAGTGAATGCCCAGCACTCTATCTTGTTGCAACGCTACTGGCTGCTAAAGCCTGGAAGGGAAGGAGAGGGTGAGTAACTAAAGTCACTCATTGGATGGGTTAGCACAATTCTATAAGAATACACAAATTAACAGATCCATAAACAGATTCTCACCTTAAAACATCAACTCCTTGACATTCAACATAAGTACATGTAAATATAATATACATGAATAAAATCATAAATCTCATAAAAGACCCACTTTTGCTCAAGTGAGTGTTTCAACAATTTAAAATCCAAAAATTTGCATAAAATGAGTTTTAATAACCCTAAAACGTAAAAATCATCATCAAAATAATAATCCAAAAGATATACTAGAGATTACATCTCAAAATTAATTCGTATGAAAACATCGGTTTCTCGAAATATGAGATTTAACATTTTGATTATCAAGTAGTGGTCTAAAAACTTCTCTAAACTCTAGCCGTGGCAGTGGCTAAGTTTAGAGCGGTCATGGTTCTCATTCCCTTAACGTTGACCTACCTGGAATCCGTGTCATGACTCCAGATTCCTGATGTATATCCAATCAGGGTTCTACACGCCACCTGAAGTGGACAATGACTCTGGGTCTTCATGCCGCCTCTACAAGGTGGCTGTGAAGACCGCCCTCTGCAGCAGGGAAGGGCTCCACCTTGTCATCTTCAAAACCCGTGGAAGCTCAATAATACAAATATGCATATTACATCTAAAGTTCAGATCTAGGATAACATCTCTATACTGGGAATGTAAACTGTTTCCACAAGTATCGATCTCAAAATCACATTAATATGTAAACACGGCTTCGTAAATCAGTTCAATCTGAAAATATAAGTATGCTCATTGACATCTTTAATCAAATGTCAAGAATTTCATAAAAACATCAATAACATGGAAACATTTTTCCAAATCTGTCAAAACCTCAGTTCAATATGATAAAACCATGGATTATATTCATTCATACAATTAAGATAAATAATATATTCTAATAGAATTATGCAATCACATAACCCACTCACAACTTAGGCGATTTAACCCTGGTTGCGCTACTTCTCTATAGGCTCCTTGCCTCGTGCTAAGCTCTCACCACCCAACCAAAACCCACACACACACACACACACACACAAGTAAGCAACAAAGTAAGCAAAAGACACACAAGTGAAATGCTAAGTCTATGAATGCCATGCAACCCTAACCGGTCCTAGGGTTGGCTCAAAGATGGGTTTCAAGGTTTCAATGAATTCCTAAGGGTCTGAGCTTCACTCTAAACCATAGAAGCCAAAGAAACAACCAAGTTCTATCAGTGCTACATTAATTCTACCATCCTCTCAAGTTACAATAACAATAACCATCAAGAAAAATAACAAGAGTCAATTCATAATTTAATTCCTAGATCATCCATCCATCTAACAACAAGGGAGAAAGAATGGAGATGCTTACCTCTAGATCCCAAAGAAAAGAAGGATGGATCTTGGGGCTCTAAACTTGGAAGAATAAGGGCCAACAAAGCCTCTTTACTTGCTCCAAAGAACACTCAAGGATGAGAGGAACGGAGGAGAAGAGAGAGTGCTAAGAGAGGGAGTGAAAACACCTACAAAAAGAAGACCGCAAGAGCTTACAAATAGGTCAGGGTGTGTCGTGCGGCCATCTTACTGGCGCACAACGCCCGTAGGGGCATGCTTGGCATACCCTACAGGAAAAGGCGCCCAACGGAAGAGTGCTTGGCAGCATCCTGTGCCCATCTCACAGACATATGTAGCCCGATTGTTGCCAGCGTTTGGTCCAAGCTAAGAAAGCTAGCGCGCACACCAAACTTAACCACGAGAGTCCAAAAAATAACTCGAATGCACTCCCACAGACTCGGTCTAAACTACTAAGGTAAAAATACAAGCTCGAATAAAACTTTGAGCCGACACACATGAAAAAACCGAAACACCACACAATGTCATCGATTATGAGATTGAGTAAACATCTACTAGATGTCATAGATAATATGAGTACATGTATCGTGTAGTGATAAGTGCTTGAAAGTGCATATTTTCAATATTATTTACACTGCATTATACATGAGATTTGACATGTTTAGCACCAAGCTAGCATAAAAGTTCATTCTTTTGTTTACCATGCTCTTTATTCAGTTTTAGGACGAAAGAAGTGAATTTAGGGGTGTTTCAAAGCCAAATGGACTAAATTGTTGAATCAAAGCTTCACCACAGTTCACAATGGTCGTGGTGACATCTCCACCATGACCATTATCCATTCTCAATACTGCCATTATCAAGCTATGGCAGTGTGGAATCACCGGGAGCAACATAGATGCCACAACAGCCTAACCATGGCCATTATGAATCTAACACGACCATGATCCACCCACATAATGGCCAGAGAAGCCATGCTAGGACACAACTTGAGTCCCAAGCAAAAACTTACTCACTACGGGTGTCACAACACCCGTGGTGAGGCTGTGGCAGACCTGATGTTATGTAAATCCTAGGTTTTCTATTTCAAAGAAGGAATTTTTTGCCGAATAAGTTAGAGCTACTAGAGTTTTGGAGATCTGAGCGACCAGAGTTTAGGAATTCTTTATACATTATTCTTTGTTCTTATGGATTTATCTCTATTTATATCTTTATTCTTGAGCTATGGGACCCCAATTTGAGGGGAATTATATGTTTATGTATTTTGATGATTGCTTATGAAGTTTGATTGATAATTCAATAAATCTATCTAGTTTTTGTGATTCATTTCATGATTGATTGAATGCGTACTTTATTAATGTGGTGAGGAAGATATGTCCCTACATTAGAACACATATGCCATGTTAGATCTATGCATGCGTTAAGAGATTAGGCATAACTAGGTTTCTGGATTAGGAATTGATCACCCCTTGGGCTTAGGGTTTGATTCACCTCTTTTAAAGGAATTCTTAAACTTAAGGCAAACATAGGAGGTTGGGAATTAAAGAGATTCCATCTTAAGCTTCTAGTGATTTAGACATGGTTACGAAGAGATTTGGACCATTAAGCTTTTGAATTCCCCGGTCCAATACTAAAATGTAATTGTCATACTGAATGCATGCCATAAGTAATAATCAAGAAAAATGGCATACGTTTACCCAACTCCTTCCAATTGTGCTTAACGATCCTTAATTGTATTGTTTAATAAATTGTAGAAGTAGACTAAATAAACAATGTAGACATTTAGGCTATTGATCAAGCAGAAAGAAAGTAATAGGAGCATATCGCCGTTCCTGGGGAAATACGACCCTTGTGCTCACCCACGAGGTATTACATGATGACCTGTGCATTTGCAGTATTCACAGACTCACTTTAACATTATTTACATATTCATATTCACCCACACTTTAGAGGTCTGCCATGTAGTTTATGAAAGTGATGTTAACTGTATTGATAAACTGCCCATGGATTGACGTTGCTTTCATAAATTATGTCAGTCATTGACCAGTTCCTGTGGGCATCACTATACAAGAAATGTCATGATCAAGGAAATGATCACAATGTTGTTAAACATTGTGGCAAATCATGTAAAAAAATAGAATAATTAATTAAGTTTGACTTTGTCAGATTAGTTGAAATAGTTAGCCGACATGTTCATGCAGTTTTAAAGTCAATTATCCTATGCCATGGTGTATTGTTGAAGAAATCTTAACCTATTCTTAAAGATTTAAATGACGCTAGTAATATTACCTAATGTTTTTTTATTTTTTAAATAGATGCCTTGTTAATAATAATGTGCTTTCTCCAATGTAGAATTTTCTCTGAGTATTAGATGAAACATTCTTGTGAATGTGCCAGAGATATAGAACAAAAAAATGTGAAATAACTACTAATGTGCTTGGTATTTGCACTCAAGACATGCAGTTTATATGTGTATTATCTGGATGTGAAGGTTCAGCACATGATTGTCGAGTTCCAAGAGATTCTATTACAAAGCCTAATGAGTTAAAGGTTCCAAATTATAACTAAAATGTGTTCTTGCTTTTCAAAGTAATATTAGTAATGAAATTAGGGTCCGTTTGGATGATGGATTGGGAATGGTAATAGTAATGGTAATAGAAATGGTAATGGTAATGGGAATGAAAAAGGTGTTTGGTTGGAAGGAATAAATATTTGGAATGGAAAAAGTGGAATAGTAAATTATATTGAAATGACTCTAATGCACTTAATATATATAGTAAGTAGGCAAGTTTCTTTTTAAATAACATTCAAATTGACATAATACCAAATACGACCATAGTTGTAACTTAACATAGTACAAGACCAATAATACCAAGATCTTCACAAAGTTCTCATTATACAACTTCATTACAAAGTCTCAATTAACAAAAGCTAGATAGGCAAGCTCCATATAAAGTAGTTACCAAAGTCCATAGTCCAAAAACATGCATTCAATCATGGGTTACATGTTACGCAGTTGAAATGGCATTCTCGCTATAATTAAATGACAAAAGTGTAGCTTCTTGTCATCAAGTAGTTACCAAAACATTTCGAGTTCATTTTCATTCTTTCGCAAAAATTGTATCACAACTAGTGCTTCATCATCTGACAAACCAACAATGTTGAAAATTACTTCATTTAGTAACCTTTTTTTTCTTCAACTTGTTTCTTCTTTTCTTCAACTTGTCTGCAAGATGCTTCCATTAGAGTAACAAACTCGGCATTCTAAATAGCGTAATATGCTACTACCTTAAGTCCAGGAATGACCACTTCCACAAATTGTGCTATTTTTCAGAAATTACCTCGAGAATTGAATCCTTGGCAATACCATACCTTTCTTCTTTTGCCTCTTAGATGTTGTTGTGGCATTATTTTTTGAAGTCATGGGTGATGACATGTACACAGGTTCTTACTTAGAAGCGAAAAAATCATCGCTTGGAATTGAGATAGGCAGTATTCTCCTCGAAACTAGTGTTCTCCTGCATATATTGAGTTGCATCATCCCCTAAATGACCCCTTGCATTGCCATGAACTCAATCTTTTGTGAAGACTGGGGCAAATTCATTGAAAAATGAAAAAGACTTCCTATAAAGTCCTACAGCTTCCTTGTGATTCTACATTATAATACAAAAGAAAGCCGATATTAAAAATAATAAATCAAGATATCTCCTTAATCATGATTATTTCATATGAATGAAAAATCAAATCATCCCAAACAGAATAACCATCAGCATCACAATCTAACAATGATGTTCTTCTGACTTCATTTCAGAAATGGAAAATTCATAATCACAATGGTTATATATTAATTAAATTTTATTCATATTCTTGATCATCTTCATGATGAACTACCCTTTAGCATGCCATAAATGTCTAGCTAAACCTTAAACCTATTGTTGATGCCTAATTATCTCTAATCCTACACCACACAAAAAACAAGGAAACAACAGGCTACAGAAAATAAACACACATTAGTACTACAAATAATAAACAATGTGATATTATCTTAATCTTCAAAATCATTGAATATGTTTATCACATAAAGCACCACATAAAGCAACAACTCAAGTATTAACCCCAAAGAGCCAATGACAATTCCTAACAATCATCTTTAGATTTTCCAGCAAGCCACTAAACATGGAATTTTAACCATTTAATTTAAGGAAACCAACAAAGATTCTCAGATCCCAACTCAAGTATCACAACAAATTTTTACAATTTGATTTTTTATAAAACGAGATCAAATCACCATTAGTCAAAATCTATCAACAAAGGATCTATAAGATATAATTGCCAAATCCAGAAAAATGTCAAAATCTTAGGTTCAAAGTCTAAAGTAACTACCAAACAACTCAAACACCATGCTTATTAAACCCTACCATCGCATTTAGGGCCGCAAAACATATATTCTTAACAAGAATTCCAAAACAAACCACATCATTCATGGTGGAAAAAAAGATCACTTATTTAATATAAAAATTGCATGAAAATTAGTGGACAAAGCACGAGAACCATAAACACAAAACAACAAGATCTCAGGTTTTAACAAAGAAAAAAATCAAAATATAATTGAATAATAGCTATTCATAAGTTGATTACTTGAAGTTCTGAAGCGGGATCGAAAGCCCTAGTCATCGATGGGAGATTAAAAAATCAGATGGGTTTGCAATGGAAGAAGGAGTCATGAGATGCTCTGCAAGCTGTGAAAGAGAATGATGATAAAAGGGCAAAAATGTCTATTTCCAATTCAATTTGACCATTACCCCCAATTTTGAGGGTAATGACTTTAACTTGTGGGGTTTATGAAATGCCTTTGCTATTCAGATTTAATCCTTTGTTAGGGGTACCCAAACATGGGTCTCGATAGATGGGGTAATGATTACTATTCCTTATAACTATAACCCCCATCCAAACAGACCCTTAAAGCCAAACAAATTATCTAACAACAAACATTTCTTTGCCTAATAGGTTTCTATTTCTTGGTTAATTCCGGATATACAAATTCACCTCGGTTTCTTGCACTTTTCCGGGGACAACATTATCACTTGAGTTCTTGGGCTAATAGCTGACAACCAGTTATAGCTTAAGATTTTTCTAACGTGAAGCACGATACTGCTAGAAATGTGATTGAGATGATATTTGGTCTTCTAAAAATTTGTTGAAAAATTTTATCAAGTCCAAGTTTTTACAATATAATCATTCAAAGGTATATTATTAATGTATGTTGTTTACTACACAATTTTATTCAAAGAGAAATGACAGAAGACCCTACACAGAATGAAGTTAATCTAATGATGGAGGACAACATTGAAGATGATATTGATATCATTATAGCTATTGATTCAACAGATGAATGGGCCGAATTCATGTTAGACATAGCCACACACATGTTTAACACTTGGAGATCAAATTAATCTCAACAATTTATATGCATGTACTTACCATGAATACTTTTATGTATTAGTCTTTTTGACAAACATTTGTTTCTATTAGTATATTTATAAATTAATAATAGATATCTATGAGTGATTTTATGACATGAAATGAATTTGAATAGGTTCATGCGAATGTTCATGCTCTTTATTTACTTTACATGTGTTTTTTTTTAATTTTTTTTTTCTTCGATAATGGATCAAGAATTACAACAAAAGCGTAGGTGTCTAAACAAACACTACTGGACAACATAAGAAAACAAGGCCTCGATTGAAGCTCTAGTTGAGTTATCCACAAATACAATGTGGGAGGGAGAGAATTGGTTCAGTATGCCCATGGGATTTTTTTCCCCATTCATTTATATGAAAGTCATTAGTGCATTTCATATTCATGGCATTTTTGTTCATTAATTTATATAACATATCATTAGTTTCATTAACAATTAGCACAATATAATATTTTCTTGGTATGCTCCATCTACTTCTAGGAAGGGACACAATGCAGTAGAAGCAATGATGTTCATTGCTATGTTTGAAGTATGTTGTTTGTATTTTGAATGGTTGTAAGATTGTCAAAAACCTCTATTGCATTGGGTTTGACTTTGCATTTTATTAGCACTATGTCGTAACCACTCTCAATATTTTGAGAAACTTGGTTGTTTATGGGTTGCATTAAAACTATATTGTGTTATATTTGGTAACTATGTTGTCTTACATTTTGTATGAAATTTTCTTGCATATATAATTATAATTGTTGATACAACATTATAAAGGGTATTGTATGTTACAGTAAAAAAAAAAAATATTGTGTTACAACTGTTGATATCAACAATGTGAAGTGAGATACTAATGGTACACCATTATAATTTGTACCACCACTTTAATATTTGAAGATCCTAATGCACATGATATTAATATTGGCTAGAAAACATCAACACTTTTTATAATTTGTTCAAACTAAATAGTGATAATTCATTTAAACATGATAATTAAGTTGAATAAGATTAGTAAGACATTCTTTTATTAAATTGATTAATAATATCAAAATTACAATTTGAAAGATATATATAATTTAGCTATAACTATTCTATAAATAGATTTGGTTAAAATGATTCAATAAACAAATATTTGTTAAATTATATTAATTAGTTGAAATATTTAATAATAATAAATTAAAATAAATATATATACTCTAAATATTTAATAATAAATTATGTTAAATATTTATTATTAAATATTAACTATTATCCTTACAATATAATCTTATTTATATAAAAGGGCATATCTATAATTTTATTATATATCTGTTGGTTGTGATTTATATAATGCAAGTATACGCTATCACAAACAAGTAATATAATGATAAGAGAGTATCATTCCCACGAAGATTGAGCTCATTAATTACCAAAATTACTAATCCTAATTCTACTTGATTAATGAGATTGAAGAGGTTTAATTTAGAAAATCTAATTCAAGGACTAGAGAGAGAGAGAGAGAGAGAGAGAGAGAGAGAGAAGAGAAGAAGAAGAAGAAGAAGAAGAAGAAGAAGAAGAAGAAATCAATGTCAAGAGATTCTAGGGTTTCCGAGTTCACCTAGACTAATTCCACCTAGATCATCTAGTTCAATCAATCAATGTTTGTTTTTTATGTTGTCACCAAATTTCCCTAAATTACATATTGATCTTTCTCAAGCATCAATAGCGTATTCCACTAGATAAGTTAACATCATCTCTGAGATAACTGTGAATCTATGGAACTCATTAAGCTCTAGAAATTTATAATGATGCATACAACCTCATAAATATCTTCATCTTATGATGATTATATGATATTTCAACCAAGACCTAATTCAATTATCACCTCTCGGTCTCAAATCAAATTAATAATCATGCAATTGGTGATCAAGCAATCACAAGCATTAAGCATAGATTAAAATATCCAACATAGTCTTGAAACAAGCATCAATTAAATTAAACCAAGATGAATCTAGATTTTCATAGTCTGGCTACATCGTAGCCCTAGAAAAAGTATTTGGAACATAATAATTGCAAAGTTCGACATATGAATATGGTTCATAATCAAATAAACAAAGAAAAACTAAAAACTAAAGCCTGGCAATGAATCCGCGCCGAATTTTTGCTCCCAGTCTCTTGATATCTCCGAAATTTCTCCCCCTTTCATCTCAATCCTAGCCCCTTTTATAACATAAAAATCGGGGTAGCGCCTAGGTCCCAAAGACTGTAGCGCATAGGCACTATACTTTCTGTTTTGCACCTCTTGATGTTGTAGCGCCTAAGCACTGCATGCTAGTGCCTAGGCGCTAGATTTTCTGTTTTGCTTGTTCCCTCTTTGTTGAAACTTTGCTCTTCTTCCTCCAAGTTTGTGCTTTTTACATGTTCTTCCTTCAAATCATTCTCTTTCTTTCCTACAATGCAATAATAATAAGATTAGGAGTAAAATTGGTTCAAAATAATTCAAATTTAATTTATTATGAGTTAAAGAAGGTCTATATATTGAGTGCAAATTATACTCACCAATATCTCTCTTACTTTTTCTATTCTTAACTCTTTATTCTCATTCCCATTCCGCAATCCAAACGGGACCTTATTTCTTTGTTAAGGCTTAGTTATCCCAATCTAATGCTCTAATATGTGCTTCCAAAATCAGAAGGTGGGGATCTCCTCATGCTTGCAATCTTTGGGTATAGTTATCTTGCAATCTTCAAGTTCAGTAGTCAATTTTTTTTTTCTAAAAATGTTCTAATAGATGGAGATCTAAAAATTATGGAACATTTGGAGTACCCAAGAAAGCTTAGCTTCAACAATTACAAGAAATCAATACTTGGTCTTAAAAACACTTGAGAAATATTAACTTGAACAAGATATCAAAGTAGGCACCAAAACACAATAGGGCCTAATTTAGAATTGAGTATCGGTCCAATTTGCTTAATCAGCAATAGAATATACCAAAAGAGATAGGATAGAAAATCCACTAACATGAAGACCATAGCCATATGTACCCTTAACATAACATAGTATGCATTTAAAGACCCAAAAATTGGAGGTTAAAAAAGCATGCATAAACTAACAGATAGAGTTAGGACAGTTAGAAAAATTTACAAGAGTGATTACAAAATAATGCAAGGTTTATCTAGCCAAGGAGGAAAATGGTTTTGTTAGAAAAGTGATCAGCATCATCTTCAAATATGGAACAACCATAAAAGGAGTGGAACAAGAGCACACTCTATCATTCCTACTTTGTCAAGACGATCTAAAGCATATTTATCTTGGTTAAGAAATGAACCCAAACTAGCTGTGTATATCTCAATATTTAAAAAAAAATGTAACTTGTCAAAATCTTTCATGGAATTTAGCCAAGCAAGAAATTAAATGAGCCTTTGAAGAAGATTGAGATCACTACCAATAAAAAATATATCATTTGCATAAAGCATCATATAAGTAATTATGGACCCACCCCCAATTAAACATTTTGTTTAAAATTTATATTTTTATATTTTGAATTTTTAAATTTAAAGTAACCCTTGATCTTATCATTAATATTTTCCTAATAGTTTTTATCTTTCCTATTCCGTAACCGACCCATTCTCTCCTCCGTAACACCCGGGCCTTCAATCATTATGTTCTCATTCTTGTTAAAAAAAAAAAAAAGAGTGACCTATCCCTAACTTGTCCACCTCTTCTCCCATCTCCTCATCATACTTTGATCATGATTTCTAATCGTGGACATAATCGCTTCTCCATTAGGGCTTGTCAGAGGTAGGTTTTGTTTTCTTGTTCTTCTTTTCTTACTGTTTAGATTTTGATGGTAGTTAGGGTTAGAGTTTTCTTTGTAGCTTGATTATGGATCTTTAAATCTTGTGATTTTCATTATAGAGTTGAAGTCAAATTCTTATGCTTCCATTGGTGCTTCTTATGTGAAAGATTTGAGTTATTTGAGTATAATTATTATATTGATAAGTTTTTCTGGTAGTATAGCAGGGATCTCTAATTAATTTGGGGGAGCTAGAGACATTTTTTGGAGGATATCAAAATATAGATATTGTAGATAGTGACTTGTTTATCTTACTTCCAAATTTCAGAAATTTTTTCATGTGTATCCTGTAAGATATAGGCTCTAAATGCAAGTTTCTTGGATAAGATTTCTTTGTAGGCCTTGGAGTGGATTTAATTTTTTTTATGATTGTAAATTCTGAATTAAATATAGAGAATTATATAAAAGTTGTAGATTTTGATGTTACCTAATTACTTGCGAAATTTCAGATTTTATGTGTCTATATTTTGTGAGATATAGCCTTATTGGTGTAACTATCTCGGATGATCTTTGTGTGCAGAACATGAAGATTTATGGGTATTTTTGATATTCATGGACATTGAATTGGGTGAGGTAAAAAATATAAAAGCTGTTTCTTATTAAGGTTTATGATTGTCAGTAAAATATCATTGATTTTAGAATTGTATATTGAGAGATACACCTGTTTGAAAGAGATGTGTCTGAATTATAATTGTGCAGAAATAATCGAAGATTCATTTGAATGCTATAATTTGATTAGTACTCCAAATAATGTGAATTTTGGATATGTCATAGTAGTATGTGTCTAATTTTCTCAAAATCTTGAATTTTGTGATTTGGAAAAGTATATGTGAAGTTATAAGGAATTTAGTACTCAATGTTCATGTTAGAATTGTTTTATGCCCTTTTAATTGGATAATTGCTTTTATACCCTTGAAAGAATCTGGATTTGGGAAGTAGAATAATAATTTGATCCATTTTTATTTTACACCCTTCTGAAATCTCTTTTTGCATTATCCTCGCTCACTAGCCCTTTACCTTTGTAGAATTATTTGTGTCTTTGAATCCTTCTTACATACCCTTATATTTTGTAAATCTATCCTATTGGTGTTTTATTAGGCTTTCTTCCCTTAATATAGGGCATGCCAAAAGCTTTATGGTGTTAGAATTAAAGTTTACCGCGTTAACGAGTATCAGGTAAGTAACCACATATAAATCCTACCATATATACATATTATTCAACCTTTATTAAAATGATAGTCAGATTTATTTTGTTTATTATTTGAATTGTCAAATTATATATCAAATTTTAGTTATTTATTAAATTTCTGATATTTTATTTATTTCTCATTTATTTCACAAATCTTTTAGTTCATTGAATTTTTGAATAATTATATATTTTTTTAATTATGTTAATTATTCATTTATTTGGAAATTGTATAAATTATCTCTTCAAGTTGGGATTCAAATAATCGGTTTAATTTGATATTATAAAAATAGGATCATGTGATTGCTAAAATTTTGCTTGGCAAATTACTTTGTCTTTGCTTAATCTGAACTTTGATAGTTTGTTATTTTATGAACATGAAGCATTTTGACATAGAAATTAGTCTCCAATTAACTATGCACTAACCCTGTCATTAATTAAGGGTTAAACACTGACCATGCTGACACGTATTCAGTTAAGAGACTATAGTTTCGCACCATTCCATCTGTGAAGAATAATAACCTCTTATATTCTTGCTCGAGTCATCGAGGGTAAACAAATGAACTTTGATATTTTTGTTTTGACCATAGTTATTGGGAGACATATACTATATTTATCTGAAAATCAGGCTATGTTGGATGTTTTTGTTTTGTTTCTGAATTGTATTTTGGTAATTGTTCTACTATATCATATTACTGATTTTTTTTTAATTTTGAGACTTTTTATGATCCCAATGTTATTAGAGGTTACTTATTGGGCTATCAAGCTCATAATTTGTTGTTAAAATTTTTTTTTTCTTATCAAGAGTTTAATAGCTCACCAAGAGTGAACAAGTAGCAAACTTGTCCCTGGCTAGTTGAGATCAAATATTTGTCTATTTTGTAAACTCTAAGATTTGTATTCTGGAAGTTTTGTATTTTTCAAAACTTGACTTTTGAAACTCATAGTATTGTTTGATTGTATGTTCTGTTTTGTAATAGATTTTGAGGCTTTGCACGCCTACTAAGTCTCTGCCTTGTAGGTGTGCTGCCGTTTGTCGATGCACTGAGTCCGGCAAGTTGGGTTCGAAGCGTGACAGTAATATTGGCACCATTTGTAAAAACAAATAGTTATGACTCATATTGAGTAGAACAAAAGAAAAGTAAAAGAAGAAAATTGTTACATCTTTGAAAATAAGCATGACGAACTTATATTAAGCCATAAAGTGTTTTCTTAACTTGATAAACATAAGAAGACTACACAAGATCTCATAACCAAAAGAATGCTCCATATAAACTTCCTCAAAAAGGTCACAACATAAAATACATTCTTAATATCAGGTTGGTGATGGCACATCTAGATACAGACTATACATGTAGATAGAAATGTAAGAAAGAAAATTGTAATAGGTCTGTGATGGTGGTTTGTGAAAATTTATCTTCAAAATATATTTGTGAGATTTCTGTAAAACAAAATTTTAAATGCTTCTAAAAAAGATTTTCACTACCATGTTAAGTTTGAGGGATGAATGATATTAGCATGATGGTACATATATTATTCCCTCACATTTGAAAAGGAATGGTCATTTTATAGTTTCAACAAACATTGTACAAGTTTATTTTCTTCTTCTCCATTCTCTCATTGGTGGGAAGCGTGTTGACTACCTAAATGTGCCCAAGCTATAAGCAAGGGCACATGTCATTTCAAGTAATAAATTATACCAAAATTTGTAGGATGCCGAACATAGGGAGGATGGAAGTATGAGTATTATACCTAGAGAGGGTGGAAGTGCAAGTACTATCTACTTACCTCCTATCTATCCTAACAATTGGAATCAATGATCTAACTAAATAAAATATAATTAGACTTCCAATGGAGAACTCTCTAAATAATCAGAAAGACAATCAATCATCCAAAAGAGAAACCTTGACAAGAAATCCCACCTAATTTTTCAAATGAGGCTCTAGATGAGGGTAATGGAATGATATTGAGTGGATAAGACTGTAAGTGTTCCTAAAGTATATAAGCCCCTTTTTAAAGGTCACTAATAACTAATCTTGTATGAAGTTTGGTTAAAATGATTTTTCAACCAACTAACCCTATGATTACATTATGGTTTATGACCTCGATGAACCAGATTCTTTAAATTACACTAATCCCCTTTCTCAAGGTAACAAGTGTCTAAACCCATATAAGGTTAAACTGAGATGTCTTTCTAATCTGACCCTTTACATTGCATTAACATTCAATGGAATCATAATTAGATAATGTTCATCCTATGGAAGTACTTGAGTTAGATTTTCAGCTATTGATCTATTCGCAAATCACTTCAATTGTGCTAGATCTTTACACAGAGAATCTCTCAATCTCACACATGCAATCAAATATGAACCAAGCTCTAGCTATAGTAGCCATCATAACATTACATGCATATACAACTTAATCAAATCCAAATCAATATAAAATCCAAAATCCAATGTCTACAAAAAATTAAACCCTACTGTTTATCAGTGTCCAAGTACCCTAGAATAATTAGTGTTAGGAAATAATTAGGGTTGGTGTACTAATTATCACGCAAGATCAATTTAGAGGCATTTTTTCACTATCCTTAGAGAGATTTGTGCACCTTATTACAAAGATCTCATAAGAGGGTTTTATGCTGTCTTTCCAAAGATACAGCCGAAGATCACAATTTAGGAAAAATGTGATTTTTCAAAACCTCACTATCTTAGAAAGTAAAGTCGAAGACAAAGTTGTTTTAATGGAAATGACTATTGTAATCAAATGGCTTGAATTAACCAATATTATAACCTTCAAAAAATTCTTTTGAAGAGTAACAACTGTTCACTTAATGAACATTAACCCTCAGAAGATGTTTGTAAAGTGTCACATCTTTTCAGTTTAATAATATTATTGAAAAGTCACAATACTCTTTCAAAACATATTAATTAATATAATCACACTCAATAGATGCCTTTGAAAGGATACATCTTTTAGTCTAAAAATTACATTTATTTAAATTAACAATCTATATACCAATTAGTACCTCATAATTAAGAAGTATATCACAAAAGACAAATTAAGAAAACATAAAATAAACTCCCTTATCCTAAAGATTTAATTACACCTCAATTGAGATCAGATATACTACCTTGAATCTCTTCAAACTACTTCCTTGGCAAATTCCTTACTAGAGCAATCTCCTTCAATGATGAAAATCTTTTTGCCTAAGAGGCTCTATGCTTCCAAAAGTCGAGAGTCTAATAATAATCTCCAAACCAATGCATCCTAGCCTTTTATAATGATCGAAGGGTAATTTTTGAAATCATTGAGATCCTTACGACCATAAGGCTTGTGTTCCCCAATGCTTACAACCATAAAATATTTTTACCAGCATAAGCTAGCTAGTCCGTTAGATAGAGCATACACTCCTCTCTGAACACTTTCTTCTACCTTGAGCGTTGATCCTCTGAACATCAATCTTACAGTTTAGGTTGTAGCTGTAAATTTGGTCGTAAACACCTATAAAATGTCTATATTCTAGGATTTTTTTTTGGTTCATATCAGCCTGAATTACTTCTACAATTCCAAATGTCCTTATTTCTCTCTAAAACTAAAATGGTACCAAATTAAGTTTCAAATTCACTCATAAATCCAAAATATACATACAAAATGTATTAAATGATAATAAAATATAGTCATTTAAGCACTTATTACTCACATTCTTCATATTTACTTTCTATATAAAAAGATAAAAATTACTGCAAGCCATATAAATTTTATCATTGTTTGGTCCTAAAATAATAATAATAATAATAATAATAGATATTCATTCAAGTTTCTCACAACACATATTCATTTTAGGCTTTCTTTTTTTTTAAAAAAACATTATCCACGGATGTATTCATTTTAACCTATTTATCCAAAATAAAATCACACTAATGGCCATATCAAATATATTGTTGGAGAAAAGAGTTGAAAATAAAAAATTCATGAACAAAACAACAACGAAAATGATCATTTGATTTATAAATCAAAATAAATATTTTTTTTTTCACTTGGTGAAACTAAACAACAACGAAAATTTTAATAGTAACAAGTGCTTTTAATTTTTTAAAAAAATCTTGGGCATTTCAAAATTTACATAAACATAGTCTACGACTCTACTCTACCAAATTAAAAACATAAATATATATATATTGATATATATATATATATATATATATATATAATTTAATATTATTTTAATGATGTGCTGGAATTGGCGTGAATTCCACAAATGACTTCAGCACTTACGCTATACAGAAAAAGACCTAAGACCAAAGTCAACCATCTCATGTATCAATTTTCCACAGCAGTGACGTCAAAGGATTAAGTTTCCCAGATTTTTTGGGGGACCCACATAAGCCCTATAAATTTATTGATTCAAGGCGCCGAGAACAACACTACACCAGCTTCGCATGCATTGCACTGAAGACATGTCCAAGAAGACAATGATCCCAAGGGTGAAGCTGGGAACACAGGGATTGGAGGTGTTTGTCCTACCATACCATTATTCATTTCCTTTGAAGCACTCGTTCTTTAATTTCTTTACGTAATTAAGAATATGTTTAACTGTAGTAATTGTTATACAAGTAGGTATCGAAGTTGGGGTTTGGATGCATGGGTCTGAGTACGGCTTACAATTCACCAGTGCCAGAAGAGCAAGGGATTGGCATCATTAAGCATGCATTCAACCAAGGGATCACCTTCTTTGACACCTCTGACGTTTATGGACCTCATACTAATGAGATCTTGGTTGGCAAGGCAAGTGCTAATTGTTTTACTTTTTCATAATTATATTTCTTACAAATGATTCATTATTTAAGGGAGAAAAGTGAGGAATGGTGATACTTGCAGGCGTTGAAGGAGTTGCCTAGAGAGGAGTTCCAATTGGCAACGAAGTTCGGCATTGAGAAATCAGGTAGATATGGTGGCATGGTGGTGAATGGGAGACCAGAGTATGTGAGAGCTTGTTGTGAAGCCAGTCTCAATAGACTCCAAGTTGACTATATTGATTTGTATTATCAGCATAGGATTGATCAAACTGTTCCTATTGAAGAAACTGTGAGACTCTGTTTTCTTATATATATATATATATATATCAAGAACAAGAATAACTCAACGTCATATATGCTTTCATAATGATGTTTGTATAGATGGGAGAATTAAAAAAATTGGTGGCAGAAGGGAAAGTGAAGTACATTGGCTTATCAGAAGCCAGCCCTGATACAATCAGGCGTGCTCATGCAGTGCATCCTATTTCTGCAGTTCAAATGGAATGGTCTTTGTGGGCTCGTGACATTGAACAAGAAATTGTCCCACTTTGCAGGTCAAATTTTAGTTCAGAGTTTTCTCTTTCTATCAATATTGACTGAGATCTGTAACATGAATTTCTTTTCATAAAATATATGCAGAGAGCTTGGAATTGGAATAGTACCATACAGTCCACTTGGCCGGGGATTTTTTGGTGGGAAAGCATTTGTGGAAAATCGTTCTGAAAACACAATTTTGGTATGTAATATTTCTATGTTTAATATTGAGAGAGAATTTGGTTTATATAAGGTTAGATATATTAGGATGTTTTTTTCTATGTTTAATATTTTTTTTTTAGAGAAGAGCTCAGAGAGCTAATTTTATTAAAAAAAATAAAAGGAGTCTTGCTCTCTAATAACACTGCCTTAATTCAATTGCTATTTCTCATAATAGTTTTTTATCATTAAATGAGTATTTATCAATGAATTTTAGGCTTCACATCCGAGGTTCTCTGGGGAGAACTTGGAGAAGAACAAAACGCTATATGTGAGAGTTGAAAATTTGTCTAAGAACCATCAATGCAGCACTGCTCAACTAGCTCTGGCTTGGGTTCTTCATCAAGGGGATGATGTTGTTCCTATCCCTGGTAAGCATTTGATGAATTTCCAATATTAGTAGTTCTTATTTGCAATTTTCATTTTTCATTTTTTTTTTTTTGTTACAATATCAGGAACAACCAAAATAAAAAATCTGGATAATAACATTGGTGCTTTACAAGTGAACCTGACAGAGGAAGACCTGAAAGAAATTTCTGATTTAGTTTCAGAAGAAGAGGTAGCAGGTTCCAGATCTTTTTCTGAAAGTTCTGAAAAATTCAGCTGGAAATATGCAAACACACCACTTCCTAAATCAGCTTGAGATTTCAAACCACATCTTGGTGTTATAAAGCTAAATTTTGGATAATATAATAAAAGATGGTTATATGAGACCATTGTCAAATGCTGAATAGTGCTTGAATTGTTGATTGATGGTTAGAGATTGAAAGGCTATGCCAGTAAGATGTATGAATTGAAGGCATTTGTATCATATTAGTTGGGTTGTTCTTACATTCCTAGTAAATGGATATCAGTTAACTATTAGATAAGCCAATGGTACAATACAAAAGCGCAAGAGAGGGAATAAGGGTTAGAATCCTTCTCCCCAGTAGTATTGTTACTGTACACTTGGGTCAAGTATTGTTTCTGTACCATTCATAGGTCTGGGCGCGGGCCCTTTGTGGAAAAATAGCAATTTCACCTCTCTAGGGTTGGAGGACATGGAGATTTTCGTAGGAGTTTTATAAGCCATCATAACTGATACATCTCCATATTTGTTTGCCTTTTTGACAATCCTTAAATAGGGCGCTTATCGTCTATTAATTAAATATAAATAAATAATGGATATCATTATGTTGATGGATTGGTGCATGCTTATAAATAAGAAATTGGTTGAAATGGTTCTTGTGATATAACTCGTTAATTGTGGATTTTTTTTCTTTGCAAATATTATTTATATTTTTTTAAATAACTAGTAAAATACGGACTTTCATTCATAATAACCAAAGAGCGTAAATAGTACCAATGCACTGTATTTTTTTGAATTAACTAATCAAACTTTCACCATTTTACATACCAACACTACAAAAAAAATGCCATATAATGACACTTCTCTATAGTAACAGTTAAATTCCATAGCTATAGATTGGTTTTACCATCGATACTTTAAAAACGTCACAATATATAAGACATTTACTGACGGATTTTGTTCTGTTGGTATAGATAGACTTTTATCTATAGTGACAGTCAAATTTGTTGCTATAGACAATCTATACTAACGGAACATTCAATTTGTCAGAATAAATATGATATTTACTTACGGATATTCTTCCATTGGTAAAACTACTACTCTATACTTATACTTATCTATAGCAATGGTCAAACGTAGTAGCTATAGATTATCTATACCAATGAATCTTTAAAAGTGTTAGAATAGGTCAGACATTTAGTGACGGATATCGTTCTATTGGTAGAACTATATATTTTGAATTTTATCTAATTTTTATATTTATATTTAGTAGAGCATGACTTAATTATAATAATATTATTAGAATTGAGTTTGAAATTTATATTAGGAATAATGATTAAATTAAAAAATTAAACATTATAAAAAAATATAAAAAATAATATCATGATAATTACACCCGTAAAAATAACAAGCTTATGAACATTGATTGGATATATAAATTAATCAATTAATTTACAAATTTATGAAAATTACTTAACTTATTATTTTATATAAATTAATTTGCAACATATGTTTTTTTTATTTGATTAAGATAAATAATTATTGAAATAAATATTTTAAAGATTAACATTCAACCACTAAAAAAATATTTTATTTTTGATAAATAAATACTTAATTTTAATTATTTTTAAAATTAATTTTAACATTGGATTATAATATATTTTTATATATCTATTTTAAAAAAACTCATGTTATTAAAAGATAATGTTTATTATATAAATTAACGAAACTATAAGTATTTCATATAAAAATAGAAAATTAATTTTTATGTTAAATTAAATTGGTTTTTTGTTAGTTTTCTAATTTTTTAATTTAAATAATAAATAATTAATGAATAATTATTTTACTTGCTCTTCTATAATAACAAATAATGTTAATTATATAAATTAATGAAATTATAAGTATTTCATATAAAAATAAAAAAATTAAGTTTTATGTTAAATTAAATTGGTTTCTTGTTAATTTTATAATATTTAAATTTAAATAATTAATAATTAATGAATAAGAGATATTTATAAAACTTGAAATTTTATAAAATATAAATAATAAATATTTTTTTCATACATTTTAATAATATATACAAAAACAAAAGATATTAAAACGTTAACAAACCCTCTTCACCCCCTTCATCCACCACTTCACCGCCATTGCTTGCCGCCGTTGATTGTTGCAGGGGTGGGATTGCTCGCTTTCGCTGCCTCTTCACCCACCGATTGTTAAATGTAACCCTAACTCAACCTTTTCATATTTTTTCCGATTTATTTTGTTGCCGATTTTTCAGTTGCAATGTGTTTGTTGTTGATTTCTCCGTTGATTGTTGTTGGTTTCTTGATGGTTTGATTATGCTTCATTTTGTATTATTTGTTTTTATTGGCTAATTTCGGGATGGTATCAAGAATTTTTAGGTCTTGCTTTGATTTCGCTGGATTTTTTTTTTCCTTTCATGCCTTGTTGATCTTGCGTCAAATTATCATGATTTTGTGTCATATCTGTGAATGAGACTCAAATTTACTTGTTGATGAAGCTTGCTGATGTAAAAAAGAATAATGTTATTCTTTTTGGTTCTATTGCTTTCTCTTTAATCTCTTGTACTCCGTGAATCATTCAAGGATCAGTTGTTTTTCTACAGTTTAATCTTGGATTTTGTAGGATTTTTTTTTTTGGTTGATAGGAGTGGAGTATATTTATGTGTTTAGATGTTGTTTCTTGTTTTGCCTCTAATGGAATTAGACAAGGATTTAAGGGTGAATTTATGGCATGGTTCCTTGGTGGTTCCTTGGGGGTTTGATTTTGTTTCTATTTGTATTATTTTTTTTAAAAAAAAATTTCTCTAATTTCAAGGTGTTATCAAGAAATGGTTTAGGTATTCTCACTGGAATTTCCCTTGAATGTCTTGTTAATCTTATGCTTAATGAGCATGATTTTGTGTGATGTCTCTGAATGAATTTCAAATTTACTTGTTCTTGCAGGTTGTTGATGTAAAATGGAATATAGAGAAGAAATGTGAGCAAACTCTTTATCAAATATTCATGACAATAATATCCATGACAATGACAATTGCTATTGTTATAGTTATAATTAATGCATTTCTATTGCTTTGTATGAGCTTCTGATTTTCTTAATGGTTCTGCAGAGAAGTGTACATTTGGTACTGACCTCTAAGAAAAGCAATTCCCATCCTGGAATTTGGACTTCTATGCTTATTACTTATTATGGTCAGCTTGTTGATCACTTGGATGGTTTGTGTGCAGTGTCATAGAATTGATACTTCAATAAGGATATTTTGAAACCATTCGACTCGACTTTATAATTTTTTTTGTGCCATATAGACTACCTACATTTATATGGCCAATGATTTTAGGATTTAAACAAATTAGACATTATTCTTTTTTTTTTATATATCTAGAAGTGGATAGACCTTATTAATTAATACAAGAGAGTCATGATTCTTATGATGCTTCTTTTTTGGCATTTAAAAGAAAATGGATGAATCTTCTAATGTTCTCAAAGTTTATTTGTAGTGATTGTCTGACCTGCTTCTTATTTTATGGTACGTCAACAATATGCTTCCCATTGTTAGGAGGACTTATGGCACGCATTTCTTGTATCAATTAATTTCAAAGGGTTTTCCATCTTGGCTTCAGAACAGCTGAACACTAACTCAATTTTTATTTCTCACAAAGAAAGCTACCCAACAGTTTGTGTTCTTGATAGAAAGCTTTAATAGTTGAAATTTCCCTTACCATTATTAGTAAGAAATCAATAAGTGATATCTCTCCCATTAGTGTTTTGCTGCCCCTTCTACTTTTAATCCCTATTATCAGTTGGTGAGATGGGGTGAAATTAATTATACAAGCATCAGTCATCAGAATCCTCTGATATGCATTTTCGATAGCGATTCGTAAACTAAAAAAATTTCATGTTGTACACTGCAGTGGTTAGATGTGAGGATGATGCAGCTTTCAGTGTTGCTAAAGGTAAAGGAGGTGACCTTGGCATAGTTGAGGATACTACGTTGAAGGATAATAATATCCATGACAATTGCTCTATTTTATTGACGTGAGTGGTATATCTATTTTTTTTTTGTTTTTTCCATAGGCTTTTGGCATATATATATATATATATATATATATATATATATATATATATATATATATATATATATATATATATATATATATATATATACTGGGAACATCTACATTGTTGTGTTAGTTTGGATTGTTTATTAGGTTTGGTTGATCCTACTATTGATTATAACTTGATCATAATATCTCTCATGAAACCATCGGTACACATAAAATGCTTGAATTAAAAATATTCAAAAGTGACTACATTTTAAGCCAATGGTTGACAACTTGCCCATGATGACGGTGGTTCTAAATAAGGTTTTAATTCCTCTAATTTAAGTTTCCAATGTTTTGACTGCTATACTGGAAATACCGTATGTTGCAGTGAACCTTTTCTGTGTTTCCCAAAACAAAAAGGAGGTGCAAAGAGTTAATGAAGAATTACTCAATTCGGGTTTAGTTTGCTAGTTTATGTCATATTTGGTATGAACACAATCAAATTGTGATATATGGCCGCACTATTTGAACTTCAACTCTAACATTACACCCTCTGAATCTCATTTGAATGCCAAAGAAGTTGAGTACTGTCTCAGTAGTTTTTGGTCCAATTTAGGCTTGACCTTTGACACAACTTTGGCTAGATAAAATGTTGAACAAAAGTCTTCAGTTAAAAGTCAAGATTTCTTTAATATGATGTTTGAAAATTGTATTGTGTTGTTTGGGTGGGGTTGAGAGTGACAAATTATGCCTTTAAATCTTCATTTTCTTTCTTTCTTTTTTTTTTTTTCTTCTTCTTCTTCTATAAGCTTACTGGAGGAAAGGACTATGGATTATGCCTTTAGATTTCTTCTTCTTTAAGTTTGGTTCAAGGGTAATATGGGGATTTTGTTTGGTTTGAAATTAGTGGGCCCGGGAGTTTGGTACTGACACGTCATCGCCCTGGTTTTACGCCACGTCAAGATTTTTTTCTTGTTTTGCATGAGTGGAAGGAGTTGATGGTAATTAAGTTAATTGTAATTAATTAAACACGATAAATATGGGGATTAAAAATTCAAAAATTCAAAATATTTAATGCTTATATTTTGAAAAAATATATATTAAGATATAGATTTGCATTTAATTTATTATTATTTGTTAAATAATATCTCAAAATATGAAATACCTAAATTAAAATAAAAGTGTGGATTAGATTTAATAATTTGAAACAAATTTTAGATTTTGAAATATTTGTTTATTAAAATAAATTAATATGTTTATGCTTCTAAGAAGCACCAGTTATTACTATATTCCCTTTTTTTATAGCTTCATTCATCACCAGTGGGTTGTAATCTCTTTTATCTTCTGTTACTATTTGCTATGTAACTGTCTTATCTCTTAATAAAGTTCTGAGTCTATTTTTTTTTTTAAAAAACTATGTATGGATTCATGTGGATTGCCACATGAATATTCCTCCTCCAAAAAGTCACATATTGCTATAAATTTGAAAAGAAATTGTTTAATTGCTAGATTTAATAACACCCGGACGAAGCTTCAACTCCATTATACATGTTTCAAAAGCAATTTAACTAATTAATAAGCATCTAATTTGCTACAATTGGTATTACTAGAAATGGTCCAATAGAGGTGGCGAAGGGGTGATGGAATGATGCATCCTTATGGTATGTATGCAATAGAAAGGGTGGTCACATGAATAGGTTGGAGCTCATGATGTTGCTAATGCATGCCAGTATGACGGTGCATGAAATTAGGCCAGAAACATGATAAGCCACTGCACTGATGATAGAGATAGATAGAGCCAGCTAAAGAACACCGCATGATGGTGTGTAGTAGTGTTAAGAAGCAATGCCTTTTGAGCTGGTTGAGTGCACTTGTTCATTTTGTTACAAATGCCTATTTATTTATTTCTTCAGGCCTTGTCTCCTTCTTTCATATCCATATTTTTCAAATTAATAATGGTCTTTAATATTTATCATTGTTTTTAATCTTTACAAGTTTATTACTAACTTGCAAGTCCTTTTAGCTATTGTTGTGTAAACAATTTTAACTTCTATTTTACATAATTTGTAGGTTCCCGATACTTCTAGTGCTTGACAAACACCGCGTGGGAATAATCATTCTCATGAATCAAGTCATCAAGAAAATCCAAATGCACGAGTAAGCTCTTATTGTCTCCAAATAAAAAGAAGGCATGACATGTTGTATATTATTTTACTTATAGTTTTTCCATATTATTTATCTTATTATTTTAAGTTTTTATATTAGTGTTTTATTGTTGCATTCATCTTATTAATTGTAATTTTTTTAAATGCTTCTTATAGGTGATGCCGTTTAGAAGATGACATCGGTTCTACTTAGGAAAAATTTTATCGCTTTATTTGGTTATTAGACATTAAATGAAAGTAGTTTATCTTTGTGTTAGATTTGGAATTGAGGCAAGAACTCTTGGTTGTAAAGATTGAATGGTAGTTTATTTTTGGACATGTACCTTTTAAATATATGTTTGTGGTGATGTAATAGTTTTTCTTTTTTATTTTTAGTGGAATGTTTTATGTGTTTTTTAATGGCATTGATTGTTTTAATTTATTGTAAATTAATTTAATTGTGTATGAGTTATTAAACTATTCATAATATATTTCCAGTGGTAATAATAAGAGTTTTATTGACAGATTAATTATTAATATAAAAAATTTTACCGACGGTATAGTCGTTGCTAAAGCTAAACATGTCTTTTTGAATATACATCTATAGCAACGGATGTTCTAGTCATTGATAAATCAAATGGATTTATTCCAACAAATGTTGTAACTGTTGGTATATGTCTATGCTTATGAGATTTTTATTGACGATAAAAAATGATAGAATATACATTTTATCATTGGTATAAGGTAAATAAATATGAGATGTTTTACCAACGGTGAGACTAATAGTTACAGTTATATTCCGTTGGTAAATCCCATGAACCTTTTCCAATAGAAGCTATAACCGTTGGTATAAATGTATGTGCACAAGATTTTTACTAATTGTAAAAAAATTGTTGGAATAAGTGTTTTTATTGTTAGTGTATGGTAAGCAATCTGACGGTGCTATTTTAATAGTATGACCAATAGTTACAATCATATTCCGTCGGTAAAACTAATAAATCTATTCCAACAAACGCTATATCTGTTGGTATAGGTCTATACCTACAAGGCTTTTACCGACGGTAAAATAAGTGTTGGAATAGATATTTTTACCGTCAGTATAGGGTTTTGGGACTTTTACCAATGGATTTTTGACTTTTACCAATGTATTTTACACCGTCACTATATGAAAATTTATTTGTAGTGAAACACCAAAAACAGTAAACTTTTTTCTTTTTTTTTAAAATTTTATAATTTTTTAAATATGATATTTACACTTAAGTCTTTATAAAATTTTTTAATTCAAATTCTTTCCCACAATCCTATTTAAATTTTGACAATTAAAACCCGCAACCATCAGATGACGGTTGAATTTACAACAATAAAATATCATAACTCTAATGTCTGTAACTGTTAATAATTAGGTAGAATACCCTATTTAATCCCTCTAATAGTCAATTTGCCCCTTTGGTCCCTCTAATATAATTTATCTCTAGGAGGTCCCTATATTTTAACATTTTGTGAAATATAAGTCCATCCCTCTAATATAATTTTGTTAGTGTAAGCCCTAGCCCCAATACATTGTATGAACTCTTATTATTTTGATTATTATTATAAGGCATCATTTTATCTATTATTATTTCTGTGCATAGTTAATAAGATAAAATATCCTAGAATATTGGTTCTACTCAAGTTATCAAATGCGTGATTTGGATAGTAAAACCTTAGAGTATAAACTGAAACAATATTCTAAATATCCCTTGTCAATTATTTTCATGGGAATGAAAATAAATTAAGACTAGTATGTATTTTATGAGATAGTCTTATTTTACGGGTCATAGGATATGAGATATCAATCAAAGGACTTAGATATATGTTAGGGAACAGTGTATCCCGATCGATCCGCTCTTGAAAACACTACATGGTTGTAAAGTCATAAGTGTTTTTCTCAAGCAATTCTTGTACTCGAATCTTTCGACTTAAAATCACTATAGATCTCAGATGAATCCTTACATGCTTTGAGTTACACCTAACATCATTGATAACTGAGTGGCAAGTACCGGTATGTTTGGGCATGTCACAGTTCATGCTGAGAGACATGAGTGAGGTGAAGGGATTGTCCCTCTCTATATAGAGTGTGAATATTACCGGTCACTTGATTAGTGCGATTGAGCAGTGCGTGGCCACACCCAAAGGAAATGATAAGAGTTATCATTTACTTGACCTAATCAATTAACTAAGACATCAAGAAATTAATTAGCATTAAAGTAAGGGTGACTCGCTCCATGTCATATGCTAATTAAAATATTCAGTGCCAAAGGATTGCATGAGGTAGCGATAGATTCCGTTAATTCTCGAAATTAACCTTCATTTAATATTAAGTAATCGTATTATCTTGCTAGAGAATAATTATGATTTATGAGAGTTAAAGTTGTTTAAGCTCATTGCCAATGTTAAATAGACCTACAGGATCGTACACTAAAAATGTTGGGATCAAGGTTCAGTATTTGTTACTCATTGGACCACCTGATTAGGGTCTTGGTGAAAAACCTAATTAGGTGGACTGAATAGCTTATTTGGGTTGGGTCTTATAAAGTGTTAATTTTCACTACGTCATTTATGGGCTTTAGAGGCAATCAAATAGAAGGGGTTTTAAAAAACCACCTCTATAATAAATAGGATTTTTTTTTAATTTCTAGAGTCGGTTTAGTTAAACCCCTCTGCATTAATTTTAGTTTTAAAAAATAATTAAAAAAAACCATCCTCTCTCTCTCTCTCTCTCTCTCTCTCTCTCTCGTCCTAATTCCTCCGCCCTCGCTTCTCTCTCTCTTTTTCGCCCTAATTCCTCCGCCCTCGCCTCTTCGTGCCCGCTCCCCAAACCCTCTAACCCTCTTAGGGCCACCCTTAAACTACGGCCACACGACAACCCTCTCAGAACCCTCATCCCCTACGCCACGGCGGCAACTGCTCTCTCCCTCGCTGCCCTCCTCGGCCGCCCTCTCAAACCATCCCTCGCCACCGTCCCCATCTCTCAGTCCGAGACCCTCCTAGAATCCCTCACCGAAGATGAGAAAGTCCGCGCACTCGAAGACCACCTCACCTCTGATCTAGACGGCAAAACCCTCTACTCTTCTGCATCACCTCCGACGTGAGAAAGGGTTAGGGATCCGGTGAGCTCCATCAATGAGGGTGAAGAAGCAGAAGAGGCACCGCAAGGCGGTGAGGTTCTACTCAGCGTGCTTTGGATTCTGTGAACCCTACAAGGTGCTCTGCGATGGTACCTTCGTTCATCACCTCCTTCTCCACGGCCTCGTTCCAACGGACAACGCTCTCCAGCGTCTCCTCGAAGCCTGTGTGCTACTCTTCTCCTCTCGCTGAGTCGTTGCTGAGCTCCAAGTGCTTGGTGAATCCCACTCTGAAGCTCTCAATGCCGCTCGCCAGCTTGTCACCATGAGGTTGCCCTCTTCACAAGATTTCTCTCTGTTCATGCCTTTTTTATTGTTTTGATATGATTAGGGCTTATGTTGTGCTGTTTTTGTTGTTTTCCTGACAATGGCCTTGCAAGAAACCCTGCTTCTTGATCTAAGTTTCTTGTGAGTTGCTTATTTGCATGAATTAAATCCCTTTTCCTGAATTTATGTTTTTTTTTCTTCTTTTGCTATGACTTAAGTCTGATTGCTTTTTAATCCTCTCAATAAACTGTCGTTCACTCTTAAATGATTCTATATTCACAATTAGGTTTGTTGTCAACTGATTGCTAGTGTTGTATATGGTGTTGATATTCAAGAATTTGAAGATTTTCTTGTTAATTCTCTATGACTTAGTCTATTTGCTTTTTTATTTTCTTGTTTTGTTTTTTTTATTGAGGGTGCTTTTTTTTCTTGAAAATGGTCTTTGTGACAGTTCAATTGCTCCTAATGTCAAACCATTAGTGGAAAAATTATGCTCTATTTCTTGTGGACTGATCTTGTGTCTACTTATTGCTGTTGTTAGTAGTCAAGAATTTGGACATCTTATTTAATTTTCTCTTATTTTTTCAAGAATGTTTGTTTTCTTGCCAATGGCTTCTATGACATAGTCCAAGCTCTTGTATAATCCCTTAAGAAACATTCATTCCCTGTTGAATTTTATATTATATATGAGGAAATTAGATTGTGATCTGATTGAGGTTTCATATGGATTGAACACTTGTTTGTTTGCAGGTGTTATTCTTTTGGAAGAATTTGAACGTATTTTCTTGATTTCATTTGTTTTTTTGTTCTTTCAGGTGTACTCATTTTATTGATGAGTTTTTGGTTTGCTAGGCTCCTCAACATGCCAAGATTTGATTTTATCTTGGTTGTTGCTTCTTCTCTTCTTTGTTTATTTGCTTATTACTTTCTGTGTGTGTGTGTGTGTGTGTGTGTGTATTAGAACACCGAATTGCCTTTGTGTTTTACTTGTTGTAGAGCTTTGTCATTTTCTGTTAAAACTGTTTTTACCTTTCACTTTGCCTATTTTTGATTGCATAAATCTTTTGTTTGTAATGAAATTACATAGGCTTTAAATTTTTTTTGTTTTTTCTGTTCAAGAATTTGAGATATACTTGATTGACATTGTTTTTTTGTTAAGGTGGCAACTACATGCTAATATTTTCCTTGTCAATTCTCTGTGATAATCATAATTGTAGCTGTCATGTTTGCTAAGATGATCCATGCAAAACTTTGACTGGGCTGCTTTCTTGTTTCACATGCACCAACAAATCTTGAATCAAATCCATACCTAAAAGCTGAAAACACTGGTAAGTCTCTGCATGACAATATTTCCAACTATTACGACTTGGCATGTATTTATTTTCCTTTTGATTAATTTGTTTTCTTATGAAAAATATGGACAACATGTGCTTCTTCATTTGGCATCATCGTTAATTGCTAAAAACTCATTTTTATTTGATGAGTAACTTAAATCTATTCTCTAGTTTGCCTTTTGGTTTTGATCGTTTTTGTATTTTTTTATGATTTTGTTTTATTATCTTGTTAGATTATTCTCCTAGAGCTATTTTTTAGTTCCCTTTTTGTTTTGATCTTATTATTCTCATTTTGCATTTTTGCATTTTTATTTATTTATTTTTTTATTACTCATATTGTTTCTTGATTAGCTTAGATTAATTCTCTAGTTCTCTTTTTGTTTTGATTGTTTTGCTTCTCATTTTTGCATTTTTATGATTTAATTTTATTTTTATAAGTAATTTGCATCTTTTCTTTTTCTCTTGTTATGTTTTTATCATTTTGCCTTATAATTTAAAAATTGGCCCTTTTTTGCACAAGTTACTATTTTTTCCCCAACCTTTGATGTGAGTGGTTTTTTGTGATGATACTAGACTTTTCTCCAGTAATTTTCTTCCTATATCAAAAGGATTCCATCTACTTGTTGTAGCTTTTCTTGTGCATTCCTTGAAGTAAAATCTTGTCTTTGTGGATGATCCATTTTGCCCAAGCATGAAGCTATTGAATTTTTTTTTCCTATGAGTGTTTTCCCTCGGGTGTTATGCATGATTTGTAGGTGAAATTCAAGATCACTCTTTGCCATTGTGCATTAAATGAGAATCATGCTGCACTTGCTGAGGTTCCTTTTAACTTTGTCTTTTTTACTTATTATTGTTTGCACCTAATATTATATTCTTGGTAATTGATTTGATATACTGCCCATCAATTTGTTCCTATGAATTCTTTATTCCGTTTATATTTTAATAAGAACGCGCATGAGAAATACATTTTTTTTCTTCTAAAAGTTAAGTAGAATTAATGCTTGAATTGTTTTGCATGTGGACGTATAGATATTTTCATATCATTCATATATCATTTAAAATGCTTGACATTTGAAGGTGTTGTAAGCTTGGCTCCTATAGAAGACTTTTCTGGTCTTTATGTTAATTTTCATGCGTATAGTTTGTAGCATAACATATAGATGGTCATGGTTGTCTGTTTTTTTTCAAGGGATAATTCCAAGAAGCAATATAGGAAACCAGATTTAGCTGGTACATGTATAAAATATGCATTCTAATGGTGTAGTCTAAACCTTTAGCTATTTTGATTCAGATCAATCATTTAATATATGAGGACCAATTTTTTAAAATATATTTATCATATATTGGAGATGGTAGACGCTCAGTTTGATTCTAATGATTAATCATTGTGATATGTTCCTAATTTATCTCAACCAAAATTTGTCCCATGTTATTGGGTAGTTTCACTGCATAAAAAACAGAAATGTGATCCTTTGCTGATGCAAAATGATCTAGATACTTAATAATTGGTTATCATCTATAGAATATATTTACAGGATGGAATTCAATAAAAAAAATAATGAACAATTTATGTTTTTGGTTTGCTCTTGCTGCTATAGTTTCAGTATTATAATTTAAAGACATTGGATTTCTCCTTATTTTAAATCTAGATAATTATATCTGCTTGATTCATTGCTTGAACAAAAGCATTGTTAAGTCCTTTTCTCTTGGCAGATGGAAGGAATCCCATCCAAAGTAAGAACACTGAGAATGCATCTAACAATGGGGAAGCTTTATCGGATTTCTAGACATAATCGGGCGGCAGTTGTCTGCTACAAAGAATGCTTAAGGTAGACTAAATTTTATGCCTGTTTACCATTTTAGTATCCAACAGAAACTGTGTAAAGACCAATAAAACCTAAAAGTACTTTTCAAATTCATAGGATAGGTTTCATCGAGTTAGGTTGTCGAAGTCTTCTTCTTTGGCTTAATGAAAAGATTCATGCCAATACTGCCATATTGTGATTTAGATATTATGTTCAAAGTAATGCGAGGAAGAAATGGAACTTTATTTCCAATTTTTTTAAGTTGTAGTATTTTAATATCCCGAGTTTATTCTTTTTCGAGTTGGTTATCATCTTTGATGCATTTGGTCATGTTTATCTATATACTTTCGGTGAGGCAATGTCCATATGTCTTTGGAGGCAATTGCTACTTTAGTTGAATTAGGAGTTACTTTGAAGGAAATTATTTCATTGTTTCCTCGAGGGTTTGAAAGACAATATCTTGCTTTTTAAATTTTCAAGAATTGCTCCTTGGTTTTTAATATGGTCTTGATAATGATACTCATTTTTTTTTTTTTTGATGCATTCAGTTGTTACAAAATTAGATTGTTTATTAGCTTATATATAAGCTTATATATATATATATCTTGCACAAGATATGTCTTTTGATTTGAAAATATGTTTTAATTTTTTTACAAATGTATACACACCATCCTATGTGCTTTAAATAAGTGACCTCTCCGTTACAGACTTACAGTTAATGTATTCACTTTCTTGCCGTTTCCTTCCATTTTTGCAAAATACCAATAATTTTCATATTGGATAAGTTTTCTGTATATGATTGCATGAAACCAATTCTCCACAATTAGTGATCATGTTTTGATGCAAGAAAAATATATTTTATCCTTGGTTACTGGTCAGGGACATGTGACCGTCATCACTATACAACATGATTTGTATGTTCACTTGACTACTTTTTGTTATCAAGTGTGCTCCATCAGTGCGTCTTGTTATATGATTATAACAACATATGTGCTTTAGCATAGTTGTTTCTTTTTGGGTTAAAGACATTATACCATATGATAACTACTGTAATCATGAAATAATCTATACTTTCGACAGGCTTCTATCTTCTTCTTCTTCTTCTCCTGGGGAGTTAAGTAGACCAAGGTTGTTGGTTGATGAAGATTGTTGAAAAATTTTCATTTCCTTCTCTCGTCTGTCTCATCCGCTTGAGTTTACAAATTGTCTTAATTGATGTTGTTGACGATGATGACTATTATTGTTGTTCGTATTCTTATTATTGCTATTGTTTGTTTTCAAATACTTAGTTTTCATGCTTTAATATATATTAAAAAAATGCAATTGGAATATTCATAGTTGCTTGATATCATATATTCTTTCACTGCTGTGGATCACCTAGTATCTTTTGATGATTTCTAGACACCAAAAGGAGCAAAACCCTTTTTTGATCATCCTGATACTACCCGATGGTTGCACGTAAGTGGATAAATAATTTGCTTTTATTGGAATATGTATGTTTCAGATTTCTTTGCTGATTTGCATGATAGGTATTTAGATTAGGTTTATTTCACTTGTAATTTACAAGATTTTGACATGGTAAGCATGATGGATGCACACAAGTTTATTTCATGGAAGATTGTCACTTACATTATTACTGAATTAACTGCAAGGCATCATTATCCTGTAGTATTTCTTGGTAACCACTTGGAAAAAGTTTTTAGACAGTGTGCAGGGAACATAGCTATTAGATGCAAACCCAAAAAACACTATTGGTTTATCAAGTTTCTAAAGCCAATAATTTTTTAATGTTATGACTTCTAGCTGACTTCTCTGGTTGAGGTTGTTCTAATATAAGATTAGTTATTTTTTTTAATTGTTTATAATATTTTCAAGGAATATAAAACTATCTTGTCATTTCAGAAGCTACCAATGGAGGATACTATCTTTTGAATGTGAATGCCATATAAAATTAGTGTATTGTGGGTTCAATAAGTGCATTGATTGACATTATTAGATTGTTTGTTTCTTTGCTTGCCTGTTTTTACCTTTTTGCCCTTTGAAAATATTAGATTTGTAATTAAGTTTTTTTAAAATTAGTGTATTGTGTGCAGGTTTTATTTGGTTATTCTAAATACAAGATTGGATTTTGATTGAATAAGATTGGATTTTGTTTAATGTTTTTGCAGATTTTGGAGAATTTATGGTTAAAGATCAAGAGGGTTGAAGATGAGGATACATGAAGCTTTTTTACTGTGTAATTAACTCAAAAAATATTTTGTAATGAAAGTACACAAATAGTGTAAAACATTTATATTTTGTTATTACTCAAAATACATTACACTTTAACTCATAACATGTCTCAAATGACGTTTAATGTTATTTTAGTGATGTGCTGAAATTGGCGTGAATTCCTCAAATGACTTCAACACTTACGATATACAGAAGAAGACCGAAGACCAAAGGCATGGATCCATGTATCAACTTTCGACTGTAGTGACGTCAAAGGATTAAGTTTCTCAGATTTGTAGAGGGACCCACATAGGCCCTATAAATTCATTGATTCAAGAACCCGAGAGCAACACTGCACCAGCTTCGCATACATTGCACTGAAGATATGTCCAAGAAGACAATGATCCCAAGGGTGAAGCTGGGAACACTGGGATTGGAGGTGCCCGACCTATCATGACATTCTTCATTTCTTTTGAAGCACTTGGTCTTTTTTCGATTTCTTTATGTGATTAAGATTCAAGCTAATGTTTAACTGTAGTAATGGTTATACAAGTAGGTATCCAAGTTGGGGTAATTTAATTTCAAAGGTTTCTCTTTCTCTCAATATTTTTTGAGATTCTTAACATGAATTTCTCTTCATAAAATATGTGCAGAGAACTTGGAATTGGCATAATACCATACAGTCCACTTGGCCGGGGATTTTTTTGGTGGACATGCATTTGTAGAAAATAGTTCTGAAAACACAATCTTGGTATGTAATATTTCTATGTACAAGTTATCTCTGATTCATGGGAGAGAATTTGGTTTATATAAGGTTAGATATATTAGGATGTTTTTTTTCAATGTTTAATATTAAGTTAAGCTATATATTCAGAGTCTTGCCCTTTAATAACACTGCCTTAATTCATATGCTATTCCTCATAATAGTTTTTATCTTTAAATGAGTATTTGTCAATGAATTTTAGGTTTCACATCCGAGGTTCACTGGGGAGAACTTGGAGATGAACAAAACGCTATATGTTAGAGTTGAAAATTTGGCTAAGAACCATCAATGCAGCACTGCTCAACTAGCTCTGGCTTGGGTTCTTCATCAAGGGGATGATGTTGTTCCTATCCATGGTAAGCATTTGATGAATTTCCAAAGTTAGTAGTTCTTAGTTACAATTTTCATTTTTCTTTTTTCTTACAATATCAGGAACAACCAAAATCAAGAATCTGGATAGTAACATTGGTGCTTTAGAAGTAAACCTGACAGAGGAAGACTTGAAAGAAATTTCTGATTCAGTATCAGAAGAAGAGGTAGCAGGTTCTAGATCTTTTTTTGAAAGTTCTGAAAAATTCAGCTGGAAATATGCAAACACACCACTTCCCAAATTAGCTTGAGATTCCATCAATGTCTTGGCTTTTAGAAAATCATATTTTGGATTATGTAATAAAAGATGGTTGGTTATGTAACATCATCTCGGGGGGTTCGGATGGCAACCGTGAGGGTACAGTGCATGTGCTCCACAGTTTATTGTATATCCCGAGCGTCGGTATCTTTCTCTCTGTCACCTGAGATAGCAAAGTTGAGGGATGAGCTTGCCAAGGTGGCGATGCTCTCCCTTGTAGATGGGTTTATGAATGAATCTAGTATACTGGAGATTGTACCTTCCATCATTGATCGTCCATTGGCCGGTCCGATTACCCCGCTTAACGAGTGCAACTTTCTGGTGCCGTTGGCTAGCCGAGAGGAGGTTAAACAAGATTGGAAGCTGGAAACTTTTCGAGCAGCGACCAAGGATGGCCCATGTTCTTTATGCCTAGTTCCATGGACAAGCTGATGGTGAGAGACAGTGGATCCTCATCTGGAACCTCCCACTACATGGGTGGTGCTGGGAGATAATCGCTGAGATGTTGAGGCCTGTAGGTGAGTTGGTATCGTTATCGATCGTGTGCCTCACTGCCACATAAAATATTTATCTCGTCCTTGGTCCGTCGCCGGAGGGGAGTGTTACTGCCGCTGGAGCTGGAATGCAGCTTGGGGATGAGAAAATTGTTGATGGATACTCAGAAGAAACCGTTGGTCTTTAGATACAAAGTACTTTGCTTTTATGTTTGGACGTACCCTGTATGACAACAGTGCCATACTAGTGCAAGTTGTCTCTATCTTTTGTTTGTAGCGTTTAATGTTTGTAAGCTGTGTCAGTATTGACTCAGCTATATATGTGTCAATATCTGTGTAAGCAAAATGAGCAAGCAATAGGAGGTTTCAAGTTTGACTCCCATCCTTGTTCTTCTCTGTTCTTCACCCTTTTGTCTCTTAAGCTCTTCACACTCTTCACTCACACACACCCACTAAATCTTACAGTGGTATCAGAGCTTGTGAAAGCATGGTTGATGACAATGTTTCCTCTCAAACTCATGTTCCTCTGTTCAAGGGGGAAAACTATAACTTGTGGAGTTTGAAAATGAGGACCATGTTCCGGTCTAAAGGGTTGTGGCCTACTGTTGAGCTTGGTTTCTCTGAAGAAGATGAAGAGGAGGATGTTGAAGCCCGGAGGATGAAAGATGCGAGCGCTCTTTACTTAATCCAACAAGGGGTTGAAGAAAGGATATTAATTCGGATTGCTGAAGCACTCACTGCAAAGCAAGCATGGGAGATCTTGAAAACTGAGTTCCAAGGCAACACCAAGATTCTCTCTGTAAAACTATATGCCCTTCGTGAAGAGATGGAAGCTGTAAAGATGAAGTTTGGAGAGAAGGTGCAAGAGTATATCTCTAGAGTTCTGGATATTGTCTTCCAGATCCGAATGCTAGGAGAAGAGTTCCCGGAACGAGAAGTGGTGGCCAAAATCTTGAGGAGTCTTGCACCGAACTTCAAGCACGTGGTGTCATCTATCATTGAAGCCAAAGATCTAAGTAAACTCACCGTGGAAGAGTTAGGAGGGTCTCTGAAAGGCCATGAGTCCATGCTCACTTTCTCTGCTGGACTAGAAGAGCAAACTGCACTCCATGCTTCTCATAGTATCTCACCGGACACTTTCAGCTATGAGGGGCGAGGATGGGGACGCGGCCCCTTCAACGGACGCTTCCGTGGATGTGGCAGAGGGCGAGCTATGGATCACACAGCTAGGACACACCAAAAACCAAACATCCAGTGCTTTATTTGCAAAAAGTTCGGCCATACTAAGGCTCAGTGTTGGTATAACGAAACCAAAGAAGCAAATGTTGCCGAGGAAGTTAAAATAGAAGAACCAACAGAAGGTTGTATGTTTATGGTGGTTGCGGACATTGTAGAAGGGAAGACTGCTAATGTAACTAACATAGAGGAAGTAGAAGAAAGCCATTGTCTTATGGCTAGTGACAGCTACAGTGTCCAAGCTGGGAGTTCCTGGCTCATCGACAATGGATGCTCAAACCACATGTCGGGTAACAAAATGGTCTTCCACAATCTACAAGAGACTTCTCATCAAACTGTGAAACTTGGAGATGGGAAGGTGTTACAAGTTGCTGGTGTAGGGTGCATCAAACTTCATCAAAATGGTGGGAAGCTCAGCTTGTTAAAGAATGTTCAATATGTTCCTCAGTTGACCCACAACTTGCTGAGCATGGGTCAGTTGATGGACAATGGGTTCGATGTTAACTTCTCTAGAAGTGAATGCAAGATCACAAGCTTGGATGATGGTGCATTGGTTGCTTGTGTTCAAATGACAGCTAGACGGCTGTTTCTCCTTGAATTGACAGACATGGGATTTGCACAAGCAGTCCTAAGTACTGAGGTTGTGGCAAGACTGTGGCATCACAGATACGGACACCTAGGTGATGGGAGGTTACAACAACTGAAAGACCAAAACCTTGTTTTTGGGTTTACCTCATGTTGCACCAACTAAGGCGTGTGAGATTTGCTCATCTGGAAACCAAACTCGACTTGCTTTCCCGAACCATCAAGCAAGACGGGCATCTACCATCCTTGAGCTGATTCATGCTGACTTGATGGGCCCCATGCAAACACCATCACTGGGGGAAATAGGTACATCTTTCTACTCACTGATGATCACTCACGTTACACTTGGGTGTATTTTCTCTCAAACAAAGGTGATGCTCTTCTCCACTTCAAGAACTTCAAAACCTTGACGGAAAAACAACTAGATCACACCCTCAAAATCCTCCGTACAGATAGAGGGGGTGAGTTTGTATCCAAAGAGTTCTCCAACTATTGCGAGCTCAACGGAATCCAACGGCAACTAACTGCACCTTACTCACCCCAACAGAACGGAGTAGCGGAGAGAAAGAACCGCACTGTTATGGAGATGGCCCGTTCTATGATGAATGGTATGAATGTTCCTATTTTTCTGTGGGCTGAAGCGGTCTCCACCGCTATCTATCTTCTCAATCGATCACCAAGTCGTGCAGTCAAAAGACAGACTCCATACGAGGTACTTAGAGGAGTCAAGCCGTTCGTCGGACACTTGAGGGTCTTTGGCTGTGTCGCGCATGCCTTCATTGAGCCGGAGTTCCGTAAGAAGCTGGACCCCCGAACAAACCGATATGTGTTTGTTGGTTACTGTGATGAAACCAAAGGATTCAGGTTGTTTGACCCGGTGGCAAAGCGAGTAAAAATCAGTCGGAATGTAACCTTTTTTGAAGATGTGCCATGGGCTTGGTCAACTAACCGCAACACCTCAATACCTGAATTTGTGACAGTTAATACATATGAAAGGAGCCAACCATTCACAGTGGAGCAGCAGAATGAAATTCCCATGCAAATTGGAAACACGTCTGCATCACCTGAAGTCATTGACTCAACACCAACCGCACTTGTGAACACACCAGTAAGGTATAAGGCTTTAGCTAACATATATGACACTTGTTCCTTTGCACTTGATGCCACAGATCCATCTACCTTCAAAGAAGCTATCAAGAGTGATGATTGGAAAGCAGCAATGGAAGAAGAGATGCAGGCCATTCACCAAAATAAAACCTGGGAGCTGATGCCTTTGCCAGATGGAAGCACACTGTAGGCCTCAAGTGGGTATATAAATCAAAATATGATGCCAATGGGAAGCTGGTCAAGAAGAAGGAGGGTGTGGACTTTGAAGATGCCTTCACCCCAGTGGCGCGCATAGAAACAATTCGAGTACTTCTTGCAATGGGAGCTCAAAAAGGATGGCCTATCTACCAATTGGATGTAAAATTCGCCTTTTTGAATGGAGATCTCAAAGAGGAAGTGTATGTTGTGGAACCAGAAGGATTCATCATCCATGGCAAAGAGACAATGGTGTACAAGCTTAGTAAAGCTCTATATGGCTTGCGTCAATCCCCCAGGGCCTGGTATAGCAAGGTGGACCATCATTTCTCAGAATTGGGTTTCAAACGGAGTCCTAACGAACCTACCTTGTATACAAAGACTCAAGTAAACAAAGGACTGTTACTTCTGTGCATTTACGTTGACGACATCATCTACTTGGGGTCCTCACAAGACATGTTACAGGAGTTCAAGGCTAACATGATGAGCAAGTTTGAAATGTCTGACTTGGGTCTGCTCAAGTATTTCCTAGGTTTGGAAGTCAAGTAAAACAACGGATCTGTTTTCGTTTCACAAACGAAGTATGCCGAGGATCATTTGAGTAAGGCTAGGATGATGCACTGTGACACTGAGATGAGTCCAATGATTGCTAATGAAAAACTAAGCTTGAACGATGGATCGGGGGTAGCATGTGGCGAGAAGTACAGAAGACTGGTCGGGGGCCTCCTCTACTTGTCACATACCAGACCAGACCTTATGCATGCTATATCCCTCGTGTCAAGGTACATGCACAAACCTACCATGCACCATCTAGGTGTAGTCAAGCGTATCTTGCGCCATGTTGCAGGAACAGCTCACCTTGGTCTGCTATATCAACAATGTGATGCATTCAAATTGGTAGGTTACTCAGACTCGGATGCGAAGGGTGCTAGAAGACATACAGGAGATCCAGACTGAACCTACTGTAATATTTTGTGATAACAAATCGGTCATTGCAATAGCCAAAAACCCAATCCATCACGGAAGAATAAAACATATCGACACACGCTTCCATTTCATTCGAGGCTTAATTGAAGAAGGTGCTATCAAATTGATACATTACAGCACAGACATCCAGGTTGCAAATATCCTTACTAAAGCGTTGTCCATCCGTAAGCATGCTGCGCTCAGAGAGCTAATGGGAGTGAAGATCTTCTGAGTATGGGGAGTGTGTTGATGGATACTCAGAAGAAACCGTTGGTCTTTAGATACAAAGTACTTTGCTTTTATGTCTGGACGTACCCTGTATGACAACAGTGCCATACTAGTGCAAGTTGTCTCTATCTTTTGTTTGTAGCGTTTAATGTTTGTAAGCTGTGTTAATATTGACTCAGCTATATATGTGCTAATATCTGCGTAAGCAAAATGAGCAAGCAATAGGAGGTTTCAAGTTTGACTCCCATCCTTGTTCTTCTCTGTTCTTCACCCTTTTGTCTCTCAAGCTCTTCACACTCTTCACTCACACACACCCACTAAATCTTACAAAAATATCATGTTCTCTTCACTGCCAACAAGAGCGTCTTTCCGTAATTAAAGCGGGAGTTGGGCCATTACGTTCTGATGGATTGAGAGCATGATGATGGAGGGGTTGCTGTTCGACCTCAAGTCATCCTGCAAAACAGCAACCTTGTAGAAAAAAAACTTCAATGGAAAAACTGTAGAGTTGAAAGGAAAATTGGGAAAAGTAAGTGAGTATCTCTCCATTCATTTAACTACAAGCTTATCATCTTATCTTCTCAAAACAGGAAAAGCAAATAAGCATAACATGATGTAATACAGCTGGTGAGTAAAAACCCAACGTGTCAAGTGCTAAGACCTTCACTGCTTATGCCTTGAACTTGAACCAAACTCATGGATCATCTCATCTCCACCCTTCATTTCATTCTCTCTTTTCCTTCAATGATTATATTGACTTTTCAAACACAACTACCCTTACAATTATTAGACATCACAAAACATTAGAAACAAAACATTCTCAGCAGAAATATCTTCAGTAACACAGCTTTCATTGCTCAGCTTCAATAACACTTCAATCAGACCTCAACAAATGCCCCTGTGATTGCACACTCCCAGCATCTCTCGAAATTTCAGAAATTTCTTACCATCCAAACACTTGGTCATTACATCTGCTAATTGATCTTCTGAAGCACAATATGTCAACTTCACTATATTTGTTGTAACTAAGTTTCTGATATAGTGAAATTTCACATCCACATGTTTTGTTCTACCATGTAACACTGGATTCTGAGCAATAGATATACAAGACTTATTGTCACAATGAATTCTAATTGGACCTTCATATTGTATCCCACAATCTTCAAGTACCTACTTCAACCATACACCCTGACAACAAGTATCACACAAAGCTATATATTCAGCCTCTGTTGAAGACAAAGCCACAATATCCTGCTTTTTGGACATCCAAGTAATAGCACCAGAACCAAGTTTAAACACCACACCACTAGTACTCTTTTTATCCACAGGATTAGCACCCCAATCACTATCAGAAAAACCTTGTAAAACATCATCACTAACATCTCTAGTATAGAGAACACCAAAATCAACTGTACCTGATAAGTATCTCAACAAATGTTTGGCAGCACCTTGATGTATATTTGAAGGATTATGCATGAATCTTGATCATAGACTGACTGCAAACATAATATCAGGTCTAGAATGTGCAACATACATCAGTTTCCCAATTCGTCTCCTGTAGTTTGTTATATCAACTGCATTTGCTTCTTCATACACTTGCTGCTTAGCACAAGGCAACAAAGGAACAATCATAGGTTTACACTGTAACATATTGTATTCTTTTAACAAAGTTTCCACATATTTTCCCTGTGACATAAAAATTCCTTCTTTACACTGTTGTAATTATAACCCCAGAAAATATGATGTTGTGCCTAGATAACTCATGTCAAAAGCTCTCTTCATATTGTCCCGAAATTCAATCAACATTACTGTAGATGAACTCATATATAGCACATCATCCACATACACACACACTAGAAGCAACACTCCTCCACCACTGACTCTTTTATAAAGTGTATGTTCTGTGGTACTTCTATGAAACCCTTGTGACAACAAATAACCATTTAATTTTTCATACCATGCCCTAGGGGCTTGTTTCAAACCATACAAAGCTTTATGCAATTTGTACACCTTTTGTTCTTTCCCTTTAATTTCAAAACCTTGAGGCTGCTCCACATACACTTCTTCCTTGATTTCTCCATTCAAAAATGCAGATTTTACATCCAATTGATAAATCAACCAGTTTTGTTGAGCAGCTAAGGCAAATAACACTCTTATTGTTTCCATTCTGGCCACTGGAGCAAACACATCTTCATAATCAATCCCATACTCTTGTATATATCCTTTGGCCACCAACCTTGCTTTGTATTTAGAAACCTTGCCATCTGGTTTGTATTTTGTTTTAAAAATCCATTTCACACCAATTAATTTCTTCCCTGGAGGTAACTCACATATTTCCCATGTTTGATTCTTCTCAATTGCATCAATCTCTTCTGACATTGCTTTCCTCCACTCTGGATGTTGCTGTGCTTCTTGAAAACTCTCTGGATCTGTCACTGCTAAGGCATAGGAACAACTTTCATAAATATCTCTCAAAGCTCTCACCTTTGGTGTTGGTGAATCATCCACATTAGACTCATTTCTTGGTTCACTTTGCTTGTTTGGAGATGCATTATTGCTACTGCTGCTAATTTCTGTATCATTTGCACTAGAAACACCATTTCCTGAATTTTGAATTGTCACTGCATTTCTTATATTCACTTGCTGTAGATCAACAAATTTTGCAGAATTTTCAGATTCTGTCCACTGCCAGACCTCATTCTCTAAAAACTTCACATCTCTACTAACTACCACTTTTCCAGTATCAGGCAAATAAATTCTATAGGCCTTTGCATCTTTACTATAGCCTATAAAAAAACCTTTGAGAGCTCTACTGTCCAATTTCTGCACAATTTGTGTTGGTTGATGAGTATATGCCACACAACCAAACACTTTCAAGTGAGACACACTTGGTTTGTTTCCAAACCAAACTTCATAAGGTGTTTTCTTCATCACAGCAAAGGTGGGTGACACATTTGATACATAAGCAGCAGTCATAATTGCATCAGCCCAAAAAGTATTTGCCAACTTAGCAGCACTTAACATACTCCTTGCTTTACTGACAAGTGTCCTATTCTTCCTCTCAGCTACTCCATTCTGCTGAGGAGAATAAGGAGCAGTAAATTCATGTTTAATGCCTCTTTGCTCACAAAACATGTTAAATTCCTTGGACAAGAACTCTCCTCCTCTATTTGTCCTCAAGATTTTTAACCTGCAATCTGACTGCCTTTCTACTAGAGCCAAAAAATTTTGAAAACATGCAAACGCTTCATGCTTAAACTTCAGCAAATATACCCAACACATCCTTGAAAAATCATCTATGAACAACAGAAAATATTTATTGCCTCCAATTGACTCTGACTGCATTGGACCACAAACGTCGGCATGCACCAAATGAAGCTTGTGCCTAGCTCTCCAAGATCTTCCAGCATGAAATGGTAGCCTTGTTAACTTGCCATAAACGCAGTCTTCACACTGACATAATTGTTTAATCACAAGCAAACCATGAACCATATTCTGCTGAGACAACAGCTTCAAGCCTTTAAAATTCAAATGTCCATATCTTTTATGCCATAAAAAAGATAAATCTTCATTCTTCATTGCTACATTCACCTGTGCAGACTGTGAAAACTCTACTGGAAACAGATTGTTATTATTCTTTGATACATACATCAACTGCTGCCCTGTTGTTGCCTTTACAATACTACAACCATGTTGTTTGAAAATCAAATTGTACCCATCTGCAACCAACTGTCCTACACTCAATAGATTATGAGCAAGTGTAGGTACATATTGCACACTATGAAGCAATCTTATTCCTCCAACTTGGACAGTCACTGCAACAGAACCTCTCCCAAGAACTTCGACCTCCTTATCATCACCTAGCTTCACTTTATGCTTCAACGTTTCATCCAATTGATGAAAATATTCTCTCTTTCCTATCATATGATTTGAAGTCCCACTATCAATCAACCAAACAGCAGAATTCTTCGTCTCCTTTCCATTATAGACCCTAAACAAACTTTCATAATCAGCAGAAGTGTGATCACCACCTGATCCTGAACTTCCTTCTACATTCCTGTTCTGTGACCAGCAATGAGACTGCGTGTGCCCATATTTTTTACATTTAAAACACTGTATATTCTGTAATCCTCCTCTTTGAAAACCTCCTCTCTGAAAGCCTGCTCTCTGAAATCTCTGTCCACCATATTGTCTTTGATCACCCATTTGTCTACCATATTGCCTCTGTTCTCCTCTACCTTGCCATGAAGTTCCTTCACCATCATATTGTTGTCTTGAATTGTCACTTGTATTTCTGCCTCTTAGACTGCCATAACCTTTGCCTCTTCCCCTAACATGTCTTCCTCCTCTTCCTCTCATACAAGTTCTACCACTACTTGATTCACCTCTTACCATAAATGCTTTCTCCTCATGTTTTTCAGAAAACAGATTGAATCTGGCTTCATGAGCTTGCATGGATCCACTCAATTCATCTAGAGACACTTTAGACATATCTCTAGCCTCCTCAATTGAGGTAACAACATGTACAAACCTCGAGGATAAACTCCTCATTACTTTCAAAACTATCTCTGCATCCTTTAATTCACTTCCCATACCTCTGATTTGGTTCACCACTGCTAACACTCTTGTAAAATACTGTTGTATGGTTTCTTCTTCTTTCATTTGTAACAAATCAAAGTTTTGCCTTAAAGTCTGCTGCCTCACTGACACCATCCTTGATGTTCCTTGATTCTCATTCTTAATATGGTCCCAGGCTTCTTTTGGTGTGTCAAATCTTACAATTCTATGAAGAATTGTTTCATCAACAGCTTGCTGCAACAAGAATAAAGCTTTGGCATCATCTTCTATCTCCTTTTCTGTTGGATTCTCCTTACTAATCCCAGTCTCCACAATTTTCCACAATCTTTGGGACCTGAAGAAAGTCCTCATCCTGTAGTTCCAATGCTCATATCCCTCACCTTTAAAAACTGGTAGCAAAGCATGTGAGATATCTGGAGTTGGTTGAGGAGTTGGTGTCATCTTCAGCTCTGAAGAAGTTGAGGCCGATGCCATCTTCAGCTCTGGAGGAGTTGATGCCATCTTCAGCTCTTTCAACAAACTTTACTTCACTACTATCAAACTACAGCCCAAACAACAAACAAATTTCCACAACAACAGCTTACTGACCTTCTTTCAACAAACCACAAGTTCTTCCAAACTCACAACACCCTACAACTATAATTTCACAAACTTTTCAAGCTTTTTTCCTCCAAACAGCCACCAAAACTTTAATTTCCCCTTTAATCACCATGAATCCTAGCTCTGATACCACTGTTCGACCTCAAGTCATCCTGCAAAACAGCAACCTTGTAGAAAAAAAACTTCAATGGAAAAACTGTAGAGTTGAAAGGAAAATTGGGAAAAGTAAGTGAGTATCTCTCCATTCATTTAACTACAAGCTTATCATCTTATCTTCTCAAAACAGGAAAAGCAAATAAGCATAACATGATGTAATACAGCTGGTGAGTAAAAACCCAATGTGTCAAGTGCTAAGACCTTCACTGCTTATGCCTTGAACTTGAACCAAACTCATGGATCATCTCATCTCCACCCTTCATTTCATTCTCTCTTTTCCTTCAATGATTATATTGACTTTTCAAACACAACTACCCTTACAATTATTAGACATCACAAAACATTAGAAACAAAACATTCTCAGCAGAAATATCTTCAGTAACACAGCTTCCATTGCTCAGCTTCAATAACACTTCAATCAGACCTCAACAGTTGCACCAGTGGCTATCCGGAGCACGCACAACATTCAGCCCAAGGAGAAGGGGAAACAGAAGGCTGCGGAGTTTGAGTTGGCTGTCGATTCGGTGGGGAAGTCGGGGTAGCTCCTCACCCAGTTCGGGAGTGCAGAGGAGAAAGAACGAACATGGTGATCGGAGAAGATGCTTCCATGCTTCTAGCGGGGTCCCCGACGGTTGTTGAGCGCTGCTTCCTCGGGCGGGGCACGGAGGAGGTGGAGCGATGCTCCCCCGAACGTCATGAGGGGGAGGTCGAGCGCTGCTTCCCCCTGTGACGTCGGCAGCCAAGAGTTTGCAGGAGATGGTGATGCGGACGGTGGTCACTCAGTAAGGCGGGGACATACCGATGGACATGGTCGGAGTCGGTCTCCCGAGTAGAGCTGGTTGGACCGAGGGGCAGCTTTGACGACACGGGGCCCGAGAAGATGACATGTCAAGTCTTGGTGGGTTCGTCATTTGGCTCCGGGATTGAAGACAGTTGCCGAGGTTATGCGGTCCGAGGTTGACGTGGAGGAGGTTGTAGCAGAGCAGTTGGTGAATGGACAAGCGATCATTCCTGCGAAGAAGGCTCGGGATTCTAATCTCGAGGGTGTAGAGTAGAGATGGATCCTCTGGCTGCTGTTGTTGGGCTGGGGGTGAGGTGGGCTTAGAGTTGGGCCCTATTTCAAGGAACTTGGACCCTTTTCATGATCCGTTGCTTCTTTGTGATGTGGGCCAGGTGTTGGGTTGTAATAATGGGAGCAGTAGTGCCCAGCCAATTATGGATGACGGTAGGTGGGTTTCTGAGCCTAATAGGAAGCAAGCTGGGCCTAGTCTTTTTGTAGAAGCTAGTTCGGATGGGTCTATTGGTGAAAATAAGGGTTTCTCTAGTGGTGCTTTCAAGAATATTGAAGTTGTTCCTACTATGAAACCTCAAGGTGGATTTGTGTGGCAATTCCTGTCAGGGACTTGGGTTATGGTCCCAGATATTGTGGTTTCGTTGACTGGTGTTGACAACTCCACGGGAGGGAGAAAAAGATTTTGATTGCTCGGATGCTCAGTCCTTAGATAAGGTGGCTATAGAGAATGATGTAGAGTCTAACGATTTTGTTACAGAATTTGAAAGGAATATGAGGGTACTCCTGCCCAACTTCCAATCGGGTTTGGAGGCTTCATCTGCGGATTCTGTGATTGGCACTTGGAAGAGTGAACGGCATAAAAAGCCATCCTCGAGATTTAATGAGGAAGCGGGCTTTCTAGTCTAACCACCAAGATCTGCAAAGAAGAAGGGTGCATGTAGGGACAGTTCCAAAGCTGCTGCAGATAGGGCTTAAGCAAAGTTAGAGGATTCTGTGGCTATCATTCGGCGGAGTCTGGACTTTTTAGACCCTCGGGTGGAGGAAGCGGGTCGTGTGCCAGTTTCGGAGGAAGTCCATGTGCAGGAGGAAGGCTAGTAGAGGTGGTTGTTAGTGTTAAGACCATCTCCAACCCACAATCCCAAATCTCCATCCAAAATCTCAAATTTGGTCTTGCTACAGAAAATTTTACTCCAACCACAAATCTCAAATTTTACCCCAAAAAAGAATATTCTTATAATATTCTTTTCATATATTATTTTATTATTATTTAATAAAGATATTTGAAATTAATCATTTTAACAATAAATTAATTAAACATTAATTACAATTTATAAATAATTTATTAAAAAATATAACTTAAAAAATTGTACAACTATATTTTTAATTTATTAATTAAATATATATTAATAATTAACAATTTTATTTATTAATTAAATAATTATTATTATTGATTATTAATTAATTACACACAAATTAATATTATAAATAACTACTTATAATTATATTAATTGATTAATAATTTTATATTTTCCATTACAATAATAAAAAAATAAAAAAATAGAAAATATGATTAAAAAAATAAGAAATAATGTGGGACCCCAAATTTGGGGTTGCAATAGTGTGACCCCAAATTTGGGGTAAGATTTGGGTGTGGGTTGGAGTACTCTACACCCAAATCCCACCCCAAATTTGAGATTTGGGTGTTGGGTTGGAGATGCCCTGAGGAAGGGTTTTTTTCCCCTCTTTTTAGGTGTTGTTTTGTGTTTGCTACCACGGCTTGTGGTGGTTGGTGTTAGTTTGTAGTTTATTGCTCACTAGTGTGGTGGGGATGCTTGTAAATTTTTGCTTGTTTTAATATATGTGGTTTATCCACTTTTCCAAAAAAAAAAAAAAATGTAACATCATCTTGTAACTCATGAATGGTACTTGAATGTTTGATGGTTAGAGTTCTTATGAGAGAAGCAGTGGTTTTTTAATAATATCCTATTTAGTACCCTTGTTATTTCAAAAATTAAATATTAAATTAAAATAATTAAGATTTTTATTTATTTATTTTTAATTTTAAAAATTAATTAAATAATATACTTTAAAATTTTAAAATTTTAATTTTTTTATAAGAATTATTATTATAATTATGATAATAAAATGTTAAAAAGTTCGAGGGTAAACAACTTAGATAATCTTTTACTTTTTCATATGTTTTCATTTTTATCACTTAATTTAAAAAGTTACTCTTTGATCTATTACATATTGTTTCCAGTACAATAAGGTAATTCGGACTTACTACATTAAGGATAAAGTTATATTTAAAAATCTACTTGATTTTATACTATGGCAAGGCACTAAGACTGTTGTTAATTAATACCATAACGTTGAATAATTTTTTTGTAATAAAAATTAAATATAGAGATTTAATCGTAATTTTATAAAACCAAATGATTGGAATAGAAGTATAAAAAAAATAAGCAACTATTTAAATTTTTTATTGAAGTTTTGACGCTTTCAAATTGATGATACGGTCTCAAAAGCTGAGATTCTGAGGTGCCTGTCTGACCGCTTTAGTCACCTCAGGCTGAGCCGCTCCTGGGCACAATTGACCTAATTCCTGCAGTAAGCTCAGCACTTCCGCAATAGGCAGCACTAATCTCGTAAGCGCTTATCTCATTTAATTTGCCGTCCACGTTTGCTAACCAAGATATATATTTTCCGAGATGGTCATGGTAGGGACTACAATATTTTACATTAGCGTCAGCATCATGCAAAGTTTCCAACTAAATTCGCCAGCTCTCAGATCCTATAAATTCAAGAACAAATTACAGCAGCACTGTACCAGCTTCTCAGACAGTAGTGCACTGGAGAAATGGAGAAGCAGACAATGATCCCCAGAGTGAAGCTGGGAACACAAGGATTGGAGGTGCTTAATTGCCTTACTATATATATATATATATATATCATTCATTTCCTTAATTTCATTTTGTGATTATTAAAAATTTAACTGTTGTTCAAATCATCCAAGCAGGTATCAAAGTTGGGGTTTGGGTGCATGGATCTCAGTGGGGCTTACAACTCTCCTTTGCCAGAAGAGGAAGGGAAAACCATTATTAAGCATGCATTCAACCAAGGGATCACCTTCTTTGACACCTCTAATATTTATGGACCTGAGACTAATGAGATCTTGGTTGGCAAGGCAAGTCCCAATTTATCTATTTTTTTTTCTTGATTAACTTCTAATTGGCTTGTTTTTTAGAAGAGGAAACTAAGAGAAGTTGGTACTAATTATGTAGGCATTGAAGGAGTTGCCCAGAGAAGAGATCCAATTGGCAACAAAGTTTGGTATTGTGAGTATAAGTAAAGATATTGGTTTTGAGGTGAATGGGAGGCCAGAGTATGTGAGGGCCTGTTGTGAGGCCAGTCTCAATAGGCTGCAAGTTGACTATATTGATCTGTATTATCAACATAGGATTGATCAGACTGTGCCTATTGAGGAAACTGTGAGTCTATCTTATTTGGTTTATATATATATATATTAATGACAAAAATAAATCCTTTTCATAATCATATTCATAACAATGTTTGTATAGATTGGAGAATTAAAAAAGTTAGTAGAAGAAGGGAAGGTGAAGTACATTGGCTTATCAGAAGCCAGCCCTGATACAATCAGGCGTGCTCATGCAGTGCATCCTATTTCTGCAATTCAGATGGAATGGTCCTTGTGGGCTCGTGATATTGAAAAAGAGATTGTCCCACTTTGCAGGTTAAATTTAAGTTCAAAGGTTTCTCTTTCTCTCAATATTGTATTAGATTTGTAACATGAATTTCTCTTCATAAAATATATTTAGAGAGCTTGGAATTGGAATAATACCATACAGTCCACTTGGCCGGGGATTTTTTGGCGGCAAAGGAGTTGTAGAAAGGCTTTCTGAAAATACATTCTTGGTATATATATATGTGTACATAAGTAATCTCTGATCCTTTGGAAAGAATTTGGTCTATTCAGTTTAAATATATTAGTATGTTCCCTTTATATTATTGTTTAAGTTAGTATCATAATTGTCAGATATGTTAGGGTGTTAATATTATGTTAACCGTTATCCTTATATTAGAGCATTATTTTCTATATTTCGGTCCTAACATATATGAGCATTCTCTCTTGTGAATTATATAGTTATTGCTCTCTTGTCGCATTAACCTAATTCATATTTTTCTATTATTAATATATAAGTGCAGTTCATATTCTCTGTTCTTTGCAGTAGTTTTCATTATCGAATGAATATTTGTCAATAAATTTTAGGCTTCGCATCCAAGGTTCATTGGTGAGAACTTGGAGAAGAACAAAGCGTTATATGTGAGAGTTGAAGATTTGGCTAAGAAACATGAATGCAACACTGCTCAACTAGCTCTGTCTTGGGTTCTCCATCAAGGGGATGATGTTGCTCCAATCCCTGGTAAGAATGCATTTGATGGATTCTAATATGAATATTTCTTATTCATAACTTTTATTCTTTCATGTTTCTTATGATATCAGGAACAACTAAAATCAAGAACCTGGATAGTAACATTGGTGCTTTGCAAGTGATGTTGACAGAGGAAGACTTAAAAAAAATTTCTGATTTAATATCAGAAGAAGAGGTGGCAGGTTCCATATATATTCCTGAAATTGATGAAAAATTCAGCTGGAAATATGCAAACACACCACTTCTTAAATCAGATTGAGATTCCATCAATGTCTTGGTTTTTTATAAAATATTATTTTGGATAATGTAATAAAAGATGGTTAATTATCTGAGACCATCTCTCAACTTATGAATGGCACTTGAATGTTTTGATGGTTATGTATCATGAGATGAAGGCATTTGTATCAAATTTATTGGGCTGCATTTTGAAATAATGGACTTTCATTATGTTGATGGATTGATTAGATGCTGATAGGAAGAAACTAGTCGAAATGGTTCTTATGAGAGAAGCAGTTGGGGATTGAGATTATGGAGTCCTTCAGTCCTTGCATGGTGACCTCCTGGGCGGACGCGGCGGTGGATAAGGTGGAGCCCGCGGCGTCAGAAGAAACAGATCATTTAACAGACCTTCGCACTCGTGATTTCGCATGGTAGGCCCTGATCGTCGTCAGACTATAGCGCGTCCCCCTGCCAGAAGTAGTTTCATTCGCCCGGGCATCTCCTTCGCCCAAGTGGCGAGTCCTCCAAAAGATCACTCAGTATAACATACTAACTCCACAGAGATGGAGAAGACGTTGACTGTGGAGGCAGAGCAGTCTAAAGGCTGGGAAGTAGTGAAAAGAAGGAGAAACAGACGAAGCCTGAGCCTTGAGTTGGCTGTGTTAAGTATTGGCTTGATATCCTTAGGATGAAGCCAAATCTTGATATCTTTTAATCCAACGGTCTAGATTGCGCTATTGTTTATATAGGGTTATGTTTGTTGGGTGTTGTGAAAAAAAAAAGAAAGAAAAGAGAGAGATAGAGAGGGAGAATTCTCTTGTATTTGGAGAGTGGAAAGAGTGGTGTAGAGGAGAGCTCTTGTTCTTGCTTGATCTCATTAAAGCAAGGTAAGACCCTTGTTTTTGAGGTAAGGCTAGTTCTTAGAGCTTGGTCATCCTCTTGTGGCTTTATGCCTCTCTCTTGTACTGTTGTACTCTTGTTATTCCCCCATGGTATAGTGAAGCATTGTTCTCCCGTGGATGTAGGCTTGTTCTTAGCTGAACCAAGTTAAATTGGTGTCTCTTACTTTATTCTTGTGAGATTGGTTGTATGTTATCCTTGTATTGCCCATTCATTATGTGATTGCTAGGTATTGTGATATTGCACACCAAGTGTTCGACAAATTGCCACACTAGTTCTGCGCTTCCTCACACGCAACAGGCTGGCCAAAGTTCCTCGTCACCTCACAGTCAACCTCTTCAGAAAGGATCCAAGCGTCCACTGTCACCGACGACGTGTGGCCATTATCTTCGTCCAATGCACAAAACTTCGGAATGCGGTCTCTTTTAACATGTAAGAGTTGGGGTGGAGCAGGTCACATGGCTGCCAACTATAGGGTGGATATCCTGTCACCACTGAGACCCAGACGAGCCTGACAGAAGGCCAAAGATGTTGGGTGAGTCCCCTTTCTTGTTGGAATTCAACCTAGGTCTTTTGGTACTCTAGTGATCAAACTATATATATATATATATATGTAAAACAAATGTCTAGTGGGTGTTAGCTACGAAGAAAGAGCACTAAGTGAGGATGCATTCTTAACTGTGCCTAAAAAATCACTTTCCTTTTTTCTTTGAAGCAGCAGGCTGCGAAGGCTTTCGGATTTGAAGAAGGAAAGGCTCCTCAATATTCTCTCATTCAAAAGAATTTGGGAATTTCTTTGATGGTAGGAAGATTAGTTATCATCTTGGTGATATTCTTCCACCTATTGCCTTCTCCAATTTGATTTGTAGCTGCTATGTTGAATTATTTCTCTTGATTTGAGCTGATTTTGTGTGAGCTCATTGTGAGAATTGGAGCTACTATTGTGGATGTTTTGTTGAAGAGTGATCTTGCATTTGTAAATGTATTTCTGTAGTTTGAAGTGTGGTGAATTAGCTGCCATCTAGTAAGATTCATTTGTGTGGTTTATTTCATGTTTGTATTTGACAGGGGATTTATATTCCAACAAAAGATAAAGGCCCAGGCGTCGAGAGTAAGGAGAACCTTCTGATCGTGGACCGCATTCACTAGCTCCGTTCATATCTGGCAATCTCCTTTACATAGGAGACTTCCAAACTGAGAAAGGAGCTGTTTAAGATTATTGTGTTTGATGTTGTCTCCGGCCAGAAAAATGACAAGATCTTATTGAAATTTCTTCCGAGAGCTTTAAACACATCGAGGGTCGACGCTGTTTATGAATTCCGGGGGAACTCGTACCCAACCACTCTAAACAGTGAAGAGGAAACTGTCAAGGCCAGCAAGATTGGAGAGATAAGCTTACCTTCGTGACTTGGTTGGTGTGTCTTCTCCATCACCCCATGGACGGCGCATGTCAGCTCGGTTGGTGTAGCTTCAGGGAGGGGACAAGTATTGCTAATTTGGAATCTACCTTTGCACGCTTGGACTTGGCCGGTGTTGGTGGAGTTGTTGTAGCCGATAAGTGAATTGATGGCGATCCCGCAGCTGAGCAAGCTCCACAAGTCGTTTCTCTCAGTCTTAATTCACTACCAGCATCATGTTGTCCTTCTACACGAGGTGACCTTCTACGTCAGGATGAGAAAATTCATCACCCTCATCACTGACAACCGACTACCATTTCTGATATTCCAGTAGGACCTGGAGAAGTTTATCTACCCATCGAAGAGTCCAACAAGGGAGAGAGAACATGCAGTGAACGAGCAACAGCGAGGCACTCATGATCTTACCAAAGGGATGAAGGGGAAGACGGTGATAGAGGAAATACTAGACTCTGATTTGATTGGGAAGATGATAGATGGGGGCTAAATAGACACGAGACGTTCATTTGGCGAGATGTCTTGGGGACTGCAGATGCAACAACATTTGGCCCGACTGGTGAGCATTGCTCTCTGGGTCCCATCGGCATCTCCAAAAGAAATCCAAACCCGTCCGGCGAGCTTAGCTCGCGGGATCTTGCTAGTCACACTGCAGATGCTAGGTGGTGGTGGCTTGGCTGCTATTGACAATCTAGGAAATGGCAAGACATTCTTGTCGAAACCGGCTTGGACTGTTGGTCTGTCGCTACCACATCAAACAAGAAGTTGTTTGCTTTTACCCAATGGTCAGACAATGATGATTATACCAGAACTGCTATCTAAGATCATGCCAAAAGGCGGCCTCGCTGTCGATGCGCAATTGGCCGAGGTTGTCCAGCTGCAATATTGCAGAGAAGACGTGTTGGAACGGCCGCCTGATAACGCCAATTTGATTGGCTTTGCTTGGGAGGGGGTTAGTGAGGGTATTGTAAGGTAGGGTATTGTCTGGATCAACGATTATTTAGAGGGTATGGTTTGAGGGGGTTAAATGGAGGATTGAGAAGCCTCCATTTACGCCATTTTCTCAACCCTCCAAATTGGGGGGGTTGAGGAGGGTTTGGTTTTTATCTTGACCAAAATACCCTCCAACTTTCCAAAAAATTACATAGGGTTTAAAGAATTCAATTTGGATGAAATCTTCTCCACAACGTTCTCAGATCTCCTAGCCAATGCACGCAATAGCAGGTGGCTCCATCTAGTTCTCCGACCGCCGTGTTCCCGACAGCTTCAGGTAGCTCTAAAACTCAGTACATCTTCTTCTTCTTCTTCTTCTTCTTCTTCTTCTTCTTCTTCTTCTTCTCACATCACCCCAACACCAAGAAAATCCTGTTATTGAATAGCTTTGTATATATGGTGAGGTTGAACTATAGTCATCTTGAAATTAGAGGATTTAAAGATCAATATGATGTTGCCCAGCTATAGAATAACAGTAAGACTTTCAAAAAAAATAGTCATGTATCTCAAGATTTTGAAGGCAATCAGGAGTTGCAGATCAATTTAAAGATCAATTTTAACTTGTTTTTGATGTTTGAACAATTTGAACTTGTGAGTTGATCATATATCCTTGTCATGAAGCTGTGGCAAGACTATTTGTTCTACATCTTATTTTTACTATATTTATATGTTTAAGTTTCATATATTTTTTTCAGAATGAAATGGTGGTGATCATCTAAGCTTGCTTAGCTTGATGAATTGTTAGTATTGTTAGTAATATACTATAGTGGCTGTGTGAGAGTTCAAGTGTTGTAGAGTGTGTACTTGAGTATCCTATATATATTGCAATTGCAGTGTTGTTTATTTGCAAAATCACATGTTAAGTCCGCTCTTTTGTCTTCAATTCTTCTATCTTATGTGTTTGTGCCTGAGATTTTCTAATCCATATGTTTTCTCTGGTTAATTAATTATATATATCAAGAGTATGATCATATCATCTCTTTATCAGTTTTTCTTCGTAACCCCGGCATCTGGCCCGGGGTTTTTTTAATCTCTAAATTTTTATCTAGTTATTAAATTATTTACAAAATTTAGAAAAATTAAAAAAAATTAAAAGTAATTAATATAAGTTTACGATTTTAGTTAATTTTTATACTAATATTCATTTAATTATTAATAATTTACTTTTACATTAATTGTCAACATTATTTTTCCTTTCATTTTTTAAAAGAGCTTCACAATATGCTTTAAAAAAATTAAGATAAATCCCTAATCTTTAAATAAAAAACAAATTCCATTATCTCCAACAACAAACCCAATACACTCATATATATAATCATCATATTTTTTTTTTGTTATAAGGGTATTTTGGTAATATTACCACAAAACCTTACCCTCTATTACCTTCAATCCAAACATTACAAGGTTTGGTAACCTCCATTTACCTTACCTTTGTCCCAAATAAGGTATAACTTAAAACTCCATTTCCCTTACTTTACCCTACCCTACCCTCCATTATGAACCTCTACTTCATCTCTCCCAAGCAAAGCCTAAGGTGGTCGGGTCGCATGCGAATAGAGAAAGCATCACAACACCTGACAACATGCTATTGACTCAGGAATCATGTTTAAATATGATTAATAAAGAGAATAATGTTGATTCTTCTAACTTTAATCATGTTATTAATGATGATTTGACTAAGCCTAAGGGATTGCCATTTCTTTTTCATGTGGTCTTCAACCAGTGATGGGCCACAAATATTGGGTTGTCTTGGGCCTAGTGATGAATCCAACTCTAATCATCACATGGTAGAAATTCCAGCAATTGTAAATCATTTGAATAAGGACATTCCAATGGAACATGATGTATTTTGTGATCCTACAAAGCCACCTTCAAATTTTAATCTCCCCCCAAATTTTAATTGGGTTTACATTCATGGTATTTGGACACTTTCTCCTAGGAAATTCTCAAAAGACCTTCAAGTTCGGTCTTCACAAGATGAAGGCAAAACACAAATGGAGAACATGGAGATTTGGAGTGGTGAGAATCAAATACATGCCCTGCCACCGGATAATGGCCACCATGATATGGGAGGATCGGGACAAGAGGTAGATAGTTCTGATAGTCAAGCTACATAAGACTTGGAGTCGGACTTTGAGGAGAAAAATAGATGTTTGCTTCACTCTGGTCAGACTGAAGACACCACTTAGGGAACCATATGAAGCTAATGGAAAAAGAAGCCTTCTTCTCGATGGACAGAAGAAGCGGGATTCATACCACAACCACCCAAATCAGTAAAGATAGAAGGAAATACTACCTCGACCCCCGAAGAAGGTACTTCCTCTACCCCTCTTCTCATTACTGATTGGTTTGATATTCAATTAAAAATTTATTGCTCTACTTATGGCATTACTTTTGATTCTATGCATCATAGAGAGAAATGTTTTTCACATGTGCGCATGCTTAAATCACAATGAACATCCTCAAAGGGGGAGAAAATGGGTACCTCGGGGTTAGGGGCTGTTTTAGGAAATTGTTAGTTTTTTTATGATCATTATTAATTGGAATGTGTGAGATCTAGGAATGCCTTCGAAGCATTTCCTAGTTAAGGATTTCCTCCGTCTCCATCATGTGAATATCTGTTATATCCAGGAATCTAAACTTAGTTCCATAGATTCTACTATATGGAGATCCATTGGCGGTCCTCGTTTAGACCAATTTTCCTTTATTCCAGCGGTTGGTTCCATTGGTGGAATAATAATTGGGTGGAATAACAATTTGTTTGAAGGAAAATTGAGACTTAAGGGACTTTTAGTCTGACTATTGAATTCATGAATAGAGCTAATAGAGTTCTTTGGGTTTGTACCTCAGTTTATAGCCCAAATGCCAGACATCTTAAGCAGCAATTTTGGGATGAGATTAGAATTTGCCATCCAAAACTTGATGTGCCTTGGGTGATCTGTGGGGATTTTAATTTTATCTTTACCCCTTCTAATAAGTCGAATGGCACCCATAATTGCGAGGTCATCCGATTAGCCCAGAACCTAATTAAGGACCTTTAATTGATTGAACCACCCTCTTTTAGGAAACATTTCACTTGGACTAATGGCCAATCTAATCCGATCTAGGTTAAACTGGATCACTTTCTAGTTAACTCTAGCTGGGTAATGATGTTCCCTAGGGTCCTCCAAAATTGCCTTCCGAGATTGAGGTCTGACCATGTTCCTATTCACCTTGAGTCGGGGTTTCACATCCCCAGGACTAGCCCATTTCGCTTTGAACAAGTGTAGTGCTTGGTAGATAATTTTTTTGAGCAAATTAAGAATTGGTGGGATTCTCCCCAACTAAATGGTTGCGGAGCATTTTATTCTAGTAGAAAAGACCTTATTCCTTAGAGAGTGTCTAAAATGCTGGGCAAGAGTTGAGTTTGGCTCGATCAAATTGAAAAAATTGGCACTTTTGCATGATATTGGAATGATTGATGCCACAAAGGAATCACGCCCTTTGGCGGAGGAAGAAAGGGGCAAGGACAACATCTTACTAGCAAAATTGACTTCAATTCTCAATCAGGAAGAGATTTACTGGAAACAGAAGGCTGGAGTAACTTGGCTTAAAGAGGATGATGGAAACACCAGCTATTTTCACTCCGTCACGAATGGTCACAGAAATAGGAATTTCATTCCTTGGGTTTGGCACGATAATCAGAGAGTAGGCGATATTGGGAGGATTAGTGACATCTTCACCTCCTTTTATAAAGATCTCTATGGTTCCACCAAAGAACATCGATTCCAGATTAACTGGTCTAACCTCCTTGGTACAAAAGAACAATGTGACCTGACAGCATTAGACATCCCGTTCACTCATGAAGAAATCAGAGAAGTGGTTTTCGGCATGAGTGTTGATAAAGCCCCGGGACCGAATGGCTTGCCAATTCTTTTCTTTCAAAAGTTCTGGGAAATCATCAAGCTTGACATTTTTAAGCTTTGTGATGACTTTTACTGGGGGAAAAGATAAATTAGAGAGAATTAATTGGGCTAACATAGCCCTAATCCCTAAATGCCAAGCTCCATATGACCCCTCCCATTATTGCCCAATCAATCTAATCAATTCTGCTCTTAAGATTGTGTCAAAAGTCTTAGCTAACAGACTCATTCGTAAGATCACTGCTCTTATTGATATGATTAAATTGGCTTTCATTAAAGGTCGTTGCATTATTGATAATATCTTCATAGCCCAAGAACTCATCTTCTATATACAAAAACATTGGTTACCGAGTCTAATCCTTAAAGTAGATTTTAAAAAAACCTTTGGCACTGTGGACTGGGGATTCTTTCTAGGCCTTCTGAGGGCCCGAGGTTTTACTGCAAATGGATGGGGTGGATCAAGACCATTTTATTGTCTTCAAAAGCAACTTTCCTTGTCAATGGAACCTAATGTGGGTATATTCGTTATTGTAGGAGCCTTAGACAAGGGGATCCACTCTCACCACTACTGTTTGTGCTTATGGTGGATGTCCTAAGTACCATATTTACTAATGCTCTGAACTCAAGGATCCTGCATGGTATGCCGATAGGTGACCTGGGAGAAAAAATGTGCCATCTCCAATTTGCTGACGATCTTCTAGTTATGAAGATTGGTGGAGGAGAAGATCTCCGGATAATCAAGCTAATCCTATACCTATTTGAAGGCCTCTCTGGTCTAAAGGTCAACTCTAGGAAAACTTGCTTATATGCTTCTCAGAAAAATCTAGAGCCACTGACCTACCTTGCTAGAACTTTGCATTGTGGTACGGGCACCCTGCCGCTGGTGTATCTTGGAATCCCAATTTTAGGTTGTCGTCGAAGGAGAAAAGATTGGGATATCTTAATAAATAAAATCAGAAATAGGTTAGCAGCATGAAAATCCAAGCTGCTCTCTCTAGGAGTAAGTCTCACTCTCTTGAACTCGGTGCTATCCGCTATTCCAACCTACTTGATGTCAATTTATAAGCTACCATGTTGGGTAATTAAAAGTATTGACAAAATTAGAAGAGGCTTTCTCTGGTAAGTCCCTAATGCCCAACAATCGAGAATAAGACTGGTTGGATGATCGCGGCTTTGTAGATCAAGAGATCAAGGAGGCTGGGTGATTTTAAACCTGACCATCTTCAACATTGCCTTACTTGGCAAATGGTGGTGGAAAATCATAGTAGATAGGCATTGGTGTGGTGAATTAATTTTCTGTGAAATTACTTTCGGAACTCTCCTTCTTGGAATTTATTTCACATAAGATCATTCTTCTGGAATGGAATCCTCCATTGTTTTTCAGACTTCAGGAAAAATTTAATTACAATCATCAAAGATGGAGCCTCTACTTTGTTTTGGCTAAATATTGGGTTGAAGGACGTGCACTAGTGGATATTTGGCCAGTGCTTTTTTATTTAGTACACTATAAGGATGACACCATCAAAGACTTGGCTTATAGTTTTTGGCATGTTCCATTAGGGGATTTCTATGCAGTTCGCAGTCTAATTGATCAAATCAACTCGCATCCCTCTTCGTAGGGGGATGAGAAACGGTGGAAGTTAGTGGCAAATGGTGTGTTCTCGGTCAAATCCTTCTATAATTTCCTAAACAACAGTGGGCTAAGATGCTGTTGGACCCCCATTATCCTTAGGGGGCAATTTCCTAAAGAAGATCAACTTGTTTAACTGGTTAGCATGGGACAATAAAATCTTAACTTTAGAAAATTTAGCATTGCAAAGGTGCAACCTCTTACAATCCACCACATGTGTCATGTGCCATACTGACGTCGAGTTAGTCGATCATCTCCTCATTTAGTGCCCCGTGGCATCCTACATTTAGAATTATTTTTGCCAGCTCTTGGGGATTTGTAGTATCCCTCGATCACTTAGTGATTTGTGGGGAGGGGGAGATTGGAGGAAAACCATTAAAAAGCCCCTTATTTTTGTATGGGACTTGCTAGTGCGAGCAATCACCTGGAACATTTGGCTTGAAAGAAATGCCAGCACCTTTGTTCATAATTGTTTCCTGTTTGTTTCCATTATTTTAAAAATTGATCATATACTTCTTTTGTGATTAATTACAGCCCTTGACTCGAACAAGGCAAAGTTGGATGAGCCAATGGTGAAAGTCAAGCGTATCCTTGAGTTTCTCACCTCTAGGGATGCGGCGCCGCGTGTCCCTTCAGAGCCCACCCCGAACCCTGGCGAGATCTAGCTGATGGAAGTTTTGTTCATCCCTAGAGGATCTCCTTCTCTAGGGATTTTGTGGTTTGGTTTCTGTCTGGGACCACCCCTAGTGGTTCAGTTTTGTCGTTTTGTGTTCTTTGGTCTGTTCTCCTGTAGTTGCTCTCCTTCGGGTTGTGTTTGTTTTTTTTATTTGTACTTTTCTTTATTAATGAATGTGGTTTATTCACTTAAAAAAAAAAAGCAGTTCGTCACTTCTAATTTAAATATTATTCCGTCTCTTTGCAAGTATAATCTTGTTGGTAGAGATATTTTATATTCTCATTATTTTATTGTTTAACGGATTCTTTTTTGACATCTTTAGATTTTTCAATGCTTGCAGGATTTTTATTCTTAATTAATTGATTATTTGAATGTTATCAGCCATTTAAAATTTTTTCTTTACAAAGACAAGACATCATCATAGAGACACACAGATACGGAGGTGTATAAGTTATAATGGTTTAATAATTTTTTAGAAATAAATTTCTTTACTATGCAACCACAGTACTATGCCCCAATGTATAGTGTTCAAACAGTATTGATTAACAGTACTACTGAAGCCATATTTCTAACCTTCACCCCTTGCGCACTTTGTGGTGAATTATCAGTGGACTACCAGTAGTTTTTCATTAGCCGTTTAAATTTATGTAATGGTAAATTTATCAAATTTAATCTAAACATCTTCATTCCATCCAAATAAATAATCACTTATAAACCAAAAAAAACATTTCATTAATCTCCTATGTAACCAGTGTACAAGTATTTTATATCTCGTATAATCCATACTATTTTATTTTTTATGTCTTTTAAGGCTGCCTCTTTGATTTTATGTCATTGATTAGCTTCAAAATGATCCTAATTTATAACTTGAGCAATTATATTTCAAATTCTTAATTTGTTTTATGGAGCATCTAAAGTTTAGTAATACTTGCGGTTGAAAATTCCCATATATTGAGATAAGTTAATGATCAATTTTATTTTATTTTTTAACTAATTATTACATTAATTGTTCAACATGTATTTTATACAGCTCAGAAATAAATTTTGAAAAAAAGTGCATAAACCACGTTAATTAAAAAAAAGGAGAAAAGTACAACAGACTCCCACAACACAGTTGTGGAAGAGCACAAAAATCACAAAACACAAACAATAACAACTAACCACAAGAAGTGGTAGTACAGGGGACACAAACAAAACAAAGCAACAACAAGAAACAACAAAGAGAAACGGCTCACATCAGCCGCTGACACACTCAGAACCGCCCAGCTACTCGCCCGTGTGGTGGACCTGGGTCCCCTCAGAAGGCAGATCACCCCCTGTCTCCTCCACTCTCGGACCTAAGAAATCAAGACTCCGGCGGATGGTAGTGATGGAATCCTCCAGCTTGACTCTGGAGCCCTCCCCTGCTGAAGAGAGCCATGTCAAAAGCATATGAGCAGTTTTAATAATGAGAGCGTGCGCAGAAATGCAGTTAGCATTAAAAATGCAATTATTTTTAGTCAACCAAATATTCCACACAATGGATTTCACCACGACATCCCCCAAAACCCTAGAATCAGGTCGCACTCAGAAATAAATTTCACCTGAAACAATTTGTTGACGTATAGATATAATTCACACACGATACTGCTTAGTAGAAATAGTAGATCATTTGTTCTCCCACCATCTCTTTGCCTCCGAGTATAGAACCATTTCACCATAATTTGCTTTTCCTTTATGTGCTTATGCCTTTGTTAAGACTTGGTTATCTCAATTTAGTGCTTTTGCGTGCTTTCAAAATTAAGAGGATGAGGATCTCTTCGTACAGACTTGTTGATTGCTCATTGGATGGGAGAGTGTCATGTCGGAATATAATTCTACTTTGGATGTACGTTCTAGTTTTGGAAGAGCAACTTTAATGGGCAAGTTATGAGCATTTATTGAGTACTCTCATTCCATTACAAGAGGTTAGTGGCCGCAATGGCCACCAATGGTTCAATTTGAACAACCCACCATATTTTTTTTTAAATTAAAAATTAATTTTTTTTGAATTCAAAATGTTTAAACCATTGCATCTATTCAATAGTTAGTTTTAAATTTTAAACTTTTTTATCTCTATAAATACACGGGCATTCTCAAATAAAATCTACATTATTTTCTACCACTTCATTTTTAAATTTTCTACTCTATTATATATATAATATTTTTATTTCATTATTTTATTAATAATATTTAATATTTTATTAAATAAATAAGTTTATAATAAAATGTATAATGTAAATAGTTAAAAATATGAATGAAATAATTGTGGACTCATATTATTGTATAATTACTATAGATGATAGGTTAATGGGTAAGAGTTTGATGAAGTGTTATGTATATTAAACTTTAGAATAGTAACTGAGAGGAACTAAGCTTTGGATCCAAACCAACTTCTTCTGAGGTGAACTAAGCCTTAATTCAAGCAATGGGCTCAAACTTGAGTCAGTTAGCCCCAACTCTACTTAAAATGTAATGCATAAGCATTATGGGCCCAATTCTGAACTTGGCCCAACTAAAGCCTACACATGTATTACATTTGTACTTGGTGACACTCAAATGGGTCCCTTACTAATGAAAGATATCCACTTGTGCGACAAGTGGCATTTTTTTTTTTTCTTGAGGACTTGGTCCCTTGTTCCAATAGCTTGCTTGGGCAAACTAGATTACACATTTACACTTCTATTATAAACTGTAACTCAACTACCTCTATAGATGATGATTTATTGGTTTAAGTTGAGAGCAATCAGGAGTTATAGTGGTGACAATATAAATAAAAATCTAGATTACCCAACTGAGTTTACTAACCAATCTAACAATTTCTCAAAGGATGAGTTAAAGGCTCTCAATAAAAGAATACTTATGTAAGCTAGATGTGCTAGTGAAAAGTTACTAAGATAAGGACCTGACCAACATTCTTGATCCGCTATAGCCAATCTTGTTGGATGCTTCTACTACCCATCTTAACAAAAGTCCAAATGGAATAATAACGTAGGTTTCCTGCACCACCTCCCAAGTCAACCAAAAAGATGACTACATTAGCATCTCAAGCCCAAGGATTCCAAAAAGATGCCGCTTGACTTTCTATGCACCTTTTCCAGCACCACCTAACCACTTGAGGATCCAATGATAAAGAATTTACTCCTAATTAGGACAACAATGCGACCATGAATGAATGACCCTTACCAATTGTTTGTGTGAAAGACCGGTTCACCTCAGTAAGATCCAGAACAGAACTCTGCACAAGCTAGGTATTATTTTCCTTAGTCATGAATTAATTCGCACTTCCTCGGAGTCGGACTCACGACCTAAGCCTTTTGTCTCACTTAAAGTGAACGCCTCTCACCAATTGATCAGTGCAGAATTCTGTTCTGGGTTTCACTGAGGTGGCTTGGTCTCTCACAAAAAAAAAACGCCTTTTTGTGAGAGACTGGCCCACCTCAGTGATACTCAGAATAGAACTCTGCACAAGCAAGGTATTGTTTTGCTTAGTCGGGAATTAATTCGCACTCCCTTGGAGTCGAACCTGTGACCTAAGCCTTTTGTCTTACTTAAAGTGAGCGTCTCTCTTAGATTTGTCACGCCCCGAACCCGAAGCATTGATAAATGACCGCATACCTTCAAAGCCGTAACCAAGTAGACACGCAAGGCCTTAATACTTGTCTTACACTAGTAAAACAATATTTAACAAAGACGCTAACTTTCAAAAACAAAGGAGAGACACAATGTTCGAAATACAACAAAAACAAATAACAAATGTCTGACATGACAATTAAACAAAAGACAAGAAGGTCTAAGTCCACAACAAAGGGAGTTATTAACTTGTTAAGAACTAGACGACGACTTGCTTAACGACCTCGCTAAGCTGTCCACCACCCAACCCTACTCCTGATTTGAAAGGGAAAGAGAACAACTTAATGAGCTTGGGAGCCCAGTAAGCAACTACTTAAAATATTGAGATCAGAAAAAAATTAAATAATTTTTAAAAATATACAAAGTGTAACATAATGAAATAAATATCAAAATGAAACCCATAAATTAAAATTAATTCAAAACAGATTTAATTTACCAAAATAACGAGTATATAAGTCCCCCAAACAACTAATGCCAAAACAAAACATCAGAATTCATTTGTTTAAACTCGGTGATCCGAGTCAGATGTCAGAGCTTATATGTTTACCCTCGGTGACACGAGATAAAATATTAGAAGCCATTATTTTTCACCGACGGAACATTACGAAACTATAGTTTCTATGTCAGAAGTACGTGTCGACACGGTCAGTGTTTAACACTTAATAACATGGTTATTGCACAGTTAATTATGGCCTACGAGTTTCTAAAGCAAAAATATGTCGTGTCCAAAATTATCGTCAATGCAATAATACTAAAATTCAGTGATCCCGTTTTCTGACAAAAACAATTCCAATTATATCAACAATAACACATTTAGCAAAACAATAATTAAATAGTCAATATGTGACAACATCAATTAATATAAATAATCAATTCTGTCTACATAAATAAGATTATAATATATATATATATATATATATATATATATATATATATATATATATATATTCTGAAACAATTCCACATTCAGCAATGTTTCTTTCTTTTCTTTTAATAATTTGATAAAAAAATAAAATAAAATAAACAAATGACAACCAAAGGAATAGCTCATGTCAGGTTAACATATATATATATAATCCATACCATGCTAAAATATCATAAATTAGATAACATCAACATATTTGGAAGTAATTATCACTAGGAAAAATATCAATAATCAAATAAATAATTTGTGAATAGTATAGTAATGGTTTTTTTTCTAAGCAGTAAAATCTAAATTAATTAAATAATTATGTAAACCATTATCGAAAATTAGAAATTTACATATACATATATATATATACAGATTTATATGTGGTTTACTTACCTGTCTAACGCTAAAAACTAAATATACCCTGAAATTAGGCTTCCACGGAATACCTTATATTTGAGAACACATTCCAAGGATATCAATAACAATGATCCACACAAACCTAAAAATTATATCGAAATAACCTCACTCATTAAAAGACTACCTTCTCTAAACTAACTCCTATAGACAATTGTAACAAGGTTAAGCTAGGGAGCTTTGGCATGAGTATTAAAATCTCTAATACTAATTTAATAGGTTTAAGATCCCACACATAAACAACATAATCACATAGGGATATACAGTGAATAAATTTCCTACACTAACAATCATACTACTTAAAACATCCAACAATATATATGTGTGTGTCTGTGTGTGTGTTAAAAGAGTGGACGCCAACACTGGAATTAAATTCCACTCCACAACCATCATACATATACTTATATATATATATATATATATATATATATATATATATATACATACAGAACTCCTCTATTCCCTATGAAACTTAAGCAAATACAGTATCTAAAATAATTAATCAATTACAATATATATATATATATATATATATATAAAGTGGGCAGCAGAACTTGAACCAATTTGGTTCCATCCATCAAAATTCAGTAGAATTTCTATTTACAAAACTATGCATCTTTATAATAAAAAGCAACATATATTATCAATAACTAAAAATCATAACTTTACACTAAACACAGCCATCATAACCCATAAACTTAATATATATATATACACACACACATATACTATATGTGTGTGCTAAAATAGTGGACGCCAGCACACTGTATCCCACATTCAATGAAAAACAGAATTTGAAAGGGAAAAAAAATATGATTCTTCCCAAATCAAGAATAATGCTTTTAAAACATATAGAATTTAAGCATGAACGTAGGCAACAACGACCTTGCAAATCAATGCAGAAACTCATTGTGCAATGGCCAGTTTCATCATGAGATAATCAACCCACTAAGCAAATAACATAAACCCAAATCAAGAACATTAAACAATGCCACAACAAGATCTAAGAGATAAAAAGAATTCCACCACTTAGCCCTAGATTCTAGGAAGAAAACACTCATCTCACAACGAAAGCGATAAAAAACCCTTAACAAAGAGATCTATCTCCGTCCTCGCCGCCGGCACCACACACCAAAATGGGAGAAGATAAAAGAGGCTAGATCTCTCCCTCTTTTTAATCCAAAGGAGGATCTGTAACAGAAGAAGTGAAGAGACGGCTAGGGATTTGAAAACCTAAAATAAAAATATAAAGATAACATAAAAGGGGGGTTTTTAAATTAAAACGAAAAATTAATTGTGCGGAGCCCACAGTTTGTCTCCTTGGAACCCTATATTTTGTTGTAATCCCCCTCGTCTATTTTTCCCCTAGGTTTCCTTCCCTTTAGTGTACCTTTTTGTAGCCTAATCGCCTTTACTACTTATGTCACTAGTGATTCCTATATGCTCACCACATGGTTTTGTTTTTTTTGGTTCTTTTCTATCTTGTACTTATTTTATTTGAATATATTTTAGTGGTTTACCTACTTTAATTATACATGTGTGTGAGGGCGCACGCACATGTGTGCATGTGCATCCAAAAACAGGGTAAAAATTTTAGGAGGTCACCATACTATGACCATTTTCCACTTTGCCCACTGAATTTCAATTTGTTTTTTTTAGTCATCCTACACTGAATTTCTTTCACCGGGAGATCACCCATAAGAATCTGATAAAAAAAACTGAGCTGGCCACCGGAATTGGCTGAGTTGGCTTCGACACGTCACCAAGCCAACTCAGCCAATTTCGGCAGCCAGCTCAGCTTTTTTGACTGGATTCTTATAGGTAACCTCTCGGTGAAAGAAAATCAGTGTAGGGCGACTAAAAAGAAACAAATTGAAATTTTGTGAGCAAAGTGGAAAATGGTTATAATACAGTGACCTTTTAAAATTTTTACTCTCCAAAAACATATATCGTAAGAAACACCTAAGTAGAACATCTCTTCCTTGATCTTGGGTAAATTTTTTAGGAGGTCACTGTGTTATGTGTAATTTTCATTTTGGTTATTTTGTTTCAATATGTATCTTTTTGGTCATCATATATTGATTTTTTTCACCGGGGTGTCACTCGTGGATTTCCAGCCAATTTTAATTGATGTGGCAGCCGAAGATGCCGCATCACATTATATTAAAAAATTTTGATTCCAGCTGGACATGACACATTAGTATGATGCCATGTCACCTTACTTGAGCCAAATCACCATCCTCGTTAGCTTGTCCTCCTCCTCCTTCATTGACCCCGATATGTAGCTAGGAAGGGAATGAGAATCACCGGAGGTCTACATTATTTCTGATCAGTGGAGGGATTTTCCACAACCCAATGGGGAAGCGAGAAAAGGATGGGAAAAGAATCTACAACTTGTAGCTAAGGTGGAGTGAGAGGGAGTGGAGGTTGCTTTCTTGTAGGTTAAAGATAAAAACTGTTGTTGTTTATGTGCCTAAGGTTCTTATAATAAGTGAGTTTTGAGTCTCTTTTTCATGTCCTTATGAGTCAAATGGTCTTCATAGGAAGGTGGAAGAGAATGGGAGTTGAATGTGCAGTGATTTTATGTTCTATAGTTTTATCAGTAGACTAATGTGTATACACTCATAATCCAATTTTTTTTATTTTCCTATAACATAGTTTTTAGGGAATGGTAAATGGTTTTTTAATGATGTGTAATTAATGGATGACTAATGCCATAAAAATGTTTTTGCATTATACTTGTTGCATAAGAACAATCCCTGTCATTTGTCTATTTAGGAGTTAACGCAAAGTCTCTAAATGAATAAAAAATAAAAGTGTTGACCACATTATTCATAGGGCTTTAACATTGCTCTTATTAATCTAAAGATGGGAAAAAATAGGCTGCATATTCAAAACAAAATATACAATGGGTATTCACATTTTCACATCACATTTTCAAAAACAAAATATGTTGCAGTATTGGAAGATCACATCATAATGGTATTCACATTTTCATAGCATACTAGTTTCTTTGATGCAAAGTGCTAGTTTTTTTGTTCTCAAAATTAAAAAGAAATCACAAAAGGCACTTGGAATAGTTTTAACCAGTCGAGAGAGTAAACAAATATAAAAGGGAGTGGATTTTAAAAACAAAAGAATAAAGTTGACAGGCCCTCACTGCATTGGTTCTTGCAAAATTTTTAAAACAACAAACATGCAGAAGAATGCAGCATCACCCACTTTGATAAAGCCATCTTTATGGTCTCGCAGATGCACTGCTTCCTCCAATGGCTGGTGGAAACCAAACATTTCTTTTTTTTTCTTGTTCATTGGGTTTGCTTTTGTCTTCCAATTTTCTCTCCATCCCTTCATTGTTGAACACAAATGGTCTTGTTGGGAAATGCTTCCTTCCCTAGCTTTTGCAGAGGAGTTGTTTTTTATGTCCCATTGTGGGCAATTTTTTCATTTTTAATCTTCCATCTCCAGCTAATGTCGTGGGAGTGGTTTGATCAGTGTTTTGACATGCCTACAATTTTCAAAAAAAAGATGTGTTTCATCGGAAAAATGATGCGCAACGATGAAATATTTTAAAAAATATATCTATGTTACTTGTGTAGTTGCTTGACATCCACTTGTTATAGGATTCTGTCTATTAGGTGGTGTGCTGGGGATGACCTGAGGAGGTTGTCTTGTTGGTAAATGCTTCCTTTCTTGGCTTTTGGAGATTTTTTTCTCCTCCCCTTATGGGCAATTTTTGCATATTTAATCTTTCATCTCCAGCTACTATTGTGGGGGTGGTCTGGTCAAAGCTTTGACTTACCTATAATTTTCTGAGAAAAAAGTGTGTCATTAGAAATCTGGTACACATCAATGAAAGATTTAGCAAATGCATGTGCCAGTGGTGCATCTGCCTAATGGCCACTTGTTGTAGGCCTCTAGCTATCATGTGCTTGACTGGGGATGACCTAGGGAGGTAAGTGAATGGTAAGATTTAAAAAAAAAAATACTAAACCAAATTGATGCTCTAATTGCATTAACTTAGACGCAGTTTTTGCATCCGATGCAAAAATTCCTATGGTAGTAATGAGGGTGCTTGTTATGTAGGATTGCCATATTCCTCTATCGTAATTGTAGATCTTCCAAAAATGTTGGCATGAGTAAGTATGTTACTCACCTGCAAATAAATTTCATGACAAAAAATAAATTATATGAACAATTGTGCATATTTTGCTAGTGTAATCATATACTTGTGCCATTTGTTCATCCATAGCAGCCTCTATAAAATGATCCTCAAGCACCTAAGGATGAATTATTTCCATGGGGTCCATATGATTTCCAGCACCGAGTTACAAAATAGATAATATTTTTTTTGGTTAGAAACAAAGTGAAAAAAAAAAACTAAAGTTGTGATTATACTTCTTAATTATGTTCTACTCTAGTTGTTTTGTGCTTCTGCCCCTATAGGTGTTACATAATCTCATCAGCTAACATGAAAGGATGAAATGATAAACAAATAATAATTTGAAAATCAATCTACTCACCTGTAGGCTATGATATTTCTTGTTGTGTCCAATAGCTCCACAAACACTGCACCTCTTATTGTAGTCTTTCCTGCTAAATTCTTCCTCCTCATTGGTATCTTGGCCCTATTCTTGTTTGCTAGTTCTGGGGGTATCATTGGATCTTGTTTAATCTTGGGCCAATAGTTGAAGGCTTTTGTTGGGTTTAGTATATGGTTATAGGTTGCCAAGAAGGTGCTAACCCTATAGCAGTCATCTAGGTAATCTTCAGGGGTTTTTTTTAATAAAGTATTGATATTACATGGCAACAAGGGATACTTGTTAGTTGCCACTTCCTACATGTGCAAGACCTATCCATAAAGTCACAATAAATTGCCCATCTAAACATACAACCTAGTACTTGTCACCACTTGACCAGGTTGTCTTGCATAACCTAGCTAAGCTGTTTGGCCTTCTCTAATTTATTAATAATCTTAGGACAATGCTGCATGGTGCATTTATTCATTGAGTCTCTTTTCTTTTGGATTCTAATCCTCAACTGTGTCCTAATCATCTCATTAAGACTAACTATACCTTTGGTCCTAGCTTCAAGTATTTGACTTTTAAAGCATTCACATAAATTATTAAGCAACACGTCACATTTAAATTCTGATTTGAAGTTTGACCTGCACTAATGGACAGGGTTAATATTCTTCATGAAATTGAAGGCTTCCGCAGACTTATCCTTGAGTGCTTCCATTGTCAAGTTAAATGCAGAGATATAACTACACCTAACACAGGCCCATAACTGGTCCTTATGGCGTTTACCTTGAAATTTTTTTCTAAAGTTTGTATGTATATGTCTCACACATAATCTATGTTCACTATTAGGGAATATTTCTTTGATTGCATTTATAAGGCCCTATGGGGTAATTTTGTGTTTTTAAGAAATATCCATTCACTAGCACACATTCACAGAACAAAGTACATAAAAAAAAAGAAAAAAATAGAGTAAGAGACCACACAAAAAAACTGATACCACAGCCAACAGATAACTGCTTAAGACAGTACATGGAAGATAGGATGACTCAAAGAAAAAACTTACCTTCAAGACAACCCAATGATGAGAGTTTCTTACTTCCAGATCTTCAGCCAATAATTCTAGAAACCAAACCCAATTCTAGTAGTTCTCTTTGTCCACCACTGCCCATTCTATTGGATAGATGCAATCATTTGAATATATGCCAACGGCTGTAAGTAGCTGACTTAAATAATACCCCTTCAAGAAACAGCCATCCACAAATATAACCTACCTATAACCCTCTAGGAATCCTACTTTTAGTAGGGATAAGCACACATACATTGCTCCAAACACACCCTCATTGCATCTAAATTTGATTGTGGAACGAAAGTGTGTTCTGAGCAATTCCAACCTATAATCATATATCCTACTCATATTTGTGTGCTCATCCCCATCAAACATTCTAATCCGTGATAATTATGTATAAAAGAAACAACAACGAAACAATGTTAACGAACACCCTATTGTATGTCACTTATAAAAAATGTGAATACAACTAAGTAAAATGGATTGTGTTCTTATCCTTCAGCATTGGTGAAGCCCACAGGTAAAATGAACAAACTTTTCTATAATGTGCCTTACATCTGACCTTACTATTTGGCCTGAAGTTCATCACAACCATATTTTTGATCCGATAAGTTTTCATTGCTTGCTTGAATTGTGCAAAACTCCTACACTTTATACCTATTTTAAACTGAGGGTCCTTCATATCTATCTCTTCTCTGAATTTAGAATACCCGGGCTTGGCAAGATTTATCACATCTTCATCAGTTGAAGACGTGACTAAAGTTCATTAGATACAGCATAGTCAGTTTGGACCTCTTGCTCATCATCATCTACTCATCTCCCAATTTCCTCAAGGACATCTGTCTCATACACATGTGCAAATATGGGGCATGAAACTGTATTTAGAGTCATGAATATCACTATCTACATTAGTTCCATGCCCCATATTTGTTTGTCCATCTCCCTCATTGCCCACATGTTCTTCAGTATCTTCAACTGCATGTAATTTATCCTCCTGCACACCTGCATTGCCCAAAAGTTCTTCAAGATCTTCATCTATAAACTATTCCAAAACTTCATCTACATCATATTCTTCATCAACATTTACTGTATCCACATAGTGTCCTACATTTACAAGACTTCTTGAATTGTTCTCACCACTAGGGCCATCCATCTTAATTACCTTCACATAAATACTTGTAATCCTACTTTGGCCCATACTTGAAGCCATGCTAATGGCATCTGAGTCTGTTTAAATTTTTGTCATGCTTACTACTTCACTCTCACTTTCATTCCACCAAAAACTAGAACAATCTAGATGAATATTAAATCACTGGCCATATGTAAAGTCTCTAATCTAGATATAAAATCAGCATCACAGAAGTCTAAAAAACCTGTCGTCATATACCCACTCCAATTTTAAACATTATGCATCATATAGTACATTTGAATTGTGAAATAATCAGCAATGGGCACTGGACAAAAAATAATGCAAAGGGAGTTCAAAAATTATTATTGAGTCATCATAGCCTAATTACCCTAATATGGGTACACATCTAACAATAAAACACAACATCTAATGGACAAACAGTCAAGCATGCCCATTAAGAAATAATGTTCTTCTAAAAGTAATGACAACTTTAATCTGTGGGAGTCCATCATCCCTAACTTTTAACCAGATCACAACCCATCAAGAAATAATGTACTTTTAATCACTACAAATTTACTTCACAAAGCATGTTCATTAGGTCATCTATAGAAATTAGTTGAATCACAAAAAAACATCATATGTGTCAATAAATCTTCTTAAAAATTTTGAACAACTTTGACGAGTGCAATAAAAACATCACATTTCAACTGGAAATAAACAACATACAACAACCACTGAGAGGATCATTAAGAATGCACTCACAGACAATAATTAACAATGTACAAATTCATACAATACACAAATTCATACAATGACCCCAACAAAATAACACGTACAATAAGTGGCAATTCATCTGAACCCTGATATTAGTAACACAATGTAGACATTAACTCCAACAATTCCAAAACTTTCATCTCATTTCCATATTACAGAATAATGTAAGAAAAACATGATAAAATGGCTGACAATATTATGGAGCTTCATCTTGTGTACTTCTTATATGCCGATCGCTTACCATGGTGTACAAAGATGGTTGCTGCCACCCACCCTAACTACACACATCAACAAATGCAGACCTTGACTCCCTTCTTCTTCCTCTCCTTACTTCCCCGCTGGTAGAGAAAAAGCTCTCTGGTGATCACAAAAGTTTTGCCTTTTGATGTTTATCGAATAATCGGGTGAAAATTGGGGATGATGGACCCTCACATAGAAAGGGAAAGCACAATGACTGTGAAACTAATGGCGATGATGATTTGGCTCAAGTAAGGTTGTGGTGTTTCATCTTTTGCGAGTACATAGACTAGATTGGTGGTTTGAGCTTGGTTGTTGGTCAATGTTTACATCGAGACTGTTTGCATGTGTTGAGTCGGACTTTGACTCACGTGGTGGCATGCTAGCATGTGCTCACCTCAAGGAGAGATCCGATGAGTGAATTGCTTGATTGATCTCTTTGGGGTCACCTAATTTGTGAGCCGGGAGCAATTCGGACCCGACAAGACCCAGTTGGGCCATAGGCAGGCCACACGTGGGCTGCGGGCCCTGTGCGTGGGTGCAATGCACCCCTGCGGGCGACGAGTGCCCGCACAACCCCCCGCAAGGCGCACCCAGCATTTATGAAGGCCCTCCTGGCCTTTCTTTTAGCCAGTTTTCCCTTTCCCTCCACTTGTTCCTCTCTTCCTCCATCTCCTTCCTCTCTTCTTGGGCTTATTTTGGAGCATGAAGAGGAGGTTTCTAACCTTGCTTTTGTAAATTTTGAACCTTGAATCCATCCTTTGCTCAAGGCAATTCCCTCTTTCCTTCTCCTTTGTTGGATGGTTAAATTTAGAAGTTAGATTGAGAGGTTAACTTTGGTTCTCCTTCTTGTTTATCATTAGCCCTTGTCATTCCAACTTTGAAGCTTAAATTTCATCCTTGGTGATCATTGAATCTTTGAGGTAAATTCATTCTTTTTGTTCTTCCTTGTTAATAAAGAATGAGCAACCTTCGAGTTGGTTTAGTTGTTGAATTCTTGTTCTTCATGTTGCTATCCCTTGGAGGAGTTGATGATTTGATTTAGATTGTGGTTGCTCACTTGATTGGTTGTATCCTTGATCCTTGGATTATTATGATTCGTTGTTACTGTAGCTCCAACAAACCTTGGGTGATTCTTTGAATTCTGTGGTTTAGTTTGAAGCTCAAGACCTTAGGTATTCTTTAGTAACTTGAGAAGCAAGTTTTGAGAAAACCCTAGAGTAGTTTGAGGGTTGCATGTTAGTGCAGCCTAGGGTTTCTTTTGTTTTGTTTGGTGTGATTTGTTTAATTCTTGTCTTGCTTGTTTGTGGGTTTTGGCTAGGAGGTGAGAGCTTGCCTCGAGGTGAGGAGTTAGCGCAGGATTAGTGCATACGGGAGTTTTATTTTGCCAAAGTTGTGAATGGGTTTTGTTGTTGCGCATTTCTAAATAGAATATGATTCCAATGCCTATTTTATTTGAGTTGAGATTTATTCATGGTTTTATCATTCTTAATCCGAAATGTTGATCGTTTTGAGAAGAACTTCCTTGTTGCCAATTTATATCGGAAACCCCTGTTATTTGTTGAGAATGTTCATGTTTCATGATTAATTTGAAAATGAACTTCTAACTTATTGATTCATACTGAAAAGGTTGATGATCGATTGAAAATGTGTTGTTTATACTTGTATTTGAGTTGAGTTAATTTGTAAAGCTTTGATTATTCTGTCATGCTTCTAGCATGGATGATTATGAAAGGACATGGGTTCCTAATATTTGATTATTGTCCTGGCTATGGAATCCATGTTATTATACTTGTATTGCTTTGTTTTTATAGTGGTATCCTATTGCAGTAGGTGGTACCCATGGCCAGCCTATTGAGGTGCCATGTAGACCAGCTGATCTTTGTTCAACCAATTCAGGAAGAGGTGTAGGACCATGATTGGACGGTCATCAGGTAACTAGAGGCACCATATGGTGAACCGATGGGTCAACATAAAGAACATGAGTACCTTGATGGCTCTGAACTTAGCAGTAGCCAGGGCGAAGGTTTAAAGGGATTTCTTGACCATTATGAGTTTGTTGGTGATGCAAATTGGATACGTTTGCAAAGTTTATGTTTTATGCAATTTGAACCTTGAATTGTGATCTTTTGTATTGCTATTTGGTTTGTATTTTTGTAGGGAGAGAGAGAGAGAGAGAGAGAGAGAGAGAGGAGGGACAAAGCCTAGTTGTCACTTTTAGGAAGACAATCTCTCACAAATTTGATTTGACGATAAGCATTATATTTTATGGATTTTGAGACTCGTATTTTATATGTTGTTACATATATTATTATGTTCAAAGAGTCTTGTCAAAAATCTATACTTTGGCTTTAATTATCGGAGTTTATTACTTTGTTTCTATTGGGTGTTGCTATTGGAAATTTGTAAATTCTGGAAACACTTTGTCGTGATTTTGTATTCTATCTAGTTATGTGCTAAACCACTCATTGAGTAACTTAGGTTGCTCATCCACTCTCTTCCCCCCTTTTTAGATTTTAGGTTACATTGGCGATGTAGCATGGTGGAGTGCTGGGCATGGCTTGTAGTAGTTCATCTTCCTTCATCTATGGATTTGTGTATTTGTATCTCTGAGCATACTTGCATTCTATAACATTCGTAGATTCATAGGTCAACTTAGTTGTATGATGTCTTGTTTAACTTTTGATTTCAGTTTATTCTGTTGTTGAGTATGTAGCTTCCCCTGTGTATATTTGAACTCTGTAGCTTTGGATATATCTATTTGTGGATTCTGTATAGGATTGTGAGAATTCAGGCTTGTCAGCCTTGCGGTAACTAGAGGGTTGAGGGGTGGGTATCCGTCCTCGGGCTGTCCCGTCCTGAGGCCCGCGGGTCGAGGCGTAACAAAGGTAACATTGCATCGGGCTGATGTGTCATCTCCAACTGGGATGGAAAATTCTTCAATATAATGTGATGTAGCATCTCCGGCTGTCATGTTAGTTGAAATTGGACGAAAATCCATGAGTGACACCCCGGTGAAAAGAAATCAATATGTAATGACTAAAAATATACAAATTGAAACACAATAATCAAACTGAAAATTATCCAAACACAGTGACCTAAAAAATTTATCCCCTTGATCTTCATGAAACTAGAAAGGATTAGAACCATTAATGACCCAAAAATTTTGAGCAACTTTGCTCATTTAGCCTCCTCCATTCTATTTACACTCATAAAAATATTGTAAGTGTTGTTGATTAGCTGTTATGTAAAATAAAATAGCCAAAATGAATAGATTTGTATCTCAACAAATTTATATAATTTTTTTCAAAAGAAAGGTTTTCATATTTTAAGAGTTAAAACTAACCAAGATATAAATTTAAGCAAATGTGCACGAATTATCACAAAAAACTTTAAGCGGAGGTGAACTTTGAAGGATACACATTGAAGATTGTGTCACAACCTATAAGAGATTTTTATTTTGAAGAATATAAGGTATTATTAATTACTATTTCTAATTTATTTTGAAAAATATAAGGATACACATTGAAATATTTTTGCCTTATGCAGAAGAACTTGATTTAGGATTCCTCATTAGAGGCACAAGTAAAAGAGGCTTGGGTTTTGAAAACCTCACGACAATATAGTGATTTTTTTAGGGATACAAGGGATGCAACAAAGAAGCTAGAGTATCTAACTTAGGAGGAGTACAAACATTGGAAAGATATTTGGGATAAATCTGATTTTAAAAATAAACAAGAGATTAATTCTAATAATCGATCGACATAGTGTTACTGGGCCATCATGCCATACAAGAGGATCAATATCTCAAGATGAGCATGGAAAGAAGCTTGTAACTATAAATATAAGATTGTAAATGTATTGAGATGGTTTTCTTTTTTCTTTTTTTTTTCTTTTGCAAATTCTTCCATTACATGTTGCCTAAGAATTTTGATATTAATCTACATACATAGAGTGATTTATATTTTTTATTGATATAAGAATCTAAATTGGGCCGAAAACCCACTCACATGATGGGGAAAATTTGGTGTATCTAAAGTTAAAAACAATCGATATAGGCATTTTTAATACCCATGACATTTTAATGTAAGTTGTTTATGTTCCTTTCTATAAATCTACATCATTAAAATTTATCTTTGATGTAGGATAAGATGTTGAGCTTGAAACCACATGCATCTTTTACAAAATCTAGATCATGAAACTCAAAGTCTACTTCTGTAGATGAATTGGCCCTTTATATTGAAGTTGTTAGTGGAGAGAGAAAAAAAAAGGTCTATGGTTTTGACTCTCAAGAATCTTCCAAATATGGGTGTTCTAATTCAAATGTCAATATCTCAACTGTAGCATCTCCTACTGTGCAAAATAATGAAGATTTACAAAATGAGTTAGCATCTATGCATAGTCAACTATAAATCCAAGAGGAGTGCATCAGCAATAGCTTCAAGCAAATTAAAAAGAGATGGCTAAATTGAGTAGATTGTTACAATTATATCTATCTCAAAAGAATGCACCTTCTCAATTTAGTCATGGAGATAGCACAAGATCAGAGGATGTTGAAGGTCAAGATGAAGGTGTTGATCCTATTTTGCCTAGTTAGCTTTTTGTTATTCTTATGTTGACTTTTTCATTGTATTTGTTGCTTGTTTGTGATAGTTTACTTTTGAGTTCTACCACTTACCACTTATGTGTTATCTATGTGTGCTAGCACTTATTTACAATATGAATTGTGTTACTTGTGTAATATCTTTGTTAAGTTATAATATATTTTTTGGTACTTGATAGTGATATCTTATAATTATTATTTTTTAGCACATTATATTGAGATGTTGATTATATAAAATAAATGATTTAATATAGCCTTTTCCATTATAAATTTTAATATAAATTTCAAAGAAATAAATAAAATTTTATTTTATATTAGCAAGGGAGTACCTAAGGAATAATCAAATTTTTAAATTTTATTACTCAAGGATCACCCATAAAATAATCCCCAAGTATATTTAACAAGGGATTACTAAGAGAATTATTCATTGTTGTTGCATTCAAATACTTATAAATTACCCAGGGAATAATCCCTAGGAAATATTACACAAGGATTACAAAGGGATTTAACATTTCAATTTTTGAAAATTTAGCAACGGATAACTCGGGAAAAATGGCTTGCTAAATTTACCCAAAAATTGTTGAGGAACATTTATGTAGTAAATTCCTCGTCTATTAAGAATTAATTAAAAGATAAGTTGCTCAAGGAATTCATTATTTACCTAGGGAATAATTCGTTGCTATTAGCAAGGGATTATAAAATCTATGGGAAATTATTACCCATGAGGCTTTTACTTAGAGATGCTAATCCCTAGGAAATTCCTCGCCAAATAGTATTGCTTAGGGATTTTAGCATTTACCTAGGGAGTTTTCTCTAGCTAATATATATATATATATATATATATATATATATATATATATATATATATATATATATATATATATATATATATATATATATATATATTGTAGTACAAGAGAAAACAATCCAATGCTATGATTGAGTTTAACCCATATAAAATTCCTTTGGGGAAATTTTGCTAAACTATCCCATGGTTTGCTTTTTATCAATTTGGGACTTGTAGTTTGATCAATTATAACATTTTAGTACTTTCAGTCTAAATCATTTGCAAAAAAAAGTGCAAAAATACTTAACTCCGTTAAGTTAAACCTAAATTTACCTTTTTGCCCTTATTTACATTATTAAACTACATACTACTTTAAAACCATTCAAATCTACTTATAATTATAACTTAAATGGTTTTTAAATACTATGCAAATAAACCTGAATGATAGTTAAATGGTTTTTAAATACTATACAAATAAACATGGATGATTATTATTAGTACATGTTTAGTACTATAAACAAGGGTAAAAAAGTCAATTCTAGTCTATTTTATGTCACATCAGTAAGAATTAACTGATTTAATTAAGCGTTTTGATACTTTTATTTTTTTTGCAAACGTTTAAACTACAAATACTAAAGTGCTACAATTGAAACCACAAGTTAGTTTGGCAAAATTTTTCTGATTCATTTTTAATTTTAGGCACATGTGGTAAAATCATGTGCGACTCAACATAATTAAAGGCGTAAACCCCAACTTTAAAATGGATATCTAACTTATTTAATAAAAACTAAATTTTATTTAAATTTATTATTTCAAAAATAAATTGAGAGGGTATAGAATTAATTAAACATTAAATTAAAATAATTAATATTTTAATTTATTATTTTTAATTTTAAAAATTAAATGATTTAATTTTTTTATAATAAACTATAATTATAATTACAATAATAAAATATTAAAAAAATTTAGGGTAAACAATTTAAATAGGCCTTTTACTTTTTTATATTTTTATTTTGGTCACCTAATTTTAAAAATTACGATTTTGTTCTCTATATTTAATTTTTATTACAATAAAACCACTCAAATTTACGGTGTTAATAGTGATTATATGCGGTTTACAATAAGATCATCTTTAGAGGTCTACATGACTTATAAAACAACAAGCCACGTATGATCACCATTAACACTGCAAGTCTAGATGAGTTTATTATAAGAAAAAATAAATATAAAACATAATAACAATAATAATAATAATTTTTTTAAACAAATTGACCAAAATTGAAGTGTCAGAAGATAATAAAAAAAATTTAGGTTATTTACCTACAGTTTTAACGCTTTCAATTTGATGATACGGTGTCAAAAGCTGAGATTCTGAAGTGACTGGCTGACTGCTGTAGTCACCTCAGGCTGAGCCGCCCTGGGCACAATTGACAGGATTCGCACAGTGAGCTCAGCACTTTCGCAATTGGCAGCACTAGTCTCATAAGCACTTATCTCATTCAATTTGCCGCCCACGTTTGCTAACCAAGATATTTTCCCAGATGGTCATGGTAGGAACTACATACTACATTCTATATTTTCCCAGTTTGGAGTTTCTCGGCCCTCGGGTGAGGGACTTTGAGATGTCTCGGTCTTCTGAGGAGACGCGTGATCCTGGCTCTGGCTAGTTACCTTTCTGTCTCTCTTTAGGGGGTCTGCTTGCCTTTTTTTTTTGTACTTTTGTTGTTGCTCCTCACCACACCTAGTGATAGTTGAACTCTATATCTTCCTTTTTTATTAATGCATTGTGGTTCATTCACCTTTTCATTATTTTAGGTTTTTTTTTAAAAAAAAAATATCCACGGATGTATTCATTCAAGCTTATTTATCCAAGATAAAATTACACTAATGGCCATATTAAATATATTGTTGGATAAAGGAGTTGAAAATAATAAATTCATTTGATTTATAAATCAAAATGAGTATTTTTTTTTTTTTTTTGGCTTGCTCAAACTAAACAATGACCGATATTTTAACAATAAGTAAATAACAATGCTTTTAATTTTTTAAAAAACCTTGGGCATTTCAATATTTACATAAACATAGTCTACAACATTAAAAACATAAATATATATATATATAACTTAATATTATTTTATTGATGCGTTGAAATTAGCGTGAATTCCTCATATGACTTCAGCACTTACGCTATACACAAGAACACCAAAGACCAAAGGCGTGGATGCCATGTATCGACTTTCGACAGCAGTGACGTCAAAGGACTAAGTTTCTCAGATTTATAAAGGGACCCACATAGGCCCTATAAATTCATTGATTCAAGGCCCTAGAGCAACACTGCACCAGCTTCGCATACATTGCACTGAAGACATTTCCAAGAATTGAAGACAATGATCCCAAGGGTGAAGCTGGGAACACAGGGATTGGAGGTGCTTGTCCTACCATACCATTGTTCATTTCCTTTGAAGCTCTCTGTTCTTACTTTAATTTCTCTATGTAATTAAGAATATGTTTAACTGTAGTAATTGTTATGCAAGCAGGTGTCGAAGTTGGGGTTTGGATGCATGGGTCTCAGTTGGGCTTACAATTCACCAGTGCCAGAAGAGCAAGGGATTGGCATCATTAAGCATGCATTCAACCAAGGGATCACCTTCTTTGACACCTCTGACATTTATGGACCTCATACTAATGAGATCTTGGTTGGCAAGGCAAGTGCCGATGGTTTTGCATTTTCTTAATTGTATTTCTAGTAAATGATTCATTATTTAAAGGATAAAAGTACTGAGGAATGGTGATACTTGCAGGCATTGAAGGAGTTGCCTAGAGAGAAGATCCAATTGGCAACTAAGTTCGGCGTTGAAAGATCGAGTAGAGATGGTGCCATGGTGGTGAATGGGAGACCAGAGTATGTGAGGGCTTGTTGTGAAGCCAGTCTCAAGAGACTCCAAGTTGACTATATTGATTTGTATTATCAGCATAGGATTGATCAAACTGTTCCTATTGAAGAAACTGTGAGACTCTGTTTTCTTATATATATATATATATATATATATATATCAAGAACAAGAATAACTCATCATCATATATGTTTTCATAATGATGTTTGCATAGATCGGAGAATTGAAAAAATTGGTGGCAGAAGGGAAAGTGAAGTACATTGGCTTATCAGAAGCCAGCCCTGATACAATCAGGCGTGCTCATGCGGTGCATCCTATTTCTGCAGTTCAGATGGAATGGTCCTTGTGGGCTCGTGATATTGAACAAGAGATTATCCCACTTTGCAGGTCAAATTTAAGTTCAAATTAAAGGTTTCTCTTTCTCTCAATATTGTTTGAGATTTGTAACATGAATTTCTCTTCATAAAATATCTGCAGAGAGCTTGGAATTGGAATAGTACCATACAGTCCACTTGGCCGGGGATTTTTTGGTGGCAAAGGAGTTGTAGAAAGACTTTCTGAAAATACATTCTTGGTATGTATATATGTATACATAAGTAATCTCTGATTCATGGGAAAGAATTTGGTTTATTCAGTTTAAATGTATTAGTATGTTCCTTTTATACTATTGTTTAAGTTAGTATCATTATTGTCGGATATGTTAGGATGTTAACAGTATGTTAACCCTTATCCTTATATTAGAGCATTATTTTTTATATTCCAGTTCTAGCATATATGAGCATTCTCTCTTGTGACTTCTATAGTTCTTATTCTCTTTTTGCATTAACCTAATTTATATTTTCTATTCTTAATATGTAAGTGCAGTTTGTATTCTCTGTTCTTTGCAATAGTTTTCATTATCAAATAAATATTTGTCAATAAATTTTTAGGCTTCGCATCCAAGGTTCGTTGGTGAGAACTTGGAGAGGAACAAAAGCACTGTATGTGAGAGTTGAGAATTTGGCTAAGAAACATGAATGCAGCACTGCTCAACTAGCTCTGTCTTGGGTTCTCCATCAAGGGGATGATGTTGTTCCAATCCCCTGGTAAGCATTTGATGAATTTCTAATATGAATATTTCTTATTCATAACTTTTATTCTTTCATGTTTCATATGATATCAGGAACAACCAAAATCAAGAACCTGGACAGTAACATTGGTGCTTTGCAAGTGAAGTCGACGAGAGGAGGACAAAAAAGAACTTTCTGATTCTGTATCACAAGAAGAGGTGGCAGGTTCCATATCTTTTTCTGAAAGTTCTGAAAAATTCAGCTGGAAATATGCAAACACACCACTTCCCAAATTAGCTTGAGATTCCATCAATTTCTTGACTTTTATGAAATCTTAGTTTGGATAATGTAATAAAAGGTGGTTGGTTATCTGAGACCATCTCTCTACATATGAATGACACTTGAATGTTTTGATGGTTAGAGGTGATTAAACTGTATCATGAGATGAAGGCATTTTGTATCAGATTAATTGGACTGCATTTTGAATAAATGGATTATCATTATGTTGATGGATTGATTAAATGCTGATAGGAAAAAATTAGTTGAAATGGTACTTGTGAGAGAAGCAGTTGGTCGCTTCCAGTTTAAATATTATTCCTTCTCTTTGTGAGTGTAAATTTGTTGGTAGAGATATTTTATATTCTCAATATTTTGTTGTTTAACGGATCTTTTTGACATCTTTTGATTTTTTTCAAAGCTTGCATGATTTTTATTCTTAATTAATTGTTTATTTGAATGTTATTAGCCATTAATTTTTTTTTTACAAAAACTACAAACACTATCAAAGGGACATACGTACAGGTACAGAAGTGTAATAGTTACTATGGTTTAATAACTACTTAGAAATGAATCCTTCTGTCATGCAACCACCAAAGTACTATGCTTTAATGGATAGTGTTTAAACAATATTGATCAACATTACTGCGAAAGTAAAGGAAAAACTCCATGGTTACAAGAGCGTAAATTGCCGAACTTCTTCTCCCCCCTTTGCTCTGCTCTCATCTGCCGACTTTCTTCTCCCCCCTTGCCATGGCAAGCGGGGGTCAACCCCCTCCCAATCCCAAAATATCTTGGTCCCAAATAGCAGCTTCTTTGACTCAGACCATCGATAATTCTCCTCTCCACAACGAACAACTTCTCAACAAACTCAAAGCCACTACTTCTAACTTCGTTAGGCTGGACAATGATGCAATCAATCGAGGCCGGATGAAATTTCAGAATGCTTTATATGGCAAGTTATTCGGAAAATCTCCCCCTTTCGAGCAGGTAAAGTCGACGCTCTCAAATATGTGGAAACATTTCGGTGAGATCCTCATCTCCGACCTTCCAAACGGATTTCTTCTGGTAAGGTGTCCCTCTGAGAGGGCCATGCATCAACTCCTGCTGGACGGGCCTTGGTCCGTCAATGGGATGATTTTGCAATTGTCTCCCTGGAAGCCTTTTTTCGAACCAAGCTTCGCTAAGCTTAACTCTGCGGCAATATGGGTTCAATTTCATAATTTGCCGGTTGAATGTTGGGATGGTGAAACCCTTGAGACAATTGCTTGTAATTTTGGTAACCTCATAAAGATCGACGAACTCACGTCCACTCTGGCTAGATCCAAGTTTACCCGCGTTTGCATTGAAATCGACTTGTCCAAACCTCTTTGTCGGGGGTTTTGGATCAGCGACGATCATCAGAAAGTGTTTGTTGTAGTGATGTATGAGAGATTACCGACTTTCTGTTATAATTGTGGGCTTATCGGTCACGGAAGTAAGTCCTGTTCTCGGGTAGCTTCAGCTGAAACTGGAGAAACCTCTTTGCCCACTCGCACTGTGCGAGCGCCGGTGGAGAGGAATTCTCAGGTTTCGAACGAAGCCGACCGGATCATGGATGATTCCGACCCTATCTTTGTCCCTAACCCAGAAGAAAAACCAGAATCCGATTTCGGACCTTGGCTTCTGGTATCCCGCCGGCGTGGCCGTGCACGCGGTCGCGGAGGGGGCGCTTCACGCGCCTCTCACGTGACTCATCGCACAGCAAACAGCGTGGGTGCCGAAGTTGTTGAGTCCCGAGAAACTGCAACCCTTAGCCTACGTGGCGGTTCGCGATTCACTGGACGTAGGCGGTCGTCCACTTCCCATTCCTTTCGCGATTCCCCACAAATTGATCCTGTTGAGACTTTCAACGTTCAAAATCTCGACACTGATCCAACCATAGATCACAGCCTCGCGATCATCGAATCTCCAAAACCCAATTCTCTTAACCCTAAGCTAATTTCTTCGCTTGATCCCCAAGCGACAGCTTTGGCAAACCCCTCAAATCAGATCACTGTTGTCCCTTCTGTTCAAGATCCCTCACCGTCCATTCCACTCAATCAAATCGTCCCCTTTCGTGCTTCCCGAAAGACCCATCTGACCTCCATCCCACCCAGACCCAGCACTAAGCATAGTTCTCCCCCTCCTATCTTGAGAGCTTCAGTTCTGATTGTCTCTACCAATGCAACCCAGTCTAATGCTCCGCATGACTCCATAGTCTCCCTGGTTTCTGCTGCTCTTGATTCTAGTGAAAATGGAAGAGGATAGCACAGAAGAAGAAGGTTCCACCGATGAGGAGGACGATGACATGCCAGACGATGAAAACGAACCAGATGACTCTATGACCCTTTTACAATATCAAGCTGGAGTCAGAAGGGATGCTCTCATCAGAAAAAGTGTGCATGCCGAAGAAGTCTCTCCGAAGAAAGGGAGAATAGAAGCCGGGAGTTCCGGAGTTTGAGTCGCTGTTCTTCTTCTATCCTTCTTTTAAGGGAGTCTCTTTCGATTCTAATACTTTTTTATGATTATCATGAACTCAGCTAAAATCTTGTGTTGGAATTGCAGGGGTATTTCCGATCGGAATACTTCTTCTCGACTCACCAGACTTATTAAAAAGCTTAAACCAGTCTTGGTTTGTTTGGTTGAAACCGGAGCTAATTCGGCCCGTGTTGACTGTTTCTGTAAGAAGATCCCTAAGCAATGGGAATGGGCTTCCATTCTCGCTGACGGTTTCTCGGGTGGTATCTTTATCCTCTGGAACCCTGCTATCGGACGAGTCACCCCTATCTCTGTTTCTCGTCGCGTTTTACATGTCGTTATTTCTCCCAATTTTTCAAAAAAATTTATTGTTTCGGTGGTGTATAATTCTTCTCGTTGTCTTTCTCAAAGATCCCTTTGGTTTGAGCTTTCTAAACTCTCTGAACTTAAGCTTCCTTGGCTCATATTGGGAGATTTTAACTCTATTATCTCCAGATCTGAGCATAGAGGAGGCTCTTTCTCCTATTATAGACGTAAATCTAGTTTTTTCAATAATTTCATCGACAGTAATAATCTTTTAGATCTTAAATTCGTAGGCTCCCCTTACACCTGGTGTAACAACCAGATTGGTTCGGCTCGCAGATGGGCCAGGCTCGATCGATGTCTGGTTAATCTCGAGTGGAACGATATTTTTAAATCTTATACCCTCTCTCATCTTAATCGGTCCTTTTCTGATCATTCTCCGCTTTTTCTCACTGCTAATCTTTCCGCTATTTCCAAAACGATCTCCTTTAAGTTTGAAAATTTCTGGTTAGATTATTTCGGTTGTCATAATTGTATTCGTGAAGCTTGGAATTTTACTCCATGGGGCAACCCTATGCATGCGTTTTCTCATCTTCTTTCTCGTACTAGATTTTTTCTCAAACATTGGAGCTATTCCGGGGTTAACAATCTGGACACTGCTATTTCTAACACTGGAAGGGATATTGCTTCTCTCGAGCTTTCTGATTTAGATTCCATTTCTCAATTTGTTCTTAAAGGTCTTTATGCTAAATTATCTGCTCTTCAGCGTCAAAACAATATTAAATGGGCCCAGCGTGCTCGTTTAAATTGGGTCTCTGATGGTGATAAAAATACTAGCTTCTTTCATGCTCTTCATCGAACTCGTTCTCATCATAATCATATTTCACAAATTGAGGATGCTAATGGTGGTGTTTTCAGGGACCCTGTTGGCGTCGAACAAGCTTTCATGAACTTTTATAAAAATCTCTGGAGCGTTTCTTCTGGCATCCTTTCCAGCAATCCGGACGAACTTCCCCCTGATATTCCCAGAATCTCCGACTCTGACGGTCCTTTTCTTATTCATAATGTGACTATCGAAGAAGTTCATCAATCTTTACTTGATCTTCCTTCAGGTAAGTCCCCTGGACCTGATGGGTTTAACATGGAATTTTATAAAGCTTTCTGGCCTGTTGTGGGTAGTTACTTATTTGGGGCTATCCAACATTTCTTCAAAACCTCTTTTATCCCTTCTTCTTGGGGCAAAACCTTCGTTGCTCTCATTCCCAAGAAAGATAACCCTAAGTCGGTTTCGGAGGATTTCCGTCCAATTTCGCTTTGCAATGTTTGTTTTAAAATTCTCTCAAAGTTGCTTGCCAATAGATTGAAAAGAATTATTCCTAGCATCATCGGTTGTGAGCAAGCGGGGTTTGTTGTCAATCACTCCCCTTCTGATAACATTATTACTGCTCAAGAGGTTGCCCACTCGATTGAATCTGATACCCATAGTCCCCCTAGGATGATAAATTAAACTTGATATCGAAAAGGCTTATGATACTTTAAGTTGGAGTGCAATTCTTTCCATTCTTATTAAAATGAATTTTCCTCCTCTTTGGGTTTCTTGGATTGATTCTTGTCTGCATGCTTGCTCTTTTTCCATTCTGGTTAATGGTAAACCAACTCCTTGGTTTAGTTCTTCTAGAGGTGTCCGTCAAGGCGATCCCATCTCATCTTACTTATTCATTATTGTATCCCAAACTCTTACAACCATGCTAAATTGTAGCCTTCAGAAATAATCTTATTCCCGGTTTCAACAGTAACTTGAATCACAATTTTAATCATTTAATGTATGCTGATGATTTGATTTTAGTTACTATTGCCTCTAGGAGAGTTGCCAGAAACATCAATACATGCCTAAATTATTACTCCTCTTCTCTGGTCAAAGGCCTAATTATAACAAATCCCAAATTTTTTTCCCCTCTTGGATGAACAAGCATATCCTCAACCGAATCTGCAACATTTTGAACTTAAAACAGGAGTCTTTCCCTTTTAAATATCTCGGGGTGCTTATTTCTCCAAAACGTTTAGCTCCTATTACTTTTCAACCTATGGTTGATAAAGTGATTAGGTTGGCTCACAATTGGTCCAATTTTCACCTCACCCCTGCTGCCAAAGAGATTCTGATCAATTCTGTCATGCTTTCAATCCCAGTCACACTTTAATTGTTTATCCCATTCCTGATTCAATCCTTTCTGATATTTCCAAAGTTGTTAGGAAATTCTTTTGGCATAGGAATGGAAATGGAAAGGGCATCCATAATGTGAGTTGGAGTATTTTAACAGAAGGTAAGTCTGAGGGGGGCTTAGGTATTAAGAACCTCAATCTTGCTAAACATTCTCTCATGTCTAAAAACATCTTCAAATATTTAAACAAACATGATTGTATTTGGGTTGATATCTTCATCGAACAAATATGGGACTATTAATTTTTGGCAAGACTCTGTGCCGGCTAAATGTTCTTGGTTCTTTAGGGGTCTTTGTAAATCAACAGCTTTTATTAAATATCATTGCAAAATTAACAAAGTTAACCCTTTGAGAACATCCCCGCCTCGGGATCCCCGGGTTATATGATATTCCTGTCGCTTTAAAACCCACTTTCCTTAATATGGAAGTTGATTTTGATGCAATTTCTTTCTCTGATATCATTATTAATGAACAATGGTCTATTCTGGATATTAATCATATTTTTGGTAACAATGCTGGGCATTTACTGTGTTCTCCTATTGCTATTGATTACAACTCTGAGAATCATTGGACCTGGTTTTCTGTTGAATCTCACACTAAAATATCTTCTGTTGTTTATCATACTTTGAACAAGCAATCTGTTTGTTCTGATGATTGGGATGGTTGGAACATTGTTTGGCATATTCCAGTTGCTCCTAAAATTAAACACTTTATTTGGCTATGCTTGAGAGGTAGGCTTTCTACATCTGCTTTTCTTCACAGCATTCACCTTGGTCCTGATAGCTCTTGTGTCTTTTGTGGTTTACAACGTGAGACTACTGATCACCTATTCTGCCAGTGTGATAGAATCCAAGCAATTTGGGATCAGGTTAATTGTTTGTTTAATTTATCTATTACATTCATTAATGGTTTTTCCTCAGGCAATTGGGTCACTGATTACAGGCATTCTGTATATACTTTAGCATTAATTGCCGCCTGTGCTTGGTTCATTTGGTTGTGCCGTTGTGATTACATCTTCAGGGACATTCGTCCCATTTTCCTTAACATTGTTCTCAAGGCTGCTGCTCATGTGGATGAGTTCTACTGGAGCAATTATGTGCTAATGGGTAGAAAACTATTGCTGTCTAACTTCTCCTCTGCCGATGACAACTTCTTGTTCACTCATGCAACAACAAATCACACTCTAAAGGTAAATTCGGTTGGCTTTTTCTTCTCCTCAGCTAACTATAAAATCTCTTTTGCTGGCAGCTCCTCCCGCCAACTCTCGGACAGCATCTTTGCCCCGATCCTTGCCATTGAAGTTGCTCTCCAGATTGCTTTGGATCTTCATATCCCAGTGAAACACATTCTCTGCGACCACGCTGCAGTCATTCATCTTCTCCAATGCTTTGATCACGTCTCGTCTTGGAGAATCGAAGCGCAAGTAAACAATTTGAAATTCCTTCTTGACATGTGCGGGCATCCTCATATTCATATCATCCCCTCATTTGTCGATTATCCAGCAGCGAATCTAGCTTCGTATGGCACGCTTCATCAACATCTTAATTTGTTTTTGTTTGGCAAAGACCTCCCATTTTGGATTATGAGATCGTTTAGAAAGTTTGGTTTTTTCTTTTAACTTGTTTCTAGTTTTTACCTCAGTTTGTAGTCTTGTTCTTCTTGTTTTAATTTCAATAAATTAGCTTCTCCTTTTGGAGAGGTTCTTCCAAAAAAACATTACTGCGAAAGTAATGTTTCTAACCTTCACCCCTTATGCACTTTGTGGTGAATTGGTTTCTCATCAGCCATTTAAATTTATCTAATGGTAAAATTATCAAATTTAATCTAAACATCTTCATGCCATCCAAATAAATAATCACTTATGTAAATTAACTAAAAATATTCCATTAATCTTCCATATAACCATGCATTGTACAAGTATTTTATTTCTCGTTTAATCCCATACTACTTTATTTTTTGTCTTTTAAGGCAGCCACTTTGATTTTATGTCATTGATTAACTTCAAAATGATCCTAATTTCTAACTTGAGTAATCATGTTTTAAATTTTTAATTTGTTTCATGTTGCATCAAAAGTTTTGATGGAAATTCCCATTTGTTGATATAAGTTATTGATCAATTTTAGTTTTATTTTTTTAACTAATTATTACATTAATTATTCAACATGTATTTTACATAAATTACATCTGAAGCCATTTGCTGATGCAGAGATATAATTCACACACCATACTGCGAAGAGCTTTAGTAGAAATAGTAAATCATTTGTTCTCCTACCATCACTTTGCCTCCGAGTGTAGAACCATTTAATTATGCCTTCGTTAAGACAGTTACCTGACTTACCTCAACTTAGTGCTCATGCGTGCTTTCAAAATTAGGAGCATGAGGATCTCTTCGTACTGACGTGTTGATTGCTCATTGGATGGGAGGGTGTTATGTCAGAATATAATTCCACTTTAGATGTATTAGGGTTTACCTTTGTAAGAGCAGTATTAATAGGTGGGTAAGAACCATTGATTGAGCACTCAAAAGTTTTTGCATTCCATTATAAGAGGTTGGTGGCCTAAGTGCCCACCAATTGCTCAATCAGTAGAACCCACCATATTTTTTTAAATTAAAAAAAAATTAATTCAAATGTTAATTTGTTGACTCTTTTTAATTTAAGATTTTAAAAAAAATTAAATATTTAAACCATTGCCTACATCCAACAGTTAGTTTTTTTGTTTTAATTTTTTTTATCTCTATAAATACACCGATATTTTCAAACAAAACCTGCATTCTTTCCCGCCATTGTATATTTAAATTTTCTACTCTATTATGGATGTATATATAAATATATAATATTTTTATTTAATTATTTTATTAGTAATATTTAATATTTTATTAACTAAATATTTTTATAATAAAATGTATAATGTAAATAGTTAAAAAAATGAATGAAATAATTATGGACCCATATTATTGTATAATTATTGTGGGTGATAGTTTAATGGGTAAAAGTTTATTCAATTGATGAAGTGGCATAAACATCAAATTCTAGAATAATAATTGAGATGCACAAAGCTTTGGATCCAAACCAACTTCTTGTGAGGTGATCCAAGCAAGTCTCAATTCAAGCTTTATGCTTAGGCCTGGTTTAACAAAGATGAAATCCAGCTTTTTCTACAATTGGGCTCAAACTTGAGTCAGTTTGTCCCAACTCTACTTATAATGTAGAGAAAAGTATAAAAAAAACTTTTGTGGTTTCGAGATTTGCAAAATAAGGAATGTGATATTTTTTTTTCCCCGATTAGATAATGTGTGGTTTTTCAAATTTGCACAAAAGAAGAAAAATCCGTTAACGGTGTTAACTTTGTCATTTTTAATAGGGGTAAAATTGTCCATTTATGTAAAAAAACCGCCACGTGGCATAAGAAATATAATTTTTCAACATGGTTTTATTTGATTTTTGGAATTTAAGTTTACTTTAATCATAGGTGTGTGCATGTGCATCCAAAAACATGTACTACAAGAAAAACCTAAGTAAAACATCTCTTCCTTGATCTTCATGAAATTGGAGAGGATTAAAACCATTAATGACCTATAAAGTTTGAGCAACTTTGCTCATTTTGCCTCCTCCATTCTATTTAGACTTATAAAAATATCGTAAGTCTTGTTGTTTAGCTGTTATATAAAATAAAATAGCCAAAATAAATAGATTTTGTATCTTAAAAAATTTGTAAACTTTTTTTTTAAAGGTTTTCATATTTTTAAGAGTTAAAACTAACCAAGATATAAATTTAAACAAATGTCTCCGAATTATCACAAAAAATTTAAGCAAAAGGTGAATTTTGAAGGATACACATGACATGGTAGATGGTGTCACAACCTACAAGAGATTTTTATTTTGAAGAATTTAGGGTATTATTAATTACTATTTCAAATTTATTTATCAATTTGTTTTATTTTCACTAGTTTTGAACATTGAATTATTTTTGTCTTATGTGGAAGCACTTCATTTAGGATTCCTCATTAGAGGCACAAGTAGAAGAGATTTGGGTTTTGAAAACTTAACAACGATATAGTGATTTTTTGAGGATATAAGGGATGCAACAGAGAAGGCAGAGTATCTAACTTATGAGGAGTACAAACATTGGAAAGCTATATAGGATAAACCTGAATTTAAAAATAAACAAGAGATAAATTCTAGAAATTGACACAGTGTTACTATGCCATCATGCTATACAGGAGGATCAATATCTCATGTTAAGCATGGAAAGAAGCTTGTAAGTATAAATATAAGATTGTAAATGTCTTGAGATGGTTTTTCTTTTTTTTTTTTACGAATTCCTCCATTACATATTACCTAAGAATTTTAATTTTAATCTACATAAATAGAGAGATTCATATTTGTTATTGATATAGGAATCCAAATTGGGTTGAAAACCCACTCCACATGAGTTTTTCTTGCATACTCATATCAAGAAACATTATTAGGAAACTTTCATAGATCTGAAGTTAAAAACAATCAATATAAGCATTTCTAATAACCATGACATTTTAATGTAAGTTTTTATGTTCCTTTCTATGAATCTACATCATTAAAATTTATCTTTGATGTAGCATAAGAAGTTGAGCTTGAAACAATATGCATCTTCTACAAAATCTATATCATGAAACTCAAAGCCTACTTCTGTAGATGAATTGGCCCTTTCAAATTCAAAGGTTTTCCGGACCAATCGCAGCTGGAGGCACTGAATCTTTCAGTGGTAAATCATCCATACGCCAGCAAGCGAGCAAAAAGAGAATCGTTTTGGATGCCAATGAAATGAACGGTTGGCAAGTCGAAAGCAAAACGGGATATCACCGACAAAGCTGAATATCACGGAGCCATTGCCATTTTTAGCTTATTTCAATTATTAGCCGACCGACATACTGGAGAACGGGAAAATCTCGACGATTAAAGATATTGAAGCAGTTGGTGGAGATAGCACAGGATCAAAGGATATTGAAGGTCACGATGAAGGTGTTGATCATACTCTACCTAGTTAGATTTTTGTTATTCTTGTGATAGTTTACTTTTTAGTTTTACCACTTGCTGCTTACGTGTTACCTATGTGTGCTAGCACATATTTACAATATGGATTGTGTTACTTGTGTAATGTCTTTGGTAAGTTATAATATACTTTTTTGGTACTTTCTAATGATATCTTATAATTATTATTTTTAGCACATCATATTGAGAGATATTGATTATTCTAAAGGAATGATTTAATACAACCTTTTGAATTATAATTTGTAATATAAATTTCAAAGAAATAAATAAAATTTTATTTTATATTAGCAAGGCATTACGTAAGGAATAATCCAATTTTTAAATTTTATTACCCAAGGATCACCCATAAAATAATCCTTAAGTATATTTAGCAAGGGATTACTAAGAGAATTATTCATTGTTGTTGCATTCAAATACTAATAAATTACACAGGGAATAATCCCTAGGAAATATTACATAGGGATTATAAAAGGGATTTAAACATTTTAATTTTTGAAAAATTTAGCAACGGATTACCTAGGAAAAATTGCTTGCTAAATTTACCTAAAAATTGTTGAGGAACATTTTTGTAGTAAATTCCTCGTCTATTAAAAATTGGTTAACATAAATTACTAAGGGAATTAATTATACCTTGGGAATAATTCGTCGTTATTTAGCAAGGGATTATAAAATCCATGCGAAATTATTACCCATGAGGCTTTTACCTAGAGATGTTAATCCCTAGCAAATCCCTCACTAAATAGTATTACTTAGGGATTTTAGCATTTTACCTAGGGAATTTTCTCGCTATGATTGAGTTTAACCCAAATAAAATTCCTTTGGGAAAATTTTGCTAAACTATCCTACAGTTTGCTTTTTTATCAATTAGGAACTTGTGGTTTGAGTTGTAACACTTTAGTGCCTTTTAATCTAAATCATTTGAGAAAAAAGCTAAAATGGTTAACTCAGCTAAGTTAAACATAAATTTACTTCTTTTTCCTTTATTTACATTGCTAAAACACATACTAATTAAAAACTATTCAAGTCTACTTCCAATTATAACTTGAATGGTTTTTAAATACTATGCAAATAGACCTAAATAGTTCTCATTAGTACATATTTAGTAATGTAAACAAGGCAAAAATTTAATTCAAGTCTATTTTTATGCCACATCACCAAGAATTAATTGAGTTAAGTGTTTTGACATTTTTTTTGTAAACAGTTTAAAGTATAGTGTACTAAAGTACTACAACTCAACCGACAAAATAGCTTAGCAAAATTTTTCTGATTCTTTTTTTTAATTTTAGCCGCATGTGGTAAAATCATGTGTGACTCAACATAATTAAAGGTGTAAAAGCCTAACTTCAAAATGGGTATCTAATTTATTTAAGAAAAATTAAATTTTATTTAAATTAATTATTTCAAAAATAAATTGAGAGGTATATAATTAATTAAACATTAAATTAAAATAATTAATATTTTAGTTTATTACTTTTAATTTTAAAAAATTAAATATTTTTTTTATAATAAACTATTATTATACTAGTGTTAAAAATAATATTGACATAATTGTCATGATTTTGATAATAATGTTTGAAACTTAACTAAGTATACTGTTACTCATACTTTTAAAAACAACACACTTAATCTAAATTTTAAATATTATTTGTATATTCTCTCGTTGTTATGAAGATTCTCTCACTTCTGCTTTTAGTTAAATGGAGTTAAAAGTGATAAAAAAATTATTTATCCTTTGTAAATTAATAAAAAAAGACCATAATAAAATCATATGTAGAAGATGAATTCATGCTATATATCATTTATAATTTTCTCTTTTCAATAAAACATAATTAATTTAGGACTAAATTGCAAATACCAACATGGTTTACCAAGGCAGTACCTTTAATAATTTGTAATTAATTTAGAACTAAATTACAAACATTTTCATGTTGTTGCAATATAAATCCTCTAATAATATATAAATTGAAGATTATATTTCAAGGATATTTTTATATCGAAATTTCATCAATTTTTGAAATTATTATACTTTTTTAAATTATAAATATTTTTAAAATTATAATTTGTTTTTTAAATTTTGGTACAAAATTAAAGATAATTATAAATATTTTAATATTGCTATAATATTATATGATTTTGATTGTAAAACTTTTAATGAGAGGTTGACATGTGGCAAGAGACTTTTCTACTTTAATATAATAATAAGAAAAAAATTATTTATTAGTTCTTGCAACTTTTCAAATATCTCATCCAGTCCCTCTGACATTTCAATTTCTTTTGGAGTCCCTCCATTTTCAGTTTACTTATTTTTCATGCCATGCATCTGTTTATTTTATTTAAAAATTAAATTTTGCCCCGCTTACAAGTTGTACTTCACGTTTATTACTTATTTTTTTATTTAATATAGTCTGGTGGACCTGTGGCCAGCCACCGGACTGTCGATGGACCGGTGGGCGGCCAGACCACAGATGGATCGCTAATGTGTCACTAGAGGCCGCCCGATTGGTGGTCGGTCCCCTGTTGGACCGGCGGCTGGTCGCCGGAGGCCGGGTTGATCACCGATGGACCCTATGGTTTGTGGCTGGATTAAAAAGAAGAGACTTTGAGAATGAAAAAAATATTCCACTCTTAGTGGAATATTATTTTATGCTACAATACCTATATTATGCTATAATTTTATACTATAAAATAAGTATCCAAATAACCAATATAACATAATTCTCAGAAAATATCAATATGCCATAATTTTGGCCTATTCAAACAGACCCTTAGTTTGTTGTTTACTTTTTTGTGTTTTCGTTTAAAATCGCTAAGGGGGTGTTTTTGTCAAAAACACTGAAAAATTAGCTATCATATGGTGTTAAAAAAAATGACTTTTTGGGGATGTGAAATAGTTAAGAGATTTTTGGATCAAGGAACAAGTTAAAGGGATGATATGAACAATTGCTCTAATAATAATAATAATAATAATAATAATAATAATAATAATAATAATAATAATAATAATAATAATAATAATAATAAATTCTAGAGTAAACAATTAAAATAGTCCTTTTCTTTTTTATGATTTACTATTTCAGTCACTTAATTTTTAAAATTAGTCACCTAATTTTTAAAGTTACAATTTTGTCCCTATAGAGGTCTACATAGCTTATAAAATAGCAAGCCCCATATGGCTATCATTAACAGTACAAGTCTCCCCCTTTTGAGACGATTAAATCCATCCTTCTAGGTCTCTGGAAAACCTTTGGAAACATTCACATCTCTGATATGCCAAATGGCTACCTGCTCATTCGTTGTGAGACGGAATCGACCAAAGATCAACTGTTGTTCGGAGGTCCATGGACTGTAAACGGTCTTACCTTGCAATTAGTTCCTTGGCAACCCTATTTTGAGCCAGCCCATGCCAAGCTAACTAGGTCCATGGTGTGGCTACAACTCCACAATCTCCCAATTGAACTGTGGGATGGTGAAACTTTGGAGACCATCACGGAACCCATCGGTAAACTATTGAAGGTGGATGAGTTTACTTTGTCTTTGTCCAGAGCCCGCTACGCTAGAATATGTCTTGAGCTCGATCTTGCTCGCCCGTTGAAGAGGGGCCTCTGGTTGGAAGACGGGGACAATAGGGTTTTTGTGGTGATTTTGTATGAACGCCTACCTACGTTTTGTTACTTGTGTGGTATGGTTGGTCATGGAGCATCCAGCTGCAGCCGCCGACCTGGAAGCTTTCCGGATGACCAGAGGATGGAGGAGGCCACAGATGGAGGCAACCTTCAACCTATGCCTGGTTCTATCATGGAGGGATCACAGGTGAGGCTAGTAGCAGCTTGGTTTGCGGGGGATTAGGTTCTAGCTGGGGATTAGGTCCATACTGAGAATTACAATCAAGGCCCGGTGACTGAGTTCGGCTCTTGGATGATCGCCACACGCTGGAAAAACAGGGGAAGGAGCTGAGGAGGTTCCAGCTTCTCGGCAAGTGGGTTGCACATGCGAAGAGGTGGTAGGGACGATGCTTTTCCAGCCATTCGTTCTTCTCGGGATGAGGCCAATACTGTGGCGTTGTCCGATAATTAGCACATGGACAGCACTGGACGCTCGGGTGGGACACGTGGACGGCATCGAACTCGTGGTGGAGGGCATGGTGGCCTTTCCAATCATGGGCACGACCGTTCACACTCTTTGTCTTTTCCCAATGAGGCAGTGAACGACATTGGGTCTAACGTCTCTCAAGTTTTTGACCATTCGAAATCCCCCCACCTTTCCACTGATGTGGCACATGGCTCGATTACTGACATTGTTCTCATTTCGCAGACTCCCAACAAGACGCTGTTGATGGAATCCCGTGACATTAATGGCTCTCTAAAGCAAGATAAAAAAGGGGAAAAAATATTAATTGAAGCTTCGGGTTCTGTGGCAGGCCAAATGCTTGCCAACAAATTAGCATGGAAAAAAGAAATGGCCGGGGCCTCAGCTCGCTCCCCGGCAGAACCCGATCCGCCTCCCACTATCCTCATGAACATTGATGAGTCGCTAGCCACTGCTGGTGTTAATCTTGATCTTTACCAACAGACTGTGGAGACCTCAAAACTATGCTTTCTGATGAAGAGGATGACTCTGAATATTCGGAGGACTCTATGGATGATACTGGTGATTCAGATCAGGAAATGGACATAAATGATGAGGTTGAGGACTCTACTACCCAAAGCAAATATCAAGAGGGAGTTAGAAAGGAATCCTTAGCTAGAAAAAGGAAGCAACCTGCAAATGATCATACAGAAGAAAGACAGACTTAGGGACAGCGATGACGAGGGACCCAATCAGGATATCTCGATCTCACCCTGCCTCTGATTAATTTGTCTTATGTTTCTCTTTCCTGTTGTTATGCTTATGTTTTAGTTTCTTGTTTTTTACTAGCGTTTTGATGATGGACAAACTTAATATTATCGGTTGGAAATGCAGGGGTTCGACAGGCTTAGACAAGATCAATCGAGTTCGCCGACTCATGAGCGAGAAAAAAATTGATATTTTTGCTCTGGTTGAGACTAGAGCCAATGAGGAAAGGGTTCTTCGTCTCTGCAAACACTTTGCCAAATCTTGGAATTGGGCGCCATCCCGACGGATGGTTACTCGGGAGGGATCATAGTACTATGGCTCAAGCACCTTGGCAAAATTTCTCCAGTAGCTCACTCTAGACGAGTTCTTCATCTAATTTTTTCATCCTCAGGGGATCATCCGTGGATCATTTCGTTGGTGTATAATGCGTTACATATCAAGTTACAGAGCAAACTTTGGAAAAGAACTTTTGCGTATCCCTAAGCTAGATCTTCCCTGGATTGTTCTGGGGGATTTCAACGCTATCACCTCTTCGTCGGATCATAGAGGGAGTAACTTCGCTTATTATGCTATAAGGCAGATCTTTTCTCTAATTTCATTACTAATAATTCTCTGTTTGATGTCAGCTTCTCGGGGGCCTCTTTTTCATGGTGCAATGGTCAAAGGGGTCTTGCGAGGCGTTGAGCTCGGCTTGACAGATGCCTTGTTAACGACTTCTGGTTAGCTCGTTCTAATTCTATTCACATTAAATACCTTCCGAGGGTTTTCTCTGATCATTTGCCTATGCTCATTATTATTGCCAAGAATCCCTCCAATGCCCGCAAAATTTTTCGCTTTGAGAATTACTGGTTGGAGAATGCCACTTTTATCTTTGAAATCCGTAAATCTATTTCTAGTACTAGCTCACTCTAATCCTATGCATGCTTTCTATCATGTTTTAGCTCTGATTAGGAGGGGTATCTGTTCCATTAGACAATATGGTTTGGGTGCTCTAGATAAAGAAATTAAAAGCATTGAAGTTCAGCTCCAGGCTTTAAAGGTCAATGATATGTTAAGCTCTAATTTTGACCTAGATTCTTTCAAGAGTTTACAAAACAGATACAGAGCTTTGTTGAGACAAAATCACATTCATTGGGCCCAAAAGTCTAGATTTAATTGGATCATTGGTGGGGATATGAATTCTTCCTTCTTTCACAGAAGTGCAAGGATTCGTAGACACCATAATTCCATTTCTAGTATTTATGATCAGGATGACAGGTGTCACACTGCTTCTCAACAAATTGAACTCAATCTTATGGACCATTTCTCTAATCTTTGGAATAATCAGGATTCTAGAGCTCTTGATTGGTTTCTTGAAGCTCTACCTACTGATCTTCCTTCTTTATCTTTGATGCAAAAATCCTCTCTAAACAAACCTGTGTTCAAGGATGAAATTTATCTAACACTTCTTTCCTTATCTGAGGGTAAATCTCCTGGTCCATATGGTATGAATGTTGAGTTTTATAAATTCTTCTAGATGGATATTGAGAAGAATTTGGTACCTGCCATTTTGTATTTCTTTGATAAAGCCATGATGCCTAGAGCCTGGGGCAGAACTTATATTACTTTAATTCCTAAGAAAGAGCACCAAAAATATGCCTTTGATTTCCATCCTATATCTCTTTGCAATGTTGTGTATAAGATCATTACCAAAATTCTTGCTAATCGTATTAAGGAGGTAATTACTTTCTTGGTTGGGAATGAGCAAAGTGGGTTCGTGCCTGGTCGATCTCCTGTAGATAATATTATAGTTGTTTAGGAAATTTTTCACTTCATTAATCAAGAGAGAACCATCCCCCCTAGGATGTTAGTTAAAGTAGACATTGAAAAGGCCTATGACACTCTCAATTGGAATTTTATTTTAGCAACTCTTATCAAAATGAATTTTCCTAGCAATTGGATATCTTATGTTAGAACCTGCCTTGAAGCCACCTCCTTTTCAATTCTCATTAATGGTAAACCTTCTGAGTGGTTTAGATCGTCTAGGGGGGGTTAGGCAAGGATATCCCTTGTCGCCTTATCTCTTCATTTTGGCTGCTCAAAACCTCACTGCCATCTTAAATCAGACCAAATCTCTCGGGCTTATCCCTGGTTTCTCAATGAATCTGAGACACAATTTTAATCACCTGATGTATGCTGATGACCTCATTCTTGTTACCAATGCTACTAGAAAATCTGCGAGGAATATTTGTCTCTGTCTGAATATTTATGCCAACATTTCTGGCCAATGTCCCAATAAAAATAAATCTGAGATTTTCTTCCCTAAGTGGTTTAACAGACGGGTTTCCTCTGGTATCTGCAGGATCTTGAAATTTAGGACTGGCACCTCTCCTTTTACTTATTTAGGGGTTCTGATTTCTCATAAACAGCTAGCCATATCGCACTTCGATGCCATGATCAACCGCATCAACTTGGCTGTTGTGGATTGGGGTAAGGCTAATTTAACTAAAGCTGGTAAAACAACTCTCATCAACAGTATTCTTATGGCCACTCCTGTTTACTATCTCTCTGTCTATCCCATTCCTGACTCGGTTCTCACTAAGATGTCCATAATTGCTAGAAAATTCCTTTGGGCCAATCGTGATCATGCTGGCATGCCTTTGATTAATTGGGATACTGTTACCTCATGCAAATCTGAGGGGGGGATTAGGCATTCAAAACCTTCTTTTGGTCAAGCACTCTTTAATGGCTAAAAACCTTCTGCATTTTCTTAATAAGCATAACTCTCTTTGGGTAGATATCCTCAACCTCGAATATGGTGATCATAATTTTTGGTCTATGACTGCTCTACCAAATTGTTCTTCTTTCTTTAGAGGGTTATGTACCAATGCCAATATTATCAAACCGTTCCTGTGGATTAATTGTCTCAATCCAACAATCACCTCATTTCTCTATCATCCTTGGATGTTTGATATTCCAATTGCTTATAAACCCGTCTTCATTAATATGGATCTTAATGTGACCGATTGCCGTATTAATGATTTGATTGAGAACTCTATTTGGAACATGGATGCTTTGAATACTATGTTTGGTCCAAACTGGAACTCGCCTATCATTTCTCATGGGAAGATTGTTGCTGAGGAGAATAACCATTGGTTGTGGTTCCCAGATTCAAAAGGTAACAAACTCTCTTCTAATGTTTATAAATTTTTAATTTGCAACAATGTGGGGGCCCAGGTTTGGAGTGGGTGGTCTAATATTTGGAAATTAAGCATTGCTCCTAAAGCCAAAAATTTCATCTGGCTTTTGAATCAGGGTAAAGTTAAAACATATGAATACCTCTATCTTTTGAACCTTGGTCCTCCTGATCCATGTGTATTTTGTGGCTTAGTTGTGGAATCTTCTGATCACCTGTTTAGACTTTGTCCTGTCAGTTTAAGAATCTGGAGAATGGTGGAACACATTGCTAACATCAAGACTAATCTCGTGGATCTTCTCACGAGTGGGTTTTGGTTGGACTTCTTTCATGATAGTAATTCCAAATTTGTGCCTTCAATCATTGCTACTACTATATGGCAAATTTGCAAATGTCGTTGCAATCTTATTTTTAGACAGGAAAGGCCTGACATTTTCAAAATTGCTAATTGGGTTGTGCTTCATGTGCAAGATTTTTTGATCTCCCCTAACAGTTTCAAAATGCAAAATTATCTCATGAACAACAGGCCACATCCTGGTTTCATGGGAATTTTCTCAGCAGCAACATGGAATAAGGCTTCAGGTAATGGGGGTCTTGGCTTTGTTTTGCTTGATTCTAATGCTACTGTTTGCTGTGCAGGATTTCAACAGAGTAATTTCACCAGCAATCTGGATATGGAAATGAAGGCTTTAAACCAGTCTCTATCTTACTCCCTAGAGGCAAGGGCCCGTGTCTCCAACATCTACATCAGTTCGGTTGATCTATGGAAATTTATTCATCACATGGAGAATGAAGTTGGTTGGCGTCATGCTCATTCTGTCCAATGTCTGCGAGAACTTCTGCAACTCTCAAATCATCCCCGAGTTGATGTCATCCCTCACCAGTGGAATCGCATTCCGGCTGCTTTGGCTGGTCACGGCATTAGATCACCACATCTGTCTCTCTTTCACAAGGGTTTGGAAAAACCCAGGTGGCTCATGAAATTGATCTCTCAAGCTGGCTTTTCCTAAGTTTGGTTGTCTTGTTATATTTTAGTTTGCTCTTCTATTTTTGTTGGTTTTTCTTGTGTTTTGTTTCTGTTTTCTATTTCCTATTTTTATTTTCGAACATTCTTGTGAACCTTTATTTTATTTTTAATAAAATTTAGCTACTCCAGTAGCTTTTCCCCAAAAAATAAAAAACACTACAAGTCCGGATGATTTTATTGTAACAAAAACTACATATAAAAAATCAAATTATAATTTTTTAAAATGTAATAGAAATGATGGAAAAAAATAAAAGATTAAATTAGGTTAATTTACCCACAGTTTTAACCTTTTCAAAGAGATGATACGGTCTCAAAAGCTGAGATTCTGAAGTGACTGGCTGCTGCTGTAGTCACCTCAGACTGAGCCACCCCTGGGCACAATTGACAGGATTCACACAATGAGCTCAGCACTTTCGCAATTGGCAGCACTAATCTCACAAGCACTTATCTCATTGAATTTGCCGCCCACGTTTGCTAACCAAGTTATTTTCCCAGATGGTCATGGTAGGGACTACATTCTACATTAGCCTCAGCATCAAGCAAAGTTTGCTACTAAATTCACAAGATCTCAGATCCTATAAATTCAAGACCAAATTAGAGCAAACACTTCACCAGCTTCTCAGACAGTAGTGCACTGAAGAAATGGAGAAAAAGACAATGATCCCCAGAGTGAAGCTGGGAACACAGGGATTGGAGGTGCTTGTCTTACTTTATCATTCATTTCCTTAATTTCATTTTGTGATTATTAAGAATTTTACTGTTGTAATAATCATCCAAGCAGGTATCAAAGTTGGGGTTTGGGTGCATGGGTCTCACTGGGGCTTACAACTCTCCTTTGCCAGAAGAGGAAGGGAAAGCCGTCATTAAGCATGCATTCAACCAAGGGATCACCTTCTTTGACACCTCTAATATTTATGGGCCTGAGACTAATGAGATCTTGGTTGGCAAGGCAAGTACCAATTTTTTTTTTTTTATTAATTTCTAATTGGTTTGTTTTTTAGGAGAGGAAAGTTAGACAAGTTAGAACTAATTATGTAGGCATTGAAGGAGTTACCCAGAGAGGAGATCCAATTGGCAACAAAGTTTGGTATTGCGAGTATAAGTAAAGATATTGGTTTTGAGGTGAATGGGAGGCCAGAGTATGTGAGGGCTTGTTGTGATGCCAGTCTCAAGAGGCTACAAGTTGACTATATTGATCTGTATTATCAACATAGGATTGATCAGACTGTACCTATTGAGGAAACTGTGAGTCTTATCTTATTTTGTTCATATATATATATATATATATATATTAAGGGCAAGAATAACTCATTTTCATAATCATATTTATAACAATGTTTGTATAGATTGGAGAAATGAAAAAGTTAGTGGAAGAAGGGAAAGTGAAGTACATTGGTTTGTCAGAGGCCAGTCCAGACACAATCAGGCGGGCTCATGCAGTGCATCCCATTTCTGCTGTTCAGATTGAATGGTCCTTGTGGGTTCGTGATATTGAACAAGAGATTGTCCCACTTTGCAGGTCCAAATCAAGTTCAGAATTTATTTCTTCCCCCATCTTGTTGTTTGAGTTTTGTGACATGAATTTCTCTTTGTTATTATGTAGAGAACTTGGCATTGGAATAGTACCATACAGTCCACTAGGCCGGGGTTTTTTCGCTGGCAAAGCCGTTGTAGAAAATCTTCCTGAAAACACTAGCTTGGTCTGTATGCTGCTTCTTTTTCTTTCTTTTTTTTTCTTTTTTCTTTTTCTCGATAGAGTCAGGATGTATGTTTATATGTAAGCGTATTCATGGCAGAGAAGTTTATATTCTCTATTCTTTTGTAGTTTTGTTATATGACTTCTAATTATATCCATTCTCAATTGAATGAATGTTTAATTGTCACTGATTTTTAGGCTTTACATCCAAGATTCACTGGTGAGAACTTGGAGAAAAACAAAGCACTATATGCAAGAGTTGAGAATATGGCTAAGAAACATAACTGTAGCGCTGCTCAGCTATCTCTAGCTTGGGTTCTTCATCAAGGGGATGATGTCGCTCCTATCCCAGGTAAACATTTGATGTCTCAAGCCTACGTACATTGCTGAGGATGCTAAATTATGTATCTATATTATATTGAGCTAGTTTTTTTACATTAAATTTTTCACTGTTATTGTTAAATACTAAAAACTTAGTTTGAATCCAAAGCTATGGTTGTATCCATTCTTGATATAAATATTTCTAACGCATAACTTATATGTTTTTTAATTTGTAATTCAAAGGGACAACCAAAATCAAGAACCTGGATAGTAACATTGGTGCTTTACAAGTAAAAATTGACAAAGGAGGACATGAAAGAAATTTCTGATTTAGTATCAGAGGAAGAGGCGGCAGGTCCCAGATCATATCATGGAAATTCTGAAAAATTCAACTGGAAACATGCAGACACACCACTTCCCAAATCAGCTTGAGATTTCAAATTATGTCTTGGTTTTATAAACCTAAGTTTTGGATAATATAATAAAAGATGGATGGTTATATGAGACCATGCATGCATCTCTCAACTCATGAATGCATCTCTAACCATATATATGGTTAGAGATTGAAAGGATATGTGATTAAAATGTGTGAGATAAAGGCACTTGTATCATCTTAATTGGGTGTGTTACTGTATTTTGAATAAATGGATCCCATTATGTTATATGTTTCTTGTAAGAGAAGCAGTTCTTCACTTAAATATATCGTCAAGTAATGAGATTGAATTTTAATTTGTTTTATGGTTCATCTCAAGTTTCGTCATTACAAGCTGGTGAATGGAAATTCACACTGATTGAGGTAAGTTTTGCCCAATTTCAGGTTCTTTAACTAATTTTTAAATTAACATTCAACATGCAGTTTATAACTGAAATAAATTGTATTTGAAACTATTTATAATCCACATGCCGTACGGAGAAGAGTTTCAGCTTTTTTCTTGCATTTCATGAAAGTGTGCCATGATAAAATGCATCCTGAAAAATGCCATTCTTCATGGATTCTAGTTTTATAAAGGATGTGTTTTGTTATGACTGCAAAAAAAAATAGTAGTTTACCACAAAAAATTACTCACGGACACATTCCATGCCTAAACACACGGAATACCAAAGGAATAGTAAAAAAATCATAAAATAAAACTATATCAAATCTCAGAAATTATTTAAGAATTTATTCAAATAATTTACTTAGAGATGAGACATGCCGTCGGTAATTATTTTAATATCAGGTAGGGATTTAATTGGGATCTGTGGGTAATCCTTGGGTTAACCGTTTTACCCAAAGATTTTAATTAGTTTTACTCACGAATGATTAATTTTTTCTTGTAGTGTTACTATCTGTTTTGAAACCTCCTACTCTCCCAATTATTATTATTATTTAGAAATTTGGACAACACACATTGAAAAACAACTCAAGCATAATTTCTAAAACAGTTCTTTCCCAGAAAAATCAATAAAGTGCTGATATATTATTTTTTAAAAAAAACAAACTTCATGGGTCAATCTCATAGCATGAAAACATCACAGTATTCAAAAGAGTATGAGAATAACACTAATTTACAAGCTAACAAGCCATTATTCCATAACAAGAAAAATCAACTACGAATAAGAAGTGGAAATTGTTAAGGCCGTTTGATCAGACATTTCACTGGAGCCATTGCTGGTTGCTCCCCAAGTTCCTGCACATGCTTCCAACCTCCAGCTCACTCTCCACCAAAGCCGAAGAGAAATCAATTCAGCACTGAATTGGGATTCACATCATCCCACATTTATCTTAATGTTGTATCTGCTTTCACTGTATGTTTGTATTTTTATATTTAAATTGTTTTGGTTGTATGAACTATGTTGCTTCACTGGCATGCATATCAATTGTTTGTTTAAATGCTTGAATGAATTAATGAAGTAGTAGCAGGGGAATTCTGAGCATCTCTGTTATCTATTCATCTACACTTCCCTTCCTTTCATTCAGTTCGTGTATTTAGAACTCAATCAAGTGTGAGCCCGAGTGTTCTGTGTGAGATCACCTATACATTTCCTCTCACCCGGTCCTAACAGTGGTATCAGAGACTGTCTGAATGTCTAGTTCTTCATCTGCAAGGGAAGCCAACGTCCCATTCTTCAAAGGAGAAAACTATAACCTCTGGAGCTTGATGATGAAGACGTTGTTCAGGTCCAAGGATTTGTGGACACTAGTTGAGAAGGGGTTCAGCGAAGAAGGTGATGGAGCTAGATTGAATAAATGTATTAAAAAGGATGCAAAGGCCTTGTATCTTATTCAACAGGCTCTAGACACCAGAATTCTTGTGAGAATCTCAGAAGCCAAAACAGCAAAGCAAGCTTGGGAAATCATCAAAACAGAATTCCAAGGAAATACAACTAATCAGACTGTCCAAATTCATTCTCTTCAACGGGAGTTTGATGCAGTCAAGATGAAGCATGGAGAAATAGTCCAAGATTATGTTAGCAAGGTGCTGGACATTGTATACCAAATCATAGCCATGAAAGAAGAACTCCCACAGAAGACTGTTGTGTCCAAACTCTTGAGAGGTCTCACATCTAGGTTCTCTCAGGTGGTTCACTCTATCATATCCGCGAAGGATCTCAGCACTCTCACAGTTGAAAAACTCAGTGGTTTACTGAAGAACCATGAGTCCATATTAAATATTGAAGGAGAACAACATCCGGAAGGAGAAAAAGCTCTTCACATTGGAAGAGGATATTCTCAAGCTGGAGAAAGAGGACGTGGTCATCAGTTTAACAGAGGAAGAGGAAGAGGGCGCGGCAAAAGCTTTGATGCTAGTCGCACAGAGGATAGTCGCCCAGGAGTAGGCAGTAAGACACACAAAGGTGTTCAATGCTTTGTGTGCAAGAAATTTGGGCATGTGAAAGCCCAGTGTTGGTATAGAAACAGAGAAGCCAACATTGTAAAAGAAGAAAAGGAGAAAGGAAAAGAAAAAGAGGAAACAGAAGTTGCATTTATGGCAATCGGTGAAGAAACAGAGAAAACAGGGGGAGTCTGGCTCATTGACAGTGGTTGCTCTAACCATATGACCGGAGATGAGAATCTATTTCAAAGTCTTGAAGCAGTTCCAAGTCAATCAATCACAGTGGGAGACGGGAATGCTCTCAAAGTCGAAGGAATTGGGAGTGTCACTCTCTGTTCAAGCAAAGGAAGAATAACTACCCTGAATGATGTGTAATTCGTTCCCAAACTTGCTCATAATCTATTAAGCGTTGGATAGTTGATGGATTTCGGGTATGATGTTGAGTTCACCGGAGGAGTGTGCAACATCAAGAATGCCGAATCCAAAGCTCGAATAGCACAGGTATGCATGACATCCCACAATCTTTTCCCTTTGGAAGCAGATGATGTCGGATCGGCTTATTTGGCACAAAATGGAGAGGTCTCTGACCTCTGGCATAGAAGATATGATCATATAAATGTGAAGAAGCTGAAGCAATTGATGGAGCAACAGTTGGTGTCGGGGTTACCAAACATCAGCAATGTACAACCCTGCGAAGCCTGCTCTCAAGGAAAGCAAACACAGACGAAGTTTCCCAAAGGAGTGGTAAAGCGAGCAGCAGCTCCATTGGAACTAATTCACGCTGACCTCGTCGGACCGATCAAGACTCTATCCATAGGAGGTAATGTCTACTTCCTCTTATTGACTGATGATTACTCAAGACACAGTTGGGTGTTCTTTATACAGAGAAAGCTAGAAGCTTTTGAAAAATTCAGAGAGTTCAAAGTGTTGGTGGAGAAGCAATTGTCTCTCCCAGTGAAGATACTACGCATTGACCGTGGGGGAGAGTTCACCTCCTCTGAATTCGAAGCTTTTTGCAGAGATGCTGGTATTCTTCATCAACTCTCTGTTCCTCGGACACCTCAGCAGAACGGAGTGGCCAAGCGGAAGAACCGGACTGTAACAGAGATGGCGCGCACCCTGTTAAAGCAAATGTCAGTACCACCAGAATACTGGGCCGAAGCCGTCGCCACCGCCGTCTACATTCTCAACCGGTCTCCCACCTCTGCTGTGAAGCTCCAAACGCCTTTGGAAGCCTTGACCGGAGAGAAACCGAGTGTGGATCACTTCAGAGTCTTCGGGTGCTTGGCATTCATGTTCGTTGACCCGCAACTCAGATCCAAGTTTGACTCCAGGTCACTTGCCGACGTTTTCATTGGCTACAGCGGAATCTCGATAGCCTATAAGATCATCGTTCCGGATTCTAAACGCGTACATGTCAGCAGAAGCGTTCGCTTTTTCGAAGAAAAAGCGTGGGATTGGCTGAACCGTGCTGACTCAGCCACATCAAACTGTGAGCCTGCATGTGAGGAAAATGTGACTTCAAAGACTAAAACTCGTGCGCAATCCACACCGTCCGATCAGTTCTCTGAACGGTCGGATTGTCGTCTTCCAAATAGCTCTTCTTCTCCAAATGTTGAAGATCTCGTCGGAGAAGACGGTGGCGCTCTGACAAGGTATCGAAATCTTTCTGAAATTTATCATTCCTGCTCTTTTGCTCTCACAGTTGGAGACCCTATCACTTACGAAGATGCAGCAAAGGATAAAAACTGGATTATAGCCATGAATGAAGAATTTAAGGCAATAAATAAAAACAAAACATGGAGCTTAACCACATTACCAGAAGGGAAGAAAACAATCGGTCTGAAGTGGATCTTCAAGTCGAAATTCAATTCCGAAGGAACACTATTAAAGAGAAAAGCTTGCATTGTAGCAAAAGGCTATTCTCAGCAAGAGGGCATTGATTTTGAAGAAATCTTCTCCCCAGTTGCTCGTATGGAGACAGTGAGGATCTTTCTGTCAATTGGTGCTCAACGAGAATGGACAGTATATCAACTTGACATTAAATCAGCTTTTCTTAATGGAGAACTCAAGGAAGAGGTTTTTGTCTCACAACCGGAGGGGTTTATAGTGAAAGGAAGAGAAACTTGTGTGTATCGACTTCACAAAGCTCTATATGGCCTCCGTCAAGCTCCTCGAGCATGGTATAGCCACATCGACACCTATTTCACTCAATTGGGTTTCATTTGCAGTCCAAATGAACCGACTGTGTACTGTAAGAAGGGAGGAGATCACAACGTTCTATTACTCTGTTTGTACGTTGATGATATTCTATATATGGGTTCCTCTGAGATGCAGCTGAGGGAATTCAAAAACTCCATGATGAATACCTTCGAGATGTCTGATCTCGGACCAATGAGGTACTTTCTTGGTCTTTAAATTGCACAGAAGAAAGGATCAATCTTTGTATCCCAACACAAATTCGCTATTGATCTACTTCGCAAAGCTGGGATGGAGAATTGTAAATCAATTGATACACCTATGAATGCAAATGAAAAACTCTCTCAGTTTGACAGTTCAGGAGAAACAGATCTGGTGAGATATCGAAGGTTAGTTGGGGGGCTGCTATATTTATCTCATACTCGACCGGACATAGCTCAAGCTGTTTCTTTGTCATCTCGGTTCATGCAAAATCCGAGTATGCATCATTTGGGAGCCTTGAAGAGAATCCTAAGCTATATTAGTGGAACAATTAATTTTGGGATTCATTATAACAGAGGTGAAAATTTTAAATTATTTGGATATTCGGACAGTGATTAGAGCGGTTCTCAGGATGACCGGAAGAGTACTACGAGATGGGTTTTCTCTCTTAGTTCAGGTGCTATAGCCTGGTGCTCCAAGAAACAGGCCATCACTTTCCTGTCTAGCACTGAAGCAGAGTAGTATCAATCTCAAATAAACATGATGCAGACGTGACTGAATCATAAACCGACGTTGAGAATGGTGCTATGAAAAATAAAAATAAAAAGGAATTAGGTAACATCGGTATGTAGGAAGATATAGTACAAACAGGGTCGTAAACCAAACCAGGAAGTTACAAGGAAGAAAAAGCACCAGGAAATAATGTAGGCCTAAGTAACATAATGTCCAAAAAATAATTATAAAGTAGAAATTATGAGAGTATTATGTACCGTAATGATGAAGTAGGTTAATAATTATATAATAATATTGCAGGTGTTGTACCATTTGTCATGGAATTAATAAACAGAAACAAAATAACGGACACCAAGTTAATATAAATTTAATTGAACATTTGCTGAATTTTGGACATTAATGATATAACGCGAGAACCAGCAATCAAAATAAACAACAATGCAAATGAAACAATTAATGGAAATAACACCGAAACTCCGTAAAAACCACATCACATGACAATGAAACAAATGAAGAAAACTAGCACTCAAAGGTTGCAGGTCTGTCCATATGGTGAAAAACAACCAACACTTGTGTAACCCCAATGACCTCCGCATATTGTAGTTGAATAGGACTTCAATTGTTATGTGTTCCCAATTGTTCAGAAACAGTCAGCTGATATGCTTCGCCAAACGGAAGTACAATGGATTTATAAAATCCTAAATAAAACACTATTATTAGCCTGGGCCTCTATGACAAGGTCACTCCAGTAATCCATTAACAATGAATTAACAAAAAGGCAAAGCCATAACACTGACAATCAGAAGGAAGAAATAAGGTCGTTACTAGCAGGAGTGCCCAGCGAGTGAGAGAATGAAGATACAATGAATTCAAATTGCACATTATAAAAGGTCCAGCCACGTAAAGAAATATTATCTTCCTTTTCTTGGTAATCTTTATAGCTTGAATCATGTCCAGGATTACATATGACAATTGATGGAATACCACCTTTAATTTGAACCGGTTTGTCGTATTTACAAATGGCCTGCCAATCGCGCTGAACGCCAATCAATTCCTTCTAATGTACGTTGTGCAAAACATGATTTCGAAAGGTGACGGGATTAAAGTCCAGGTGGCTGCAAATATAATTATAGGTACCTAGAGACCTGGCCCAAGCAGTACTACCAGTACAACTAGGTCTTTCAAGGATAAGGCTGATCGGTTGATGAATACCAAGTTTCATGTGTATTATATTATTATCATCCGGCCACGCAATGCTATTTATCTGAAAGTTTGTTTCCAACCATTTTTGAATACCTGCATTAACCTTGAAGGTTGAATAATCCCAAATGGAACGATATGGAACTAAAGGCCCAGCAAAAATATGCTCGGCATTGGATTTAATATTGTGATATTGCAAAATAAATGTCGGGGGATCTTTCTCCCTGATAATCTGTAAAGCATTTTCCACCGAATCAGCATTTAATGCATCCGCATAGACACTTGATAAATCATGCCTGCCAACCCGTGAAGACTTGCCATCAATCTGAAACAAACCCTAGTCTAGGTAATCACCTACTATTTCAATGTACGCCTTCACATCGGAGCTAGATTTCACAATTTACAAGTTTCGATGGAAGACTAGTGAGGATACAGGTGACCGCAGATCGAATAACCTCTTATTAGTGATATGTGCCCTACTCTCCAGTTGTATTAAAACATGCAGATGAGGGCTTCCATCCTCATGTAATTCCCAGGCGACCTGTATGAATTTCTTAATGCTGGGAAGACATATAGGCAGAAGCTGTTCCAGAGCATTATCGTTTGTCAGGGAACACCGTGGATAAGTAAGAAATATATTCTTAACATTGATCCTGAAACGTTTTAGTGGGAATGACATAATTGTAATAAAACCGAATATCAAGTTAGGAGCTCTTGGAGAAAGTCTTACTATATTTGTGTAAATGTGTACAATATATAGGAGCTGACGCCCCGCGCCCATATCCGCATAATATTACACGGATAGCCGCCTCATCCATACATCCACATGTCATTATATTATTGGTTAATTCAAATTAAAGTTGGCACTTAGGTTCTCTTCAAGATTTTAATTAAAGTCCGGTCCCATAAGGTACTATAATAATTAAAAAGCAAGGAGGGTATTAGTGGAGTGGCTTCCAAGGGACTTCAATACTGAATTGCAGGCTCCGTAATCCATTTATATATTAACATCAAAATGTGCAATGCTTTGTCATATGGATGATTGATAGAAAGAAAAGCATAACGAGGAAGAGTAATAATTATATAAACCTCTAAGGTGAACCAAAGAAATCCACATAATGGAGAAAGAGGAGGTCATGATAGTGTATTTATTGTTCAAGAGATACTGTCCATGTACGCTTCTTAATTGTATAAATGGGATCTGTCTCACCAAAGTCCATTGAAGATAACATGTTGTCATGGTTGGGTTACGCAAACGCATTACAAAAATAGGAAGAATCCGTAAATTGCATGCTCCTAGTAGCAGCAAGCTCAAGTAAACATGAGGCAGACATGACCGAAGCATATACGGCTGTAGAGAATGGTGCTATGAAAAAGAAAAATAAATAGAAATTAGGTAACATCGGTATGTCAAAAGGTGAAATACAAATAGGGTGGTAAACCAAACTGGGAAGCTCCAAGGAAGAAGAAGCATTAGGAAATAATGTAGGCCGAACTAACATATTGCCCAATAAATAATTATAAAGTAGAAATTATGAAAGTATTATGTACCGTAATGATGAAGTAGGTTAATAATTATATAATAATATTGTGGGTGTTGTATGCGTAAAATAAACAACAATGAGTGTTAAACGTTTGTCATGGAATAATAAAAAGAAAAAAAAAAATAACAGACACCAAGTTAATATAAATGTAATTGAATATTTGCTAAATTTTGGACATCAATGATATACCGCGAGAACCAGCGAACATAATGACCAACAACGCCAATGACAGAATTAATGATAAATAGAAATAACACAGAAACTCCGTAAAAACCACATCGCATGACAACAAAACAAATGAAGAAAACTAGCGTTCAAAGTTTGCAGGTCTGTCCAGCTGGTGAAAAACAGGCAACACTTGTGTAACCCTAACGACCTTCGTAGATTGTAGTTGAATCGGACTTTAATTTTTATGTGGTCCCAATTTTGTAGAAATGGCCAGTTGATATGGTCCGCCACATGGTAATACAATGGATTTATCAAATCCCAAATAAAAACACCATTATTAGCCTATGCCGCGGTGATATGATCTCCGGTCTTGAAATCCATTGACAGCGAAATAACAAAAGACAGAACCACAAAATCGACAGTCAGAAGGAAGAAATAAGACCGATACTAGGGCGAGTGATAGAGTGGAGATACAATGAATTCAAACTGCGCATTACGAAAGTTCCAATCACGTAAAGAGATATTATCTTCCTTTTTTAGGTAAGCTTTACAACTTGAATCATATCCGGGATTACATATGACAATTGATGGAATAACACCTTTAATTTGAACCGGGATGCCGTATTTACAAATGACCTACCAATCGCACTGAGCGCTAATCAGTTCCTTCCAATGTTTTAACTTTAGATAATGAGGTGCGACATCATATATCACGTCGTAGTAAACATCATTTCGACAAATGGCGGGATTAAAGTTCAGGTGGCCATAGATACAATTATGAGTACCTAGAGACCTGGCCCAAGCAGTCTTGCCGGTATGACTCGGTCCTTCATGGACAAGACTAATCTGCTGATGAATACTAAGTTTCATGTGTATTATATTATTATTGTCCGGCCGCGCAGCACTATTCATCTAAAAGTTTGTTTCCAACCATTTTTAAATACCCACAGTAACCATGAAGGTTGGATAATCCCAAATGGAACAGTATGGAACTAAAGGCTTGGAAAAAAATATGCTCGGCATTGGATTTGATATTGTGATATTGTAAAATAAATGCTCGGGGATCTTTCTCCTTGATAATCTGTAAAGCGTCTTCCACCGAATCAACGTTTAATGCATCCACATGGACACTGGATAAATCATGCCTGACGATGAATGATGTTAGCATGATTTGTGTGCTAATATGATTTATCAAATTCATGGTACATATATTATTCCCTCACAATTGAAAAGGAGATGTCATTTTATAGTTTTCCGCCTAGTTTTTCAAATAAGGCTCTAGATGAGGATAATAGAATGACATTAAGTGGATAAGACTACAAGTGTTTCTAAAGTATATTAGCCCCTTTTTCAAAGTGTCAAATAACTAATCCCACAAAAAGTTTGGTTAAAACCATTTTCCAACCTACTAACCCTATGATTACATTATGGTTTATGACCCCTTGGTGAACCAAATTCTTTAAATTACACTAATCCCTTTCTCAAGGCAATAAGTGTCTAATCCCATATAAGGTTAAACTGAGATCTCTCTCTAATCTAACCCTTTACAATTGCATTAACATTCAATGGAATCAGAATTAAGGTAATATTCATCCTACGAAAGAACTTGCAATAGATTTTCAACAATAGTTCTACTAGCAAATCCCTTCAATTGTGCTAAGTCTTTACACAGAGAATCTCAATCTCACACATGTAATCAAATATGAACCAAGGTCTAGCTATAGTAGCCATCAAGACACTACCAACAGATACAACTAAATCAAGTCCAAATTGATCAATATAAAATCCAAAATCCAATGTCTACAAACAAAAAAAAATTAAACCTTAGGGTTTATTAGTGTCCAAGTACCGTAGGAAATATAATTATTTCCTCATGATTGAGAAGTATATGAAAAAAGACAAATTAAGAAAACATAAAATAAACTCCCTTATCCTAAAGACTTGATTACACCTCATTTGAGATGTGATATACTATCTTGAGCCTCTTCAAACTACTCTTGCAAATTACTTACCGGAGCAATCTTCTCCAATGATGAAAATCTTTACTCTATTTGCCCTGCTTCCAAAAATCGAAATTCCAAGAAGAATCTCCAAACCAATGCATCCTAGCCTTTTAAAATGCTTGAAGGGCAATTTTGGAAATTATCCCGATCCTTACGACCATAAGGCCTATTGTTCCCCAATGTTTATGGGCATAAAATATTTTTAGGGGCATAAACTGGCTAGTCTGTAAGATAGACCATAAACTCCTCTTTAAACACTTTCTTCTACCATGAGTATTGATCCTATGAACCTCATTCTTACGATTTAAGTTATAGCTGCAAATTTGGTCGTATACACCTATGGAATATCCATTTTTTAGGCTTTTTTGGTTCAAATTGACGTAAATTACTTCTACAGTTCTAAATGTCCTTATTTCTCCCTCAAATAAAACAGAAGCAAATTAATTATCAAATTCACACATAAACCCAAATAATACATACAAAATGTGTTAAATTATAATAAAATATAGTCTTTTAAGCACTTATTACTCACCATCTTCATATTTACCTTATATGAAAAGATAAAAGTTACTCAAGTTTCATCATTGTTTGGTCCTAAAATAATAATAATAAAAATAAATATTCATTCAAGTTTCTCACAACACATATTCATTTTAGGTGTCTCAGATGTCTGGTGTCTCGATTTTTTTGGCGAGATTGGTGCCCTAAAAAAGTCAGTCTCTTTAACTGGCTTGCGTGGCAAAACAATATTTTCTCTCTGAAAAACTTAGCTCATAAGCGATGTAATAGGTTGCCTACTGATACCTGCGTCTTGTGTCACGAGGGATTTGAGTCAGCTGACCACCTGTTCATCCACTGCTCGGTCACTAAATAAGTTTGGGAATACTTCCTCAGACTACTTAATTTACCCCATTTACCGTCTTCTTTAAGGGACTTATGGGGTCGTTGGAGAACATGCCTCCATCCTGAGAGAAGGGCTTTTGTAGATCTTGTTGCAAAGGTAATTGTTTGGAACATTTGGATTGCTAGGAATGACTAAATTTTCAATGCCAATTTTTTGCATGCTCAGTGTCTTATTGTGAAAATTGATCGAATGCTTGTCTCTTGGTGCTCTGCTATCGCAGATGGACCTAAAGCAAAGCTGGAGGAGGATATTAGCACGGTCAGACGCAGTTTGGAGTTTCTCGGCTCTCGGGTGAGGGACTTTGAGATGTCTCGGTCTTCTGAGGAGATGCGTGATCCTGGCTCTGGCTAGTTACCTTTCTGTCTCTCTTTAGGGGGTCTGCTTGCCCTTTTTTTTGTTGTACTTTTGTTGTTGGTCCTCACCACACCTAGTGATAGTTGAACTCTATATCTTCCTTTTTTATTAATGCATTGTGGTTCATCCACCTTTTAAAAAAAAAAAAAATTCATTTTAGGTTTTTTTGTTAAAAAAAATATCCACGGATGTATTCATTCAAGCTTATTTATCCAAGATAAAATTACACTAATGGCCATATTAAATATATTGTTGGATAAAGGAGTTGAAAATAATAAATTCATTTGATTTATAAATCAAAAATGAGTATTTTTGGCTTGCTCAAACTAGTCAATAACAAATGCTTTTAATTTTTTAAAAAACCTTGGGCATTTCAATATTTACATAAACATAGTCTACAACATTAAAAACATAAATATATATATATAACTTAATATTATTTTATTGATGCGTTGAAATTAGCGTGAATTCCTCATATGACTTAAGCACTTACGCTATACACAAGAACACCAAAGACCAAAGGCGTGGATGCCATGTATCGACTTTCGACAGCAATGACGTCAAAGGATTAAGTTTCTCAGATTTATAAAGGGACCCACATAGGCCCTATAAATTCATTGATTCAAGGCCCTAGAGCAACACTGCACCAGCTTCGCATACATTGCACTGAAGACATTTCCAAGAAGACAATGATCCCAAGGGTGAAGCTGGGAACACAGGGATTGGAGGTGCTTGTCCTACCATACCATTGTTCATTTCCTTTGAAGCTCTCTGTTCTTACTTTAATTTCTCTATGTAATTAAGAATATGTTTAACTGTAGTAATTGTTATGCAAGCAGGTGTCGAAGTTGGGGTTTGGATGCATGGGTCTCAGTTGGGCTTACAATTCACCAGTGCCAGAAGAGCAAGGGATTGGCATCATTAAGCATGCATTCAACCAAGGGATCACCTTCTTTGACACCTCTGACATTTATGGACCTCATACTAATGAGATCTTGGTTGGCAAGGCAAGTGCCGATGGTTTTGCATTTTCTTAATTGTACTTCTAGTAAATGATTCATTATTTAAAGGATAAAAGTACTGAGGAATGGTGATACTTGCAGGCATTGAAGGAGTTGCCTAGAGAGAAGATCCAATTGGCAACTAAGTTCGGCGTTGAAAGATCGAGTAGAGATGGTGCCACGGTGGTGAATGGGAGACCAGAGTATGTGAGGGCTTGTTGTGAAGCCAGTCTCAAGAGACTCCAAGTTGACTATATTGATTTATATTATCAGCATAGGATTGATCAAACTGTTCCTATTGAAGAAACTGTGAGACTCTGTTTTCTTATATATATATATATATATATATATCAAGAACAAGAATAACTCATCATCATATATGTTTTCATAATGATGTTTGCATAGATCGGAGAATTGAAAAAATTGGTGGCAGAAGGGAAAGTGAAGTACATTGGCTTATCAGAAGCCAGCCCTGATACAATCAGGCGTGCTCATGCGGTGCATCCTATTTCTGCAGTTCAGATGGAATGGTCCTTGTGGGCTCGTGATATTGAACAAGAGATTATCCCACTTTGCAGGTCAAATTTAAGTTCAAATTAAAGGTTTCTCTTTCTCTCAATATTGTTTGAGATTTGTAACATGAATTTCTCTTCATAAAATATCTGCAGAGAGCTTGGAATTGGAATAGTACCATACGAGTCCACTTGGCGAGGGGATTTTTTTGGTGGCAAAGGGTTGTAGAAAGACTTTCTGAAAATACATTCTTGGTATGTATATATGTATACATAAGTAATCTCTGATTCATGGGAAAGAATTTGGTTTATTCAGTTTAAATGTATTAGTATGTTCCTTTTATACTATTGTTTAAGTTAGTATCATTATTGTCGGATATGTTAGGATGTTAACAGTATGTTAACCCTTATCCTTATATTAGAGCATTATTTTTTATATTCCAGTTCTAGCATATATGAGCATTCTCTCTTGTGACTTCTATAGTTCTTATTCTCTTTTTGCATTAACCTAATTTATATTTTCTATTCTTAATATGTAAGTGCAGTTTGTATTCTCTGTTCTTTGCAATAGTTTTCATTATCAAATAAATATTTGTCAATAAATTTTAGGCTTCGCATCCAAGGTTCGTTGGTGAGAACTTGGAGAGGAACAAAGCACTGTATGTGAGAGTTGAGAATTTGGCTAAGAAACATGAATGCAGCACTGCTCAACTAGCTCTGTCTTGGGTTCTCCATCAAGGGGATGATGTTGTTCCAATCCCTGGTAAGCATTTGATGAATTTCTAATATGAATATTTCTTATTCATAACTTTTATTCTTTCATGTTTCATATGATATCAGGAACAACCAAAATCAAGAACCTGGACAGTAACATTGGTGCTTTGCAAGTGAAGCTGACAGAGGAGGACAAAAAAGAACTTTCTGATTCTGTATCACAAGAAGAGGTGGCAGGTTCCATATCTTTTTCTGAAAGTTCTGAAAAATTCAGCTGGAAATATGCAAACACACCACTTCCCAAATTAGCTTGAGATTCCATCAATTTCTTGACTTTTATGAAATCTTAGTTTGGATAATGTAATAAAAGGTGGTTGGTTATCTGAGACCATCTCTCTACATATGAATGACACTTGAATGTTTTTGATGGTTAGAGGTGATTAAACTGTATCATGAGATGAAGGCATTTTTGTATCAGATTAATTGGACTGCATTTTTGAATAAATGGATTATCATTATGTTGATGGATTGATTAAATGCTGATAGGAAAAAAATTAGTTGAAATGGTACTTGTGAGGAGAAGCGGTTGAGTCGCTTCCAGTTTAAATATTATTCCTTCTCTTTGTGAGTGTAAATTTGTTGGTAGAGATATTTTATATTCTCAATATTTTGTTGTTTCACGGATCTTTTTGACATCTTTTGATTTTTTTTCAAAGCTTGCATGATTTTTTTATTCTTAATTAATTGTTTATTTGAATGTTATTAGCCATTAATACAAAAAAACTACAAACACTATCAAAGGGACATACGTGCAGTGCAGAAGTGTAATAGTTACTATGGTTTAATAACTACTTAGAAATGAATCCTTACGTCATGCAACCACCAAAGTACTATGCTTTAATGGATAGTGTTTAAACAATATTGATCAACATTCTTTGCGAAAGTAAAGGAAAAACTCCATGGTTACAAGAGCGTAAATTGCCGAACTTCTTCTCCCCCCTTTTCTCTGCTCTCATCTACCGAACTTCTTCTCCCCCCTTGCCATGGCAAGCGGGGGTCAACCCCCTCCCAATCCCAAAAAATCTTGGTCCCAAATAGCGACTTCTTTGACTCGGACCATCGATAATTCTCCTCTCCACAACGAACAACTTCTCAACAAACTCAAAGCCATTACTTCTAACCCGTTAGAGTTTGGACAATGATGCAATCAATCGAGGGCGGATGAAATTTCAGAATGCTTTATATGGCAAGTTATTCGGGAAAAATCTCCCCCTTTCGAGCGAGGTAAAAGTCGGCTCTCAAATATGTGGAAACATTTCGGTGAGATCCTCATCTCCGACCTTCCAAAGCGGATTTCTTACGGTAAGGTGTCCCTCACGAGAGGGCCATGCATCAACTCTGTTGGGCGGGCCTTGGTCAGTCAATGGGATGATTTTTGCAATTGTCTCCACGGAAGCCTTTTTTTGAACCAAGCTTCGCTAAGCTTAACTTCTGCTGACAATATGGGTTCAATTTCATAATTTGTCGGTTGAATGTTGGGATGGTGAAACCCTTGAGACAATTGCTTGTAATTTTGGTAACCTCATAAAGATCGACGAACTCACGTCCACTCTGGCTAGATCCAAGTTTACCCGCGTTTGCATTGAAATCGACTTGTCCAAACCTCTTTTGTCGGGGGTTTTGGATCGTGAGCGATCATCGAGAAAGTGTTTGTTGTAGTGATGTATGAGAGATTACCGACTTTCTGTTATAATTGTGGGCTTACTCGGTCCGCGAGTAAGTCATGTTCTCGGGTAACTTCGGTGGCCGGAGGAAACCTCTTTGCCCACTTGCCTTTGTCGCAGTGCGGTGGAGAAATTCTCGAGGTTTCGAGCGAAGCCGACCGGGATCATGGATGATTCCGACCCTATCTTTGTCCCTAACTCGGAAGAAAAAAACCGGAATCCGATTTCGGACCTTGGCCACGGTATCCGCCCGGCGTGGCCGTGCCGCGATCGCGGAGGGCGCTTCACGCGCCTCTCACGTGACTCATCGCCTGACGGCAAGCAGCGTGGGTGCGAAAGTTGTTGAGTCCGGCTGCAACCCCTTAGCCTACGTGGCGGTTCGCGATTCAGCGGGCGTGGCGGTGCGTCCACTTCCCATTCCTTTCGCGATTCCCCACAAATTGATCCCGTTGAGACTTTCAACGTTCAAAATCTCGACACTGATCCAACCATAGATCACGACCTCGCGATCGCCGAATCTCAAAACCCAATTCTCTTAACCCTAAGCCAATTTCCTTGCTTGATCCCCAAGCGACAGCTTTGGCAAACCCCTCAAATCAAATCACTGTTGTCCCTTCTGTTCAAGATCCCTCACCGTCCATTCCACTCAATCAAATCGTCCCCTTTCTTGCTTCCCGAGAGACCCATCTGACCTCCATCCCACCCAGACCCAGCACTAAGCACAGTTCTCCCCCTCCTATCTTGAGAGCTTCAGTTCTGATTGTCTCTACCAATGCAACCCAGTCTAATGCTCCGCATGACTCCATAGTCTCCCTGGTTTCTGCTGCTCTTGATTCTAGTGAAATGGAAGAGGATAGCACAGAAGAAGAAGGTTCCACCGATGAGGGAGGGGCGATGACATGCGGGAGCGGTGAAAAGCGAACGAGATGACTCTATGACCCTTTTACAATATCAAAATTTGGAGTCGGAAGGGATGCTCTCATCGAGAAAAAAAGTGTGCATGCCGAAGAAGTCTCTCGAAGAAAGGGAGAATAGAAGCCGGGGAGTTCGGGAGTTTGAGTCTTTGTTCTTCTTCTATCCTTCTTTTTAAAGGGAGTCTCTTTCGATTCTAATACTTTTTTATGATTATCATGAACTCAGCTAAAATCTTGTGTTGGAATTGCAGGGGTATTTCCGATCGGAATACTTCTTCTCGACTCACCAGACTTATTAAAAAGCTTAAACCAGTCTTGGTTTGTTTGGTTGAAACCGAAGCTAATTCGGCCCGTGTTGACAGTTTCTGTAAGAAGATCCCTAAGCAATGGGAATGGGCTTCCATTCTCGCTGACAGTTTCTCGGGTGGTATCTTTATCCTCTGGAACCCTGCTATCGGCCAAGTCACCCCTATCTCTGTTTCTCGTCGCGTTTTTACATATAGTTATTTCTCCCAATTTTTTTCAAAAAAATTTATTGTTTTCGAGTGGTGTATAATTCTTCTCGTTGTCTTTCTCAAAGATCCCTTTGGTTTGAGCTTTCTAAACTCTCTGAACTTAAGCTTCCTTGGCTCATATTGAGAGATTTTAACTCTATTATCTCCGGATCCGAGCATAGAGAGGCTCTTTCTCCTATTATAGGCGTAAATCTAGTTTTTTCAATAATTTCATCGACAGTAATAATCTTTTAGATCTTAAATTCGTAGGCTCCCCTTACACCTGGTGTAACAACCAGATTGGTTCGGCTCGCAGATGGGCCAGGCTCGATCGATGTCTGGTTAATCTCGAGTGGAACGATATTTTTAAATCTTATACCCTCTCTCATCTTAATCGGTCCTTTTCTGATCATTCTCCGCTTTTTCTCACTTTGCTAATCTTTCCGCTATTTCCAAAGCGATCTCCTTTAAGTTTGAAAATTTACGGTTGGATTATTTCGGTTGTCATAATTGTATTCGTGAAGCTTGGAATTTTTACTCCATGGGGGCAACCCTATGCATCGTTTTCTCATCTTCTTTCTCGTACTAGATTTTTTTCTCAAACATTGGAGCTATTCAGGGGTTAACAATCCGGACACTTTGCTATTTCTAACCTGGAAGGGATATTGCTTCTCTCGAGCTTTCTGATTTAGATTCCATTTCTCAATTTGTTCTTAAAGGTCTTTATGCTAAATTATCTGCTCTTCAGCGTCAAAACAATATTAAATGGGCCCAGCGTGCTCGTTTAAATTGGGTCTCTGATGGTGATAAAAATACTAGCTTCTTTCATGCTCTTCATCGAACTCGTTCTCATCATAATCATATTTCACAAATTGAGGATGCTAATGATGGTGTTTTCAGGGACCCTGTTGGCGTCGAACAAGCTTTCATGAACTTTTATAAAAATCTCTGGAGCGTTTCTTCTGGCACCCTTTCCAGCAATCCGGACGAACTTCCCCCCTGATATTCCCAGAATCTCCGACTCTGACGGTGCTTTTCTTATTCATAATGTGACTATCGAAGAAGTTCATCAATCTTTACATGATCTTCCTTGAGGTAAGTCCCACGGACCTGATGGGTTTTAACGTGGAATTTTTATAAAGCTTTTACGGCCTGTTGTGGGTAGTTACTTATTTGGGGCTATCAACATTTCTTCAAAACCTCTTTTATCCCTTCTTCTTGGGGCAAAACCTTCGTTGCTCTCATTCCCAAGAAAGATAACCCTAAGTCGGTTTCGGAGGATTTCCGTCCAATTTCACTTTGCAATGTTTGTTTTAAAATTCTCTCAAAGTTGCTTGCCAATAGATTGAAAAGAATTATTCCTAGCATCATCGGTTGTGAGCAAGCGGGGTTTGTTGTCAATGACTCCCCTTCTGATAACATTATTCTTGCTCAAGAGGTTTGCCCACTCGATTGAATCTGATACCCATAGTCCCCCTAGGATGAAAATTAAACTTGATATCGAAAAGGCTTATGATACTTTAAGTTGGAGTGCAATTCTTTCCATTCTTATTAAAATGAATTTTCCTCCTCTTTGGGTTTCTTGGATTGATTCTTGTCTGCATGCTTGCTCTTTTTCCATTCTGGTTAATGGTAAACCAACTCCTTGGTTTAGTTCTTCTAGAGGTGTCCGTCAAGGCGATCCCATCTCATCTTACTTATTCATTATTGTATCCCAAACTCTTACAACCATGCTAAATTGTAGCCTTGAGAAATAATCTTATTCCGGTTTCATGATAACTTGAATCACAATTTTAATCATTTAATGTATCTTGATGATTTGATTTTAGTTACTATTGCCTCTAGGAGAGTTGCCAGAAACATCAATACATGCCTAAATTATTACTGCTCTTCTCTGGTCAAAGGCCTAATTATAACAAATCCCAAATTTTTTTCCCCTCTTGGATGAACAAGCATATCCTCAACCGAATCTGCAACATTTTGAACTTAAAAGCGAGTCTTTCCCTTTTAAATATCTCAGGGGTGCTTATTTCTCCAAAAGCGTTTAGCTCCTATTACTTTTCAACCTATGGTTGATAAAGTGATTAAGTTAGCTCACAGTGGTCAATTTTCACCTCACCCTACTTTTGCCAAAGAGATTACGATCAATTACATCATGCTTTCAATCCCGAGTCTGCACTTTAATTGTTTTATCCATTCCTGATTCAATCCTTTACGATATTTCCAAAGTTGTTAGGAAATTCTTTTGGCATAGGAATGGAAATGGAAAAGGAGCATTCATAATGTGAGTTGGAGTATTTTTAGCAGGAAGGTAAGTGCGAGGGGGCTTAGGTATTAAGAACCTCAATCTTGCTAAACATTCTCTCATGTCTAAAAACATCTTCAAATATTTAAACAAACATGATTGTATTTGGGTTGATATCTTACTGAACAAATATGGGACTATTAATTTTTGGCAAGACTCTGTGCTGGCTAAATGTTCTTGGTTCTTTAGGGGTCTTTGTAAATCAGTAGCTTTTTATTAAATATCATTTGCAAAATTAACAAAGTTAACCCTTTGAGAACATCCACTGCTCTGGGGATCCACAGTTTATATGATATTCACAGTCGCTTTAAAACCCACTTTCCTTAATATGGAAGTTGATTTTGATGCAATTTCTTTCTCTGATATCATTATTAATGAACAATGGTCTATTACGGATATTAATCATATTTTTTTGGTAACAATCTTTGGGCATTTCTTGTGTTCTCCTATTGCTATTGATTACAACTCACGAGAATCATTGGACTGGTTTTTCTGTTGAATCTCACACTAAAAATATCTTACATTGTTTATCATACTTTTGAACAAGCAATCTGTTTTGTTACGATGATTGGGATAGTTGGAACATTGTTTGGCATATTCGAGTTGCTCCTAAAATTAAACACTTTATTTGGCTATGCTTGAGAGGTAGGCTTTCTACATACACTTTTCTTCACTGACATTCACCTTGGTCATGATAGCTCTTGTGTCTTTTTGTGGTTTTACACGTGAGACTACTGATCACCTGTTATGCCAGTGTGATAGAATCCAAGCAATTTGGGATCAGGTTAATTGTTTGTTTAATTTATCTATTACATTCATTAATGGTTTTTCCTCAGGCAATTGGGTCACTGATTACAGGCATTCTGCATATACTTTAGCATTAATTGCACTTTGTGCTTGGTTCATTTAGTTGTCCCGTTGTGATTACATCTTGAGGGACATTACGTCCCATTTTTCCTTAACTTTATTGTTCTCAAAGCTGCTGCTCATGTGGATGAGTTCTACTGGAGCAATTATGTGCTAATGGGTAGAAAACTATTGCTGTCTAACTTCTCCTCTGCCGATGACAACTTCTTGTTCACTCATGCAACAACAAATCACACTCTAAAGGTAAATTCGGTTGGCTTTTTCTTCTCCTCATTAACTATAAAATCTCTTTTTCTTTGTGACTCCTCCCATCAACTCTCGGACAGCATCTTTGCCCCGATCCTTGCCATTGAAGTTGCTCTCCAGATTGCTTTGGATCTTCATATCCCAGTGAAACACATTCTCTGCGACCACGCTGCAGTCATTCATCTTCTCAATGCTTTGATCACGTCTCGTCTTGGAGAATCGAGCGCCAAGTAAACAATTTGAAATTCCTTCTTGACATGTGCGGGCATCCTCATATTCATATCATCCCCTCATTTTGTCGATTATCCAGTGCGAATCTAACTCATGTATGGCGCTTCATCAACATCTTAATTTGTTTTTGTTTGGCAAAGACCTCCCATTTTGGATTATGAGATCGTTTAGAAAGTTTGGTTTTTTCTTTTAACTTGTTTCTAGTTTTTACCTCAGTTTGTAGTCTTGTTCTTCTTGTTTTAATTTCAATAAATTAGCTTCTCCTTTTTGGAAGGTTCTTCCAACATTCACTGTGAAAGTAATGTTTCTAACCTTCACCCCTTATGCACTTTGTGGTGAATTATCAATGGACCACCGGTGGTTTCTCATCAGCCATTTAAATTTATCTAATGGTAAAATTATCAAATTTAATCTAAACATCTTCATGCCATCCAAATAAATAATCACTTATGTAAATTAACTAAAAATATTCCATTAATCTTCCATATAACCATGCATTGTACAAGTATTTTATTTCTCGTTTAATCCCATACTACTTTATTTTTTGTCTTTTAAGGCAGCCACTTTGATTTTATGTCATTGATTAACTTCAAAATGATCCTAATTTCTAACTTGAGTAATCATGTTTTAAATTTTTAATTTGTTTCATGTTGCATCAAAAGTTTTGATGGAAATTCCCATTTGTTGATATAAGTTATTGATCAATTTTAGTTTTATTTTTTTAACTAATTATTACATTAATTATTCAACATGTATTTTACATAAATTACATCTGAAGCCATTTGCTGATGCAGAGATATAATTCACACACCATACTGCGAAGAGCTTTAGTAGAAATAGTAAATCATTTGTTCTCCTACCATCACTTTTGCCTCCGAGTGTAGAACCATTTAATTATGCCTTCGTTAAGACAGTTACCTGACTTACCTCAACTTAGTGCTCATGCGTGCTTTCAAAAATTAGGGAGCATGAGGGATCTCTTCATACTGACGTGTTGATTGCTCATTGGATGGGAGGGTGTTATGTCAGAATATAATTCCACTTTAGATGTATTAGGGTTTACCTTTGTAAGAGCAGTATTAATAGGTGGGTAAGAACCATTGATTGAGCACTCAAAAGTTTTGCATTCCATTATAAGAGGTTGGTGGCTAAAGTGCCACCAATTTGCTCAATCAGTAGAACCCACCATATTTTTTTAAATTATTAATTCAAATGTTAATTTGTTGACTCTTTTTAATTTAAGATTTTTATTAAATATTTAAACCATTGCCTACATCCAACAGTTAGTTTTTGTTTTAATTTTTATCTCTATCATCACCCGATATTTTTCAAACAAAAGCACGCATTCTTTCCCGCCATTGTATATTTAAATTTTCTACTCTATTATGGATGTATATATATAAATATATAATATTTTTATTTAATTATTTTTATTAGTAATATTTAATATTTTTATTAACTAAATATTTTTATAATAAAATGTATAATGTAAATAGTTAAAAATGAATGAAATAATTATGGACACATATTATTGTGTATAATTATTGTGGGTGATAGTTTAATGGGTAAAAGTTTATTCAATTGATGAAGTGGCATAAACATCAAATTCCTAGAATAATAATTGAGATGCACAAAGCTTTGGATCCAAACCAACTTCTTGTGAGGGTGATCCAAGCAAGTCTCAATTCAAGCTTTTATGCTTAGGCACTGGTTTAACAAAGATGAAATCCAGTTTTCTACAATTGGGCTCAAACTTGAGTCAGTTTGTCCCAACTCTACTTATAATGTAGAGAAAAGTATACTTTTGTGGTTTACTAGATTTTACGAAAATAAAGGAATGTGATATCCCGATTATATAATGTGTGGTTTTCAAATTTTGCACAAAAGAAGAAAAATGGATTAACGAGTGATTAACTTTGTCAGTTTTTAATAGGGAGTAGTGTGTCCATTTATGTAAAAAAACCGCCACGTGGCATAAGAAATATAATTTTTCAACATGGTTTTATTTGATTTTTGGAATTTAAGTTTACTTTAATCATAGGTGTGTGCATGTGCATCCAAAAACATGTACTACAAGAAAAACCTAAGTAAAACATCTCTTCCTTGATCTTCATGAAATTGGAAAGGATTAAAACCATTAATGACCTATAAAGTTTGAGCAACTTTGCTCATTTTGCCTCCTCCATTCTATTTAGACTTATAAAAATATCGTAAGTCTTGTTGTTTAGTTGTTATATAAAATAAAATAGCCAAAATAAATAGATTTTGTATCTTAAAAAATTTGTAAACTAAAGGTTTTCATATTTTTAAGAGTTAAAACAACAAGATATAAATTTAAACAAACGTCTCCGAATTATCACCACAAATTTCAAGCAAAAGGTGAACTTTAGAAGGATACACATATTTGACATGGTAGATGGTGTCTACAACCTACAAAGAGATTTTTATTTTGAAGAATTTACGGTATTATTAATTACTATTTCAAATTTATTTATCAATTTGTTTTATTTTCACTAGTTTTGAACATTGAATTATTTTTGTCTTATGTGGGCTTACTTCATTTGGGAGTTCCTCATTAGAGGCTACAAGTAGAAGAGATTTGGGTTTTGGCATCTTTAACAGCGATATAGTGATGGGATACGATGCACCTTGAAGGCGAGTATCTAACTTATGAGAGTACAAACATTTGGAAAGCTATATAGGATAAAGCTTTGAATTTAAAATAAACAAGAGATAAATTCTAGAAATTGACACGCGATGTTACTATGCCATCATGCCTCACGGGAGGATCAATATCTCATATTAACTGGAAAAAACTTGTAAATATAAATATAGTTGTAAATGTCTTGAGATGGTTTTCTTTTTTTCACGAATTCCTCCATTACATATTACCTAAAATTTTAATTTTAATCTACATAAATAGAGAGATTCATATTTGTTATTGATATAGGAATCAAATTGGGTTGAAAACCCACTCCACATGAGTTTTCTTGCATACTCATATCGAAACATTATTCCAGGCTTTAAAGCAGATGCGAGTTAAAAACAATCAATATAAACATTTCTAATAACCATGACATTTTAATGTAAGTTTTATGTTCCTTTCTGTAGATCCCCGCTCGATAAAATTTATCTTTGAAGTGTGGCGTAAAGTTGAGCTTAGAAACAATGTGCATCTTCTACGAAAATCTATCGCTATCGAGACTCAAAGCCTACGCCACCTTGAATGAATAGCCCTTTCAGATTCAAAGGTCCGGACCAATGAGCTGGAGGCACTGAATCTTTCAGTGGTAAATCGTCCATACATGACCAAGCGAGAGAATCGTTTTGGATGCCAATGAGGTGAGCACGGTTGTGCAAGTCAAGCAAAGCAGGGATATCACCCGACAAAAGGTGAATATCACGGAGCCATTACCATTTTAGCTTATTTCGGTGTGTGGGCAAGAGCCGACATGCTTTGGAGAGCGGGAAAATCTCGGCGATTAAAGATATTACACAGAGAGCGGTTGGTGGAGATAGCCACGGGATCAAAGGATTCGATGAAGGTCTGTTGATCATACTCTACCTAGATTTAGATTTTGTTATTCTTGTGATAGTTTACTTTTAGTTTTACGCTTTAACGCTTCTACGTGCTTTACCTATGTGTGCTGTAGCACATATTTACAATATGGATTGTGTTACTTGTCGTAATGTCTTTGGTGAGTGCAATACCTACTGGTACTTTCCTAATGATATCTTTATAATTATTATTTTTAGCACATCATATTTGAGGAGATATTGATTATTCTAAAGGAATGATTTAATAACCTGAGTTATAATTTTCGTAATATAAATTTCAAAAGAAATAAATAAAATTTTATTTTATAGTAGCAAGGCATTCGTGAGGAATAGTCCAATTTTTAAATTTTATTACCACCCAAGGATCACCCACGTAAAATAATCCTTAAGTATATTTGTATGAGGGATTACTGAAGAATTATTCATTTGGTATGTGCATTCAGATACTAATAGATTACACGAGGAATAATCCCTAGGAAATATTACATAAAGGGATTATAAAAGGGATTAAACATTTTAATTTTTGATTTAGCAGCGGATTACCTAGGAAAATTTAGCACTAAATTTACCTAAAAGGTATTGAGGAACATTTTTGTAGTAAATTCCCGCGATCTATTAAAGAATTGGTTAACATAAATTGCTGAGGAATTAGTATACCTTGGGAATAGTCGTCGTTGTGGAGCTTGAGGGATTATAAAATCCATGTACAGTAGTACATGAGACGCACCTAGAGATGTTAATCCTAGCAAATCCCTCACTAAATAGTATTACTTAGGGATTTTAGCATTTTACCACAAGGAATTTTCTGCGCTCATGATTGGAGTTGCTTAACTTCCGATAAAATTCCTTTGGGAAAATTTTTGCTAAACTATCCTCTGAGTTTGCTTATCACATCTAGCGCATTTGAAATGGTTTGATTGCTTATACGACTTTGGTGCCTTTTTAATCTAAATCATTTTGAGAGGCTAAAATGGATAACTTCGGCTAAGTTAAACATAAATCACTACTTTTTCCTTTAGTTTACACTACCATACATACTAGTCTAAAAACTATTCCAAGTCTACTTCGATTTATAACTTGAATGGTTTTTAAATACCTAGCTCAAATAGACCTAAAATAGTTCTCTCATTAGTACATATTTAGTAGTATATAGCAAGGCAAAATTTAATTCAGAAGTCTATTTTGGATGCCACATCACCAGAAATTCGCTAGAGTTAAGTGTTTGACATTGTATGTAAGCAGGTTTAAAGTATAGTGTACTAAAGTACTACAACTCAACCGACAAAATAGCTTAGCAAAATTTTACGATTCTATTTATTTTAGCGCATGTGGTAAAATCATGTGCGACTCAACATAATTAAAGGTGTAAAAGCCTAACTTCAAAATGGGTATCTAATTTATTTAAGAAAAATTAAATTTTATTTAAATTAATTATTTCAAAAATAAATTGAGAGGTATATAATTAATTAAACATTAAATTAAAATAATTAATATTTTAGTTTGTATACTAATTTTAAAATTAAATATATATAATAAACTATTATTATACTAGTGTTAAAATAATAATGACATAATTGTCATGATACGATAATAATGTTTGAGACTTAACTTCTAGTATCTCGCATTACTCATACTTTTAAAAACAACACACTTAATCTAAATTTTAAATATTATTTGTGCCTATTCTCTCGATTGTTATGAAAGATTCTCTCACATACATTTTTAGTTAGTAGGAGTTAAAAGTGATATTATTTATCCTTTTGTAAAGTGTAATAGACCATAATAAAATCATATATAGAAGATGAATTCATGCTATATATTATGTTTATAATTTTTCTCTTTTCAATAGCATAATTAATTTAGGACTAAATTGCAAATACCGTATGGTTTTACCAAAGCGATACCTTTAATAATTTTGTAATTAATTTAGAACTAAAATTACAAAACATTTTTCATGTTATGTACAATATAAATCCTCTAATAATATATAAATTGAGAGATTATATTTCAAGGATATTTTATATCAAATTTCATCAATTTTTGAAATTATTATACTAAATTATAAATATTTTAAAATTATAATTTGTAAATTTTTAGTACAAAAGGTAAAGATAATTATAAATATTTTAATATTGACTATAATATTATATGATTTTGAAGTGTAAAAACTTTTTAATGAGAGGTTGACATGTGGCAAAGAGACTTTTCTCTTTAATATAATAATAAGAAAAATTATTTATTGGATAACACGCAACTTTTCGAAATGCTCTATCTCCAGGTCCCTCGAGCGATTTCGATACTGGGAGTCACTCGTTTCGGGTTCTCTTATTTTCTGTACCATGCATCTGTTTATTTTATTTAAAAATTAAATTTTGCCCGCATACTGAGTTGTACTTCACGTTTATTACTTATTTTTATTTAATATAGTCACGGTGGACTGTGGCCGATGCCGTTTGTCGATGGGCCGGTGGGCGCGGACCCGCGAGATGGATCGCTAATGTGTCACTGAGGCCGCCCGATTGGTGGTCGGTCCCTGATTGGACGGCCGGGCATTTGGTCAGCCCGGAGGCCGGGTTGATCACCGATGGACCCTATGGTTTGTGGCTGGATTAAAAAGAAGAGACTTTGAGAATGAAAAAAATATTCCACTCTTAGTGGAATATTATTTTGTATCTTTCACAATACCTATGTTATGCTATAATTTTTATACTATAAAATAAGTATCCAAATAACGATATAACATAGTTCTACCGAGAGAAAATATCGATATGCGTAATTTTGGCCTATTCGAAACCGGACTGAGTTTGTTGTTTACTGTAGTATTTCGTTTAAAATCGCTAAGAGGGTGTGTTTTGTCACCTTTGAAAAGTCAACTATCGTATAATTGTTATGACTAGGGATGTATGTGAAATGAGTTACAAGAATGGATCTGAGGAACAAGTTAAAGGGATGATATGAACAATTGCTCTAATAATAATAATAATAACAATAATAATAACTAATAATAATAATAATAATAATAATAATAATAATAATAATAATAATAATATAAATTCTAGAGTAAACAGTAAAATAGTCCCTCTTCTGCTGATTTACTAATCTGATCCCACTTAATTTTAAAATTAGTCACCCTAATTTTTAAGAGTTACTGATTTTGTCCCTATGGGGGTCTACGCAAAGCTTATAAAATAGCAGAAGCATATGGCTATCCGTAGCTGAGTACAAGTCTCCCCTTTTGGGGCGATTAAATCCATCCTTCTAGGTCTGGAAAACCTTTGGAAACATTTCACATCTACAGTATGCCAAATGGCTACACCTTTCATTCGTTGTGAGACGGAATCGACCAAAGATCAGCTGTCGGAGGTCCATGGTGTATTAAAGCGGTCTTACCTTGCAATTGGTTCTTGGCAACCCTATTTTGGCACGCATGCCAAAGTAACTTCGGTCCATGGTGTGGCTACAACTCCGCAATCTCAATTGAGCTGGGATGGTGAAACTTTGGAGACCATCACGGAACCCCAGCCGGTAAACTATTGAAGGTGGATGAGTTTTCACTTTGTCTTTGTCGAGCCTCTCGCTGGAAATATGTCTTGAGCTCGATCTTGCTAGCGTTGAAGAGGGAGCCTTGGTTGGAAAGAGCAGGGGACAATAGGGTTTTTGATGGTGATTTTGTATGAGACCTACCTCGTTTTGTTACTTGTGTGTGGTATGGTTGGTCATGGGCATCCGGTGCATATTGACACGGGCTTTCAGGATGACCCGGAGAGGGATGGAGGAGGGCCCTGAGTGGACATGACCTTGACCTATGCAGTTATCATGGAGGATCAGAGTTAGGCTAGTAGCTGACTTAGTTTTGCTGAGGATTAGGTTCTAAATGAGGATTAGGTCCATGAGAATTACAATCAAGCCCGGTGGTAGTTGAGTTCGGCTCTTGGATGATCGTCACCTGCTGGAAAAACAAGGGAAGGAGGCGAGGAGGTTCGGCTTCACCACACGTGGGTTGCACATCGCGAAGAGGTGGTAGGGCGATGCTTTTCCAGCCATTCGTTCTTCTCGGGATGAGGCCATCAGTGGGCGTTGTCCGGTAGTTAGCACATGGACGCATCTGGGTGGCTCGGGCTGGGACCGTGGGATGACATCGAACTCGAAATGGTGGAGGCATGAGTGGCCTTTCCAATCATAGGGCACGACCGTTGCACTCTTTGTCTTTTCGATGAGGCGTTGAGCGACATTGGGTCCTAGCGTCTCTCAAGTTTTTGACCATTGAAATCCACCTTTCCGATGTGGCACATGGCTCGATTCTTGACATTGTTCTCATTTCGTGGACTCCCAACCACTGGCCCCATTGATGGAATCACGTGACATTAATGGCTCTCTAAAGCAAGATAAAAAGGGAAAAATATTAAGGTGAAGCTTGGGTTACGTATGGCGGGCCAAATGCTTGCCAACAAATGGTGCATGGAGAAATGGCGGGGCCTCGGCTCGCTCCGGCGAGACCCGAGATCGCCTCCACTATCCTCATGGAGACATTGATGAGTCGCTAGCCACTGCGGTGTTAATCTTGATCTTTACCAGGCGCCCTTTGGAGACCTCAAAAAGCTATACTTTTCGATGAAGAGGATGACTCTGCAATATTCGGAGGACTCTATGGATAATCTTGGTATTGATTGAGATGAGAAATGGACATAATGATGAGGTTGAGACTCCTCTACCCTAAACCAAATATCAAGAGGAGTTAGAAAGGAATCCTTAGCCCTAAAAGAAGCTTAACACTGCAAAATAATCATGACGGAAGAAAGAGGCAGACTTAAGGGGCCAGCGATGGCGAGGACCCAATCGAGGATATCTCGATCCTCACCACCTGCAGTTAATTTGTCTTATGTTTCTCTTTTCACATTGTTATGCTTATGTTTTAGTTTCTTGTTTTACTAAGCGTTTTTGATGATGGACAAACTTATATATTATCGGTTGGAAATGCGAGGGTTGACGCGGGCTTGAGACAGATCAGTGAGTTCGCCGACTCATGGCGAGAGATTGATATTTTTGCTCTGGTTGAGACTAGAGCCAATGAGGAAAGGGTTCTTCGTCTCTGCAAACACTTTGCCAAATCTTGGAATTGGGCGGCCATCCCGGCGAGATGGTTACTCGGGGAGGGATCATGAGTACATGGCTCAAGCACCTTGCAGAGGCTCTCGGTGGCTCCTCTCGGGCAGGTTCTTCATCTAATCATCCTCGGGGATCATCATTGGATCATTTTGACGTTTGGTGTATAATGCGTTACATATCAAATTCTGAGCAAACTCGGGAAAGAACTGTTTGCGTATCCACTAAGCTCGATCTTTCACTGGTTGTTAAGAGTTTTCAACGCTATCACCTCTTAAACCGGATCATAGAGTAACTAGCTTATTATGCTATAAAAGTGATCTTTCTCTAATTTCGTTACTAATAATTCTCTGTTTGATGTATCGACTACAGGGGCCTCTTTTTCATGGGTACAGATGAGTCAAAGGGGTCTTGCAGGCGATTGAGCTCGGCTTGTGAGATGCCTTGATGACGACTTAGTTGGCTCGTTCTAATTCTATTCTACATTAAATACCTTCCCAGGGTTTTCTCACGATCATTTTGCCTATACTCATTATTGTTACAGAATCCCTCAATGCCATAAAATCGCTTTGAGAAATTCTGGGTTGGAGAATGCCACTTTTATCTACGAAATCCGTAAATCTATTTCTAATCTTTGTACTCATCTAATCCTATGCATGCTTTCTATCATGTTTTTAGCTCGGATTAGGAGAGAGTATCTATTCCATTAGACAATATGGTTTTGGGTGCTCTAGATAAAGAAATTAAAAGCATTGAAGTTCGACTCCAGAGCTTTTAAAAGGTCAATGATATGTTAAGCTCTAATTTTGACTAGATTCTTCGAGGAGTTTACAAAAGCGAATCTCGAGCTTTGTTGAGACAAAATCACATTCGTTGGGCCCAAAAGTCTAGATTTAATTGGATCATTGGTGGGGATATGAATTCTTCCTTCTTTCACAGAAGTGCGAAGTTACGTAGACACCATAATTCCATTCTAGTATTTATGATCGAGGATGTACGGGTGTCACGCGCTTCTCGACAAATTGAACTCGATCTTATGGACCATTTCTCTAATCTTTGGAATAATCAGGATTCTAGAGCTCTTGATTGGTTTCTTGAAGCTCTACCTACTGATCTTCCTTCTTTATCTTTGATGCAAAAATCCTCTCTAAACAAACCTGTGTTCAAGGATGAAATTTATCTATACACTTCTTTCCTTATCGAGGTAAGATCTCCTGGTCGATATGGTATGAATGTTGAGTTTTATAAATTCTTCTAGATGGATATTGAGAAGAATTTGGTACCTGCCATTTTGTATTTCTTTGATAAAGCCGTGATGCCTAGAGCCTGGGGCAGAACTTATATTACTTTAATTCCTAAGAAAGAGCACCAAAAATATGCCTTTGATTTCCATCCTATATCTCTTTGCAATGTTGTGTATAAGATCATTACCAAAATTCTTGCTAATCCGTATTAAGGAGGTAATTACTTTCTTGGTTGGGAATGAGCGAAAGTGGGTTAGTGCTACAGTCGATCTCCTCGTAGATAATATTATAGTTGTTTAGGAAATTTTTCACTTCATTAATCAAGAGAGAACCATCCCCCCTAGGATGTTAGTTAAAGTAGACATTGAAAAGGCCTATGACACTCTCAATTGGAATTTTATTTTAGCAACTCTTATCAAAATGAATTTTCCTAGCAATTGGATATCTTATAGTTTAGAACTAGCCTTGTGAAGCCACCTCCTTTTCAATTCTCATTAATGGTAAACCTTACGAGTGGTTTAGATAGTCTAGGGGGTTAGGCAAGGATATCCTTGTCGCCTTATCTCTTCATTTTGTGCTCAAAACCTCACTTTGCCATCTTAAAATCGAGGACCAAATCTCTCGGGCTTATCCTGGTTTCTCAATGAATCTGAGACACAATTTTAATCACCTGATGTATGCTGATGACCTCATTCTTGTTACCAATGCTACTAGAAAATCTGCGAGGAATATTTGTCTCTGTCTGAATATTTATGCCAACATTTCTGGCCAATGTCCCAATAAAAATAAATCTGAGATTTTCTTCCCTAAGTGGTTTTAACGGGGACGGGTTTCCTCTGCGTATCTGCGAGGATCTTGAAATTTAGAGGTCGTCACCTCTCCTTTTTACTTATTTAGGGGTTCTGATTTCTCATAAACAGCTAGCCATATCGCACTTCGATGCCATGATCAACCGCATCAACTTGGCTGTTGTGGATTGGGGTAAGGCTAATTTAACTAAAGCTGGTAAAACAACTCTCATCAACAGTATTCTTATGGCCACTCCTGTTTACTATCTCTCTGTCTATCCCATTCCTGACTCGGTTCTCACTAAGATGTCCATAATTGCTAGAAAATTCCTTTGGGCCAATCGTGATCATGCTGGCATGCCTTTGATTAATTGGGATACTGTTACCTCATACCGTCGGGAGGGGGATTAGGCGTTCAAAACCTTCTTTTTGGTCAAGCACTCTTTTAATGGCTAAAAACCTTCTGCATTTTCTTAATAAGCATAACTCTCTTTGGGTAGATATCCTCAACCTCGAATATGGTGATCATAATTTTTGGTCTATGGTTTGCTCTACCAAATTGTTCTTCTTTCTTTGGGGTTATGTACCAATGCCAATATTATCAAACCGTTCCTGTGGATTAATTGTCTCAATCCAACAATCACCTCATTTTCTCTATCATCCTTGGATGTTTGATATTCAATTGCTTATAAACCCGTCTTCATTAATATGGATCTTAATGTGACCGATTGCCGTATTAATGATTTGATTGAGAACTCTATTTGGAACATGGATGCTTTGAATACTATGTTTTGGTCCAAAGCTGGAACTACGCCTATCATTTCTCATGGGAAGATTGTTGCTGAGGAGAATAACCATTGGTTGTGGTTCCCAGATTCAAAAGGTAACAAACTCTCTTCTAATGTTTATAAATTTTTAATTTGCAACAATGTGGGGGCCCAGGTTTTGGAGTGGGTGGTCTAATATTTGGAAATTAAGCATTGCTCCTAAAGCCAAAAATTTCATCTGGCTTTTGAATCAGGGTAAGGTTAAAACATATGAATACCTCTATCTTTTGAACCTTGGTCCTCCGATCCATGTGTATTTTGTGGCTTAGTTGTGGAATCTTCGATCACTGTTTAGACTTTTGTCTCGTCGGTTTAAGAATCTGGAGAATGGTGGAACACATTGCTAACATCAAGACTAATCTCGTGGATCTTCTCACGAGTGGGTTTTGGTTGGACTTCTTTCATGATAGTAATTCCAAATTTGTGCCTTCAATCATTGCTACTACTATATGGCAAATTTGCAAATGTCGTTGCAATCTTATTTTTAGACAGGAAAGGCCTGACATTTTCAAAATTGCTAATTGGGTTTGTGCTTCATGTGCAAGATTTTTTTATCTCCCCTAACGGTTTCAAAATGCAAAATTATCTCATGAACAACAGGCCACATCACAGTTTTCATGGGAATTTTCTCAGAGCAACATGGAATAAGGCTTCGGGTAATGGGGGTCTTGGCTTTGTTTTGCTTGATTCTAATACTCTTGTTTGTTGTGCGAGGATTTCAACGAGTAATTTCACGGCAATGCTGGATATGGAAATGAAGGCTTTTAAACCGCCTCTATCTTACTCCCTAGAGGCAAGGGCCCGTGTCTCCAACATCTACATCGATTCGGTTGATCTGTGAAATTTATTCATCACATGGAGAATGAAGTTGGTTGGCGTCATGCTCATTCTACGTCCAATGCTGCGAGAACCTGCAGCTCTCAAATCATCCCGAGTTGATGTCATCCCTCACGAGTGGAATCGCATTCGTGCTGCTTTTGGGTGAGTCACGACATTAGATCACCACATCATCTCTCTTTCACAAGGGTTTGGAAAAACCCAGTGGCTCATGAAAATTGATCTCTCAGTGGCTTTTCCCTAAGTTTGGTTGTCTTGTTATATTTTAGTTTGCTCTTCTATTTTTGTTGGTTTTTCTTGTGTTTTGTTTCTGTTTTCTATTTCCTATTTTTATTTTCGAACATTCTTGTGAACCTTTATTTTATTTTTAATAAAATTTAGCTACTCCAGTAGCTTTTCCCCAAAAAATAAAAAACACTACAAGTCCGGATGATTTTATTGTAACAAAAACTACATATAAAAAATCAAATTATAATTTTTTAAAATGTAATAGAAATGATGGAAAAAATAAAAGATTAAATTAGGTTAATTTACCCACAGTTTTAACCTTTTCAAAGAGATGATACGGTCTCAAAAGCTGAGATTCTGAAGTGACTGGCTGCTGCTGTAGTCACCTCAGACTGAGCCACCCCTGGGCACAATTGACAGGATTCACACAATGAGCTCAGCACTTTCGCAATTGGCAGCACTAATCTCACAAGCACTTATCTCATTGAATTTGCCGCCCACGTTTGCTAACCAAGTTATTTTCCCAGATGGTCATGGTAGGGACTACATTCTACATTAGCCTCAGCATCAAGCAAAGTTTGCTACTAAATTCACAAGATCTCAGATCCTATAAATTCAAGACCAAATTAGAGCAAACACTTCACCAGCTTCTCAGACAGTAGTGCACTGAAGAAATGGAGAAAAAGACAATGATCCCCAGAGTGAAGCTGGGAACACAGGGATTGGAGGTGCTTGTCTTACTTTATCATTCATTTTCCTTAATTTCATTTTTGTGATTATTAAAATTTTCTTGTTGTAATAATCATCAAGCGGTATCAAAGTTGGGGTTTTGGGTGCATGGGTCTCACTGGGGCTTACAACTCTCCTTTTGCCGGAAGAGGAAGGGAAAAGCCGTCATTAAGCATGCATTCAACCAAGGGATCACCTTCTTTGACACCTCTAATATTTATGGGCCTGAGACTAATGAGATCTTGGTTGGCAAGGCAAGTACCAATTTTTTTTTTTTTATTAATTTCTAATTGGTTTGTTTTTTAGGAGAGGAAAGTTAGACAAGTTAGAACTAATTATGTAGGCATTGAAGGAGTTACCCGGAGAGGAGATCCAGTGGCAACAAAGTTTGGTATTGCGAGTATAAGTAAAGATATTGGTTTTGAGGGTGAATGGGAGGCCGAGTATGTGAGGGGCTTGTTGTGATGCCAGTCTCAAGAGGCTACAAGTTGACTATATTGATCTGTATTATCAACATAGGGATTGATCAGACTGTACCTATTGAGGAAACTGTGAGTCTTATCTTATTTTTGTTCATATATATATATATATATATATATATTAAGGGCAAGAATAACTCATTTTCATAATCATATTTATAACAATGTTTGTATAGATTGGAGAAATGAAAAAGTTAGTGGAAGAAGGGAAAGTGAAGTACATTGGTTTGTCAGAGGCCAGTCCAGACACAATCAGGCGGGCTCATGCAGTGCATCCCATTTCTGCTGTTCAGATTGAATGGTCCTTGTGGGTTCGTGATATTGAACAAGAGATTGTCCCACTTTGCAGGTCCAAATCAAGTTCAGAATTTATTTCTTCCCCCATCTTGTTGTTTGAGTTTTGTGACATGAATTTCTCTTTGTTATTATGTAGAGAACTTGGCATTGGAATAGTACCATACAGTCCACTAGGCCGGGGTTTTTTCGCTGGCAAAGCCGTTGTAGAAAATCTTCCTGAAAACACTAGCTTGGTCTGTATGCTGCTTCTTTTTCTTTCTTTTTTTTTCTTTTTTCTTTTTCTCGATAGAGTCAGGATGTATGTTTATATGTAAGCGTATTCATGGCAGAGAAGTTTATATTCTCTATTCTTTTGTAGTTTTGTTATATGACTTCTAATTATATCCATTCTCAATTGAATGAATGTTTAATTGTCACTGATTTTTAGGCTTTACATCCAAGATTCACTGGTGAGAACTTGGAGAAAAACAAAGCACTATATGCAAGAGTTGAGAATATGGCTAAGAAACATAACTGTAGCGCTGCTCAGCTATCTCTAGCTTGGGTTCTTCATCAAGGGGATGATGTCGCTCCTATCCCAGGTAAACATTTGATGTCTCAAGCCTACGTACATTGCTGAGGATGCTAAATTATGTATCTATATTATATTGAGCTAGTTTTTACATTAAATTTTCACTGTTATTGTTAAATACTAAAACTTAGTTTGAATCCAAAGCTATGGTTGTATCCATTCTTGATATAAATATTTCTAACGCATAACTTATATGTTTTTTAATTTGTAATTCAAAGGGACAACCAAAATCAAGAACCTGGATAGTAACATTGGTGCTTTACAAGTAAAATTGACAAAGGAGGACATGAAAGAAATTTCTGATTTAGTATCAGAGGAAGAGGCGGCAGGTCCCAGATCATATCATGGAAATTCTGAAAAATTCAACTGGAAACATGCAGACACACCACTTCCCAAATCAGCTTGAGATTTCAAATTATGTCTTGGTTTTATAAACCTAAGTTTTGGATAATATAATAAAAGATGGATGGTTATATGAGACCATGCATGCATCTCTCAACTCATGAATGCATCTCTAACCATATATATGGTTAGAGATTGAAAGGATATGTGATTAAAATGTGTGAGATAAAGGCACTTGTATCATCTTAATTGGGTGTGTTACTGTATTTTGAATAAATGGATCCCATTATGTTATATGTTTCTTGTAAGAGAAGCAGTTCTTCACTTAAATATATCGTCAAGTAATGAGATTGAACGATTACTCCTCAAAAATAACATTAACCCTTCTCTGCCTAGAGTTCTTGCTTCTTGGTGATGATTCATCCATGTGTTCCCCGTGCACATGTCCTTCTTTCATTCCGCGCTCACTCTCCACCGTGCATTCTTCCACATGCTCTGTTTGTGACATGACCATGTGATTATCCTTCTTAACACTTTCCCTGATAATTAAATACATTAAAGAAGTAATTTGACTTAGTAAGAGTGATCAAATAGGGATTTACCCAATTGGAGGAAGTTTTATTCCAAATAAAGAAGGGGAAAAAATATGTATAAGTTGCCTGCCACCATTCACTCAAGCAATCCACATCATTGCGCTCATTAAAAGTCGTGCGACCTTCGTTTGGCTTTTTCCCATGGATATTTTTCAAATGGCAGTGACCCCACTGTCACTAGGAAAATATATATAGTAAATTATATCCCGCATTAGCTTCAAAATTAAGCAAAGCTTGCATCTAAATTTCATCAGAATAAATTCGGACTCTGCAGTTTCCCAGAGAGTTTACACTGTAGAGTGAAGACATGGAAAGGAAGACAGTGATCCCCAGAGTGAAGCTGGGAACTCAAGGATTAGAGGTGCTTGTCTCTATACCATTATTCATGTCCTTTGAATCACTTGTTTATTTTCTTTCTGTGAGTAAGAATATTTTACATGTGGTTATTGTCACCCATGTAGGTATCAAAGTTGGGGCTTGGATGCTTGGGTCTCACTGGGGGTTACAACTCCCCTCTGCCAGAAGAGGAAGGAATTGCCATCATTAAGCATGCATTCAACCAAGGGATCACCTTTTTTGACACCTCTGATGTTTATGGGCCTCTAACTAATGAGATCTTGATTGGCAAGGCAAATCCCTAATGTTTTTCTTCTTTTTTTTAATAAAAAATTCGAATTGTTTATTATTTAGAAGAGAAACGGAGAAAAATTAGTACTTGTAGGCATTGAAGGAGTTGCCAAGAGAAGAGATCCAATTGGCTACAAAGTTTGGCCTTGTGGAGGGGAGGCCCGGATTTGATATGGAGGTGAATGGGAAGCCACAGTATGTGAGGGCTTGTTGTGAGGCCAGTCTCAAGAGACTGCAAGTTGACTATATTGATCTGTATTATCAACATAGGATTGATCAGACTGTGCCTATTGAGGAAACTGTGAGTCTATCTTATTTTCTTTGAAAAGGTTAGTGGAAGAAGGGAAGGTGAAGTACATTGGTTTATCAGAGGCCAGTCCAGACACAATCAGGCGGGCTCATGCAGTGCATCCCATTTCTGCAGTTCAAATTGAATGGTCCTTGTGGGTTCGTGATATTGAACAAGAGATTGTTCCACTTTGCAGGTCCAAATCAAGTTCAGAGTTTAGTTTTTCCCCCATCTTATTGTTTGAGTTTTGTGACATGAATTGCTCTTTATAAAATATTTGCAGAGAACTTGGAATTGGAATAGTGCCATACAGTCCACTCGGCCGGGGATTTTTTGGTGGCAAAGGAGTTACAGAAAGTCTTTCTGAAAACACAGCCTTGGTATGTATGTACAAGTGATCATGCATTCAATAGAAGTTGGTTCATTAGCAAAGTTGAAGTATATTTTTAACCTTGAATGTTAGGTTCAACATCCAAGGTTTACTGGTGAGAACTTGGAGAAGAACAAAGCACTGTATATGAGAGTTGAGAATTTGGCTAAGAAACATGAATGCAGCACTGCTCAACTAACTCTGGCTTGGGTTTTTCATCAAGGCGATGATGTTGTTCCTATCCCTGGTAAGCATTTAATAAATTTCCAATATGAATATTTCTAATTTATAACATCTTCTCTTATTTCTTTTAATTTCAGGGACAACCAAAATCAAGAATCTGGACAGTAACATTGGTGCTTTACAAGTGAAATTGACACAGGATGCCATGAAAGAGATTTCTGATTTAGTACCAGAAGAAGAGGTGGCAGGTGCAAGAAGCTTTTTTGGAACTGCTGAAAAATTCAGCTGGAAACATGCAGACACACCACTTCCCAGATCAGCTTGAGATTCCAAACCATGCCTTTCTTTCATGTATCTCAGTTTGGATAATAAAATAAATGTTTATCTGAATGTTGCATGTTTCCATGGTTGAATGAGACCCTCTCGAGCTATCAATTGAATGGTGCTTATATTGTCATTAAACTTATGGAATGATTGCATTAGTCTTAGCTTCATTGTGCGGATATGTTTGCTCATAATTAGTCAGATGTCAATTTTACCTGTTTTTGATCAGTTATTATCCAAAGTCATTTTATTTCAATTTTATCTGTTCTTTACTGTTTTCGGTGGGTAATTACTCGTATTTATCTATTCTTGATATGAATATTTCTAATCCATAACTTATATATATTTTTATAATTCAAAGGGACAATCAAAATCAAGAATCTGGATAGTAACATTGGTGCTTTACAAGTGAAATTGACGGAGGACATGAAAGAAATTTCTGATTTGGTCTCAGAGTAAGAGGCAGCAGGTATCAGAGAATATTATGGAAATTCTGAAAAGTTCAATTTGGAAACATGCAGACACACCACTTCCCAAAATCAACTTAAGATTCCAAACCATGTTCTTGGTTTTATATATCTAGATTTTGGATGATATAATAAAAGATGGATGGTTATACTTAGACATCGCCATGGTTCAGGAACCGCCGGTTTCGGTTTCAAAAAACTTTAAATCGAAACTGAACCGCTTAGGCAAGGTTTTTGGCGGTTCGGTTCCGGTTCTGGCGGTTCGGTTCAACGGTTCCAGTTTGACGGTTCAAACGGTTTAAGCTATTTTTTTTTAAAGTAAATGATCCAATATTTCAAATTAAAATAATACAAAAATACAAGAATTAATTTAATACAATATTTAATTAAAAAATAAAAGTATTAATAATTCAAAACAATATTTTCTAATAAAAGTAAAATAAAAAAAAATAAAGAGCTTGAACTTAATTATATCAAATTGCCTACATATCCTCTCGAGGAATCAAAGCCCACATAGTTTTTTTATTTATTATTATAAATTATAACATTATTTTATATAATATAATAATATATATATAATTAATTAATTAATTAATTTGATATTTTGAATCTTTATTCAAGTGGAACTAACGGTTGAACCGACGGTTGAACCGCCGGTTCCATGGTTTTAAAATTCCAAAACTGGAACCGAACCTTATATGAAAGTTCCGGTTCCGGTTTTAGAACAGCTACGGTTTTCCAGTTCTGGTTCTGGTTTTTAACGGTTCGGTTCCAGTTCGGTTTCGATTCAAAATGGCCACGTCTAGTTATACTTATAGGAGACAATCTCTCAACTGACCAATGGTCCTTGTGTTGTTGCTTGAAATGGCCAGAGATTGAATTGATATGTAATTAACATGTGTGAGATGAAGGCGCTTGTATCATCTTCATTGGGTATGTAACGCGTTTTAAATAAATGAATCTTATTCGCATCATATATGGCTCCCATAAGAGAATGAAGCAGTTCTTCACTTCTATTTTTTAATTTTTAAGAAAATATTTTGAAGGAACGAACCAAGTCTATCTTTGAGGTTTTTCTCTTACAGTCAACAAATAAAAATAGAAGTTCAAATATGTTCTAACGTCATTTACTTATTGTGCGTTGTGTTAAGCTTTTCATTTAATCAATAATCTATACTATTTTTTTTTTGTCAAACATCTAGCACTTGGAGCATTTTGTCATGGGTTAGCTTTTTCCATAGCCGAATTCAATCCCAAAGTATCAGAATGAGATATTAGGAATTATATACATATATTCAAATCTTATTTTCTTTTAAATTAATTCATATTGGATTATTAATTACTTTAACACTTTTAAAGTGATTTTGATTTGTAACTTATGTGACATTTAGCCTTGGAGTAGGTTACTTTATCTGACAGTCTAGGCAGGTCTATGTCACCAGACTATTGTCTTCGCCAGTCCAACTGTTTCTCTTATGTATTTGTTGTTCTTCTCTCTTCTTTTTTTGAGTACCTCATCTTTGGTGAGAAACTCATGTCTGTTTTTTCTTCCTGTTGTTACTTTGTTGAGTCTGTCCTGTTCGTATTTGTTCTTCAATAAAGTTGTTGTTTATCCATGTTTATCACAAAAAACATATGTGACAATTTTTGGTTCATTAAATAATATATTAGAGTTTGAGAAGTATTGAGTAGCCAAGGTGGGGGACCGATCATGCTGAGGCTGTTGGCATTGAAGATAAAGGGGAAGATGAAGATGAGAAGGGCGTTTGGATGGTGGATGAGTAGGATAGTCTGCCAACCATGCCATGGCTCACGACAAGACTTATCTTCACTGCCAACAAACAATTGGAATATGTTCCAGTCTCTGCCAACTATCCTCATGCTAGTGCTCCTCCTCCACAGGCGGTGTGGTGAGAAGAGCTTGGATTTGTCTGATAGTGATTCACTGAGGCACGCATGAGATAGCACCAAGTGAAAAGGGAAGCAACCAATGTCGAGGATGGTTGTGTTCTACTTGTCGGTGATGACTAATCTAAAGTTTTCGGGGGTGGTTGAGCCTAGCTCTTATCCAGGAAAAGGAAGTTATCACGTGCAGACGGTGATGTTTGCAGACTAAGACCGGGAGTAAACAAGCACAGAGAAGATACGGGTAATGGTCGAGCGCTGCTCCCATGCCTCAAGGGGGAGGAGGGACGGCCACCGAGAAGGAACAAGCACAGAGAAGATACCGGTGGTGGTCCAGGGTTGCTCTCACGCAGGGGGAAAGATGACCTAATGGGTGAAATCCCGGTAGTGGTAGATGGCTGCAAGTTTGAAAGCTAGAAGGGCTGTAAAGCTTGGATCTCATTCCGATAGCAGAAGTTCTTGTGAGTCTCCGATATAGAGATTTGGCAGAGTACGTCTCAATGTATCCTTGGGGTGGCTGGAGGGTAACATCTTGTCCGGGTGTGCTACCGGTGGTGGCCAAGCCTTGTGCCCATGGCAGCGGTGGCGGCGGCGGCGATAAGGGTATATCTCTCGTTTGGGCAATGGTGCGTGGGACAGATGGCCCAAAGTTGCGAGTGAGGATTCTCAGACAGGAAGAGGAATTTCGTGGTGAGTATGCAGGTGTGCATGTCAGTCTTAGTCCCTTGGCGGAGGACCGATCTAGGCATCCACCAGATGAACCGCATGCAGCGGTGGAACATAGCTCCCACTGAAACATGAGAGTGTGGTGGTGGTGGTGATGGTGTTCGCTCGTCCCGTAGAGACATTCCTGTGCTAGTGGAGAGCACTTTTGAGCATGGCGGAGGCCCCAACCTCCCGTTGGCATCCAGATCAGAGTGGACCGTTGGTTTATCCATTGGACAATTGTTGGTTAAAGGAAAAACTGTTAGTTTTCCAGTGGTTTGTACAGTGCCAAAGTTTTTTATCAAACCTCGTATCACGCATGGAAGAAATGCTTTTCATATAGACAAGGTTTTTGGTGGTTCAGTTCTTGTTTGGTTTCGATTCCGGTTCTGGCGGTTCGATTCAACGGTTCCGGTTTGAAGGTTTGGGCTATTTTTTTTGGCTGTCATTCACCTCCACAGTCCGATCAGCAAAGAAAGTCACACCGATTCCATCTCGTCTCAGAAGGAACTCCTTAGAAATCAAAATGATCAGAGGCGGCAACCATGATCGCCTTCTCTATCATGTTAAAGATATCAGAGATTGAGCTACGGAAGTACCGTCTCCAGTAATCCATCGAAGATGAACTCCCGGCCTTATCCATCGAGATCGACCTCGAGCTTGCTCTCCCCACCTTCTCTACCATCAGGTTGGGCTTCCACATCTGTAGATTGATCCGGCCTGCCGCCCTCGGATAGAGATCTAGAATTAGGATTTCATTAGAGGGGATTTAGGGTTTTCAAGTCTTCAAGAGAGGGCAGGCTAAAAGAGAGAACAAATCAACAAAAAAAAAAAAACTTAATCAATTGGTTTAATTCAAGTGTTTGGACCTAACCTAATCAGACAATTCACACGACTCAAAGCCTTAAACGGTCAAACCTGATCAAATATCATGGGTCATAACATTATTTTATATAGGTCAAAATATCAAAATGGTCCCTCTATTTTGCGTTTTCCGCCCTTTTAGTCCCTCTAATATAAAATCCGCCTTTTGGTCCTCGTATTTTCACATTTTTGTCTTTTTGGTCCCTTTAATTGACGGATCTGCCCTTTTGGTCTTTCCAGTTGATGAACTAGAGGGACCAAAAAAGATGAAAATGTGTAAATAGGAGGACTAAAAGCTCGGATTTTACAACTAAAGGACGAAAATATGCAAATAGAAGGACCAAAAAGGCGGATTTTATATTAGAGGGACTAAAAGGGCGGAAAACAAAAAATAGAGGGACCATTTTGATATTTATACCTTTTATATAATATAATAATGGTTTAATTGCTATACAAGTCCCTGTAATTTTGTACTTTCTGCCCTTTTAGTCCCTGCAATATTTTTAGGCACAATTAAGTCCTCATATTTAGTCGAGTTGGGCCATTCTAGTCTGTGGTGTAGATGGGCAAGTGTAAATTGGAAGGACTTAATTGTACCTAAAAATATTACCATGGACTAGAACGACCTAACTCGACCAAATATGAGGACTTAATTGTATCTAAAAATATTAGAAGGACTAAAAAAGTAGAAAGTACACATATATAGGGACCTGTATGGCAATTAGGCCTATAATAATATATATATGTAACTAAGTAATTTAATATTTTGAATTTTTTGATTCAAGTGGAATCGACGGTTGAACCGGTATTTTGAACCGCCGGTTCCACGGTTTTAAAATTTTGAAACCAGAACTGAACCTTATATGAAGGTTCCAGTTCCGATTTTACAATGGTTATGGTTTTTCCGATTCAAGTTCCGCTTTTTGGCAGTTCGGTTCCACGGTTTCGGTTCAAAATGGCCACGTCTACTTTCATGTGCATGCATGTCACTCTATTGTTGGGTAGAGCTGACGTGTGGGAGTCGGCAACAAAGAAACATCTTACCATGCAGATGAATGACCTTCTCACAAGTGTTGAAGCTTTAAATAAGAAAAAAGACTTGAACGTGCATGAGGGTTTAGATGTTTCTTTAATCAACTTAACTGAACTTGGAGTTTGTTTAAATATTTCTTTTGATATGGTGGGCCCATTTTATGATAAAAGGGGGATCACTGCTTCATCTTGGATGTGGTTGATTCGATAGCCCATGGTGATTTGGGTCTTGCTGAAGCCCTAGATGAGGGTATTTCTATTGGCCAATAATTGGCAACTTTGGCTAAAATGCCCACATATCTTTTGAAAAATGTTTTACATGGACCAAAGCTTCCATATGGGTTTGGGACTGCAAGTGAAGCTACTCTTTTGATAGATATTTCTAAGTCTTTGGAAATTGCTTAGGCTAAGCTAGAAGTAGCCACCTCCAATAGTCAGTGCAGTTGGGATTACTTGGAGCCCAGGGTTGAAGACGCTGATTTGATAAATATTGGTGAGGAGCCACCTATAATCACAGTCTCTAGAGATAAATTAGGGAAATTAGATGTTCCTATCTCTAGCGTTTGGCGTAGTTTAAAGTTGACTGAACCCTAGGTGAACATTGCTGGAGGACCAATTGTGTTTAGTGGGGAGGACTCGATTTAGGAGTAAAGCTAATTGTTCATTGTTTCCTCTTCATCTGTCGGGAGTTTCCCTATGCTGGCCTATCTTTCTTCTGTATTTGTTTTTTTATTGTTCTTTTTTTGTTGTTCCTATTCTCTTTCAATAGCTAGCGGATTTTTTGTAACCATATTTTTTTCATTTTAGTAATGCATGTGGTTTATCCACCTTTTTCATTATGGTTCATCTCAAATTTAGTACTTAAAAGACCTGTGGAATGAAATTCATAAACATTTAGACAAGTTTTTGGACAATTTCAGTTTCTTTAATTAAATTGTTAAATTAATATTAGCAATGCCAAAATAAATAAATAAATAAATTTTCTATGAAATTATTTATAATCCACACCCCATGTTATGAAAATTTCATCTTTTCCTTGCATTTTGTTTGCCACAATAATGGTCATCACTAATAAGTTTGCCATCCTTCAAGGGTACTAGCTAGTTTTAGCATAGATGATGTAATTTATTTGTCTTCACATTTGTTTGGACCATCATCCGCTCCTAACAATAACAATAATTTTTTTTAATATGGTGAATACACTACTTATTTATTTAAAAAAAAAAGGAGAAATAATACAAACACACCAGGGATCAAACAGAAAACAAGAATAAAGGATCATACACTAAAACAAAACCATACAAGAGGCAGGAAGCAGTCACCAGAGGTAAAGCACACCTTAAAAAGAACCATAGTAGAAAAGTGAAAAATAGGAGGAAAGGCAAAGTCCACCGTCTGGTATCCAAGGTCTTCTCAAGCTGGCAAGTGGAGATGATCACTCCTAAGAAGTAGGCTCGGTCGTCGCGTAGGTGTGATCTTCAGTTCTAGCACTCAAGAAATCAAAGGAGTGCTTAAGGGTCTGAATGGAGTCTCCTAGGATGCCTTGGGTTGGGTCCCTAGCTCCAAAAATCCAAGAAAGGAACATATGAATAATTTTGGCAATAACTGAAAGCGTGGGAAGTGCATGTAGGTTAAAAATATGATTCTTTCTTTCAAGCCATAACTTCCAAAAGATAGGCCTTGAAATCAGATCCCAAAAAAGTCGATGTTGGGCTTGAATGGAAGGAATCTAAGAAGTCCAATAGTCAGAAATAGAATGAGGATATACAAGAAACCCTAAATTATGTTTGAAGAAGTACCAAATGCTGTGGGAAAAATCTTAATTAAGCATGAGATGGTCCACTGATTTCGAGCCCTTATGACACAGCACATAAGTGTCGTTGCACTTTAGAGATTACAGCCTTTCTTGGCTAGACTGGTGAGAGTTGGAATTTTATTATCGTAAGTAAGCCAATAGAAAAGGGTTATTTTTCTAGCACATCTTGCTTTTCCAGAAAAGAGGGTAAAGGGGGCTATGAATACTACCATCCACCAGGATTTGATAAAAATATTTCATTGAGAAGGTTCTATTGTTTTCCAGGGTCCAGATTCACACGCCATCTTATTCACTAAGACTATGCGGAATAGCAGTGAAAAGGGGCAAGATTTCTTCTATAGTAGCTATGCGAAAGATCCTATCTGGAGAATGGAGTTCCGCAGAAAAGGTTCTTAAGGATGACCAGGGGATGTTGCAATCATTATAAAGATTGGGACAAATATCTTTGGGGGCTCTACCATCTAACCAGTTGTCATGCTTAAATAGAGTGGATGTGCCATTCTTAATGATCTTTGAAGAAAAAAAATCTGAAAGAAGGCAGAATGGGTGTAATTTCTGTCCAGAAGAAGGATTTGCTTCTAGGTGGTATGTGAAACAAAGGTTCAGGAGGGCCACTAGCCAAGTAGTTAAAGTTGATGATTTTGAAACAACAACTATTATTATCTGAAATGATCCTCCACCACCACTTGCCTAGGATTGCTTTGTTGAAGTGTTGGATGTTGAGGATACCCCATCCTCCATCCTTCATGGTCTACATATCCTATTCCAAGCAACTTGATGAAATCCTTTAGGACCTAGTTCAGATCCTTTCCAGAGAAAATCTCTACAAATCCTATCTATCTCATCGGATACCCATACCGGTAATTTAAACACAAACATCTAGTAGTTGGGAATAGAAGATAGGACTGAGTTTAGTAAACTGAGTCTATCTCCTAGAGAGAGGTAATTGGATTTCTAGGAAGTAAGCCTTGATTGGACCTTCAGAATAAGATTCAACTAGTTTTGTCACCTTCATCATTTTCAGGAATTTCGATCCCCCAGATAAGTTAAGGGACGGCAATCTCTTGTGCAGTTAAGGGTAGAAGAGGAGTTTACATTTGGTTGAAAGCCAAAGTTAGTGAAATACAAATAACTTTTAGAGAAGTTGATGGTAAGACCGAAAGAACCTTCAACAAGGTAGAGAACCAACTTAATAACTTGAAGATCTTTCTACCCTCCCGTTGAAAAGATGATCAGATTAGGTCGTCCATATATCATAGGCGACTGATGTTACCAAGTTGTCCAAGTGGGACTTCTAATAAGACTTTGGAGAGGAGCGCATGTGTGAACATTGCATACAAGGATCTGCTACTAAGGCAAAGAGTAAGGGTGACAAAGGATCTCCTTGGCGAAGACCATGCTTACATCGAATGTATCGATGTGAAGAACCATTGATTAGAATCAGAATTTTGGCAGAGGTGAGGATAATTTGAATCCATGAAATCCAACGAGGGCCAAACCTCCTAGCAACTAGGACATCCAAGAGAAAATTCCAGTCCATGGAGTCAAAAGCTTTAGCGAAATCAACTTTAAAGGCTAGACCTGCAACTTGCATTTTTGAAGGCTGAAAATTAGCTCTTGTGCCGCAATTATGTTGTCAGTTATACCTTTAATGAACACCAACTAGGAATCATCTATTGGGAATGATTTTCTAATATGATGTTTATTAGTATTTAGGTCTTTATAATAACTTTTTATAAGTAATGAGAGTTTTAATTCGTGGGTAACGACATATTTTCTTAGATTGTGTGCAATGGTTGTGCGAAAATGACCAAAACCTTTATATATGTGCGCCTCCATCCTCACTTGCTCTGTTGGGGATACATTCTTAGCGGTCAAATCGTTAATTTTGTCCAAAAAAATTAAAGAAAGATCATATGTTCTTCTGCTACTTCTTTGGCTCCTAAAGATGAGCCACTTCACCTCATTTTTTTACCTTTCGCTACATGTTTATTCTGATTTTTAGTGCTTAATTTTCACAAATTTTTTTATGTTTATTTTAAAATCTAAGATGGTTGAGATCTCGTTAAATTCATCTCTCTTGAAACATTAGATTTTAGCACAATCCGAATTTTTTTCAATACCCTTCGAAATCAACTGTATCATCATTAGCATTGACCATAAAGTTCTGTGGTTCAATTTCTACAACTTCGAGAAAGAAGAAACAGAAACTAGAGAATTAACTATCCTAATTAAATGCAATACTGATTTTTCAACCTAACTAAATACTTCCAAGCACACAAGCACAAAATAAAATTAGAGACACTTCTTCATTTTGTTTCTTTCTCCTCAAGTTGACAGGTTTGAGAAATGTGGGTAATATATAAATAGGAATCAAACTGTTGATTTTTGAATTAGAAGAAGAATGAAATATTACTACTCTATTATGAGGATAGTATTTTTTTTTTTTTTGGTTAAACATTAGAGATAAAGAAAATAATTAAATTTTCTATAGTTCAAATGATCAAATAAAAAAAAAGCAAATGAAATGAGTAGCTTATATTAAAATTATGATATATGTTAACTTAGGTAGTCAGACCCGGGCTAGACCAGCCGCTCCAATTGGGTTGGACCAGACTCGAGCACTAGGCCAGTCTGGTTCAGTACACAAAACCGGTTAAAGAAACAATTGGTCTTGAACCTGATGAACCGGCCGGTTTATCTGGTTTCAACAGTCAGTTAAAAAATAAAAAAATAAAAAACCCCTAACATCTATTATCTTATCATTGACTCAAGATTATTTTCCAATATCCAGAGCCTAGACTCCAGACTCTCCACCCGTGATGATGTGTGTCAAAAGAAATGAAGGAAGAATGGTTGTTTTGAATGACTGAAGCTGAAGAAGAGTATCAGAATCAGAAGGCAAAGCTAATCAAAGAAAGTTAAATCTCAGCCGTAGATGTAGTTAAGAATGAGGTCCACTTCTAAGTTGTAATCTCCATCGTTGATTTCTTTATATAAGAATGTAACCTAGTAGTGCAGGGGACTAAGATGAAACTAGTGGAATTGCTCCTTCATCCTTTTCTCTTCTCCGACTCCTCTTCTTCTCTTCTTTTCTAGATCTTCATCCTTTGGCTTGATTTTACAAGGTTTCTACACAACAATGGTATCAAAGATCGATCTTGGCCATGGCTAACACCTCCAAGAAGCAGGATCTGAAAGATTTGGAGAGTTTAATGTGAGAAATTGATGAAAAGCATAGCAAGGCTTTTCAAGAAGTCAGAGAACAAAATCTCTCAAATCCATTGAAGAGGTTAAACAAGAAGTCAAAGAACAAACTCTCAAATCCATGGAAGAGATTAAGCTGCTGATTTCTGGCATTGCTCTGCAGAATACTGAGGTACAATCTCATAATCAATCTCCAGTTATGGCTAATAGTAGTGGAATTCTTAGAGCAAGATGGAATTCATCTATGTCTAGTCATTATTCCAAGATAGAATTTCCCTATTTTGATGGTACTGCGTTGGTGGAATGGTTATTCAAAGTTGAACAGTTCTTTGAGATAGATCATACCCTTGAGCCAAACAAGGTGAAAATGATTTCCGTTCATTTGGAGGGCAAAGCTTTACACTGGTATAAAGCTTTCTTGAACACGAAAGATAGAGGGAAAGTGTATGTCTGGAAGAAATTTGTAGAAGCCTTAACTGCACATTTTGGTGGGCATGCTTTTACTGATTCTCTAACGGAATTGAAGAAATTGAAATAGATGGGGTCATTGCAGCAATACATGGAGGAATTTGATGTGCTATATTGTAAGAGTGGATTGAATGAAGATCAGGTTGTTTGCCATTTCCTTGGTGGATTAAAAGAGGAAATTGAACTTTCGGTGAAGATCTTTAAGCCTACATCCTTGCAATTGGCATTTGCTCTTGCTAGAGTTCATGAATTATTATGGACCTAAAGGGGTATGCTGGAGTCAAGACAAGGAAACAAAGATGGTAGCTCGCGATTGCAACCTTCAAAGTCTGTGGTGAGATATTTTATTCCTACAAATAAGTACACTGAAGCTAATAAATCTGGAAGGATGTCTTCAATAACAGTTGGTGGTAACCCTAATAAATCAACAAGGAAGCTGACAAATAAGGAGACGGAAGATAGGAGGTTGAAAGGTTTGTGTTTTTGGTGTGAAGAAAAATATATTCCAGTTATAGATGTAAAATGAAGCAATTTAATATGTTGATTGTGGAAAACAATGATGAGAGGGAAATAGAGGAAGTAGAGGATGTTGTAGAGATGGAAGAATTATCTGACATTACACAAGAATTATCTAACAATATGCCGATACAGAGTTTTGAGTCGATGCCTCCAAAGTTATCCTTCAATGCCCTTACCAGTACTTATAGTTTCCAAACTATGGGTGTTAAGGGGTCAGTGGGTACTAGCACATTGTTTCTGTTAGTTGATTCGGGAAGTACTCATAATTTCAAGTGTGTCGAGATTTCTCTTGGAATATGCAAGGTTACAAATTTCAGGCTGATTTCTTGATATTCCCACTTGATAATTTTGACATGGTCTTGGGAATTCAGTGGTTAGCTGGCTTAGGTGATGTAGTATGGAATTTTCAAAAATTACAGATGAAGTTCCAAGCTGGAAGTAAAGAATATGTGCTCAAAGGAGAAGATAAAAATCAGTTATAGTGTATTTCGGAGGACAAGAATGAGCAATCTATTAGGTAAGGAATCACAATTGTCCTTATCTCAATGCTTTGCAATTTCAATTTAGCATTCTCAAAATGTTTTAGAGAGTTAAGTCAAGTGACCTGAAGTCTAGGTTGAAATTGCTACCAACTGATATTGCTCAAGTAATTCCACAACATGTGGGGGTGTTTGGTGAACCTCAAGGATTACATCCAATCATATTACAAGACCATAAAATTGTGTTGAAGGATGGGGCACAGCCAGTGTGTTTGAGACCCTATAGATATGGGGTGCTACAGAAAAATATCATCAAAAAATTGACTTAAGAGTTATTAAATGAGGGAGTAATACAAAATAGTAATTCTCCATTTGTGTCTCCAGTGGTGCTAGTTAGGAAGGAGGGTACCTGGAGGTTATATATCGATTATAGAAGCCTTAACAGTGTCACTGTGAAGAATAAATTTATGATACCTGTGATGGAAGAATTATTAGATGAATTACATGGGGCAACTGTCTTCTCAAAATTGGATCTGAAATCAGGTTATCACCAGATAAGGATGCATCCTATAGATATATCCAAGACAAAATTTAGAACACATGTGGGGCACTTTGAGTTCAAGGTGATGCCCTTTGGGCTCACAAATGCTCCAACATTTCAAGGATTAATGAATGAAGTGTTCAAACCATTTTTAAGAAGATTTGTTCTAGTGTTTTTCGATGCTATATTGATTTACAGTGTTGATATGGGACAACATGTTGAACACTTGGGTATAGTGTTGCAGTTATTGAAGCAAAACACCTTGTATGCCAAACTCAATAAGTGTAATTTTGCAGTTCCTTTAGTGGAGTATTTGGGTCACATCATTTCTAGAAATGGGGTAGCGACTGATCCAGTTAAAATTTAGGCAATATAGAATTGGCCAGTACCAAGTACAATTAAATAGCTGTGAGATTTTTTGGGTCTTGCAGGTTACTATAGAAGGTTCATCAAGAATTTTGCTCAACAATCATATCCATTATACTCATTGCTTAAAAAATTAGAGGTGTTCCAATGGAATGTGCAGGCTCAGGAAGCTTTTAACAAGTTAAAATTGGCTCTAATGATAGCTCCAGTGTTAGCCTTGCCTGATTTCAGTCACAACTTCACAATTCAAACAGATGTATCCAAGTTTGGAATAGGGGATGTTCTTTTGCAGAGGAGGCATCCAATAGCTTACATCAGTAAGATGCTTTCCATTAAGCATAAATCTTTGCCTATATATGATAAAGAGATGTTCGCAATTCTGTTTGCAATTAAGAAATGGGAGCAGTACTTAATGGGTAGACATTTCATCATTCAAACAGATCATAAAACATTGAAGTATCTACTAGAGCAAAAGATAACTACTCCTAGTCAGTATACCTGGTTGTCCAAGCTGATGTCACATGATTATGAAATTTAGTACAAACCTGGGAGGGAAAATTCAGCTACAGATGCTCTCTCAAGGATTGAATTTCTAGGAATTTAGTTGCAAGCTATTTTTATTGTAACTAATGATTTACTAGATCAAATAAAAAATTCCTGGTCTAGAGATGAAAAATTACAGAAGATAATTCATTCTCTATAGAAAGGGCATAATCATTCACATTACTCTTGGAGTCAAGGCCAGTTATTGTGGAAAGGAAAATTGGTGATTGGGCAAGATGCAGCATTAAGAACACAATTGTTGAAACTTTTTCATGATAGTGTAATTGGAGGCTATTCGAGATTGCATGCCACTTATCAGAGACTAGCAACAATTTCCTTCTAGAGAGGAATGTGGAAGACAGTATGGGAATTCGTTAGAAGTTGTGAGGTGTGTCAAAAATATAAGTATGAGAATGTGGCAACACCGGGCCTCTTGCAGCCATTGCCCTTGCCTCAATCCATTTTTACTGACTTAACCATGGGTTTTATTGAAGGATTGCCCAAGTCAAATGGTCAGGATGTGATTATGGTGGTAGTGGTAGGCTAACTAAACATACCCATTTCATTCCCTTGCCACATCCATACACTACAACAAAGGTAGCCCAGAAATTTGTGGATTATGTGTACAAATTACATGGATTCCCATCTTCAATTGTTAGTGATAGGGATCCTATCTTCTTAAGTAATTTCTGGCAGGAGTTGTTTCGGGTGCAAAGTGTGGAATTGAAGTATACTTCAGCTTACCATCCACAATCAGATGCCCAAACAGAAGTTGTGAATAGGAGTTTAGAATGTTATCTTCGTTATATGTCCGGTCATCTACCGAAAAATTGGTGTACTTGGTTATCATTGCCAGAGTTTTGGTATAACACATTCTATCATTCAACCATTAAATTGGCTCCCTTCCAAGCATTATATGGTGTAGCTCCTCCTATACATCTTCCATATTTTCCTCGCGATTCTCCTATAGCAGTTGTGGATGTTTTCATGCAAGAAAAGGAGTAAATTATTCAATTGCTCAAGAAACAACTTTCAAAAGCACAACAGAGGATGTCAAAGCAAGCTAATAAGCATCGCACAGACAGGCAATTTGAAGTGGAAGATTTGGTTTATTTGAAGTTACAGCATTATATTCAAGGTTCAGTGGTTGCAAGAGAAGTGCCAAAGTACTTGAAAAGGTTGGGCTCATGGCATATAAATTGGAGCTATCCCTCAACATCCATTCTGTTTTCCGTGTGTCCTTACTCAAAAGAGCTTTGCCAAGAACACAAATGGGAGCAGAATTACCAACTCTAACCTTAATAACCACTGAAGTTAAACCCTTTGCCATATTCGACAGAAGAGTAGTTAAACGCAAAAATGCAGCTGCTACTCAATGGTAGATTCATTGGAGTAATTCACAGCCAGTGGAGGCCACCTAGGAGTTTGCAGAGGATTTGCAAAGAAGGTATCTGGATTTTCCTAGAAGACAAGGGATCTTTAGTGGGGAGTATTGATGTGTGTCAAAAGAAATGAAGGAAGAATGGTTGTTTTGAATGATTGAAGCTAAAGAAGAGTATCATAATTGGAAGGCAAAGCTAATCAAAGAAAGTTAAATCTCAGCTGTAGATGTAGTTAAGAATGGGGTCCACTTCTAAGTTGTAATCTCCATCATTGATTTCTCTATATAAGAATGTAACCTAGTAGTGCAGGGGACTATGATGGAATTAGTAGAATTGCTCATTTCTCCTTTTCTCTTCTCTGATTCCTCTTCTTCTCTTCTTGTCTAGGTCTTCTTCCTTTGGGTTGATTTCATAGGGTTTCTACACATCACCATGAGGCCGTGACCCAATCATCTCTGGAGTCGGGAGAAGAAGGAAGGAGGTAGAGGAAGAAGAGGACACAGGCAGTGGAGAGAAGAAGAAGGACGACGGACAATGTCGGAGAAGAGGTCATTGATGAACTTCAAGATAGAGAGATCTAACCGAGTGAAAGCACTTTGGATTTCTAAGGATTTTTTTTAACTACTCTACACCGAGGTCAGCAAGGATTTTTTTTTTATATAATAATAATAATTGGAAAATCGGTTATATATAATGTTTTTTATTTTTTATTAAAAAAAGGTTTTGAATATGGAATCAAGAGTTGTTTTGTTTGATAGGTTATGTATTTGATTTAAAAACTAATATTGGTCTGATTTTAAAAATTAATATAATATTTACTGTAGTTTATTTTATATTTTTATTTATTAAATCCGGTTCAACCCAGTTCGACCGCGGTTGGACCTCTGAACCTTGATATTCTTTGGTCAAAGGTTCAGTCTGGTTCTGACTACCTAGATAAAAGAAAAAAAAGAAAATTTTTGTTTTTTAACAATCTGGGGAATGGAAGCAGAGCTTCCCTTCGGTTCTCCCCGAAAACAATCTCCTTTTTTTGAACCTATTTATAAGGAACTCGAAAAAAAAATTCGAAAAGTAAAAAAGAAATTTTTTCGAGTTTTAAGAGTTTTCAAAGAAAGAAAAAAATGGTTTCTGAAAGTTAGGAAAGAAAGAACGGGATGGATCCTCCCAATAGTTCTAATTCGAAAACAAATAATGAAAGAATTTGAAAAAGTAAACCCAATTTTCTTATTTAAATTGGGTAAAGTGAAAGTATATGAACCACATGAAAAAAGTACCGCCGGTTGGATCCAACCTATTCTTGAAATAAACAACTCGCACACACTCCCTTTCCAAAAAAAATCAATACACCAAGCACTATACTCAGATTTATTGGATTTGTTGCTAAAATATCGGTATTAAATGCGAAACTTCCAGCGAATGGATAGTGCCCTACCAAGAAAACAAAAGAATCGGTTACATTTTTTTGTTTCACAATTTAACTAATAATTCAAGTTTCAGTTAAATTAATCATTTTGCCTAACTGTTTTTACGTAGATGATAAGTAAAAAAGCAGTAGGAACTAGAATAAAGAGTGCAATAGTAATAAATGCGAGAATATTTACTTCCATAATCTCATTGTTTTTTGTTTCACAATAACTCAGGATCTAATCCCATAGAGATGAGAAATTTAACTCCTGTAAATTCAATGGGATGAATTGAGATATTGAATCGATCGGATCAATATTATGAATAATATATGATCTATCAAATAGATTAATCGTCGAGAATTGAATAGTATAATAACATAGGAAAATCTTTTATCCATTATTCATAAATAATCAAAAATGGGATTCATGTGATCCAATAAAGAATCCCATCGAATTTTGCATCTCATACTTTTCCACTTTTTTCTATAACCTACCGTCTTCTTTATACTTAAACATACAATTATCTTATGAAATAGCATATGACTGCTATATTACGGGTCACACTTATCCGAAAAGTAGAGGTGAGATGGAAAAAGAGCAGATTAAGTATAAAAGATTTATTTAATATTCCAACAAATTTACTTAACAGAAGAAAATGGGAAATTTGAATGAGAATGAAATAGATTGTTTCCAATTAGTAATTGAGAATACACAACCAAAGTCAGAACTAGAAAAAGTGTAATTTAACCCGAAAAGTATTCTGCCCAGGTAATTATAATAAGTGCATTCTGTATCCTACGATAAACCAATACAATTTGTGTATGTACTCCTGATAAAAATATTGGCATCCTATTCCATTTCATTGATCAAGAACAATTGAAAAAGAAAGTTAAACGAGTATCTCTTTCCATACTTAATTTAATATAGTAATACGGCCACTTGTACCAATCCACCTATGTTTCCACACCATCAATCGATACTGGATTTCTCTGATGATAAATACGAAACAGAAAGCAAAAGAAAAAAGATCCCCCACCTAGAGGGAATTAGATCTTGGTGCCTGCCCCTTTTCACAGAGAATAGAGAGATGAATTGATGGTTCTAGTTCAGGACTGACGGGGCTTGAACCCGCAGTTTCCGCCTTGACAAGGCGGTGTTCTGACCGATTGAACTACAATCCCAGTGAGGTCTATGATGGCATACATAGGGTTTGTTTCATAAAAATATTCTTTTTGTTGTGGTGTAAACGAGACAAGAATGATATATTGATATCAACATGGCTGACTATAGATTATTAGTAACCATTGGAGATTATTAGTAATCACTGGTTATTGCCTACAATGTATAATCCATTTTTTAAGGACTCTTTTTCTCTCTTGATACTTAAGGATCATCAATCTAAATCCTTAGATTGATCAAAACGGATGAGAAAAATATAAATATATGAATAGAGCAAAAAAAAAAAATGGACTCTTTCTCTTTATTTCTACTTATTGGATTTGAATATTCCTGTAGAACAAATTGGTTATATCATATTCATGGGGCGGCAAACTTTTGGGCCGAGCTAGATTTGAACCACCGTAGACATCGTTTACAATCCGTCCCCATTAACCGCTCGGGCATCGACCCAGGAAGACTTAATTCTAGGTTTATTGACAATCTACTCCATGATTCACTTTTTTTTCGTAGTACCACACCCCTAGGGGAAGTCGAATCCCCATTGCCTCCTTGAAAGAGAGATGTCCTGAACCACTAGACGATAGGGGCATATCAGCCCGACCGTCATCATATTATCATGATAGTATGAGTAGTTTTTTTGGAATTGTCAACTCTAATATCGAAGGATGAGGGTTTAAATTTCTTTTAAAATGTGAAATTTTAATATATATTTCCTTTGGTATTTTTTTACTTTTTCATTTTAACTAAATCACATGGATTAACAAAATTTTTTAAAGTTAATTAGTAATTTAAAATTTAGAAGAATTATATTAATTATTAAAAATTATTTTTATTTAAAATATGTTTTAAAAATATATAGTTGAATATAATTATATTAAATATAAAAAAATAAATTTAATATAAAAAATAATATTTAATATTCTAAAATTTTTTAAATAGACAAATAAAAAATTAAAGAAAATATTTAAAATAAAATAAATAAATAAACTGAAAGGGGCATTTGATACGAGAATCACTTATCCGCATTAAACACAAAAAGAGGTTATTTTCTCGATGAGCTCATCAGTTACGCAACCACAACATCGCATTTCAAAGTCATTCCAGCGTGCTTTGACTTTCCCATTGATTTTTTTCAAATGGCAGGGCCCCCATTCGAAATATATATATATTATATATAGTAATTTATTATATGCTGCATCAGCCTCAAAATCAAGCAGAGCTTCCTTGTGAGTTCATCAGATCTTGAATCCTATAAATTAAGAGGAAAGAAAAACAACACACTCAGTTTCTCAAAAGACTTTACACTGAAGAAATGGAAAAGAAGACAGTGATCCCCAGAGTGGAACTGGGAACTCAGGGATTACAGGTGCTTGTCTCACTATACCATTATTCATTTCCTTTGAAGCACTTCTTCTTTCTTTTCTTTATTTGACTAAGAAAATATTTTAACTATTAGTTTAGCTATTGTCGTCCATGTAGGTATCAAAGTTGGGGTTTGGATGCATGGGTCTCACTGGGGGTTACAACTCCCCTCTGCCAGAAGAGGAAGGAATTGCCATCATTAAGCATGCATTCAACCAAGGGATCACCTTCTTTGACACCTCTGACCTTTATGGACCTAATACTAATGAGATCTTGATTGGCAAGGCAAATCCCTAATGTTTTTCCTTTTTTTTTTTTATTTCTAAATGGTTCATTATTTAGAAGAGAAAATTGAGAAAAATTGGCATTTGTAGGCATTGAAGGAGTTGCCAAGAGAAGAGATCCAATTGGCTACAAAGTTTGGCGTTGTGAGTGGGGGCCCTGGACTTGCTATGCAGGTGAATGGGAAGCCAGAGTATGTGAGGGCTTGTTGTGAGGCCAGTCTCAAGAGACTCCAAGTTGACTACATTGATTTGTATTATCAGCATAGGATTGATCAGACTGTTCCTATTGAGGAAACTGTGAGTTTGTTTTTTTACCCTCTTTTCTTCTTACATATATGTAAAGAACAAGAGTAACTAATCCCTTTGTGGGGTGCGCTTGTTGTGTTAACTCTTGATGAAATCCATATTAACAATAATGTTTGCATAGATTGGAGAACTGAAAAGGTTGGTGGAAGAAGGAAAAGTGAAGTATATTGGTTTATCAGAGGCAAGCCCAGATACAATCAGGCGGGCTCATGCGGTGCATCCCATTTCTGCAGTTCAAATGGAATGGTCTTTATGGACTCGTGATCTTGAACAAGAGATTATCCCACTTTGCAGGTCTAAATCAAGTTCATAGTTTGTGTTTTTCCCCATCTTATTGTTTGAGTTTTGTAACAAGAATTGCTCTTTATTATTATGCAGAGAACTTGGAATTGGAATTGTACCATACAGTCCACTCGGCCGAGGATTTTTTGGTGGCAAAGGAGTTACAGAATGTCTTTCTGAAAGCACAGCCTTGGTATGTATGCACAAGTGATCATGCATCCACAAGAAGTTGGTTCATTAGCAAAGTTGAAGTATATTTTTGACTGAATGTTAGGTTCAACATCCAAGGTTTACTGGTGAGAATTTGGAAAAGAACAAAGCGCTGTATGTGAGAGTAGAGAATTTGGCTAAGAAACATCAATGCAGCCCTGCTCAGCTAGCTCTTGCTTGGGTTCTTCATCAAGGGGATGATGTTGTTCCTATCCCTGGTAAGCATTTTATAAATTTCCAATATGAATATTTCTGATTCATAACATCTTTTCTTCTTTCTTATAATTTCAGGGACAACCAAAATCAAGAACCTGGACGGTAACATTGGTGCTTTGCAAGTGAAGTTGACAGATGATGCCATGAAAGAGACTTCTGATTTAGTATCAGAAGAAGTGGTGGCAGGTGGAAGAAGCTTTTTTGGAACCGATGAAAAGTTCGACTGGAAACATGCAAACACACCACTTCCCAGATCAGCTTGAGATTTCAAACCACGTCTATGTTTTATGTATCTCACTTTGGATGATATAATAAAAGTTTATTTGAATCATGCATGTTTCCATGGTTGAATGAAAACCCTCTCTAGCTCTTAATTGAATGGCGCTTATATTGTGAGAATAAATTTATTCTCTCTAGCTCTCACTGCATTCTGAATAAATGAATCTTATTCTGTTGATGGATTTATATATGGTACCCGTAAGAGAATTCAGCAGTTCTTCACTTCTATTTTGTTATATTTACGATATTTTTAAGTAATGAACCAAGTCTATCTTTAAGTTTTTCTCTTACAGTCAACAAATAAGAATAGAAGTTCAATAATGTTCTAACGTCATTTTCTTCTTGCACCTTGTGTTAATGTCGTCATTTAATCAATAATCTATACTTATTTTGTCTAGTCATCAAGCATTTGGAGTATTTTGTCATGGATTATCTTTTTCCATATCCCCATTCAATCCAAAAGTTTAATCAAATAGGATGGATTTTTGAAATTATATATATATATATATATATATATATATATAAAGCTGCAGGACGAGAAACAAAAAACGGTCACCTTCAAGAATAGTTTCACAAAACAAAGCACACAATCAATAAAATAGGAAAAAAACAATTGAGAAAGAGAGGTTCGATCACCCTCACGTATCCGATGTAATTTATTTTTGAAAAAATAGATAAACCACATGCATTAAATAAAAAGACGGTACATAGTAGCACAATCCACTAGATGTGGTACAAAACAAGCCAACCCAAAATAAAGGTCCAATTCCATGAGAGGCCGTCGGGCACCCTCCAATCCACAGCAGACCACTAGCCCGTACGATGTAATTTATTTGTCTTCACATTTTTTTTTGGACCTCATCCGCTCCCAACTATTACAACAACAATAATAATAACAATAATAATAATAATAATAATAATAATAATTATTATTATTATTATTATTATTATTTAGAAATGTGTACAACCCACTTTAAAAATGTGGAGATTCTAACCCTCATTTTCTAATACAACGTCTATTGCTATTTGAGTCTTTATATAAACTTTTTATAAGGACAACAGTTCAATTCGTAAATAAAGTCTCATTTTTAAAGTGCAAGTAATAGTTGTGCGAGAGTGGCCTCTTTTTTATATGTGTGGGGCTCCACCCTCACTTGGCTAAGACTTGTGTATTTTTATTTTTTTTTTAGCAGTCTAGTCGTTGATCTTTTTATAAAAAATCTATTTCTTTACCTCACAAAGATGAGGCACTTCACCTCATTTTTTTTACCTTTCGCTCCCATGTTTATTCTATTTTTAGCGCTTAGTTTTCACAAATTTATGATGTTTGCTTTAAAAGTTGAGATGGTTTTTTTTTTTAGAAAATATAGATAAACCACGAGTTCATTATAGGATGGAAACATAATATATAGATGGTTGTATCTCTTGAAACATTAGGTTTAAGCACACTGCCAAATTTTTTTCAAAAATTCCTCCAAGTCAACTTTATCATCATTAGATTTGACCATATGTTTTTCAGTTCAGTTTCTGCAACTTCAAGGCAAAAGAAACGAGGACTAGAGAATCAACTATCCTAATTAAACACAATCTTGATTTTTTAACTTGACTAATCACTTCCAAGCACAAACATAAATTAGGGTGTGTTTGGATAAAGATAATGATTGCTAAGGAATGAAAATAGACATAAATATTAATGCTAATACCCATTTGGATACGTATAAAAATGAGAATTCAATCCTGACCTCTGGAATTAAAGATTGATTTTCATTACATCATATCTAAAGATAATGGGGAGGAATTTATAGATTTTGATATATTTGCCCTGTTTCCATAATTGTTCCAGTAATCAAGAAGGTCTGAATAATATAAACTATTTAACATAAATATTTAATTATAATCATTAAAATGAATAATAATATCTAAATTATTTCAAAACGAGGCAGTTTCATCCTTTTTTTTAAAAAAAGTATACTACACCAAATATTTATTTAAAAAACCTAATCATACTAATTAAAATAATAATAATTGTTTTGAATTATTTAATTAATATTTGGTAATAATTTAAGTAAATAAGATATACAAAATATTTCACAAATAAAAAATTTGTCGTAAATAATATTTCACTATTATTTATCAGTAATACGGGTAAAATGGTTAATTTATCACAATTTCCCCTTCTCTTTTTCCCAGTGAATTTTTGTCACGTCCCGAATATGGTGCGTTGACAAACGGCGGCAGACCAATAGGGCGGGGCCCAGTGAACCTACAAGGCCTCAAAACCTAAACACAGACTAAGAGTAGAAAAATAACTGACAAAATACCAAATAAGAGTACAACTTAAGGTTTACAACCAAACCCAAATACAAGGCAAATGAAATACAGCATGACCTACAAGGAGGTTCTTAAACAATAATACAACAGATGCAAAGACATAAGCCATAAGACATAAAACACAATTTCAAAGAAGACATTTAATAGAAGCCTTCTAAGATCCCTGGGTCTACTGCTCCTGATCTGAAAAGGATTTAAAGATAATCCATGAGCTCATAGCCCAGTAAGTAATCCAAAACAAACTGAAAACAAAAAGTTTAAATATCAAATTGTACAAAAATCAATAGCGCCAAAAAGGATTATCCAAAACCAAAGGAGGAAATGTAGATAACAAAATCCAGAATATGTCTCCAAATTCACTGTAAGTGCCAAAAGTCATTTGTTTATTCTCGGTGATGCACTCGAGCCAAAAATAACAAAAAAATCATTTATTTACCATCGGTGACCCGAGACTCGAATACCGGTGGCCGTTGATTATTTCACCGAACGGACACGTGCAGCAATCGCAGCCTCATTTTTCCCAAAAATTACTTGTCGACAAGGTCGTGGGTTTAACCCCCACCGACGTGGTTGCATATCGCTCATTTGGAGACCAAAAATATTCATACGGATTCCAAAGTCAAGAATACAGAAATTTCACCCGTATCTTCCAAAAATTCAGGTAATATTACAAAGTAAATAAAAAAATAAATAACAAATGCTAAAAACAATTAAATAATTAAAATAATTGCTAAATACACAAAATATTTCCAACTTCCAAATCCTGCCAGACTCCCACATTAAGAGGTAAAGAAATGTAAATTACCACTAAAAACATCTCATAAAGAAAATGATAATAATAATAATAATAATGAATAAATAATTACTCAAAATCCGCCAACCCTCTAATTCTATTAGAATGACTAAGATTTTAATTCCAAATCATCATGTTGTATGATTGGATAGTAAAATAAAATATTATTATAAAAATATTGTTAATAAGGGAAAACAAATAAGCATAAAAATTGGTAAGATAAAAATGTTATGTTCCCACTAAGTCTAGGGGTTATTTATCTAAGATATAAGCAATAAAATGTGATGGCATTCCCCAACATAAATTTCAATGAATAAACACAAATAATTTTCAGAAAATTTCAAAAAAATGAAATAACAAGAAATAAATAATAATAAATTTAAAATTAACAAACTTTTAAATACAAGGGTTTAAGGGATCACTTACTTGACAATAGTCTAATCCCAATTGAGATCCAAATAAATTCCTCACGGTGGTCCTATAATAAAGACATCAAACTAAGTCTAAATACCTAATTAAAGCAACAATAGTTTGAAAGTGTCTACAAATAGACCTAACATAATACTAATACTAGTGGTAAAACAATGATGTGAAACAAGCACATAGAATGATTTTTAACAAGAACAAGAATAGGATGTGAGAGAAACAAGGATGGAAATAAGTCTTCTAGCACAAGTAACAAATCAATGCATGCATGCATATATATATATATTATCACATTATTTAAGGTGGCAGGACCAACATGTGTGGATATATATACATATGCTACCATATTAAAAAGGCTGCCAAAGAGTCAATGTGTATGTAAATATCTATACTATACTTGATGCTTATATAATCAAAGCATGACATGCAACCGGACCACATCTTGGGGCTTCTAGTCTTTTGTTTTCCATGCAAACAAGTAGGGATGCAAAGCTCAAGAGAGGGATCAAGTTTACTAGTATTTCTGGTAACAAAAGAAAATAAAAATGCCTTAGAAAGTCATGCCAAGGGTGCAGGAATTGCAAGGCCCAACACACATGCCAAAACTACAAAACTATACACTCATTTGGCAAGCAAAAACTTGGGTTTTTGGCTTGGGTTTCAAGCATGACCAACTATTTAATCTCTTGCATGAAAATGTAAGCATACACACACAAATATATAGCTTCCTACACAATCACTAGCCATGGTTTCATGCATGCAAATATAAATATATATCTCCATGCAAGGATAAGCCAAACATAAATTAAAATGGTGAAGCTCTTCATGCAAACATCAACATCAAAGGCAACCATAGACACATGGGAGCATAGATCACTCACTAAGAGCTTCAAAACATGCATATTAATTAGAAACTAATCTACCACTAAGCTTAAGATTTTCACAAGCACAAGCTTCTCTCAAGACTCTAGTAAACACTCCATCATCAACAAGAGAATGAGAGAGCCTACCTTGCCTTCGAAGGAGGCCGGCGGCTACTTGTTCTTCTTCTCCTCACCTCTGGATGCCAAGACCACCGGTGGAGATCCAAACTCCGGTGATGGATGACCTTCTTCTTCAACTTCCAAGGAGTAAAACAAGTAGGAGAATGGAGAGAAAGAAGATAGATGGAGGAATGAAGAGGGGAGATGACCATGGGGGTGTAAATATTCGGCCAAGAAGGGGACATTGACGGGATGGCGTCCAGAAATCCCTCCGGAAAATCCTCTCTCTAGAAAGACTCCCAGCAAGGTGACAAGAAGAAGAAGAAGGGATTAAGGGGTCAAGCAACCATGGTTAGCACTTAAACTAGGTTTTTAAGGAGACAAATGAAAGGTGTAGGCCCACTAGGCTGGCGGGGTCCACAATTTTATTCCAACCAAACACAGTTTTTATTCCCATTACTATTACCATTATCATTTATTTCATTTATATTCATATTCCGCAATACAAACCAAGTTAAACTGAGAGACACTTCTTCAGTTTATTTCTCTCTCCTTTTGTGACGACCTCTAATTTTGTTGCAATCGTCACACATTCTTTTGTTGGCTTCACCGACCTATGCAATCCCCATCCATAATGAAGTGGGCAGACAGTTTAGCAGAACGGAGTTTATAGTTATTCTTTGTTGGCTTCACCGATCATAGTTATTCTTTGTGTATGTAGATCAAAATGTTATTCTTTATGAAATTATATAACAAAATGTTATGCACAAGCTGTTTAGCAAACCAAATTGCTTGATACCAATAAGACGAATGGGTAATATGAAATTTGAGAATCATACAATAGCTTAAATTTAAAAAAATAAATCTGCAATTCTCATTGCACAACAATATCATCCAAATAATATAACACAGAAAAAAAATCAAAAAAGAAAAGAAAAGCTTGAAACAAGAAAAACAACGGGATAAGACATCAAGCATTGGTGCTTTTTCAAGTTTCTAAACACAGCATGGCACTGTCTTCTCAGCTACACAATGTTTCCAACATTTTAAACATGGCTCCTATGAAGCCATTATCATTGATGGTGAACGGCGAGGACTGCGACGATGACCTGGATCTCCTCGGTGTGGATGACGAACCAAGCTATATGCAAAGAGTAATGTTATATGGGACGACAATGTTACACGAATTGAAGACACAACTCACATGGCCTACCACCTCACAAACCCAATTCTCTCTTCTAATCAGCTCAAGTGTATAACTTTTCTATTCTGGCTCAAGTGTATAACTTTTATTTTATTAAAATAACTGATGCCCTAATTCCGCTTCATCTCCTTAGTCATTGAAACCGCAACCCTCAATCCGGCATCGAGATAGGAGATCTCGGCCCATTGGAAAGCCTCGCTGGTGAGGCTTTTATTGAGCACCGACTGTGATCCGCCGCGATGCTAACTTGGATCGTGTGCTCCAAGCAACTTGGTGACTCACTCCACGAGCAGCCGGACAACGATGGCGCTGGCACCTTAAGCACCCGCCAGGCCATCAAGGCTCTCACTGCCCATTGTTTTTCTCTTTGATTCCTTCTCTATTTCGATGGGCTTGATTTGATTAGGATTTGTTTTTTCCGAAGGAGATGCCATTGAGGGCATCGGGGGCGTACCGCCAATGCAAGCCATGCGTGGGACCAGAGCCGAATGTGAGGGTTATGAGGAGTTAGAGGGGATGAGGTCGGGATCAGAGAGGTATTTGTGCAGGTATTGCTGGGCTTGGGAGAGCTCGGCTTCCACGCAAAGCTTGTAGTTCTGATCACCTTCTTATCCATCACTCGTGGCGGCAACGATCAGTTAATGTTCTAAAATTCAATATTGGATTGTAAAGTGAGGAGTTGGCAGCAGAATATGCAAGAATACCATTGCAATACAATTTGATCCCAGTGATGTTCTTTTTTGTCATTAAATGACTTGTTTCTGATGATTTTTTTTTTGTGGATTTGCAGTACAACATAAGAGATCTTAGATATTTTTATGTACTTTTTGACAGAAATAGAGTTTTTGAGGTAATTTGCAATATAAAAAGGCTGTATTGCATGTCAACTGTTGATACTGACACTTCATCAAAGATTAGGGAGGTCTGACTTTTGTTTTGTTCCAAGAATGCATCTGCACTTGGACAAGTGTGGGCTGATGTTGGTGAAGCTATAATCAAATGCTAATCCAATGAAAACATGCCTAATTTAAGAATGAAGCAAAGAATGATTTGTAAATTCGTTTCCGCTTTTTTAATTTGATTGTGGAACAATTTTTATCATTTTTTTCAAACCAAATTTGTATCATTATCATGATACTTAAACCAAATGACTAATCTTGGTACATTTTCTTTGACATTTTTATTCTGTAAATTGTTGTTTGAATGGAAAAATGGCTGTAGTTTTAGCATAACACAAACCTAATATATATATATATATATATATATATATGAGTTGTTTGAATGGAAAAATTGTTGCAGTTTCAGTAGAGCAAAACACAAACCCAATATGCATGAGTTGTTTGAATGAAAAAAAAATAGCTGCAGTTTCAGCATAACACAAACCAATATACATGAGCTGTTTGAATGAAAAAGAATAGCTGCAGTTTCAGCAGAACACTCACTCTCACGCATATACACAAAGTGAGACACAAAAACTGTCTTACTGAGTTGACAACAGGGTCGATCAACGAACAATGAGCATGGGTGCATGACAGGCGATGTGAGAACCTGCTTGGGATGTGAGATGCTCGCGTGGGAGGTGGGTAGCGAGGGGAAGGGGGGATGTGAGATGCTATTGCATTGATGAGGATGGTGAGCAGTGGGCGACGAGTGGCTGGTGACAGGCGTGAGGGGACCGGCAAAAGCTTGATGTGAGGCGAAGAAAAGGATGAAGATGAAGAGAAATTGTGGCTTCAGTTACTTTACTAAAATAGAAAAGTTTTACACTTGAGCTGATTAGGAGAGAGAAATGGGTTTGTGAGGTGGCAGGCCACCCGAGTTATGTCTTCAATTCGTGTAACATTGTCGTCCCATAAAGCATTACTGTGGGCCCCACACCATTAATAATTTTTTTTAATCTTGTATGCTTAACAGTTATGTTGATTAAAAAGGAAACCCTTTTATATTCTATACTTTTCAGTTTTCCAAACCCTAGCCGTACGTCTCCTCGTTTCTTCCGATATAGATTCTCTTTTGGATTAAGAAAAAGAGAGAAATCTAGTCTCTTTTCTCTTCTCCCTTTTTGGTGTGTGGTGCCAACGGCGAGGACAGGGATAGGTCTCTTCGTCAAGGGATTTGTGTCACTTTCATTGTGAGGTAAGCGTTCTCTTCCTAGGATCTAGGGCTAAGTGGTGAAATTATTTTTATCTCCTAGATCTTGTCATGGCATTGCTAAATGTTCTTGTTTAAGGTTATGATATGTGTTTAGTGGTTTGATTATTGCATGATAAAACCGGCCATTGCACAGTGGTTTTTCTACATTGATTTGAGTGTTTGTTGTTGTCTTCGTTCATGCACAAATTCTTTATTTTTAAAAACATTATTATTATTATTATTATTTTTATTTTTATTATTATTTTGGGGAAAAATCGGAATTTTTTCCCAAATTTTGTTTTTCATTTAAATGTGAATTTGCAATTAGTGTGATGCCGCCCACTAACTTAGCACACACAATATATATATATATATATATATATATAAATTAAATTGATAGGTTATAATGGCTTCATGATCTGTGTAGAGTTGTCATAAATATATATTGATAATATATATATATATATATATATATATATATTCTTTTTATTATAATGAAGCATAGATTTGTAAGTTTTGTTTATTTTATTAGTTATTAGAGTGCAGATGCTAATGAATTTTTATGATGATAATGTCATTGATTTTGTTTTTTTTATTAGAAACTATTCTTGTATGGTAGATACTTTTGCAGTCTGAGTGTAAAAATAAAAATAAAAATTAAAAATGTATGTATAGATGACCAGTTGAAGTTTAGTGTGCTTTATTTACAATATATATTAAATTGATTTGAGGATTTGGATATTGTGCTTGCTTTGATTTCATAAGGATTAGTGGAGAAGTTTTGTGTGTGAATAGTTAACACACACACACACATATATATATATTGAATTGTTGGATGTTTTAAGTATTATGATAGTGCAGGAATTTGATCCACTGTATATCCTTGTGTATTTTTTTAGCATGTTTAGCGTCTTAATATCTTTGGGATGTGCTCTCAAATATAGAGTATTCTGTGGAAGTCTATTTTCAGGGTGTATTTAGTTTTTGCCGTTTGACAGGTAAGTAAATCACATATAAATACACATATATGTATACGCATTTTTGACTCTTGAAAAATTACCAATTTTATTTTGTTCACATATTTATCTTATTAATGATATTAGTTATTTAATTACTTAGTTTTAAATGCTGGTTTATTTAATAGATTTTTAAAATGAATATTTAAATGGTCATTTAATAGTTGTTAGTCTTGGTTTGAACACTGTCTGACGTATGTGAACTTCCATGAAAACATTTTATTTAATTTTTATCAAATCTTTAGTTAGTTATGCTGGCTTTTGTGGGCTTTAATGAAAAATTTATTTATTTAATTTTTATCAGAATTCTAGTTACCGTATTTCCCTCTATTATAGAAACCAATGAATTATTTTCATATATTTGTTAAATATTAGTTATTGTTTTGCTAAATGTGTTATTGTTGATATAATCGGAATTATTTTTGTAGAAAATGGGATCACTGAATTCCAATATTATTGCGTTGATGATAATTTTGGACCCGACATATTTTTGCTATAAAACTCATAGTCCCTAATTAACTGTACAATAACCCTGTCATTGGGGGTTAAACACTGACCGTGTTGACACGTACTTCTCACATAGAAACTATAGTTTTGCACCGTTCCGTCGGTGAAGAATAACGGCTTCTGATATTCTAGCTCGGGTCACCGAGGGTAAAACTATGAGTTCTAAAATCTGACTCGGGTTACCAAGTTTAAATAAATGAGTTCTGAAGTTTTGTTTTGACATTAGTTGTTTAGGGGACTTATATGCTTGTTATTTTGCTAAATTAAATCTGTTTTGGTTTATTTCTGATTTCTGAGTTCATTTTGATATTTATTTCATTATGTTACATTTTGTATGTTTTCAAAGTTTTTTGAACATTTTGTGATCCCGATATTTTTAGTGGTTGCTTACTGGGCTCCTAAGCTCATTAAGTTGTTCTCATTCCCTTTCAAATCAGGAGTAGAGTTGAGTGGTGGACAGCTCAGTAAAAATCATTGGGCAATTCGCCGAATAATTAGCTTGTAATAAATACCATTTTTTTTTGTGTGGGCCTAAGTTTTGATTGAATAAGTTGTTTTCTTTTTTTAAACACTCAGTCTGATTCTTTATTATGTTTGGATCAGGTTTTGAGACCTTGTATGTCTACTTGGATTCGGCCTTGTAGATGTACGGCCGTTTGTCAGCTTCCCTGGCCAATTGAGCTGGGTTCGGGGCGTGACAATTACTCATATGCAAAAAAGGAAGATGGTTAATGTTCCCTTGTAGCGGCGATAGTGACCAGATAGTAGTGGACAGTGGGGTGAACTTGAGAGATGGTTAGAAGTCCCTTGATTTAGGTATCGGGTTTGGATCAGATTTGAACTTGAATCCGTTTTCTTTATTGAAAGTATTTTATATTCTCAGAGATAGTTTTTTAATAATATTTAAAGTTTTATAAATGCCATGTCAGCCCTTATGGACGGAAATTTAAACTGCTATCCCCCATTGGACTTGATTTTGTTCATTCGAATAATAGAGCGATTTCCACTAGACAAATTAAATTAGAGCTATCAAAAAAGTATATTATGCATAAAAGAAGGACTAATAAGGTATTATATATATATATATATATATATATATATATATATATATATATATATATATATATATATATAATTTTCTACAACTAACTACCAAGACGAGGTAGAGCAGTTGATAAAGCCTTTTAATGCTCAAAAGATACATGATTCCAAAAAAACAATTTTGCTTTTTAAATAAAATTTTTATGCAAATTTCAAGAAAAGAAAACAAGGCCTGCTCGGGCGTCGGGTCAACTGATAAGGGGCATTTAGGTGGGTCGGTTCTAGGGAAAAAGTTGGCATGTGCCCTTCTCTATTCACATTTGTTTAGACCATCATCGACTCCCAACAATAATAATAATAATAATAATAATAATAATAATAATAATAATAATTAGAAATGTGTACAATGGATAAAAAAAGAGCCAAAGGCTTTTATGCTTTTGTTAATAAAAAAGAAAGGTGAACAAAATAAAGGACAAAAGAAGGAAAACAACAACCAAAGGAGAAACAAAGAAAACTATAGAAACAAAAACAAAGCAAACTACAGTTACATTAAAAAAACAATTGAGCCTAATTGTCTTCATGATCCAATGTTAAAGATCCTTGCCTTGATGAAATAAAGAGATAAAATGAAGATTCAATCCATGTAAAGCCAGCCGAATAGCCACAAAATTCCAATTTGAGGGAATATAATGAATTTCTGGGTTTCCTAAATCTAGCAAACGGTTGTTGATGTATCAGAACCAAGGTTCAGCTCTCCAGAGCTACTGAGTGTTACCGAAGCTGAGATTCTCATGGAGATCTTTGTCGGAGATGAATGTGCTGAATGGAGGAAAGGTTAACTTTGATGATATCCAAGACAAGAGAAAGTGCTTTTTAGAAGAACTTCTCAACTGAGAAGCTAAATTTATTAGAAACTAAAAAATAAAAAACAAGAGCTGAGAACACTAAAATGAAGGGAGGAAGAACAAATAACTATATCGTTACAATAAAGAGTAGCCTTGAATAGAGAATGATCGCATAATCCAACGAGGGAGGTCACGTCCGGAGAAGAACAGGTTCAGGTGCAGATAACGAAACCCCAGCGAGGCAAGATCAGCAGCCGGTTTAAGCCAAGGAAGAGGTATACAATCAATGTTTGGATGCAGGCTGGAATCCAAGAGAAACTTAAGATTGCTTATTTGCAGCTGATATCTCCAAGAAAGCATGGAATCAGGTCGATGAAGGATGTCCAGGGCGCCACGATGAGAGTAGAAGATTCTTTTGACTTTGATGCAGTGCTCAAGGGCAGTCGATAGAGCAACCTCAATGGCGAATATCTCGTCGTAAGAGTTATCTCTCATAGGCTGCGACACGCATCCTGCGAGAGAGACACAGTTATGAGCGTCAGAGATAAAGAAACCAATGGATCTTACCTGACGAGCATGGTTGACAGCAGCGTGGGTGAAGAGGAAAGGACCGTCCATGTGAGAGAAGTTAAACTGGATGAACTTTTTTCCAATGGTAACACTGGAACAATATGCAAATTCTCTAGTATGAGCAATGGCATTGATCACAGAAATATCAAGATTCGGTCTCTCATGTTTAAAGGCATAATTACACCTGCAAATCCAGATGAACCAAGCGCCAGCAGCGATGAGCGCAAGAATGTTTGCAGAGGTATGATAAGTTAAGATCCATTCGCCAGTTTGGAAATCATCCAGGAAGCTGAAGGTCTGATTAGTTTTGAGCATGATTTGATTCCAAATCTATTGGGCACTAGCACAGTCGTTAAAGAGGTGATTGATGGTGTCACGGTGAAGACCACAAAAGATGCAGGGGCGATCCGGACCAATGTTCAGATGGTTAAGAAAGGCAAATGTAGACAGACGACCCTTGATGCACAACCAGATGAAATGCTTCACTCGTGGGGCTACTGGGATTTTCCATAAGTAATTCCAACCAACCCAAGAATCAGAAAAGGATGATTGATTGTTTAAATGAGGATAAACGACTGAAGAGATTTTGTTACAACTGGGTTTAGGCAACCAAATCCAATTATTTCTAAGATCAGGGTCGACCGTAACATGTTCAGAATTAAACGTGTTAGGCAGCTCACCAAAAATTAGAGATAGTGAATTGAGATCCCACAGATTGTCCGAGACCAGATCCGACAGAACAACATTGGAAAGATCAACATCCATATTAATGTATGTGGGCTTCAGGGCAACCGGAATGTCGAAAATCCAAAGGTCCCAAAGAAAAGAAGTACACTCAGGGTTAACAGAGTTGATTTTGCAATAGTGTTTAATAAAGTTGGCCGAATAGCATAACCCGCGAAAAAACCACGAACATTTAGTAGGAATGGCGTCTTGCCAAAAATTGACTCTCCCATATTTAACATGAAGAATGTCAACCCAAATTGAATTATCATTGTTCAAATATTTGAAAATGTGTTTAGCCATTAACGAGTGTTTTGCAAGAGAGAGGTCCTTAACTCCCAAGCCCCCCTCAGATTTACCTGTCAACATAGAATTCCAGCACACATTATGGATGCCCTTTCTATTACATTTCTACTCTAGAAGAAATTTCTAACCACTTTAGAGATATCTGAAATAATAGAAGTAGGAAGCGAATAGACAGACATGGTGTAGACCTGAATAGACAAAGTGGTGGAATTAATAAGAATTTGTTTGGCAGCGTAGGAAAGGTGAAAATTAATCCATTTAGAGGTGGTGCGTTTGATTTTATCAACCATAGGCTTAAAGACATTAACATTAAGATGTTTAGGGGAGATCAGGATGCCTAGGTATTTGAAGGGAAAAGGCGCATAACTGAGCTTTAAAATGGAGCAGATACTCTTAGTAACATGTTTGTTAAACCACGAAGGGAAAAGAATTTGAGACTTGGAGTAGTTAGGGCATTGACCAGTAACAAAGGAATAAAAAGACATGCAATACTGAATGTTTCTAGCAGCCCTACGAGAAGCATGAGATACAAGAATGAGATCGTCCCCAGCTGTAGAAGCAGAAGTGTTTGACAAGGGGCAGCTTCCCACTAAGAGAGTTGAAGAAGAATGATTACTATTAGGAAACTAACAGCGCCAGAATAGGTGTCTTCCTTCCAAGACCCACTAGTAAATAAGAAAGGACCGTCTGTAGAAAAAAAGTTGTTAAGAATTAGACATTTACCATTACAAGGGATAGGAGAGAAAGAGAACTCCCTGATGGGCAATCGCTTTGTTAGTGATCAAATGCAAGTCCATAGTTTCAATATTAAAGATCAAACTGCAGCGGGATTTCCATATGAACCAAGCACCAGCTGTAATGATAGACTTTAAAAACATAGAGGTGTTGGCTTGACAATCAGTAAGCCAAAAACCATTGGAAATACCATGAGGGAAAAGGATGTTCTTTTTCAAAATGTAGTTGAGAATATTCCAAAAGACCTGGGCCTTAGAACAATAAACAAAGAGGTGATCGATGGTTCCTTATCCAATCCACAAAAGGTGCACATGGCTTGAGGACCCATTTTAAGTCTAAAAAGGTATTCTCTGGTTTTAAGTTTGTCTCTTAATAAAAGTCGGGTGAAATGCTTCATGCAAGGGGCAATGTTGAGCATCCAGAGATAATACCAACCATCCCAATTATCATCATGAGCTGCTGAGGCATTCGAATGACAATAAACAATAGAGGACATCTTGATAGATTTAGAATCTGGAAATCAAATCCAGATATTTATACCTTGCATATTCACTTTGAAAATGTGGAGACTCTAACTCTCAATTTCTATTATAAGGTCTATTGGTATTTATGTCTCTACAAGAATTTTTGGTAAGTGACGAGAATTGTATTGGTGGTTGGGTGAATACATATTTTTTGAGTGTAAACAATGATTGTGCAAGGGTGATGTTAGTCTCTATGTGTGTGGGGCCCGGCCCTCGTTTACTTGACTGTGACTTCTGCATTTTTTTTTTATTTTTTATTTTTATCATTTAGTTTTCTCAAATTTCTGACGCTTGTTTTAAAAGCTTAGATGATTGAGATCTCATTATTTCTGTATCTCTTGAAACATTAGGTTTAAGCACAATGCAAATATTTTTTGGAAAATTCCTCCATGTCAACTTTATCATCAGTAGGATTGACCACAAGTGTTTCAGTTCATTTTCTGCAACTTCGAGGCAGACGAAACAGAGACTAGACTAGAGAATCAACTATCCTAATTAAATGCAACCTTGATTTTTCAACCTGACTAAGCACTTCCAAACGCACAAGCACAAACTAAATTAGAGAAGTTTCTTCATTTTGTTTCTCTCTCCTTTGTTGACTACCTTTATTCAAGTTAGCAAATTTTTTTTTTTTGAGAAATATAGATAATGTATAAATAAAATTCCAACATTCAACTTTTGAATTTAAAAGAAAATAAAATATTACTATTCTATTATGAGGATAGTATTTTTTTATAATATTGGAGATAAATAAACTAATTAAATTTTCTTCAGTTCAAAAGATCAAATACAAAAATTCTATTATATAGTTATTAAAATATAAAAAATACATATTCTATTGTATATTTCAGACTGCATGAGAGTAATATTTGAAATATTATGAATTAAATAAGTAATTCAATACTTTAAGAATAGTACAAAGTGTGATATATGTTAACTCTAATATAGAAGGTTAAGGTTTGACATGTGAATAAAGATTGGGCTTTTTCTCAAATTAGTCCCAATTTTTTTTATATTGTCAAAATGACTCTAACGCTATTTTATTTGTCAAAATGACGGTAGATCTTCACATTAATGCACAGTCACCGTCCATGTGTTGACTAGGCTTATGCTTTTAAATTAAAAAAATTTTTTTATATTTTAACCCCTCATCTCTTTTATAATTATTTAAATAGTTTATTTGTGTATTTTTTTAACCTAAATTTTTAAAAAAATTGTTATTAAAATAAAAAATATTATTTGAAATTAGAATTATTATTATTAATTATTAAAACAGTAATTATTTTAGATTATTTTAATGATATTTTGACTCAAGAGCAGGCCCAAACGCTTCTACTCCATCTGCCATACCGCGCCGGTGATCCTTTGTTTAGGTGCACTGGGTCACAGGCGCTGTGAGCCCCACCCCTAATCAAATCCTAGCTATTGCTTTTATCTCTTAATCCTAGCCGTTGGTTTTACTTTCAATCTTAACCATTGATTTTGTTTTTGTTTAGTTTCAAAACCCTAGCCGTCTCTTCAGTTTTTTTCGGTTTTAGATCATAGGGAAAAAAAGGAGAGGAAGAGAGAGACTTGCCTCGTCTCTTTCTCTTCCTTTTTGCGGGTGGTGTCGGCGACGAGAATGGGAGAAGGGTCTCATCGTCTTTCTTTTCACTGTTATTGTTGAGGTAAGGTTCTGAGTTTTTGTTATTGCTCTTTCTTATGCTTGTTTGTGACATGTTACTAGTTTGGGTTAGAGTTTGGTGAGCATTGATTTGATTTTAGTTTGAGGATAAAATTCAGAAAGTCCCTGTTAGCACAGTAGAGATCTCTAATTTATTTCAAAGATCTAGAGATGGAATTTGGAAGAGATCAGAATAGAAAAAATGTAGATCGAGATCTTGTTTAGCTTACTACGAAATTTCAGAATTTTTGGAGTGGTATCCTGCAAATTATAAATTTTTAGATGCAGGTGACGCGGACAGGATTTCTGTTCAGCCCTTGAACAGTTTTTGATTATTTTCGTAATTGTAAGTTCTGTTTTAGATTTATATTTATATAGGAAAATTATATAGGACGATGTTATATTTGACCCTGCAAAATTTCAGAATTTTTAGCCATGTAAATTGTGAGATATGAGCAGATTTCTATAGGTGTGCTCCATACAATTTCTGCAGAGAACATTACGATTGCTTAGACAATTTGATGGTCTTGTAAATGGAATTTGGAGAATAGTAATATAACAAAGTTATATATTCTGATGTTACCTAATTACCTGAAAATTTTCAGATTTTATGCATCTGTAGTTTGTGAGATATAGCCCTATTGGTATAAGTGTCTCAGATGATATTTCTGTGCATAGCCTGAAGAATTATGGCCATTTTTGATAATCATGAAGACTGAATTGGATAAGGTAAAAAATAGGAAAGTTGTTCATTTCTGAGTCATCTTGTTGTCAGGAAGATTGTATTACTTTTGAAGTTATATGTTGTGAGATATTTTTTATTGCAATAGGCATGTCTGAAACTGTTGGTTTACATAAGTATGATTTTTAATACTGGTGGCTTAAATTATGTAGGTCTAAAATCATTGTGAGGTTTGGATTTGTTTTAGATGAAGATGCCTAGTTTTCTCATAAGTTTGAAATTTTTTGATTTGGGTTAGAATTTGCAAAGCTACGCTGATTTTAATCTTAAGGTTTGTAGGTGAGTTGGTTATTGGTCTTGACCTTGGTAATTTTGTTAGTGTTTGATTTGTTTTTTTGCATTCGTGTGAATTTTTAGAATTTGTTTACTTGTAATTCGATGGGTTATTCTCAAATTAGGACTTCCCGAGAAATACTCGATTGGTGTAAGAATTCAAAAAAATCTAGTCATTAATCGAGTAAGTATCCTACATATAAATCATATTATATGTATATACTCTAGTTTTTCCGAACATCCGAAGATTTTTGAGAAAAAAATAATGATTTTATGTATTTATTTATATTTTGAATTATTTATTTATTATTATTTTTTTGGAATTATTTTTAAATTATTTTAAAAGCTCCATTTAATGATATTTTTATTTTTGGATTAGAATTAATTGAAAGGTTTAAATATTTTTATTTACATTTGGATTAATTAATTTTTTTGAATTCGGATATTTATTTACTTTCCGATTAATTACTATTGTGTTTTTTTCTTTATTATCTATTCATGTTTGGATTCAATTAACTCGGATTATTTTTGATATGATAAAAAAATGGGATCATGTGATTTGCAAATTACTTGCATTTTTGCCCAAGTATGAATTTTTGATAGTTTATTGTTTTGTGAACATGAAATATTTTTGACAAAGTACTCGTAGTCCCCAAACTAACTTTGCAATAACCCTGTCACTGGGGGTTAAACACTGACCGTGTCGACATGTACTCTGATATAGAAACTATAGTTTCCCACCGCTTTCCGTCGGTGAAGAATAACGGCCTTTGATAAATCTGGCTCGGGTCACCGAGGGTAAACTTATGAGTTCTGATATTCTGGCTCGGGTCACCGAGGATAAATATATGAGTTCTGTTATTTTGTTTTGACAATAGTTGTTTGGGGGACCTATATGTTTGGTTTTGACATCTATGTTCATTTGAAATAAATTTGATTTCTGATTTTGATTTTGATAATTTTTTATTTTTGCAAATGATCCCTATAATTTTTTAGTGGGTGCTTACTGGGCTGTGAAGCTCATAATTTATTGTTTAATATCTTTTCAGATCAAGAGTAGAGTTGAGTGGCGGATAGCTTAGCGGGGATCGTTAGACAATCGTCGAGTATTAGCATGTATTAAGTCCCGTTTTTTGTGGGGCTATGTTTTATTTGTATAAGTTTATATTGGTTTTTGCAATCCACTGAGTTTGATTCTTTGTTCTGTTTTGGATCAGGTTTTGAGGCCTTGTATGCCTACATGGTTTTGGCCTTGTAGGTGTACGGCCGTTTGTCGGCGTCCCAGGTCCATAGAGCTGGGTTCGGGGCGTGACAGGCGCGGCGCTCTCCATCGCGCGAGACATGGTGCGCATGGCAATGGAATGTCCAGATGGCTCCCGGTGATCCGAGTGAGCCACCCGAACCTCGGCAGGAGAATGAGTTGTGCACGCTTACGGTGGAGGCCCTTGTCCCTAGGGCACTGGGTTTTGCTAGCACGACAAAACTTGACCTAAGAGGGTTTTATGTGATGCTAAGTGATATGGTGGGGCGTCGCATCTAGATGCCGCCGTCACCCAGACGCCTACTCTACAATTGTCGCTTGATCACTTGATCACCAGGGTGCGCTTGAATCAAAGTTATGATTTGGATGTGATTTTATAACTAAAATAATTTAAAATAATTTTTACTATAATAATAATATTTTACTAATAATAAAAAAAAAATTTAAATAATTACCACTTTAATAATAATCAAAATATTACTAAAACAATTTAAAATAATTACTTTTTTAATAATTAATAATAATTCTAATTACAAATAATGGTTTCTATTTTAATAACAATTTTTTAAAAAAATTTAGATTAAAAAAACCACAAATAAATTATTTAAATAATTATTAAAAAAATGATGTATTAAAATGTAAAAAAAAATTAACTTAAAAAACCCACTCAACACATATGTGTTGATTGGACATTGTTGTGATAGTCTATAGTTCCCACGGTCATTTTTACAATATTAAAAGAAATTAAAGCCAATTTGGGAAAAAGCGTTGACTGCCACCATCCACATGATTTTCTCGATGAGCTCATCAGTTGCGCAAGCTACAACATTACATTTATTGGTTTCCCCACACCTTTTGAAAAACAAGCCAGCTTTCTTTGGCTTTCTCATTGATATTATTCAAATGGCAGGGCCTCCCTTTTAAGAATATGCATTAGCCTCAAAATCAAGCAGAGCTTCCCTGTGAGTTCATCAGATCTTGAAACCTATAAATTCAAGACAAAAGAACAGCAACACTCAGTTTCTTAAAAGAGTTTTCACTGAAGAAATGGAAAAGAAGACAGTGATCCCCAGAGTGGAACTGGGAACTCAGGGATTACAGGTGCTTGTCTCACTTACTATACCATTATTCATTTCCTTTGAAGCACTTCTTTTTTTCTTTGACAGAGAATATTTTAACTGTAGTTATTGTTGTCCATGTAGGTATCAAAGTTGGGGTTTGGATGCATGGGTCTCACTGGTGCTTACAACTCCCCTCTGCCAGAAGAGGAAGGAATTGCCATCATTAAGCATGCATTCAACCAAGGGATCACCTTTTTTGACACCTCTGATGTTTATGGACCTCTAACTAATGAGATCTTGATTGGCAAGGCAAATCCCTAATTTTTAATTTTTTTAAATGGCTCATTACTTAGAAGAGAAAACTGAGAAAAATTGGTACTTGTAGGCATTGAAGGAGTTGCCAAGAGAAGAGATCCAATTGGCTACAAAGTTTGGCATTGTGAGGGGGAGCCCTGGACTTGGTATGCAGGTGAATGGGAAGCCAGAGTATGTGAGGGCTTGTTGTGAGGCCAGTCTCAATAGACTCCAAGTTAACTACATTGATTTGTATTATCAGCATAGGATTGATCAGACTGTTCCTATTGAGGAAACTGTGAGTCTTTTTGTTTTTTCTTATATATATATTTATATATATGTAAAGAACAAGAGTAACCAATCCCCTTGCGGGAGGCGCTTGTTGTGGTAAAAAAAAACTCATGATGAAATCCATATTAACAATAATGTTTGTATAGATTGGAGAACTGAAAAAGTTGGTTGAAGAAGGGAAAGTGAAATATATTGGTTTGTCAGAGGCGAGCCCAGATACAATCAGGCGTGCTCATGCAGTGCATCCCATTTCTGCAGTTCAAATGGAATGGTCTTTATGGACTCGTGATCTTGAGCAAGAGATTGTCCCACTTTGCAGGTCTTAATCAAGTTCAGAGTTTATGTTTTTCCCCATCTTATTGTTTTAGTTTTGTGACAAGACTTGCTCTTTATTATTAAGCAGAGAACTTGGAATTGGAATAGTACCATACAGTCCACTCGGCCGGGGATTTTTTGGTGGCAAAGCAGTTGTAGAAAGACTTCCTGAAAACACAAACTTGGTATGTACTACAAGTAATCATGAATTCATGAGAAGTTTGTTCATTAGCAAAGCTGAAGCATATTTTTGGCTGAATGTTAGGCTCAACATCCAAGGTTTACTGGTGAGAACTTGGAGAAGAACAAAGCACTGTATGTGAGAGTTGAGAATTTGGCTAAGAAACATCAATGTAGCCCTGCTCAGCTAGCTCTTGCTTGGGTTCTTCACCAAGGGGATGATGTTGTTCCTATCCCTGGTAAGCATTTAATAAATTTCTAATATGAAAATTTCTGATTCATAACGTCTTCTCTTCTTTCTTATAATTTCAGGGACAACCAAAATCAAGAACCTGGACAGTAACATTGGCACTTTACAAGTGAAGTTGACAGAGGATGATATGAAAGAGATTACTGATTTAGTATCAGAAGAAGAGGTGGCCGGTGCTAGAACCTTTTATGGAACTGCTGAAAAATTCATCTGGAAACATGCAAACACACCACTTCCCAGATTAGCTTGAGATTCCAAAACATGTCTTTGTTTCCTGTATCTCAGTTTGGATGATATAATAAAAGTTTATTTGAATCAGGCATGTTTCCATGGTTGAATGAGACCCTCTCTAGCTCTCAATTGAATGGTGCTTATTTTGTGATAAAAAATATGGAATGATTGTGGTGCAGACATGTTTGCTCATAATTAATCTGATTTCAATTTCACCTGTTTTTGATCAGTTATTATCCAAAGTTATTTTATTTCAATTTTATCTGTTCTTTACTGTTTTCGGTGGGTAATTACTCTTATTTAATTTTTACTAGTATTTATCTATTCTAACACTTTGTTTGAATCCAACGTTATTGTTTTAGCCATTCTTGATATGTATTTCTAATTCCATAATCCATAACTTATGTGTTTTTTTAATATCTCTTTACAACCAAAATCAAGAACCTGGATAGTAACATTGGTGCTTTACAAATGAAATTGACGAAAGAAGACATAAAAGAAAATTCTGGTTTAGTATCAGAGGAAGAGGCGGCAGATCCCAGAGCATATTATGGAAATTCTGAAAAAATCAACTGGAAACATGCAGACACACCACTTCCCAAATCAGCTTGGGATTCCAAACCATGTCTTGGTTTTATAAATCTAAATTTTGGATAATATAATAAAAGATGGATAATTACATATATATATATATATATGAGACCATCTCTCAACTGACAAATGGTCCTTGTGTTGTTGCTTGATATATGGTTTGAGATTGAATGGATATGTGATTAAAATGTGTGAGATGAAGGCACTTGTATCATCTTTATCGGTAACTTATTTGATATTTTATGGTTCATCTAAAATTTAGTAATTAGAATTCTTGTGAATAGAAATTCATAATCATTCAGACAAGTTATTGGCCAATTTCAGTTCTTTAATTGATTGTTAAATTAATAGAAACAATACAAAATAAATAAATAAATATTCCATGAAACTATGTATAATCCACACCCCATGTTGAAGGGAGTTTCTTCTTTTCCTTGCATTTTGTTTGCCACGATAATGCCATAATGGTCATCAGTCATCACCAAAGTTGCATTCTTTGGGGTAGAGGTGGGCACGGGCCGGTTAACCGGCCCGGCGGGTCACGGGTCAGTCAAAAGAGATCCGGGCCCGGCCCGGCAGTTACTCAACCTGCTGAGTTTGGGCCCAGCCCGCCAGGCCCGGCGGTTTATTTTTTTGATTTTTTAATTGTTGTATTAAATATTATTATATTAAAAACTCAAAAATCAATTTGATGAGAATCCTGGGTTACTTCTAAAAGGCTTTCACCTCCTAGCCACCTTTTCCACAATTTTTATGCTCATTGTCATTAAAAAAAAATAAAACTATATTTCATATTAAGTTTTTTTTTAAATAATTTTTAAAAATAAAAAAATTAATTCGAATGAATTAGACAAAGTTGAGACAACTTAAAAAAATTGAAAATAATTTTAGAAAAAAGAAAGCATTGCACTAAATTCATTTATCTATCTGATTAAAAGATATGTACAATTTTTTTTATGTGATAAATATTAGTTCTTTAATTTTTTTTATTAGAGTTATCACCCATTTATTTATTTATATCTATTTAGATCTATCTAAGCTTTACTTTTGGTCTTGAATTCTAAAGTGTTATTTTTTATGCTTATTATGTTTGTCGATGAAGAAAAAAATAAATTTTTTGTGTGATGTGCGGAGTGATGAGGGTTCTAATCCTAGTTGAATTAAATAATTCAAGAGTGATGTTGCATCCCACATTTACGAGCCATAAAAAAACATATGCTTTGTCGCTTTTTTTATACTAAAAGCACACTTTTTAATTATTTACATAAATTTATATTTCGTTAAAAATAATTAAGAATTTGTTAAGTCCAATATGTATTTATTTGTATTAAATGTATATTCAGTTTTTTTTTTTTCTTTTGTATGTTTTTAACAATTATATATATATATATATATATTATATATAATTGTGGACAACCAACAAAGGTTGGTGGAGTTGGTTAGAGCGCTACATTAATTTGTTACAGGTCGTGTTCAAACTTGTGGAGATGCCATTTAATCCTTGAATTTTTTTTTAAAAAAAATGGCAACTCGGCGTGCGGGCTGGTTACGGGTTCGCGGCCCGGCCCGCCGTGTCATCTGACACGGCAGGTTTTGCCGGGCCAGGCCAAATGACGGGCCCGTGCCCTCCTCTACTTGGGAGTAGCTACTTTTAGGCTTTTAGTATTAATAATATAATTTATTTGCAAACACATTTAGAGGTGGGCATGAACCAATTAATTTGGGTTGCCGAGCCCGACCTAGCAGATCCAAGTCCATAAAAAACAGATGTGGCCCAAAATACTTATCTGCTAGGCTGAGTTGGCTTGGCAAATCCGACGAGTATTGGATCAATTAATTAAGAAAGATCGGAACCTAGCCTGGTATCACAACTCGCTAGGTGTGGGCCCTTTAGGTCCAAACTGGGATTTATAAATGTTTTTTTATTATTTTTAATTTTATTAGATTTTTTTATTATTTTCAATATATTTTTATTATTAAATTAATAAGTGTTGTTTATGGGAATCAAATTGGGCAATTAAAAGCACCAAGGCATAGCTTAGTGGTTTTTTATTTTATTTGTATTTGAGAGGTCTTGAGTTAGGTACTTGTCATCAATTTGTCAAAAAAAAAGGGCAATTAAAAAGCCAACCAAACGGTCTCATCATCCCTCATACGAGTTTTTATTGCATTGCTATAAAAACAATTAAATAAAAAGAAATTTGTAACAAAACCAACTTTTTTTAAAAAAAATCTAAATGTAACAAATTATAAAATTAAAAATAACTTTAATAAATCATAAAAATTTGAGACAATTTAAAATAATTAAAAAAAATAAAACATTTAGACTTAATTCAGTTATCTATCGAATCAAATTGTCTTGTATATATTCTTGATTGTGAAAAAAAAAATTTAAGCCTGCCAAATTTTCTTATTTTAGATTAGAGTTGCTACCCACTTACTTTACATCACCATTATTGCCCACCTAGCCCTTGGCTTACGTCTCAATCTCTATGGTGCTATTATTTTTGTACTCATTATATTATCGGTGAGCAAGAATCTATTAGCTTCAAAGTTTCTTATTTTTTGTTTTTTGTTATCAAATTTAAGTACATCTCCGATTATTTATGCAAACTTGCGTTTATATATTTAGTAGAGATTATTTGAAATTTGTTATGTCCCATATATTTTCATTTGCATTAAATGTCCTCGCACTATATTGCAACTGTAGGACACACAAAATATTTTTTACAACTAATTTAAAAAAATATGGTATCAATTTGGCAGTTTTCTTAACCTTACCACTGTTCAAGAATATTGAAGTTCATATATATATATGTGGACATTCTTAACAAATCATAAGGTGGAAAGCGTCAACTATATATATATATATATATATATATATAGGTAGAATGGCCTATTTAATCATCCTAACCATCTCTCAACTTCACCCCATTGCCCATTGCCAACTGGTCGCTGTCGCCGCTGCAAGGGAACACTAACCATCTTCCTCCTTCGCATATAGCTTGGTTTGTCATCCACACCGAGATCCCGGTCGCCGTCACCCCGTCGTCCACTGTCAATGACAATGGCTTCACAGGAGCCATGTTCAAAATGTTGGAGACATTGTGTAGCTGAGAAGACATTGTCAGGCCGTGCGCAGAAACTTGAGAAAGCATAAATGCTTGAGGTCTCATCTTGTTGTTTTTCTTATTTCAAGCTTTTGTTTTCTTTTTTTATTTTTTTTCTATGTTATTTGGATGATATTGATGTGCAATGATATTTTCAGATTTTTTTTTTTTTTTAAATTTAAGCTATTATAAGTTGTCGTAAGATTTTGTATATTTGGAGAAATATCATATTAGCCATTCATCTTACTGGTATCAAGCAATCTATTCTGCTAAACCGCTTGTACATAACATTCTGTTCTATTATTTCATAAAGAATAACATTCTAATCTCCATACACAAAGAATAGCTATGATCAGTGAAGCCAACAAAGAATAACTATGATCTCCATTATGCTAAACTGCCTGCCCGCTTCATGATGGATGGGGATTGCATAGGCCAGTGAAGCCAACAGAAAAATGGATGAAGATTGCAATTGGTGAGAAACCCTAATTCGTGCGGGTCTTAGAAGATGAGATGGCCTACCGGTAAAGAAACAACCTGTATATCGCTCTATAGCGGCAACAATGGTGGCAATTCGACAATGGTGGCGGGGATGGCGACCAGATGGCGGTGGGCGGTGGGGTGAAGTTAAAAGATGGTTAGAAGCCCGTTGATTTAGATATCAAGTTCAGGTCAGATTTGGACCCGGATTTGTTTTTTATTTAAAGTAATTTTTATTCTTGGAAATAATTTTTTAGTAACATTTTAAGTTTTATAAATGCCACATTAACCCATGGATGAAAACTTGAACGGCTGTCACAAACTGGACATGATTTTGCTCATTCAAATAATAGAGGGACTTCCCTTGAAAAAATTAATCTAGAGAGACCAAAAGGGCATATTATGTATAATAGAGGAACTAAATAGAGTATTCTACCAAATATATATATATATATATATATCTTATTTTCAATAACTAACAACCAAGACGAGGTAGAGCAGTTGATAAAGCTTTTTAATGCTCAAATGATCCATAATTCCAAACCCATGGAAAACAATGTTACTTTTTAAATAAGTTTTTATGAAAATTTCAGGAAAAGAAAACAAGCCCTTCTAGGCTGTCGAGTCAATTAATTAGGCAGGTTTGGGCGGGTTTGTTCCATGCCAAAAGTCTGCCCATGCCCTTCTCTATTCACATTTGTTTAGACCATCATTGACCCCCAATAATAATAATAATAATAGGAGGTCTATTGGTGTTCGGGTCTCTACAAGAACTTTTTGGTAAATGAAAAGAATTCTATTGGTGGGTGAAGACACATTTCTGAATGTAAACAATGATTGTGCGAGGATGGCCCCAGTCTCTATATATGTGTGTGCAGCATGACCCTCATTGACTCAACTGTAACTTGTGCATACCTTTTTTTTCAAATATTTTTATCGCTTAGTTTTTTCAAATTTCTGGTGTTTGCTTTAAAAGCTAAGATGATAGGGATCTTGTTATTTCCGTATCTCTTGAAACATTAGGTTTAAGCACAATGCCAATTTTTTTTCAAAAATTCCTCCAAGTCAACTTTATCATCAATAGGATTGACCATAAGTGTTTCAGTTCAATTTCTGCAACTTTGAGGCAGAAGAGATAGAGGCTAGAGAATCAACTATCCTAATTAAATACAACCTTGATTTTTTAACCTAACTAAACACTTCAAAGCGCACAAGCACAAACTATATTAGAGGAGTGGTGATCCCACAAACTTGGTTTCATGGGATTTAAGATGGAATAGAGACGTGGGTGAACCAACTCCACATGGTTGAGATCTACGGTAAAAAAACTATTTTTTATTTAAAATATGAATAAGGGTAATTTAGGTAATTTACCTCCTCAAACCCTTTCCCTTTTTCTTTTCCCCTTCTTCTTAGTTCACCTCGTCATCCATTGAAGTGGTTGAGGAAAGCAAGGCCAGGGAGAGTCTAAGAGCCTTTCTGCTAAGCTTCAAGACAAGGTTGATAAGAAGGTGGAGGAGTTGGAAGAGGAGAATGTTAGGATTATGCCCTCGAATACTAACGAGGATACTTGTATTAGAGCATTTCATTTGTATTATACATTTTTATTATTATTAAATAGGCATTTATTTTGATGTTCATATAAATCCTGTGATGGCATTATAATTAGTTTTAAATATCATAATCCATGGGTATTAAGTTAAACCTTTTACTCTTTGTGGAACAAAGAGGAGAGCACTAGAAGGGTTTGATACTTATACACTTAAATAGTTCACAAATTGAAGAACTTTTAATTGGGCGTTAAAGGTTAGTAAGGATTTATATGGCATATACTTTGACAAAGAGTGCTAGTTGAACACTATGGAATAGTGGGAGCATATGCCATAAATGCATCACTAGGACCAGTATTTGAACATGACTAGCAACAAACCAATGGCATGGGTTTTACTCTTTGACAGTCAATGACTGGGATAATTGGTTATGATCATATGAGTGGACCTCAGACTTGAGGTATTATGATCACAATGTATTTGTAACGACTAGTTTGTTACTAGAGTTGTTAGGCTCAGTTTACCTTTTGGTAGGGATAAACTCGAAGTGCGACTATGTCGGGCAAATAACAGTTGTGAGTTATCCTCAAGAAAGAATTCGTTCTCTTGGAAGTAAACGAGTTAGTATCCTATGCAATTATAAGTATGTGAGATTAGAAGACTTTGGCCAAGGCAGTCAAACTAATCGTGTGGGATACGAAGGATAGTTTGGTAATCTCACCCTACTATAGTTATCTGCATATGATTTAATTCAATGAGTTTGACAATTACCATGGCTCTCATTCGGTTGGGATATAAAAACAAAAGGTTTATACACATATAATAATCATAATTGGAAATGTTCGTAATGATCTACTCATTCGTGTTAGATTGGGTTATGACGTAGGGCTATGGGGCAGGCTAGGTGTCACCCACGCCCTTTGGTATCCTCCCATTGCTAATTGGAAAGAACCTAGGGAGTCACGCTTAAAAAATAAAGAATCAGTCTCATTTTTTAGTGCAGGGGTAAAATTATCAATTTATAATTTTACTTCATGGGATGAGTGAAATTGTAAATTGGTCTAGGATTTTTGTCTTAAGTTTAAATTTTGATTTAAATTAGATGAAGTTAAATAGATAATCAAAATTATAAGGACTCAAAGACAAAAGTGGTTTTAGTTATATTAGAACTCATATTTCTAATAGAACTTCTATGATGATGTTTATCATATTATGAAGGTTCATATTTTGTATATGACTTCATAATTGAATAATTTTTATCATATTATGAAGGTTCATATTTCGAATAGGACTCATAATTGAATAATGTTTATCATGTTTTATGAAGTTTCTATAAATATGACTCCTCTCTAACCCTAGAAGAAGTCAATTAATTCTCTAGTGAGAAAAATCCTCGAGCCCTCTCTTCATCTCTTATTTAGAGAATAAGAGAAGATTGTTTCTTTATTCCGGCGTGTGATCTAGAGGCGTGGGACTTTCGTTCAGTTCTAGGAGATCTACGATAATCTGAGAGAAATTCAGCACATCAAAGAAAGGCTTTCAAACATTAAGAGGTAATTATTTAGGCCTTTTAATAAATATTCAAGTCTTCATTAAAACAATTAGACCATATCGCAAATTTATTATTGCTTCCCCATGCTTTTGATGATGTTATTTAATTTTACGATATTACCTAACAGAGAGAAGGATGCTTTGAGTTGCTGAGGTTTGGAGAGAGAAACGAGTCCAAATGAAGCTTTATGAGGCTAAAGGTTTATGATCAAGGTTTCACTGCAATCTTGATCTACTCCTCAAAGCCGAGTTTCTTTTCATCTCCTCCTTCTGTAGCCGATCTAAGGTTCCTTCTCATCTCTTCTTTTCTTTTTGCCAGGCCTAGGTTTTGTTCTCCTCACATGCTATTTCCAACCACTCTTCTTTGGTGGCAATCTCAGAGCATGAATGATCCTTTAATTGTTATTAGGTTTAAGGTTTTGTGTTTAGGAATATATGATAAAATGTTTGTTTCCTTTTTTATCTATTTTTTAATTCAATTATTTTTCCATATTTTCTCTATTTTTTTGTTTTAAGATCTTGTATGGATCAACAGAATTTGTAGATAGTTGGAATATTATAAAGAAATAACTCTCATTTTATCATATCCAAGTTGAAAGTTTAGAAACAAAGAATTCAAAGGTCGTGATACAATTTCAAAAGAACAAATTTTGTAAATTGGGATTTTTTCATAGGAATGTGAGTAACCTAATGTTCATACATGCAGCTTGTGAATGAAAATTTTTTAAATATATTGTTTACTCTGTTTATTATCAATTCCCAAGGTCACATACAGTCATTGTTTATTTATCTAACAAAGCAATTAATAGTCTTAGTGTTGTTATTGATATATATATATATATATATATATATATATATATATTTGTAGAAAATGGCAAATATCAATGAGATACACAGTTTAGGTCCAGAAGTATGGAAAGTGGATGACCATATATAATGCAAGTGAATTTGTGTTAAAGAAAGAAAATGAAGATCAACCTTTTGCAGAAAATGAAGTCCAAGAACAAAATGAAGGCCAAGGAGAAGATAACAATGAATATATTACTAATTATCAAGAAGAAATTTCTCTTAAACCACATGTTGGCATGGTGTTTGATTCTATGCATGAGGCTTGCAAGTTCTATGATCGCTATGCATACAGAAAAGGGTTCAGTGTGAGAAAATGAGCAACAAGAAAATCTAAGAAATATGGTAGTATGATTGGCCGACGCTTGTACATGCTCTAAAGAAGGTTATAGGGAGGAAAGATTTAAGAAGAATGAAGCCAATAAGAAGAGACATCAGGGTGAAACACGTTGTGGTTGCAACGCTAGACTTTTGATAAATAGAATCACAGATGGATTCTAGGTTGTTTCCATGTTTGTTGGGGAGCATAATCATATATTAGCAACTCCAAGAAAATGCCATTCTTTGCCGTCATATAGAAAACTCAATGAAAGTCAAAGAGGGTTGATTGATAAAATGAGCCAATCAGGCATCAGAACAATTCTTATGATGAAGTATATTTCAGAAGAATCTCAAGCAAGTCGATATGTTGGATTCATCAAGCTAGATGCAAGAAATTACATACACACCAGAATAAAAATAAAATTGTCTATTGGAGATTCACAAAGATGGTTAGATTACATAAATTCAATGCAAATAAAGAACCCTCACTTTTTTTATGCATTCCAACTATATATGGATGGAAAATTAACAAGTATATTTTAGAGTAATGTAAGGAGTCTGCTTGGATCTGACTTAAGGAACAAATAAATATGGGATGTTGTTTGTTCCAATTGTAAGGGTTAAGCATCATCTACAAAATGTATTATTTGGGTGTGCACTGGTTTTAGATGAAACAGAATATTCATTTATTTGGGTACTTGAGAATTGGTTGCAAGCAATGAAGGGATGTCATCCGAAAGTAATTCTCACTTATCAAGATTCAGCTATTACTGGTGCAATTGTGCAAGTCTTACCAAGGACTATTCATCTCTATTGCTTATGCCATATTTTTCAAATATACTAAAAGTCACTTAAGTAGACTGTTCAAAAGGAGATCCAAGTTTGGCAAAGATTTGTCTTATTATGTCAGGTTTCATGAAGCCATTAAAGATTTTGAAAGGAAAAAATTGCAATGAATTACACGTTAAATATGATTTGAAAGAAAATGATTGGATATTGAGAATGTATAGAAAGCGCAAACAGTAGGTTCCTGTATACTCACGTGATTTTTTTTTTGGTATAGATATGTCTCTACCACCGAACGAAGTGAAAGCATAAACAAAATTTTCAAGGTTTTTTGAGCATAAAAATGTTGTTAATGGATTTTGTTCAAAATGTTGAGAAGGCACTAATCAAACATCAAGAGAAAGAAATTGAAACTGACTAGAAAATGAATAATGTGCACCCATCTTTAATGTTTAATATGCCATTGAAGAAGAAGCAAGTAAATTATATAAACCAGCTATGTTTGCAAAATTCTAAGAAGAATTACTTGGTAATCTTCACTACAAGTGTGAAAAATTGAAGAGAATGAAGGTATAACTATATATAAATGTTGGATACCAGAGAGAGAAGTTAGACTTGCTAAAATTAGCTTTGCATCTAGTCTTCTTATGAGTTGTACTTGTTATAAGTTTGAGTTTACAAGGCTATTATGTCATCACAAACTTAGGTATTCATTGTGGCTAATGTAGATAAGATTCCAAGATAATACAAGTTAAAGTGTTGGACAAGAGATGCAAAATATAGGAAAGTTTTTTATGAAAATGACCAATATATAGAAGAAGAATGTCAGTCTCATTTAACGCTCAGATATAGTAGTCTTTCACATGAAGCATCAGAAATTACAACTAAGGGTTCTTGCTCTATAGAAGTTTATAAAGTAGCTATGCATTCGTTGAGAAGGACAAGCGAAGAGGTTGAGAAGGCTATTAAAATGCAAAACCCTAAAATTTCATATAGTAACAATGGAGAGAGATCATCACAACAAACAATTACATCAACTGAAGTAACAATCCATGACCCTCCACTAGTAAAATGTAAAGGAAATGGCAGAATAAAGAAAGTATTTTGGGAGAAAAATCACAAGAAGAGGAAGTTAATGACGGACATAAGTTACTTTAATTGAATTGTTGCTTAATGTTTTATCATTTTTTTCCTTTCCTTTCCTTTTTTTTATTTATATTTTTTTATTTTTTTATATATACATTTTTTTTGAGACTGTGTTCTGTGAAATAACACATTTTACTTGTGTTGTAGATCTGGGGAGTTGAATCTTGAATTGAATGGCCAAGAATTGTTGGGCCATGCTATGAGACTAGATCTTGACAATGAAAGGGATTCTTATCCTCCAGCCAATGGATGGATTCTCTCTCTTTTTTTTTTAATCTTATTTTGTAGTGATAGTACAACATCTTTTGTTTTGGTTTGTTTTTATTTTTATTTTTTTGTTGTTTTTGTTTTTTTTTTTGTTTTTTTGAGATTAGATATGGGAGAATACATGATTACACAGAAGATTTGTTAAAACTATTATTAAGAACAAGCTTTGCAATCTTCCTAAATGCCATTTGATGCAGTTGCAGTCTTGTGTGCAGCCTGATAGCTAAGAAAGCCACATTTTATGAAAGTTGCAATCTAATTTCAAATTTTTTTAGCTACTCATAATTTAGATATCAACACCAGAAATGTTATTAGATTCATATATTAGATATCAACACTTGGAATGTTATTAGATTGGTTTTCTTGGTATTTTGAATGGTTCTTTTGAATGGTTGGTGGTTGCATATATGTACATCTGACAAATGATAAAGCTTTGTTATGTTGATCATTATGCAAAGTACACATGCATTCCAATGTGACCAGTGGCATTATAAATGAATCCATGTTTTCTCATTAGATGATTTTGATCTATATAATATAATATGATATGATAGAAAAACATGTATGGAAGAATTAGAAACTTTCATATCCATTTTCAAAATCATAGAGCATGCTTCCAAATTTCATCTTATGTTGGAATTTTGTATCAAAATTAGTTCTTATTATTTTTGTTGCATTTTTTTTCATGTAGGTAAGAAGATTAACTATGATGATGGATAATTCCAAGGGAAAAGTGACTTGGGCGTGTTTCTCATTTTTGTTGAGTAGCGGTTTGGTCTATGCTTCCCCAAGCATGAGAAAGGAAATGATATGAATTTATTTTCTTAAACATTTTTTTTTTGGCTTTGAGTGTTTTGTTTAAACCTAAATTAAGTTACTCTTCCCTTGTATTGTGTGTTATTGTAATAATTATGTTTGCCAATTTTTAAAAAAACATACATTACTCTTTCAAATATAGAATTTATGTTTTATTTTTCACTAAAATATCTAAATTAATTCATGGATTACAAGGTTGATTTGAGGATAACTTTTGGTCCACATTTGCACATTAGGGGATGAAGTATGTGCCTATAATGACATCATATGAATTCAACTGGTGTATAATTAAACAAAAAATTTCTTATGATAAATTGAAAACCTTTTAAAAACCATCATTCAAATGGATTGGAATGGATGACATGAAGAGTTGTATTGAATCCCACAAAAAAAAAAATGAGATACCAAGCTTTGTAAAATCTAAACATCCATTCATGAGAAATGATATCAAGCACCTAAAAATCATTGTGATTGTAATGATAGTCAGAAAGTTTTATCTGGACTTGCTTCTCTGTCCAGACCTCAGCAACTCGAAGCATCCTTCTCTCCTCTTCCAACTCTTCGACCTTCTTATTAACCTTTTCTTGAAGCTTAGCACGAAGGCTCTCAAACTCTTCACTGGCCTTGCGTTCCTCATCCGCTTCAACAAACGACTAGGTGAATGCAGAAAAAAAAGGGAAAAGAAAAGGGGGAAAAGGTTTGATAGGTAAATTACCTAACTTACCCTTTATCATATTTTAAAATAAGAAATAGTTTTTTTTACTATAAATCTTAATCTTGTGGAGTTGGTTCACACACTTCTCGATTCTATCTTAAATCCCATGGAACCAAGTAAGTGGGATCACCACTCATTACAGACACTTCTTCATTTTGTTTTTCTCTCCTTTGTTGACTACCTTCATTCAAGTTAGCAAATTTTTTTTTTTTTGAAAAATGTAGATAATGTATAAATAGAATTCCAACGCTCAACTTTTGAATTAAAAAGAAAATAAAATATTACTAATCTATTGTGAGGATAGTAATTTTATTTTATTTTTTTATAACATTGGAAATAAATAAAATAATTAAATTTTGTAGTTCAAAAGATCAAATACAAAAAGTGAATGAAATGAATAGCTTATAAGAACCATGGGCTAGCCCAACAGTAACTACCATGTAGTATGATTGAGAGGTCTCGAATTCGAGTTTATCAACTCGTATTGCATTTAGTCTCCTATGAGAGTTCTATGTGAGGAATACCTTTCATCCTCCCCTCCATGTTTGCATGACAGGGGGTTTATCCCTAAAAGGTCATTTAAACCACCGTAGGTGGTACACCTCCATACTTGCTTGTTCTTTGATTTGATGATTGTCGCCTTTGTAAAAAAAACATTTAGTTTATATTAAAATATAAAAAAAACATATATTCTATTGTATATTTCAAACTACATAAGAGTAATATTTGAAATAATTGCTAGGGAAGAATTAACATTTTTAATTGGCTGATGTGGAAGAATAAGATTTTCTCTCTTGAAAATCTTGAGTTGAGAAGATGTAATAGGCTCTCGACAACAACTTGCGTGACGTGCCATTCAGATATTGAATCTATCGATCATCTTTTCATTCATTGCTTGTTTTTTCAAGAGATGTGAGATTATTTTGATAGGCTTCTCAATCTGCTCAGGCCGCCTCTGTCTATGAGCCACATTTGGTGCTCTTGGATACTGATTGCAGTGAGGCCTTTCTAATAGGGATATGGTTGACTTAGTTGTGAATGCGTTGGTGTGGAATATTTGGCTTGCTAGAAATGATCGCATTTTTAACGCTAATATCTTACCTACATATACTATTATCTTGAAAATTGATAGTATGCTTTTGTCGTGGTTTGATGCACTTGTAGACGGTGTAAGAGTGAAGCTAGAAGATTCTATTTCTACTATCAAGCGCAACTTGGAGTTTTTAGGAGCTAGGATGGAGTTGTCCATGGGGGACCTGACGGCCTAGGAGGCTCAGGAGCTGACCACAGGCTAGTTCTCCTAGTTATGTTGGGCTCTGAGGAAGCCTGTTGTTTCTCTTGTTTTGGGTGTGTTGTATTTCTTATTTGTTGTTTTTTCTTCCTTGTTTGAGAAGGTTGATTGTCGTTTCTAGTTTTGATTAAAGTGATTTATCCATCTTTAAAAAAAAATATTTGAAATATTACGAAAATTAAATAACTAATTCAATTTTGTAAGAATAGGACAAAATTTGATACATACTCTAATATAAAAGGATAAGGGTTTGAGTTCGGTGAATAAAAATCTAAGATATAGTTGGTGTAGGACGCTTCCACATTTTATTTTATTGTTTTTTTAAAACAAGCGTTGCCTGCCACCATCCACATGATTTTCTCGATGAGCTCATCAGTTGCGCAATCCAGAACATTGGTTACCCCATGGCTTTTGAACGCCACACCAGCTTGCTTTGGCTATCCCAGTGATATTTTTCAAATGGCAGGGCCCCCCATTAGAAATATATATATATATATTATATATAGTAATTTATTATATGCTGCATTAGCCTCAAAATCAAGCAGAGCTTCCCTGTGAGTTCATCAGATCTTGAATCCTATAAATTCAAGACAAAAGAACAACAACAATCACAGTTTCTCAAAAGAGTTTACACTGAAGAAATGGAAAAGAAGACGGTGATCCCCAGAGTGGAACTGGGAACTCAGGGCCTACAGGTGCTTGTCTCACTCACTATACCAATATTCATTTCCTTTGAAGCACTTGTTTTTTCTTTTTTCTTTATTTTTTTCTTTGACTGAGAATATTTTAACTGTAGTTATTGTTGTCCATGTAGGTATCAAAGTTGGGGTTTGGATGCATGGGTCTCACTGGTGCTTACAACTCCCCTCTGCCAGAAGAGAAAGGAATTGCCATCATTAAGCATGCATTCAACCAAGGGATCACCTTTTTTGACACCTCTGATGTTTATGGACCTCTAACTAATGAGATCTTGATTGGCAAGGTAAATCCTAATGTTTTTCTTTTTTTTTTCTTTTTTCTTTTTAATTTCTAAATGATTCAATATATAGAAGAGAAAACTGAAAAAAAATTGCTACTTGTAGGCATTGAAGGAGTTGCCAAGAGAAGAGATCCAATTGGCTACCAAGTTTGGCATTGTGAGGGGGAGGCCTGGACTTGGTATGCAGGTGAATGGGAAGCCAGAGTATGTGAGGGCTTGTTGTGAGGCTAGTCTCAATAGACTCCAAGTGGACTACATTGATTTGTATTATCAGCATAGGATTGATCAGACTGTTCCTATTGAGGAAACTGTGAGTCTTTTTTTTTCTCTCTTTTCCAACATATATGTAAAGAACAAGAGTACCCCTTGGGGGCGGCGCTTGTTGTGTTAAAAAAAGCTCATAATGAAATCCATATTAATAATAATGTTTGTATAGATTGGAGAACTGAAAAAGTTGGTGGAAGAAGGAAAATTGAAGTATATTGGTTTATCAGAGGCGAGCCCAGATACAATCAGGCGGGCTCATGCAGTGCATCCCATATCTGCAGTTCAAATTGAATGGTCCTTGTGGGTTCGTGATATTGAACAAGAGATTGTCCCACTTTGCAGGTCCAAATCAAGTTCAGAGTTTAATTTTTCCGCATCTTACTGTTTGAGTTTTGTGACATGAATTGCTCTTTATTATTATGCAGAGAACTTGGGATTGGAATAGTACCATACAGTCCCCTTGGCCGGGGATTTTTTGGTGGCAAAGGAGTCGCAGAAAGTCTTTCTGAAAACACAGCCTTGGTATGTATGTACAAGTGATCACGCATTCACGAGAAGTTGGTTCATTAGCAAAGTTGAAGTATATTTTTGACGGAATGTTAGGTTCGACATCCAAGGTTTACTGGTGAGAACTTGGAGAAGAACAAAGCATTGTATGTGAGAGTAGAGAATTTGGCTAAGAAACATCAATGTAGCCCTGCTCAGCTAGCTCTTGCTTGGGTTATTCACCAAGGGGATGAAGTTGTTCCTATTCCTGGTAAGCATTTAATAAATTTCTTATAGGAATTTTTCTGATTCATTACATCTTCTCTTCTTTCTTATAATTTAGGGACAACCAAAATCAAGAACCTAGACAGTAACATTGGCGCTTTACAAGTGAAGTTGACAGAGGATGATATGAAAGAGATTTCTGATTTAGTATCAGAAGAAGAGGTGGCCGGTGCTAGAACCTTTTATGGAACTGCTGAAAAATTCAGCTGGAAACATGCAAACACACCACTTCCCAGATCATGTCTTTGAGATTCCAAAACGTGTCTTTGTTTCATATATCTCTGTTTGGATGATATAATAAAAGTTTATTTGAATCATGCATGTTTCCATGGTTGAATGAGGCCCTCTCTAGCTCTCAATTGAATGGTGCTTATATTGTGATCAAACATATGAAATGATTGCATTAGTCTCAGCTTCATTGTGTAGATATATATATGTTTGTTCATAATTAATCTGTTTTCAATTATACCTGTTTGTGATCAGTTATTATCCAAAGTTATTTTATTTCAATTTTATCTGTTCTTTAATGTTTTGTTGCAGTCGAGCATGGAAAGACTGAATTTGTGGTTTTGTTGTGTCCTGTATTTTTTCCCCACTCCTGGTGGGTTGACTTCTGGCATCTGTGGTTAGTGTTTTGTTTGATCGTGTTTTTCTTTTTAATAAATGTTGTATATCCACTTTTTTCAAAAAAAAAAAATAAAAATTGAATTTCATTCATATAGCCAATTGCATTTACAAACCTATATATGTGTAGCTGGTGGACATAAAAATATCTCTCATAATATTGGCTTAGGTGAGTGATCTATCCAATTTATACATAAGGACACAGATAATAATGTGATTTACTTAAAAATATTTTTGGCCAAAATAATTTAATTCAGCATTTTTTTTCACCCTATACGGGTGCTTTTATTTTTTTAAAACATTAATTTGCTAGTTTCTGAAAAATACTAAAATTCTGTAAAAAAAATACTAGAATTATTTTTTTATATATATATTTTTTAAATGAGAATCCAAACATACCATTACGATTACAAATATTTCATAAAATAAGCATTTCTGAATAAAACTTAAAAAACACATTGAATTCAAATGGGCAGTTAACTTGCATGTTGAATAAAAAAAACTCTTGGAGTTCATCAAGCGGGCCTTAACTTGGGAGCCCAGAAGCTCTTCGGCAGCTGGAGTTCTATTATTTAGTAGGGAAAAGGCTTCACACAGCATTGGGAGAACCCAACCTTTCATATTCAGTCCAACTTTCACCTCTGCATTTCCGAGGCGCAAATGGACATGAACATATCAAAAACAAACAAACAAAACAAAACAAAACAAAATTTTGCTCACGTCAGAGATGTATTTAAAATATCTCTGTGCAAAAAGCCTGCCACCATTGTGAGGGGATAGAGTTCAGAGATCCAGATGGAGAAGCAGAGCAATGTCCATGCCCCAAGAGTGAAGCTGGGAAGCCAAGGACTAGAGGTTCACCATAATCCTCATCTCCATTCCATTCAGGTGTTAATGGTTGTGTAGTCATCATCATTCCTATTTGTTCATCTTCAGGTCTCCAGGTTGGGCTATGGCTGTCTTGGTCTCACTGGGCTCTACAATCCTCCAGTCTCAGAGGAACATGGGATATCCATCATCATCCAAGCATTTCTCAAAGGCATCACCTTCTTTGACACTGCAGATGTTTATGGTCCTCATTCCAATGAGATCCTCATTGGAAAGGTCTCTTTCCTTTTTCTATCTTTCTTTCAAAAGATTTCACCACCTTTTTCTATAACTGCAAAGTGGCCAGTGATTATGTTTTGATGTTTTACTAGGCATTGAAGCAGTTACCAAGAGAGAAGATTCAATTGGCTTCTAAATTTGGGATTGAGAATTTTGATGGCAGCTCTCTGGTGATCAATGGGAGACCAGAGTATGTGAGGGCTTGTTGTGAGGCCAGCCTCAAGCGCCTTGATGTGGCTTACATTGATCTTTATTATCAGCACCGTGTTGACAAGTCTGTTCCAATTGAGGATACTGTAAGAACTTGTTTGATGTATCTTGTTTTTTGCTCATAATTTTAGTTCATATTGCTTGTATGAGTATGATTAATATATTTTGGTAGGTGGGTGAGATGAAGAAATTGGTTGAAGAAGGGAAAGTGAAGTACCTTGGTTTGTCAGAGGCCAGCCCGGATACCATCAGGCGTGCTCATGCAGTGCATCCCATTTCTGCAGTTCAAATGGAATGGTCTTTGTGGACTCGTGATCTTGAACAAGAGATTGTTCCACTTTGCAGGTTAATTTCCCATCACTTAATTTGTAGATTGTGAATCATATAGCGATTTTCTCTGAATTCTTACTGTAATCCCTTGCCTTATTTATTCAGTTTGGGCTAAATTAGTATAGCACTTGATGCTTCAGAAGATTGAATATATAATTATCTCTTCAGACATTTTTTGTTAGCAAATTGCATGATGATCCTCACAAATTGCATGAGATAGAATATATGTTCGATTTGCTTGTGTTACAGGCTAGATCAGTGAGGATTCTGGTTATGTTGAAGATAACCATTAATCATAGATGCATTGCAGTTTGGGTTATGTTGCAACCTTAAATTCTATACCCTCTTCATTTTAGACAAAGGCTTTGATTTCGAAAAAAAAAAAAGTAAACATGAAATGCATGATATTATATTTTCTTTGTTGATGCACAATTAGGAAAATTCAATAAACAATCAAATGAGACTCATATGACATGTATGTTGCAGGAAATTGCTTTTTGGAAATATCATACAATTCCTCCGTAAAAATTCTTGTGTCGGAATGAGAAAGTATTTCTAAGAAAAAAAAAGAGTAGAGAATGGATGCTTTCAATTTTCAACAAGATAAACAATAATAAACTACATTGTCACATAACTCATTAAAGAACCTAAAAGCTAATTTCACAAGGCAATCATTGATATCTTTGTCTGAAGACTGCTATTTGATGCCATCTGGTTTTGACATCAACTTAAAACTAAAATTAAGTATTTATCTAATTGTTGTATATGCAACGGAGTAATTTACCAAATTATGAATGCCCTGCATGCTGGCTGCTTCCAGTTCTCTACATTTGTCTGACATGCTGCCATGAAATGAATTTACAATTCCTTTTATGAGCAGGGAACTTGGGATTGGTATAGTTACATACTGTCCCCTTGGTAGTGGGTTTTTTGCCGGGAAAGCAGTTGTCGAGAATTTGCCTTCTGAAAGTATTTTGGTTTGTAATCTGTTGGACCCTTTATTTCTTTCATGATACTTTTGCTTTAAGAGCATGAAATTAGAGTTCTGTTTTCTTTTGTCAGAAGATTTTCTTTAATGTTCTTCAGGCTTGGCACCCAAAGTTCTCTGGAGACAACTTTGAGAAGAACAAGGTTCTGTATGCCTGTTTAACTAACCTGTCCGAAAAGCATCATTGTACCCCAAGCCAGTTAGCTTTAGCTTGGCTTCTTCATCAAGGCAGTGATGTTGTTCCCATCCCAGGTAATCTGAAATATTAATGTTATTCCATTGTCATATAATACGAACAAATTATCTTGTTGCATACGTTTTACATAACTTCTCTTTGGTGAGATGCATTTGTATGTGCCATTGAAGAGAGTTCTCTTGCATAATCTCATGTACTATATTGATTCTGCATGAAAAAAATAAAAAAGAAATAAAACAACCCACTGAGTTTCAAGAAGGAATTATGAGGTTGTCAAGCACAGGCTACTTAAAATATGAATTAGCAGATACATGATTGATTTGGAATGAGGAAATAATTACTTCACCCTAATGGACTACTGAATTGTCTATCATCTTTACAGAGAGAAAGAATTCTGCAAATATAGACTACAAAATCACAAGTAAGGTTTGAAATGTAGAATTCTGGTTGTGTGACTGTTTGTTGTGCTTACACTGAAACGTAAGTTAAATTCAGTTGATATGTTTTTCTGACTTCAAATTCCAAATGATGACAAAAAATTCTGTCTCAATTGTATAAGAAGGTAACATTATTATGTTTGAAATTTGGACACCAATGTGCGATTAGCCCCTCCTGAACTTGTATAAGGAGTTGGACAATTTTGATCACAATGTATTGTGTGCATGTATGAATCTGCTATACTATTTCGGTTAAACCATAATATTATTTTCTTTTTGTTGTATCCTTTTACATCTCTCTAGGTACTACAAAAATGGAGAACTTGGAGAACAACATTGGATCATTAAACATAAAGCTCACAGGAGAAGACTTGAAGGAAATTTCTGATGCCTTACCTGCAGAAGGTTTTGCTGGTGAGAGATTAACTGGGCCATTCGCAGCATACATCTGGCAATGCGCAAACACACCAGCAAAAATATGGTAAAACATCTTAAACATAAGAGCATGAATTAATATGGCATTATCCAGTGGACCAAGATCTTAAACATTGTATGGTTTTGAAATAAATGCATTCGCGGTTAATGCTAATTATCTATACCTTAAGTTGTCTCTTTTGATACATTTAAGTCAGAATGCTCTGCTTTTACAACGAAAGCATTTCTGATGATACATTTAATTTGGAATGCTATATATACCTTGAGGAAGCGTGGACGAGACCAAGGTGTTTCGATTCATTGGCTGCATATTTACCATTTTAATGAGATATCACTGGCTACCAACAGTTCTTTACACTGGTTTTTAAATGACATGTAAAACTGCATTTTCTTTAGTTTTATTTATTTAATTTTTTAAATAGTTTAGTTTGTTTAGTAATAAACATTAATGTTATATAATAAAAATGGATTATACTCTTTAAATTAATAAAACTTTAGAATTAATTCAGGAATCAAATTTATTATTAAGAAGGGTTAATATTAAATAATTAATGATTTTTCAATAATTAACAATAAGTTGATTATTAAATATTGATATTTAATAATTATTGTTAAGTGATTAATTATTAATTATCATTAAATAACTATAATTTAATATATATTAAGGGGTTATTTAGCGGAATTTTAGATTACTGTTTACAATAGAATTACTAGGAATATGATTTCCATATGAGAAATTGTACAATTTTTTATTTGGTTCACAAAATAATAATATACCTAAATTGTAACATTAAGTGATATAATATTACGTACAACCAAATACCATGTAAATATTAAGTGTTTACTTGAATCATATACAGGGAGATGAATAAAGGTCGAACGGAAAAATGAGGCTGTGTGCCCCAGTCCATAAATGAGGATGAAAACGAGGGCATCAAGGAGGAAAACTTTTGCACTATAATAAATATTCATAACAAATTTTTCACGATAAATTTTGTGATAATAAATTTATGAATGCTCTCTCGCCACTTCTTGTGGGGTTTTGTTGTTTTTTTTCTGCTTTTTTAATGCATGTGGTTAATCCACTTTATTAAAAAAAATAAATAAATAAATTCATGAATGAGGATGACAACAAAGGCACTATGAATGAGTGATAAATTTTTGTTTTAATTAATGCTAGTCAAAATTATATATTTTAATATTAAATTTTTATTTTTGAACTATAATAAAAATTTATTTAAAAATTAATTGATAAATATGATTATCTAAATGATTATGATCTTATAAAATTTGTGTCATAAAATTCTTTTTCGCTGATGCATCTAGCTAACCCGTTAACAGACTCTTAATTAATTAGTTACTTGTTAGTAAGGAAACCAAATATGAAAAATTTATCATATATATAGATCAAAAGGTCAAAATATTAAACACCCATGAATGTTTTACATGGAAAAACACTTAGGGTCCGTTTGGTGGAAATAATAGGATATGAACGGATATGATATGAGGACTCCATATAAGTAGGAAAAGATATGCTTATGATAAGCTCATATCCTATCTTATGTTTGATGCGCACCGGATCGATAAGACATTGGATATCATTTATTATCTTATTTTACGTTTGAGGTGGACCCGATAATGATAGAATATGATATGAATGATATGTAAATAGACAAAATTACCCTTTATAATATAATTATATATTATTTTTCAAAATAAACTTTTTTTTTAAATTTTTTTCCTTAATGATTTACTTATCGGTATTTTTATGAGTTTCTATTAAATTATTAAAAAACGTAATGCCCACAAATATATAGATCATAATATCACCAACTTGCAAAAATTATACTTCATACCTATTTTCTTGGAGAAAATCATACACAAAGTCATTAATATGATAAAAAGTTAGAGTAATAAACCCATTAATGAAAAATAAAGTTCTCTGTTCAATCACAAGATCGATGGAGAAACTCTTTAACTACTTCGGATGCGAAAAACCCTACTTAGTGAAATTAGCGTCCTATTTAGTTGTTGATAAGTTTTTTGTCCCAAGCATCAAAAGATGGAAAGAAGGCATATAATCAAACCCTAGATGAGTTTAATAAACCAAAAATAGGGTAAAAAAATAAATTTAAAATTTTATCATATCCTACCTGTTTATATCCTGAGTCCCCCCACAGGATTTAATATCATGTCCTCGATAAGATAAATTAGGTCAATAGGATAATATTATCATATCCTATTGGCACACTAAATAAAGAAAAATAATAGGATATGATAGTCTATCATATCTTATGGCCCTTATCATGTCTACCAAACGGGCCCTTAACGCCATTGGCGAATAATAAGTACTCTTCATTTCACCAAACAAATTAGCATAAGATCGTAATAGAATACTAGTGTTATGATAGTGCAATGCATGGGATATATAACATATTCTTTATAAAAATTTTAATTTTTAAATGAATATATTTAATAATTTATTTAAATAAATAATAAATTTAAAATAAGTGAAAATTAGATAAAATTTTAATTTGATTAACATACTAGTGTTATGACAGTGCAATGCATGGGAAATATGGTCGTAATAGATGACTATAATAATAATTTTCATACGACATTAGTGTCATCGATGATTTTAATAATAATGTTTGATAGTTAACTAAGTATAATGATGATTTTAATAATAATGTTTGATAGGTAACTAAGTATAATTGAATTAAATATTAAAACACCAAATAAACAATATTCTATTAGAGATCGTTACTCAAACTTTCAAAAATAACATACTTGTTTAAATTTTGAAAAACTTCTTTATTAATTCTTTCAAATGTAACACATTGAACGATTCTCTAACTTTTTTTAAAATTTTTTAAAAAAAAGACATTAGAAGTTTGAAAAAAAAAATACTCACAATCTATAGACATTAAAATGATAAAATGAATGAAATCATTACTAATATATATGAATGGTACATAGTTAATTACTTAAATTACTTTTTGATTCTCCAATAGGAATCCGTAGGCACGAATTTAATATTAATATTCATAACAAATTGTACAATCAATTAAAGACGACATTAGAAGTTTTAAAAATAAAAAAAATACTCACAATTTATTGACATATTGAAATGATAAAATGAATGAAATCATAACTAATATATATATAAATGGTACATGGTTAATCACTTAAATTATTTTTAATTATTTTTTGATTGCGCAATCAGAGTCGATAAGCATGGATTTAATATTAATATTCATAACATATTATACAATCAATTAAAGACGACATTAGAAGTTTGAAAAAAAAAATGCTCACTCTATGGACATATTGAAATAATAAAATGAATGTAATCATTACTAATATATAAATGATGCATGATTAATCACTTAAATTCTTTTTTTAGTCTCCAATCAGAGTCCGTAGGCGTGGATTTAATATTAATATTCATAAGAAATTGTACAATCAATTTAAAACGACATTAGAAGTTTGAAAAAAAAAGCTCACAATTCTATGGACATATTATAATGATAAAATGAATGAAATCATTACTAATATATATAAATGATGCATGATTAATCACTTAATTGTTTTTTATCCTCCAATCAGAGTTAGTAGGCATGGATTTAATATTAATATTCATAACAAATTGTACAATCAAATAATATTGCATTTTATTGAGACTATAAGATAATTTCAAGTCTTATAAAGTTAAAATGATAGAAAATGCAAACATAGTCATCCTTTATAGTTTATTGAAAAAACACCATAATAAAATTGTTCATTGCAAAAAGATTATTGCTTCATTTTTTTTTTGTGAGTGCTTTTTTTTACTTGAATTCTATATGGTTAAGAATGTTATCTACTTTATTTTCTAATGAATTATTATATTCAAACAATTCCTTTTCATCAAGTTCATCTACAACCAAATATAAGCAAATGATATAAAAATACAAAACATTGTCCTAAAAAAACTTTCACCTGTAGTATCTATACCACTTGTGTTTGTGGTTTGTAGTCATATATTTCATAAAATTGCACATTCAGTTTTTATTAAAAAAATGGTAAGACATTTTTTTTAAAATTTTGGCAAAAAAATTCTAGGCATCTCAATAGCCAAACTTCCTGTTTTTTGCCTTTATAAGCAGGGAAAACAAGTACGAAAAATCTGAAAAGTTAAAGCCCATGTAATGTTGAAAAAATATAATTGCAAAATTATGGTAAATAATAAAACTAATGTTCTTCTCATGTGATAACCTTTAAACAAGATAGGAGTAATTCTCCGTATAGTTTTTGTACTTTTCAAAATGTAACATTTTGATCCTTATACTACTTTCTACTCTTTTCAGGTCCCTATACTATTTCAAACATGCCCAATTGGGTTGAGACGAGATGATCGTCATGTTTGCCATTTAATGATGCTAACGTGGCCAACACATACTTTCTTTTACATCGGTTTAAAACTTAATCCTCACAGCTGAATTTTTTTAATTGGTGACTACAAGAAAATAATAAAAAAGTGGAAAAAGAAATATTAAAATAATAAAAATAGTTCGGATCCATAATATAAGCCAACTCGAATTTACTTTCTTCCTTTCTCCCCTATGTTAGTTTGAGTTCTATTCTGAATTAACTTCGTGATGATATTAATCCAACCTGAATTCAAACAGCATAAAGCGGTCCATGACTTTATCAAATAGGAGTCCTAAGTTAACCCCAATTGGCACTTTGGAAAATTATTTACTTAAGTTTTAAGTGGAGTTAATCCTTTGATGGTAAGGATTATATATAGGACAATACTAGGGATCCCCAATCTATCGTTCTTGCAAATACCTAGCTCCATCGGTGGGAAAGGACGGGATAGATTGGAAAAGTCCCTAGTTACTTTAAGTGTGGACTCAAAGGCTCTCGTCGTCTTCAACGATTTGCTATGGTTGGAGGTAAGTGATCATGCTTCTGCATATAATATACGACATAGATGTCGTAATTAAGTTTGATAAAATCTAACACCCCAACCACCATCCCGATCATATCCCATCCTTTTCTTCAACTAGTGTCCCCTTCCACCCCCCCAATCAGCCTCCCCATTCCTTCACTCTGAATAGCCTTTCCCTTCCTTCTCAGCAGCATCCATTTCTAGTTTCCCCAAAAAGTTTACTAGCAATCCAGCTAATTGAGCATCCTGTTAGACATAACTTTTAAGCAAACAAAGAAGTGAAAGACTCTGCTGGTTTGTGAACATTCAAGATCCCATCAGTATCTTAAGAACTTCTTTGCAAAGTTCAAACCTTCTCACTGAATTCTAGCAACTCGACAGCAATGCTCCATCAACCTCACCTCCAGCTCCTTAGCCTTCTCAGGGTTAATCATTTTCAGACCCTCATTCAAGAATGTACTGGATAAATGAAGATGATCCTTCTGATGTAAAGCCATAAAAGCACTGAGGTGCGGATAATTAACACCCTCATCATCCTTTTCCTTCTCTTCCTCATCATTATCATTATCATCACCATCACCATCACCATCACCATCTTTGTTAGCGTCATCATCCCCATCATCACTATCACCCTTCTTCTCATTAACACCCTAAATCTCAGAGTATAGCTCATAGATCACAGCATCATGAGGCGTCAGACCAGAATAGCGGTTACTAAGGTGAATGGCCTTCAGACGCTATATCTTATTGTAGGCCTGGCTTGGGTCGAAAGGAGCACTGACAGAGTCCTTAGTAGAATCATAGAAGGAATGGATCACCTGCGCAGCAGGAACATTGCCGATTTTATCCCAGAACACAAAGGCGCCCTTCAAGAGCGTGATCTCATCTGCGTTAGTCCACTTCTTGGGTGACTGGTCGAGATCTAGGGCTCTTTCTCGGTGGCATTGCGTTGGATTCAAAGGATTTCGGTTTCTTAGGCTTTGGAGAGGGTTTGGGGTTGGAGATATCAGAGTGCTTGCGGAAACAAGGAGAGGTGAGCAGTTTGGTGGGCATCTTTGGTAGCAAAGGTCTCGGTCTACGGTAATATGGAAGGGAGATGGATCTCTCTCTCTCTCTCTCTCTCTCTCTCTCTCTCTCTCTCTCTCTCTCTCTCTCATTAGAAGGGAGGAATGGGGAGGACTGATTGTGGGGTGGAATGCGACGCTCATCTGAGAAGAGAATGGGAGATGATCGGGATGGAGCTCTGGAGAGAAAGGAAGATTGAGTAAAAAGAGAGTAATGTAATTGGGGTTCTAAATTTGGGTTGTTTGATTATTTTAATATTTTAATATTTTTTATTATTTTTATTTAGTTTTTAAAGCAGGATTAAGTTTTAAACCGATATAAAGGAAGCCACATGTTGGCCATGTCAGCATCATTAGACGGCAAACATGATGGCCGTCTATCTTAAACAAATTGAGCATATTTGAAATAGTATAGGGACCTGAAAGGAACAAAAAAAGTACAAGGATCAAAAGGCTGCGTTTTGAAAAATACAGAGACTATACGGAGAATAACTCCAACAAAATATACATAATTGTCTCCCATTATGTTTTTTTACAAAGTCAACAAGCAACAAAACAAAGGACAAATGGGTACAAAAGTGCATCAGTTATAGTGGCTTGACTGATCTCCTTAGAATAAACCCTCCACCATGCAACCATGGAGTGGAGAACGAGAGTTACTCCCATTGTCTCCCTGCAATTCTTTTTTTTTTTTTCCTTCTTCATATTGGATTGAAATGATCTTGAGTTTTTTTTAAATAAATATCACAAGACATAATTGACAGTTTTATTTCTTGGCGCATAATTCACAATTAACTTCAGTTGTCACTTCCTGCCACTAATTTTGGCACTCCCTAATAAATTCATGTCAAATAAGAATTGGCTCAAAATAATAAAATGCGGGCCTATTCTCTTATATAGACCTTATTTCTCATATTATTGTCACAATGGCTCTAGGGTCGTTATATTTGTCAAAATGATCTTAGGGTGTGTTTGGATTATCATAATGGGAATAGAGGGGAATAGAGGGGAATGATGAGAGGGGAGGATAGGAATGCATACGGAATGAGAATGAAAAAGGTGTTTGGTTGGAAGGAGCACTCAATGCTATTGGGAAAAGTAAAAGAGTAATTTATTGAGAATTGAAAAAATAATGAAAAGATGATATAAAATTACTTTCATGTCCTTAATATAAATAAATTAAATGGGTTTTTTTTTTCTAATATGACCTTCCTTTTTTTATAATTATCAAAATGACTCATGTGAAATTTATTTATCAACACGGGCTTCAAAACATGACATCATGCCATGTCATCACCTAGGTGATGAGTTGGCCATTTAAATATATTAAGATATTGTTTTTTTTTTTTTTTGTAAATTTACACCCTTCTCTTTTGAAAAAACACAAAAGGTGAGATAATCTTTTATTTTTAAACCATTTTTAAGTTATTAATTTCTTTAAAAAATAATTTGTTTCAATCGTATTTATTTTGCAAAATGTGTTGTTGTTGTTGTTATTATTATTATTACATCTTCTTAGTTTTCAAGCCATTTTTTAAAATTGTTATTATTGTTGACATAATTATTTTTTTAAACAATAAGTGAATTTTTTAAAATCTTTTTAAGTTATTATTATTTTTTATTTTTTAAATGCTAATTATTTTAAAAAATTATTATTATTATACATTATTATTAATAATTATATTCTCTATCCAATATTAAAATAATAATAATAATAATAAAAAATAATAATAATGTTTTTTTAAAATATTTAGCATTTAAAAAATAAAAAATAATAACTTAAAAATATATAAATTAAGTAATATATGTTAATTATATCAATAGTTATAATTATTATAATTTAATGTTTAAATTTATGATTTATATTTGAAATAAATATTTATTTAATATAATTATTATATAATTATTATAATTAAATATTAATTATTTTAATATTAATATATTTATATTTATTTTATATTATATATATATATATATATATATATATATATATATAGGTAGTTTATTTATGGGCCATTTGTAGATTTGGGATGGGCAAAAGAGTATCGCAATGCCAAGTAATGGGTATTCCCCCAACATGGGGGAATGATCCATTCACCCATGGGAATTGTGGTTACCCATCCAAAGGATTCATTACCTACCCAAATTACAACTCAAACACATAATGTGCAATCAATGATTATTGTTGTTCTAGCAAAGGTAATCATTGATATCATCCAAACACCCCCAGGGTCATCAAATCATGGCCTAGTCAGCATTTATGTCTAATTGGATTGCTGATTAGATATTTTTAAAATTAAAAACGGTGATTTTTTGCATTTTGACCTTTATTTTTTAATAATTATTAAAATAGTTTGTGGCTTTTTCAACTGAATTTTTTTAAAATTTTATTGATTATTCTAAAATTTATTATCTTTTAAAAACCATTTTAAATAAGAAAATATTATTATTAAAAATAAAATAGCAAGCGGTATTTGAAAAATAAAGCTATTTCATTTGATTTTTTTTTTAAAAATTTTGCTACCACCTTATAACCATAATTTTGTTAGTATGCACACATAAATGTTTTAAAATTAAATTAGCAATTATTGATATTATTTACAAATTATAAATATATTAATTTATTATTATTTTCAATAATGTGGTGTAAATGCAATGGGCAATAATTCATTTATATGTGTTCTCTCCTTTTCAGTAGAGTATATGCTCTTATAGGATTATAGCTAAGCCTATGCTCCATGGTTTTATATTTTTTTTTAAATGACAAGCAAGTTACTCAAATAAAAATATTTAAATAAAATAAAAATTATTGAAAATAATAAATTTACAATTTATAAAATAATATCACAATAGTTAATTTAATTTTAAAATATTTATGAGTGCACACAAATAAAATTATGGTTATAAAGTGGTAGTGAAATTAAAAAAAATAAGATGAAATAGCCCTATTTTTCAAATGATGCTTGCTATTTTATTAATAATATATTATTATTTAAAAAAAGTTTTTGAGATAATAAATTTTAGAATAATCAACAAAATATTTTTTAAAAAATTCGGTAAAAAAATTACAAATAAACTATTTTAATAATTTAAAAAATAAAGGGTCAAAATGCAAAAAATCACATTTTTTTAATTTTAGAAATAATAGTTCTAGGGTTATTGTGGCAATAAAATAAAAAAATGGGGTCTATACAGGGAAATAGCCCTTAGAGGCATAGAGTGTTCAACTTTGGTTGTCCCACTTGTCATTGGTGACTGTTTGGAATCAATATCTCTATGTCTAGGTGGTTAGAACCAGACCCGACCTTTGAACCGGCGAAGACCAAGATTCAAGGGTCAAAAGGTCCAACAACAGTCAAACCGGATTTAATAAATAAAAATATAAAATAAAATATATTAAATATCACATTAATTTTTTAAATCATAAAACCTATACAATATCGGCTGACTAAAAAATATACCTAATAAAATTCCAAGAAATTAAAAATAGATATGTTAGAAGAGATAGACGGGAAGGCTGAGATTGAAAGAGAAAGGTTTCTTCTTATTCATCGTCACCATCATCACCATCATCTCCTCACCATCTATTTTCTTCTTCGTATGATTGGTGCCGATGCGGCCATAAGACAGTGATCTACAAGCTGGAACGGATTCGACGCTGTAGCCAAAGTTACTCTTTGCCTTCGGGCCGCGAAGGCTGCGTGCGGCTTCCTAAGTGATATCGAAGGTGCCGAGCCATTTGCTCTTCCATGGATCACAGATCACGGTGGCGTACCTCCCCATGGCCGCTTCTAAATGTCGTGAAAATGGTTGATCTCCTTCGATGGTGCCAAATTAAGAGCGGTGTGCCGGTGCAGGTGCTTGATGTGTGGGAGAGGATGGACGGTGTTGGATGGCTTTGGTGTTGGGTCATGGGAGGAGAAGGCAGCAAGAAGCCCTATTAGTTGTTTTACTGAATGTTGAAACCGTGTGAACCGGACCGGTTCACCCAATTCAATACTGGTTTTGTATATTGAACCGGACCATACTAGTCTTCGGGTCCATTCCAACCCTGTTTTGACTACCTAGCTCTATGCTATGCAGTGATTTTAACGTAGGTTATTTTCACTCCACATGGAGATTTGAGTTTATGCAATATTTTCAATTATTATTATTTTTTGTGTTTTGAAACTCTATGTATTTGGAATTACATGATTCTCTCAAAAGTTTCTGTTTGTTTGGTGAAATTTAAAAAGTTGACGTAATTGTAAATCCAATTGACCCACTTTTAAGTGAATTTTGGAATACGGCCAATTTGAGCATATTCCAAAATCAGGGAGTTGAAATGGCTATCATGAGGCATGTGAGGCACGTGAAAATCTATTTTAATATCATTTTGATATTTCTAAAAATATTTTATTATTTATTAAAATATTTAAATTATTTATATATTTAAATTTAAAATTATAAAAAAATTTATTGTGTATTAAATTTCAAAAAGTTTATTTTAAATTTTGTTGTTATCGAAGAATAATTAATAGTATATACTATATTTAATATAAATATCAAACATATAAAATGAATTCATGCATAAAAACATAATAATATATTAAAGTAATTAAATGTGCTATTTATTTTATAATTAATAAAATATAATAGTGTAGGTTATAATTAATTAAACCTGAGACTATATATTAAATCTAAATATACAAATCCTTCTAATTAAACATAAAATTTTATAATCTAATATTTCAAATACATGGATTTGACACTCACTACATTCTCAAAAACAAGATTTACATATATATTGTAATATGAAATCCACTACACTTACATCGACCAAAATACCAACTTAGGAAAATTCAGATTTTTCTTTTTTATTTTTTTACAATGACTTTGATTTTTTTTTATTTTTTATCTCCAGGAAACTGATAACTATTTTCATGAAAGCTCCATTTCAATTTTCTTTTAATTTTTCAAGGCATGCTTAATAGAGAGCGAATCACTACTGTTTTTTTGTTCAAAAAAGTAATGTACCCTTGTCCTTTCAATTGTTAGCTCATCCCTTTTTTATTTTATATAACATTTTAAAGTTGATGAGCAATGTAAGGATGAGTTGAGAATTTTTTATTTTTTAACTATAAAATGCGAGTATAATTTTATAATTTTAAAGAATGACAAGCAACATGGCTGTCGGGAGTCCCATGGGAGACATTGAATCTCTCTTCATATAAGTAGATAATATATATAAACAATTGTTAAGAATATATATGTTATAAATGTAAAGATAGTAATAAGAGTAGAGAGCCATAGTATTTACCAAAAACCCTAAAGAATTAACTTCTTCTTCTTCTTTCTTCTTTTATTTCTCTCTTTTCCTTCTCTTCTCTTTATATCACAAATTATACAAATGAGGGGGTATTTATAGGGTTACAAGAGTTGAATGAACGGCCATGATCGATTTGATCTGACGGTCCAAAATACCCTGGTTGGTGGAATAGAAACAGTACCGGTGGGTGCTACAATACCACATTGTCGGCTGCTACAGTGTTTTCTAGATGATACTACACTATGCCATCCGCTACAGTGATATTGCTACAGTAGATATCCATTAAAAAATTATTTGTTTATAACAACAATGATTTTTTTATATTATTATAAAAAAAGGCAACATATGATAATATGATAAAATGCGTTGTGTTGTGACAGGCATGATGTAATTCAATTTGAAGGAATCACAAAAGTTAAAAAACAAAAAAAAAAAACAAAAAACAAAGAAATTGGTTCAAAGAAACTAACTCTCTCAATCCATTAGCTTTTCGGGAAATTTCCAAACGAACAATTTCAACGAAATCTTTCAATTTCTTATTTTACTATGTTCAACTCTATGTATTCCTCTATCCGTAGAGTACATTGAATGTACAGAAATGGCTATAACAGAGTTTCTGTTATTCGTATTAACAGCTACTCTAGGAGGAATGTTTTTATGTGGTGCTAACGATTTAATAACTCTCTTTGTAGCTCCAGAATGTCTCAGTTTATGTTCCTACCTATTATCTGGATATACCAAGAGAGATGTACGGTCTAATGAGGCTACTATGAAATATTTACTCATGGGTGGGGCAAGCTCTTCTATTCTGGTTCATGGTTTCTATTACCATCACATCGGACGTCTTGCATAGAGTGTCTATTTTGAGGATGACCCAAGATCGAACTCTAAAACCCATATAAGGTGAGGGTGTAGTTGTGTTGAGATATTAACTAACGCATGTGCACATCCTTGATTTTTCTTAAATAAGAGCACTTGATGGCAAAAAAAATGGTGCAAAGAAGAAGAAAAAAAAATGAAAAAGGTTAACTATGGAGGAAAAGAAAATTTGGGCCAAAGCCACTTTGTTCTAGTGATTGGAGGCACCAACATGGGTCCCTCATGTAGCATGCAAAGGGGTGAAGATTTGAATTTTCATGGGTGATGTTGCACCCCCTACATGCACCCGCGAGGTGAGGACGCTTTATATATATAAATGCTAACAAGTGCTTGTCGTTTTTGTTAAAAGGTAAAGAAAATAAGAAAAAAATGGTTAAAGTTTGTTTTTTAAGCTTTAAAGATTGATGCTCACTGACTACAATTAGAGATAGCTAATATTTAGCTAAGGGTCTATTTAATGGATGCAATACGATATGTGTACTTGATAAGAGTAGGAAAATATATGGTCATGATAACCTTATATCCTATCTATCTTTGATGCGTACCAAATACGGCATTGGATATATTTTGTTATCCTATTTTACGTTTGAAGTGGATCAGATACTAATTGTATGTAAATAGATAAAATTACCTTTATAATAATTTAGAATCCATACATGTAGCAAAATAAATAGATCACATCAAAATCAATTAGAAAAAAAAAATCATCCGACTAAAAAAACTAAAGATAAAACATGCTCAAAGAAGAGATTTGGATGAAAAACAGCCGGTTTAAGCATGAGATAGACGAAAAATCCCTTTAACCGGTTTGAATGCGAGAAGTCCTACTTAAAATAGTAAAATTGGTATGCTATTTAGTTGTTGACAAGTTTTTTGTTGGATTCAAAAATTGAAAGAAGGGATGCAATGAAACCCTACTTGAGTGAAAGGAATCAAATAAAATGACAAAGAAAGTTAGTTTAACATTTTATCCAAACCTTCTTGTTTATATCCTGACTCTTCTTATAGAATTAGTTATCATGTGTCTGGCTATGGTTATGTTGCTTGATGGTGGCTAAAAGGAATTAATGAATTAGGGTTTTGTAACTTGCTCACCTTATAGGTTGCATCCTTCTCATATTTATATAAGATAGTGTTACAATTTTATGGCTTACAATCAATGTTGATGTATATCCTGTAATTATGTGATATGATTTGGTTTCTTGCCAACTATACATGGATTCTATAATTATGTGATATGATTTGGTTTCTTACTAACTATACATGGATCCTAATTATATTAACAGTGGCTTCATACTTCATCTAGCTTAAGTGACGAAACCTGATAGATCATGCGAGCAACAACAATGATTAGCATAATCATGATGATGATTAGGTTGAAGATGTTGAGATATTGTTGGAACGTGGAGAAGGAGATGAGGAGATGGAAGAAGAACCATTGCTGGGGACACTATGGATATGGAACTTTGTGTTGTATAATCTGCTAAAACTTGAGAATCAGTCCCCTTTCTTTGTCTTGACTATACTCTTTGATCTGTTAGTGTTTGATTGAAGTATGTTGGTGTTGTTGATAGGAAGAGAAGACTGTGTTGCTGTGTGAAGATTGACAGAGATTTCAGAGATTTCAGAATGAAATGTGTTCAGAGGGTAAAGTTGTCTTTTCAGGTATTTAAAAGTCTGTTAAAGTAGTTGGGTTTTGGCTGGAAACAAATCAAGGGCCAAGATTAAATTGATCAGATAAAGTGTGTAAGTTCTAGGCAGCTTGATAGAGAAGTAGATTAAAGGAATCAATTGCTGAGATGAGTCAATCAGGGTGATGAAGGTTAGTTCGAGGCAAGTGGAGCTAAAGCGGTCGAGTAGGCTAAGTGAAGATGCATGTTATGTGACTAAGCTGGTTCATTTCTTTTTGGGTACCAAAGTTTCTATGTAATATATATAACTTGTGTTTGTTAAGAGTTATAAGAGTTCTTACTGTTTTTTCTGTTTTTCCTTTAGTTGTAGAAGTTTGTATGAATTATCCTGAATCATAGAATGAGTTTTAGCTTTTGATATAAATAAGAAATTTTTTCCTTGTGTGATCCTCTATCCATCTAGTGATTATCAGTGGTATCAGAACTGTGGTTGATGGCATTTGGTAGTGAGTTTTTCTCATGTTTGTTGTTTATGTTCATGATGTGCTTTTGATGCAGTATATGAAGGTGAGGTAGTAGAGGCTGTGGAATTTTGGTGTGTTTATGAGGGTTCTGTGAAGGTAGTTGTTATGTTTGTGTTGTGTGTGAAGTTTGGTTGGTGTTGAGACAAAGATGGCCTCAAGTTCTTCTACTTCTTCTACACAAGATATAAGTTCTTTTTTGTTGCCTATCTTTAGTAGGGAAGGCTATGAGCATTGGAGCTATCGTATGAAGGCATTCTTCAGATCATAGAGTTTGTGGAAGGTGATAGAAGAGGGTATAAAGGAAGAAGCAAAAGAAAAAGATTTGGAGAATTTATGCAAAGGCCTTATTTTTATTACAACAAGCTGTAGATGAAACTATTCTTCATAGAATAGTGAGATATGATACAACAAAAGAAGCATGGGATCACATAAAGAATGAGAATCAAGGTACCAATCGTATGGTGTCAATAAGGCAACAGACTCTGAGGCAAAAATTTGATTTGTTGTAGATGAAAGAAGAAGAGTCAGTACAACAATACTTTACTAGAGTTTTGGCAGTGGTTAATCAGATTAGAGTAATGGGCAGTGAATTAAAGGAAGCAGATGTTGTGTTGAAGGTCATGAGGAGTTTATCTTCAATGTTTGTGCATACTGTAACCTCAATTAAAGAAGCATAGGACATGGCTACAATGACTTTAGATGAGTTGAGTAGTGCTTTACAAGCTCATGAAGCTAGATATAACCAATATTCTGAGAGGCGTGATGATAGAACATTTGTATTTCAAGGAGATACAAGAGGAGGTAGAAATGTGCAAAGAGGAAGGATGAGAGGTTTTAGAGGAAGAGGCAGAACTGAAGGAAATTGGAGAGGAAGTGGTTATGATCAAAGACTAGGCAGTTAGAGGCAGCAAGGTGTTACTGAGAGCAATATATGGCAGAGAGGAACGTTTGGTTCAAGACCATTTGGCAGGTTCACAAGAGGGCAAAGGCAATTTAGTGGACAACAATTTAACAGAGGAGGTGGTCTGCAAAACATACAGTGTTTTAATTGCAAAAGGTATGGGCATACTCAATCCCATTGTTGGTCATAAAATAAAAGTTTTGAAAGGGGTTCAAGCTGTAATTCTCAGGATGAAGGGACTTCTGGTGAATATGGCACTATGTTTATTATACATGAAGGAGGTGGAAATGGTGATGTTTCTTCTATCTGGCTATTAGACAATGGGTGTTCCAATTATATGATAGGAAGGAAGGAGTTATTTTACAGTCTTGATTAATCTGTGAGACATTCTACAAAATTGGGCAATGATAAAGAAGTTGAAGTGCTTGGAAGAGGCTCAGTGCTGATTAAATTGAAAGAGGAAGTCCAGAAGCTAATCCATAATGTGAAATATATTCCACAATTGGCTCATAATTTATTGAATCTTGGACAGTTAATTGAATGTGGGTATGATGTGCTGTTTCAGAAAAATGTGTGCAGAATTGTTAGTGCATCAGGTGATTTAGTATTGGCAGCTAAAAGAAACAGTAATAATCTATATCCTATAGATTTTGCATCAAGTTTGGAGGAGGTGAATTTGGTTAGTCAAGCAGCAGATGGGTCTTTATTATGGTATAGAAGGTATGGACATTTACATTTTCATGGTTTAAAATGTCTGAATCAGCAGAAGTTTGTAGTGGGTTTGCCTAGAATAAATCCTGTATCTTGTTGTGAAGATTGTGCATATGGAAAATAGTCAAGATTACCATTTTCATCAGGAAAATCATGGAGAGCAAAATAGAAACTACATCTTGTACATACAGATGTCTGTGGACCAATGCAGACTGAATCTCATGGTGGCAGTAAGTAGTTTTTGTTATTTGTGGATGATTTTACTAGAATAACTTGGGCGTATCCACTTAAGCACAAGCATGAAGTGTTTTCTTGTTTCAAACAATTCCTAGCTTTTGTGGAGAGGAAATCAGGTCAGAAATTGAGAATTCTGAGAACTGATAAAGGTGGAGAGTTTGTTTCTAAAGAATTTGATAGTTTCTATATAAATCATGGTATTAAACATGAGTTAATTGTTCCTTATACCCCTCAGTAAAATGGAGTTGATGAGAGGAAAAACATAACTCTTATGGAGAAAGCTAGGAGTATGTTAAACACAAGTAATTTGCCAAATGAATTTTTGGTTGAAGCTATTGTTACTGCAGTTCATCTTTCAAATATTTCTCCTACACAAGCAGTATTAGATATAACTCCATATGAAGCATGGTTCAATGTAAAGCCAAAGGTGAATTATTTGAGAGTGTTTGGGTGCATAGTATACACTCATTTGCCTGCTCAGCATCTTCAGAAGTTAGATAAAAAGGCTTGCAAAGGTATTTTTGTTGGGTATTGTTCTAACACTAAAGGGTACAGAATTTATGTTCTTGAATCTGGAAAGCTTATTGTTAGAAGAGATGTAAAATTTTCTGAGACTGAATTTTGGCAGTGGAATGAAAGCAAATCAGTTGGAAAGGTAGTTGTGTTACCTGTTTTAAAATTTACACTGAGATCTATAGCAAGGTCTAAATCTAAACACTCAGAAAATGCAACAGCAGAAAGTAGTAGACATGGCAGTAGTTCTAATGGTAATGGCAGTTCACCAATTGGGCAATCTGAGCATTCTAGTGGAGCAAGTGTGGATGAATCACCCATATAGAAAGTCAGAACACTGAAAGACATCTATGAAGGTTGCACTTTTGCATTAGTTGTTACAGACCCAGAAACTTATAAAGAGGCAGTGAAGTCAATGAATTGGAGAAATGCAATGGCAAAAGAATTAACAGCAATAGAAAAGAATCAAACTTGGAGTCTATGTGAGCTACCAGAAGGGAGAAAGGCAATTGGAGTAAAATGGGTATATAGAACTAAATATACACCTGATGGTGAGATTCAAAAATACAAAGCCAAATTGATTGCAAAGGGTTATGTACAAGAATATGGTGTAGATTATGATGAGATTTTTGCACCAGTTGCAAGGATGGAAGTTGTGAGATTGCTCTTGGCATTAGTTGCTACAAATAATTGGTTAGTCTATCAATTGGATGTGAAATCAGCTTTTTTGAATGGTGAATTACAAGAAGAAGTATTTGTTGAACAACCTAGGGGTTTTGAAATTGCAGGGAAAGTAACCTATGTTTATAGGCTACACAAAGTCCTATATGGCCTGAAACAGGCACTTAGGGCCTGGTATGGAAAGATAGATGAGTATTTTCTGCAACAAGGTTTTGATAGAAATTCCAGTGAACATACTTTGTATAAAAAGGTTGTTGGTGAAGGGAAATCTCTATTGGTATGCATTTGTGTGGATGACTTAATTTGTATGGGACCATCTACAAGGATGATTGAAGACTTTAAACAAAATATGAAGAAGGTGTTTGAGATGAGTGACTTGGGACTCATGTCTTATTTTTTGGGTCTTGAAGTGAAGCAGGATCAAGAAGGTATGCATATTTGTCAGAGAAAGTATGTGCAGGATTTATTGCAATTGCATCAGTTGCAGTACTATAAGTCTGTCCTTACTCCTTTGAAGTCTGATTACAAACTATGTGCAGAAGAGAATGAAGAGCTAGTGAATGTGACTGAATACAGAAAGTTGATTGGTAAGTTGATGTATGTGACACATACAAGGCCTGATATAGCTTTTCCTGTGAGTTTTCTAAGTAGATTTATGCAGAAACCTTCTAAGATGGCTTTTGGAGCTACAAAACACATTTTAAGATACTTGGCTGGTACTGTGGATTATGGAATCTTCTTCAAGAGAAATGTGAAAGGTTTTCTAATTGGTTTTTCTGATAGTTATTGGGGTGGTAGTGTAAAGGAAAAGAAGAGTACTACAGGTGCAGTGTTTTTATATGGAACAGGTGCTATTTCATGGATTGCAAAGAAACAGGAGATTGTTGTTTTGTCATCAACTGAAGCTGAGTATATTGCATTGCGTGCTACATGTTGTCAAGGAGTTTGGTTACTTTGAATGTTACAGGATTGTGAGATGACACAAGGACCAATTGACATTTTTTGTGATAACAAATTATGTATAGCAGTGGCCAAAAATCCAGTTATGCATGATAGGGCAAAGCACATTAATATTAAGTATCATTTAATCCGGGAATTGGTGTTAAAGCAAACTGTGAAGCTTTAATTTTGCAGATCAGATGATCAGTTGGTTGATTTATTTATTAAAGGTATAGATGCAAGAAAGCAAATTAAATTTCATGAAGCTCTTGGTGTTTGCAGTCTTCAATCAAGGGGAAGCTGTTAGTGTTTGACTGAAGTATGTTGGTGTTGTTGATAGGAAGAGAAGACTGTGTTGTTGTGAAGATTGACAGAGATTTCAGAATGAAATGTGTTCAGAGGGTAAAGTCATCTTTTCAGGTATTCAAAAGTTTGTTAAAGCAGTTGGGTTTTGGTTGGAAACAAATCAAGGGTTGAGATTAAATTGATCAAATAAAGTGTGTAAGTTCTAGGTAGCTTGATAGAGAAGTAGATTAAAGGGAGCTAAAGCGGTCGAGTAGGCTAAGTGAAGACGCGTGTTATGTGGCTAAGCTGGTTCATTTCTTTTTGGATACCAAAGTTTCTATGTAATATATATAACTTGTGTTTGTTAAGAGTTGTAAGAGTTCTTACTGTTTTTTCTGTTTTTCCTTTAGTTGTTGAAATTTGTATGAATTATCCCGAATCATAGAATAAGTTTTAGCCCTTGATATAATAAGAAATTTGTTCCTTGTGTGATCCTCTATCTCTCTAGTGATTATCATGATCTTCATAGGACTCCAGGTGACGAAGGCATTGACCTTGTCAACCTTGTCAACCTTGCTTTCAAGCTCTTTAGTGACATCCGTCCATCCATTAATTCTCAAACCTACCCTGTATTACCCCCAGCCAACCAAGTTCATCACTTGCTTCACCTGTTTCATTCAACTCTTGTCCCTTCAGTGAGTCACAATGTTCTTGACATCACACAAGCAGTCAACGCACCTAAACGAATCCCAAATGCTACTGAGCTACAACAAGCAGGGGTCAAGTTAATTTGTCAAGAAAAAAATGCCAGCAGCTTCCTGGACATATCATTCAGTACTAATGGCACAATGGAAATCCCAGAACTGTCTCTTTGACCACACAAACACTGTCTTCAGCAATCTGATAGCTTTTGAGCGATGCTATCCTGATACTCGTACTTACGTCACCATCTATGCTGCTTTCATGGACTGTATAATTGATACTCCTAAAGATGTTCTCTTGCTCCACTTGAATGGAATTCTTACCAATGGACTCAACACTGATGAAGCTGCAGCTAATCTTTTCAAGAAGTTATGTTATCAAATTCACTATGCTTCTGATACGAACTATCTTCATGAATTGTTCTTTGATGGGAACAAGTATAATGATTCTAGATGGAACCAATGGCGAGCTAGACTGATGTGAGACTATTTCAGCAATCCATGGACGATCATATCTTTAATGGCTGCTGTGTTGCTGCTGCTTCTCACTGTTGAGCAGTCATTCTTTGCCACATATTCTTATTTTCGGCCTGCTTGAGATGCAATGCTCTTCTTTTTGGGTTTTCATTCTGTTGTACAAATTGTCTTTCTCTTTGTTCTTTGATCTGTTCTGTGTTCGTTGACTTCAAAAATTTGGGCTTGATTTGAATATCCAATTCTACACCGCAGATGAATTGAATTTCATTCATTGCATTTGTAATGAAGTGATAATGCTAGTTTGATGAGGATTCTGGTTCTTTCTTAATGAGCAAATAGCCTTAAAAAAAGATATTCATTTGAGAGCATTTCTGATATATTTTTTCTAACTTTTGCGATATATATAAACCATAATAATAGCTCACAATTTGAGATATTAATCAATGTTATGAGAGGTTGATGTCCAACATGCCTAAAACCCAGCATTATTGAATAATATACTAATATGTGCGCCCACACTAACAATGACGGCTTTAAGAATATTTTTGTTTTTATTTCTTATTTTTATGATATGGGTGTGGTAAATCTATTTGTTTTATTCATGTATAACATTAAATATGTACATTCTTGTTTATTATTTATTATTAAAAACTAATAAGAGTTATACCTTTGTATAATTTTAAATTTTTTATTTTGTTAAACATAATATATAAAATATATACATTAGATAAATTTAATAAAACAATAACTAAATGTATAATGCACAACCAATAAAAAAAATATAAAAACAAAATTAAGATATAAACAGAATAAATGCATTTATTCATTTATTGTTAAAAATATAAAAACGGATTTAAAAATAGACAAAATCATGTCAATATATCTATATATATATATATATATATATGTATGAAAACAATTAAAAACAAAATTAAAAAAAAAACAATAAAAACAAATAGAACTGTTATTATTAGTAAATATATAACATATATAATAGACTATAATATATCTTATATGTAATCATGAGGAAGGAATATAATCAAAGTGTACTTTTCCAAAGCCTTCTACATGGTGGATTGGAACTTCCTTCTGGAACTCCTCCATGCTTATGGCTTTGGTTCTTATTGGATTAGATCAAATGAATCCTTAACACTTCAAAAGCCTCCATCTTAATTAATAATTCTATGAATGGGTATGTCTGATATCAACAAGGGCTTAGGCAAGGACACCCTCTTTCTCCTCTCCTATTTGTTCTAGTCATTGATGTGTTGAACACCATGTTCTCGAACGCCTTATCCTCAAGAGTGCTTTACTGAGTACCTTTGGGAAGATTTGGCGAAGTTTGCCATATTCAATATGCAGATGATTTGATCATCTTGACAACTAAAGGTTTAGAAGACTGCACATCACTAAACTCATTCTTTATATTTTCAAAGGTATCTTAGGCCTTCCGATCAATTACTATAAAATCTGTTTTTACTCAACTAAGATAGGTTTTCTCCCAAATCAATTGCTTGTGGATATTTTAAATTGTTCAATGGGTATCCTCCCCTTACCTATTTGGGTATCCCAATATTTGGCAGGTGCCCCAACCGACAGGACAGGGAAATGCTTATACATAATGTCAATGCTAGACTCCCTACTTGGAAAGCTAGATGCTTTCCTTAGGGGGAAGACTCACCATAGTTAATTTAGTTCTCACTTCAATCCCCACTTATTGGATGTCTATTTACAAACTTCTCTCTTGGGTCTCTAGAGCTATCAATTACACTCATTGTGACTTCTTATAGTGTGGCCCAAACATAGAAAAAGCGGGATGCAAGCTAGTAAACTAGAAATAGCTTTATAGACTTCGTGACTCTGGTGGACGGGGAATTCTTAATTTCATTGATTTTAACTCAACCTTGTGGCCGGGGAAGATTCTAACAGAAGAAAGCTGGTGTGGATCTATGGTCATACAATTTAACTACTTTCAACATCATTAGCCTTAAAACTTATTCCATAGACCACCAACCCAAAAATCAATCTTTTGGGGAGATCTCCTGAGTTGTCTCCCTGCCTTCAGAAGATGTATCTACCATACAATCAATGATGGTTCCTCTACACTCTTTTGGTTAAACACTTGGGTGGGCGAGATTGCTCTCAATTATTTGTGACCTGAAGCTTTTGTTGTTTCTTCCATCCCTTTTGTCACAGCAAAAGACTTTGACCCAAACTTCATTCACTCCTTAAGAGAAGTTGATCCTTTCATTGATGACTATCTAATTATACTAAGTATTGACTCCAAGGATTTGAAAGGTTAGAGCTTTACCTCTAGTAGGTGCTTTACCGTAAAATCCTTCTACAACTTCCTGATCGATGGCGAAATCTGTTATCGACCCAACAAAATCATCTGGAAAGGATTTTGCCTAAGGAAGGTGATGGCCTTCACTTTATTAGCTTGGGATAATAAAATCCTTACATTGGAAAATCTGAGAAAAAAAATGTAACAAGCTTCCATCCGCCACCTGTGTGTTATGTTACAAGGTAATAGAAACTTTTGATCATTTGTTCCTCCATTGCCCCTTTGTAGCACAAATCTAGGAGCATCTCTCTTAAAGTCTTGGTCTAACCCATCACCCAGAGTCCCTCTATGAGATGTGAGGCTCATGGATAGCATGCTTTAGAGGCCCTATAAAAGATATATGGGATAGTCTTTCTAAATCTATTTTTTTGGAGTGCCTGGCTAGAAAAAAGGAATAGGCGTATCTTTGATACGCATTTTTGTTCTTCTCTTTTTGTGATTGTTAAAGTGACTAATTTGTTCATTGTTTGGGTATATGTGGTACTAGACTCAAAGGGTCAAAAGATGGAGGAGCCTGTAAACACATTTAAGAGGAGTCTAGCTTTCATAGATCCCAGGGGATGAGCTGAGTAGCCCTTTATGGTTGAGAGTATCTAGCATTTCTATAGTCTTATTCTATTCCTCTGAGTTTTTCTTGAGTTCCCTTTTTCCTTTGTATATGTGTCCTTTGTTGTCCCATATCTAATGGGCTTCTATTGTAGTGACTGATCTATCTCTCATTTTTGCGTTTGTTATACCCTTGTTTTCTTAATAAATTTGATGTTAATCTTCTTTAGTAAAAAAAAAAAGTATAGATTGGGTTCACCTGTGAGAAAAACCAATCACATAAGTAAGAAGAATTCATTCATAATGTAATACATTTCATACATTTCATTAATAGAATTATGTAGGTTGGGTTATTAAGTAGTAGGATTACAGTATATTGGAGTATGACAGAGTTGTTACAGTTAGCAGAATGACAGAGCCTATATGGCAAGGTTGTTATGAACAAATAATATTTATATAGATTTAATGAAATCATTAAAGGAGGAGGTATGGATGATTCTCTTTATTTTACCTCTACTCTGCGCCACCCCTTGGGGCTCCTCTTTTGCTCCTCTTGCCCCTTCCTTGGCTTTCCTCTCTCTATGTTCTTCCTCTTCTATTGCTTATCTTCTTCCTCCTTTCACCTAAATTTAGCCATCCCTATTCTTCAATCCGATGACTCTAAGGACGTGTTCATTTAGGAAAAAGTGGTTTGAAGTACAAAAGTAGGAAAATGTGACAGTTTCTTGAAGTGGTTGGGAGTTAATTCCACTTCCAATATTTTCGATGTTTATTTTATAAAAAAGTGAAAGAATTCCAGAAGTGGGGAAAATAGGAGAAAGTGGCTTATATAAAATTTAACTTCCCTCACTTTGATAAAAAATGTTGAAGCAAGATTAGTTCAAAATTAAAGAAGTGTTCAAGTGAGGAAATTGGAAAGTGGCAATTTTGTCACTTTAGGGTAAATAAATATCTGAATTGGGGTGAAGTCAGCCCATTTTGGTGACTTCCTTACCACTTTCCTTGAAGTGAAGGTTTGGGGCATAGGGCTTGAATCGTTACAGCTCTGGGTTTTTTATTATTTAACTTTTCCTTCTTGGTAGTGGGTAAAATTGATCTTGAGTTTATTTTTAATAAATATGCACAAGCTATGAATGATTGAGAATTGTCACTATGATATTTTTTGGACTGATTGACTTTGGTGGTCCTACAGACCACAGTGCAATTATTCTATTATTTAAATATAGTGGTAACCAATTCATAATTCATAATTGGGGCGGGGGCACAGGCTGACAGTTGGCATGGCCCAACCTGGCCAAACCTGTTGGATCAACAGGCCGAGCAAGTCAGGCTAGCAACTTGTAACCAACCCTCATTATAATGGGCCAATTACTAGTTAGGGTCTTCCCAACCCATGACTCGGCAGGTTGGCCTGATCAACCCAGCTGGTTGGTTTGACCCTTTTTTATTAAAAAAAATGATTAAAAACCAAATTTGCTTCTATGGTGTTTGAACGCATGACCTATATGTGATAGCTTAAAGACAACCAACTGCAATGATTAACTGGGGGACTTAATATATATACACATAATTGTTGCACAACATAGATATGAACTTAAATATCATTAAATGATTGCAAGGTAATGGAAACTTGTACCACATTCGTTTAATTAGTTGCAAAAGAAATTTTCTTATGTTTTATGCTTTCAATACAGTGTGAGTAGAATGAATAGAACTTATATAGAATGATTTATATAAAAAAATATTGTTATACAAAGTAACATAAATTCATTGGTGTGCACTAGTATAAACATATTAATTTAAAATCATAATCCTTTGTACAACATTTTTTGTTTATTTCTTTTTAATGGAATCTCTAAAATTTTGTGTAATTTTTTAACATATTATTAACTTGAAATCATAGTATTTTCTGAAATTTTTTTTAATAAATAATTAATTTAAAATTTTGTTAAATTAAAAAAGAAGTTTTCATTTCAATATAATTAATACAAAATTATTTTAACTATAGATTTTTATCCATCTTCATGTTAACAATATATTTTTGTGAAAAAAAGATCTAAATTATGATAAAATGTTAAGAATGTTGTTAACAAGGTTGAACTCATGACACTAGTACCCTTATAGCACCATTATGCAAGCCAACTCAACAATAAGTTTTTGATTAAGATTATACTTTTACTAAAAGATATAAACAATAAATAAGCATTATATATATATATATATATATATATATATATATATATATATAATAGAAAATATAACAATTGCACACCCGACCATTCTTGGGTGATCTATCTCTGTACAATTCTTGGGTGATCACAATCTTATCGACCCACCTCTTCACGGGCGAGAATTTATTTGGACCAATGGTCAAGCCGAATCTCTATGGATTTGGTAGATCGATTTTTATAATCTCATGATTGGTTTTTCTTAAATCCAAGATTTTACCCATATGTCCTTCCTAGATTTGGCTCAGACCACTCTCCTATATATCTGGATTTTGGGGAATTCGGGGACCATTCCCCGCGTCCCCAACAATTCCAATTTAAGAAAACTTGGTACTCCAATGATCATTTAGGAGACCTCATTCAAGAATGGTGGTCTTCCTCAAACTTTGAAGGATGTGGCGCTTACATCCTTTCCAAAAAATTGACAAGACTCAAAGCCAACGTTTGAAATTGGGCTTCAGAGAACGCTCGTTCTTCAAACATCCAAAAAAAGAGCTTACTTCTGGAATTAAATACTTTAGATACCATAAGTGAAAGAAGAACCCTCACCGAATCAGAATCACTTCGCCTTAACCAATCTTGTCTGGGTCGTTATTCCATCCTTAATCAAGACGAAATCTATTGGAGGAAAAGATCTAGAGTCACCTGGCTTAAAGAAGGAGACTCAAATACAAAATTTTTTCACTTAATGGCAAATGGGAGGAGGAATAAGAACTACATCCCACGCATCCTCCACACTGGTTAGAGGATTGAGGGTATGCACGCCATTGGCAAAATATTCACAGATCATTTAAAAAACTTGCAAGGATCCACCTCTTACAATAGATTCTTATTAGACTGGAGCAATCTATTTATTTACAAGGAAAGTGTTGACCTAGCCCCTCTTGAGCAACCTTTCTCTGTAGAGGAAATAAAGCAAGCAGTCTTCTACCTAAACGCAGATGGCCCAGATAGATTTCTAATATTCTTCTCCTAAAAACATTGGAACATTCTCCAGAACACCTTGGTTAATATTTGTGAAGATTTTTACGAAGGTTCAATTAACTTTGAACACTTAAACTGAGTCAACATAGCTCTAATAGCCAAAACAAATGCGCCAATGAAAGTTACTGATTACCGGCCTATCAGCTTGATCAATTCCTATTGCAAAATCATTTCTAAAATCCTTGCCTCAAGGCTGAGCCAAGTCATCAATTCACTGGTGGATGACTCCTAGTCTGCTTTCATAAAAGGAAGATGCATAACAGACAATATCATAGCAGCTCAAGAATTAATCTTCAACCTTCAAAAATAGAAACTTCTCGGTTATGCCTTCAAAGTGGATTTCGCTAACGCATTCGACACCTTAGATTCGGACTTCCTCCTAGACGTTCTAGCCGCTAGGGGTTTTGGACCTCAATCGATAACATGGATTCATACCATTCTCAAAACTAGAAAATTTCAGGTTCTCATAAATGGAACAACCAAAGGCTATATTCACTGCAAAGTGGATTGAGTCACCCCCTTTCCCTACTCCTATTTGCACTGGCCTCTGATGCTCTAAGTATAATTTCAACCACGCCCTTAGTTCCAAAGTTCTAGTTGGTGTGCAAATTTCTCAAAATGAGAGTATCAGCCATCTTCAATACGTAGATGATCTAATTATCTTCTAGCAAGGAGGACAAGAGGACCTTCGAATCATTAAACTCATTCTTTACCTCTTCGAAGGATCTTCAGGTTTGTCCATTAACTTTTCAAAAATCTACCTTTACTCAACAAATTATGGCTTCCAAACGAATGTCGCTTCTGCTTTACTTCTAAACTGCTCCAGGAATTGCCTTCCTCTTACTTACCTAGGAGTTCCTCTCTCTGGAAGAAGACCAAGATGTCAAGACTAGGCAAAACTAATTGGAATGATCGGCTCCAAACTCACACCTTGGAAAGCTATTTACCTCTCCTTAGGAGGAAGATTGATTCTCATCAATTCGGTTCTCTCTACAATGTCAGTCTATTGGATGTCGGTATTCAAACTTCCTTCCTGGGTAATCAAAGAAATAGACAAGACCCGAAGGGATTTTCTCTGGAAAGGTCCAGATTTGGATTCAAAAGGAATTAGATTAGTTGCATAGAATAGAATTTGTAAACCTTGGAACATGGGAGGTTGGGGAATTCTCAACCTTCATGAATTTAATAAAGCCCTACTAGGTAAATGGTGGGTGAGGAACAGTTGCTTAATTCTCTTTCAATCTCCACCTAGAAATATGTCTTTCTTTAGGGAAGGAATCGATTCCTTATTGCCTTTGTTCCATTCTTGTCTTTCCAAAATCATCAGGAATGGTGCTACCACTTCCTTTTGGTTTGATAAGTGGTCTAATGGGAGAGCCCTTAAAGACCTTTGGCCTCATCTTTTCCATGACTGCAACCTCTCATGGTTAACTTTAAGGCAATTCATCCAACTCCAGGATTCCCAAATTTCAATGTTCTAAATAGCCTTAGCAGTAGATCTTCTGCCAAATCTGGCCTCTCTCCCAGACTGCTCTATCGGATAGGAGGATTTTAACTCTTGGACACTGAACTCTAATGGAATTTTCAAAGTCAAATCATTCTATAAGTTCTTAATAGATGGAGGCATTCACAGCCCACTTTATCCCAATTTCTGGAAACTCAAGTGTCAACAGATACTTTTGTCCTTTGTCACAAAGCTTCAGAATCTGTAGAGCACATATTCTTCAATTGTTATTTCTCTGAACGGATTTGGTTCTTCTTTAAACAAATATTAGATCTCCAAGCGTCTCTTACTTCAATCGCTACACTTTGGACCTCCTGGATACCGTCATTAAATTCTAAGATTCGAATCCTCTGGGACCTCATCTCTAGAGCTTTAATCTGGAACATATGGCTTGATCGAAATAATTGGATTTTCAATTTATCTATATTAAATTTCAATTCAATTATTTGCGAGACTATTACATGCTCCTTTCTTGGATTTCTGCAGCTTCAGACCCTCTTCATCATCCACCAAGTGAAGCTATGCAAAGGATTAAGCGCTATCTCGACTTTATGAGTGAATGGGCTTCGGAACTTGCAGGTGAGATGAACCAAGAAACTTCCCAGGAATAGTCCTCCCCAAGCTTCAGATTAGGCCGACCTGTGTCTCTGGATAGTGATTTCGCTTGCCTTTCTGCTTTCCTTTATCTCGTTGTACTTGGTCTCTTATTTCCCTAAGAGTGCCTCACCTCTGGTGTGAGCTTCTGTGTTATTTTTCTTTTCAGTCTCAATCGGTTTGTTTGGGATCTTTTTTTTAATAAATGAGTGGTTTATCCACTTTTATCAAATATATATACATATATATAACACAACTTGTTGAAGTTGCCTCATATCCTCATTCGGTTGGAATTCTTCATCACTAAGGCATGTCTTGATTAGTGTGCCAAATGTTATCTAGAAGATTTCTTCATTGTGAAGTAAACTTCATGGTTAAGAAGATTTCTTCATTGTTAAGCAATCTTCATGATTAAGAATCCTCCAAGGCACTTCCCATAAATGAGCCTCTTTCATTATATTTGTAATGAGAATCCATCTATTCTATTTCCACAAAATTTGTAGAGAGAGTGTTCTTCTTTCATACCTCTTTGAAAGAGTTTGTTGTACTCTTTCTTATTTCTTAGTGGATTTTCTTAGCCTTTGCCGTTGTGGGTTTTTCTCCCGGTACTCGGAGTTCCCACGTTAAAACTCTATCTGTTCTTCTTGCATTTGATTTCCCTTTTGTGTGATTCTAAGATAAACGCTTCCGCAATCGCACTCTACCATTCTGATGCGGGCCGTATTGAGGAGATGGCATGCGCGTTCATGCGGAAGTGGGGCTCGAAGTGACTGAAGGGTATTTTAGTAATTCGCCGGGCGGTGGAGTTTTTGGGTTTCTTGGGCCTAGTCAGATGGGAAACGGGTCAACGGACACAAGTCACGAGTTTGCCACACAAACTCGTGAGTCATGCATGATTTCGGCCAAATTCCATCGTTTAGGCCTCGAAAACCTTGATTTTCCTATTTTTAGTAATAATTGATTTCGCTATTAATTTGGCTAGAAATCTATGATTTGTAAGCCATTTATGGCGTTAGCATTTATTTTGTTAACTCTTTTATTTCTTGCCGGTATTTGAAAATTTACCATTTTTGGTATATTTTCGAATTATCTCCGTTTTAGGATTATTTTCATATCTTTGATTTTTTTTCCTATTTAATGTAAGCCTATGGGCGAGAGTATGATCAGTTTTGTAATAGTTATTCTCTTGAGTAATAAAATTTACTCTTTTTTTCAATTCCTGGCTATCTTTGATCAACAGGTTTTGAAGACTTGTACTGGGTATTCGTGCGCGAATCAACAGTTCAAGTGTGCATCAGTTTGGTATCAGAGCCAAAGCGATCATGGCACCACGAGGACGTGGTACGGGACGACCTACACAAAGGGTGGAGGAGATCTACGATCGTGATGACGATGCTAGATTTGAGCAGCGTGTTGGCCGCGTCTTGGATGTTCGGATGGAGCGGATGATGGAGGAATTGACTGAACGGATTGCCCAATTGACGGGTGGCGGCAATCAGGGGCGTGTCTCCGAGAGTGGGAGTGATGACACCATGGAGGAAGACAATGGTTACTTTGCTGACATCGCAGGGCGTCGAGGAGGACGAGATCGTGGGGTTGACACCCGTCACCACCGCGTGAAGATAGGCGTTGGGAATTTGGCATACGGGTAGATACTCCAGAATTCCATGTTGGACTTCAAGCGGAGGAGTTCCTTGATTGGCTTACCACGGTCGAGGAAGTCTTGGAGTTCAAAGGAGTCCCAGAGGATAAAAGAGTGGCGCTAGTGGCAACACGACTGCGTGGGCGTGCAACCGCATGGTGGCAACAACTGAAACTCAACCGCAGTAGGTTAGGAAAAGGCAAGATAAATTCTTAGGAGAAGATGAAGAAACACATGCGCTCTAGCTTCTTACCCGATAATTATTAGCGCATAATCTTCAGCCGATTGCACAATCTTCGCCAAGGAACGCACACTGTGGAGGAGTACACCACTGAGTTCTACCAGTTGTTGGCTCGGAATGAAGTTCAAGAATCAACAGATCAGTTTAGTGGCAAGGTATATTGGTGGCTTGCGCACTCAGATCCAGGAGACAGTCAACCTGTTCGATCCAATCTCCATCTCGGCGGCCCATCAGCAAGCACTAATTATTGAGCGACAGCAACGACGATCATCCTCTATGAGATCGGGTGGGGCTCCCAGCTGTAGCAGACTGATCGGCACTAGCCCAAGTGGTGTGACTCGGGGAACGGCTCCCACCGCTCGACCGGCGGATGCCACTGCTGTCAGAGGAGGCAGCAACAACAATATACAATGCTTCAGTTGTGGAAAGAGAGGTCACCGCCAAGCCGACTGTAGGAAAGGGGGCAAACGAGTTATGTTGGCGGAGGAGGAAGAAGACACAACCGAAGTACTTCCACTACTGTATGATGAGGGTGACCTCGATGAAGAGATAGTTGAGGGAGATGTGGGGACGGCTCTAGTGGTGCGCAGATCTTGCCTGACGCCACGAGCTACGGAAGACGACTGGTTGCGAACCAATATCTTCCACTCCTCCTGTACTATTCTTGGTAAGGTATGTCGGTTCGTAATTGATGCAGGTAGCTGTGAGAACATCATATCTGAAGATGCTGTGCAGAAGCTCCGGATTTCCATTGAACAACATCCTGCACCGTACAAATTAGCATGGCTAAAGAGAGGAGGAGAGTTGACAGTATCCAAACGAGCTTTGGTTACGTTCTCCATCGGCGCAAAGTACAGGGATGAAGCATGGTGTGATGTCGTGCCCATAGATGCGTGCCATCTATTATTAGGTAGACCCTGGCAGTATGATCGGAGGGTTTTCCATGATGGGCGAGCGAACTCCTACAGTTTCACCTACGGAGGAGTAAAGTTGGTGCTAGTACCCAGCAAACCAATGGAGAAGCCACCATCAACCAACATTAACCTGCTGTCTTATGCACCATTCGGAAAGGAGTTGAAGGGGACAGAAACGGCATTCATCTTACTTGGTAAGGCAGTCACTGAAGGCTTGGAAGATGTAGAGATTCCAAAAGTTGTTCTTCCTCTTCTGGAGGAGTTTCAGGATGTCTTCCCCGATGACCTACCGGAGGGCCTGCCACCTCTTCGAGACATCCAGCACCATGTGGATCCATAGCCGGGTTCTGTCCTGCCTCACCGACCACATTACCGAATGAGTCCAAGGGAGCATGAGGAATTAAGGTGGCAAGTGAAGGAGCTGCTGGCGAAGGGGCACATCCGCGAAAGCATGAGCCCATGCGCGGTCCCAACCTTGTTGACGCTAAAGAAGGATGGCACTTGGCGCATGTGTGTCGATAGTCGAGCCATCAACAAAATTACTTTCAGGTATCGGTTTCCTATCCCTCGTTTGGATGACTTGCTCGACCAGATTAGTGGTGCTACGGTGTTCACGTGATTGGACCTGAAGAGCGGGTACCACCAAATACGCGTGCGGCCTGGTGACGAATGGAAGACCGCCTTCAAGACGCGTGAGGGACTAAACGAATGGATGGTGATGCCATTTGGTTTGTCCAACGCCCCCAGCACATTTATGAGGGTCATGAATCAACTACTGCGACCCTTCATTGGCAAGTCAGTGGTCGTATACTTTGACGACATCCTCATCTATAGTCCAAACCAAGAAGCGCACCTTTTGCATGTTCGGGATGTCCTGGCTGTTCTTCGATCCCAACAGTTCTATGCAGCAAGAAAGAAGTGTGTTTTCTTCACACCCAAGGTATTATTTCTTGGTTATGTTGTTTCAGGAGCCGGGATACAGGTGGATGAGTCCAAGATCACGGCAATACAAAAGTGGCCGACTCCCATAAGTATCACTGAGGTGAGGAGTTTCCATGGCCTCGATTTATTCTACAGACGGTTCATCTCACATTTCAGCAGTATTATGGCACCTCTTACTTAGTGTGTGAAGGGAAGCAAGTTCTTATGGACACCTGAAGCAGATGCGGCGTTCCACCTCATGAAGCAGCGCTTAACCACTACACCGGTCCTGGCACTTCCAGACTTCAACCATGCATTTGAGTTGCATACTGACGCATCGAAGGACGGCATTGGGGGTGTGTTAAGCCAACAATGGCGGCCCGTCGCTTATTTTAGCGAGAAATTATCAGGGGCCTGCCTGAACTACATCACATATGACATCGAATTTTATGCAGTGGTCTAGGCTATCAAGCGATGGAGATACTATTTGATTCATCGGGAGTTTATCTTGTACACTGATCATGCCGCTCTCCGACATATCCACCAATAAGATAAGTTTTCCGCGCGCCATGGCCGGTGGATGAACTTTCTCGATGAGTTCACCTTTGTTGTCAAGCATAAAGCTGGCGTATCTAACCGTGTGGCGGACGCGCTCAGTAGGCGGAGCAACCTTTTGGTCACAATGAGAGTCGAAGCACCCGGTTTTGACTCTTTTAGTGATTTATTTGCTACTGACCCATATTTTTAGGAGATTTTCTTGGATGTCCAAGCGGCAAAGCGAACGGATTTCGTGCTGCATGATGGGTACTTATTCCAGATTGCAGCCTACAGATGCAGAACATTCGGGAGTTGCATGGCGAAGGGCATGTGGGACGGGACCGAACACTCCACTTGGTTCAGTCTTCCTACTTTTGGCCGGGCATGCGCAAGGAGGTGGAAAATTTTTTCCAACGGTGCCGGATTTGCCAGATCTCCAAAGGGGGAGCCACCAACGTCGGCCTTTATATGCCGCTGCCAGTAGCCTTACGGTCGTGGACAGACATCAGCATGGACTTTGTACTTGGACTACCCCATACCCAGCGTGGCAGTGATTCAATTTTTGTTGTGGCAGACCGCTTTTTCCAAGATGGCGCACTTCATCCCCTGCAAGAAAACTACTGATGCTGTCAATGTCGCCAAACTCTTCTTTCGGGATGTCTACCGCCTCCATGGCCTTCCGTCCTCCATTGTCTCCGACAAGGATACAAGGTTTCTTAGTCACTTCTGGTGAAGCCTGTGGAAAATGTTGAATACGCAACTTAACATGAGCAGTGCATATCATCCTTAGTCGGATGGGCAGACCGAAGTCGTCAACCGCTCCCTGGGTAACTTGCTGCGTTGCCTTGTGGGGGACCATCCGAAAGGGTGGGACATGAAGTTGAATCAGGCAGAGTTCGCTCACAACCATGCTACCAACAGGAGTACAGGGTTCAGCCCATTTCAGGTAGTGTATTCGGCGCTTCCACGTGGACCACTTGACCTCCTTCCCTTCCCGGCAAAGACTAAAGTCCATGGAAAGGCTGATGATTTTGTCACGGGGTTACAAGACATTCACAAGACCGTCTTTGACAATTTAACCTCCTCAAATGCACGTTACAAGAGGCATGCTGACCAACACCACCGCCATAGTGAGTTCGAGGTGGGTGACTTTGTGTGGGCTGTGTTATCTAAAGAGCGCTTTTCTGTTGGGGAGTATAATAAGCTCAAGGTAAAAAAAAAATTGGGCCTGTCGAGATTATTGAGAAGATTAATTCCAATGCCTACCGGCTTCAACTCCCTAGCCATATCCAAACGGCGGATGTCTTCAATATTAAACATTTGTTACCCTACTATGGAGACTCTTCAGATGATGAAAATTCGGGGTCAAATTCTATCCCGCCTGGGGAGAATGATGCGGGCCGTATTGAGGAGATGGCATGCGCGTTCATGCGGAAGTGGGACTCGAAGTGACTGAAGGGTATTTTAGTAATTCGCCGGGCGGTGGAGTTTTTTGGGTTTCTTGGGCCTAGTCGGATGGGAAACGGGCCAACGGACACAAGTCACAAGTTTGCCGCACAAACTCGTGAGTTATGCATGATTTCGGCCAAATGCCATCGTTTAGGCCTCGAAAACCCTGATTTTGCTATTTTTAGTAATAATTGATTTCGCTATTAATTTGGCTAGAAATCTATGATTTGTAAGCCGTTTATGGCATTAGCATTTATTTTGTTAACTCTTTTATTTCTTGCCGGTATTTGAAAATTTACCATTTTTGGTATATTTTTGAATTATCTCCGTTTTAGGATTATTTTCATATCTTTGATTTTTTTCCCTATTTAATGTAAGCCTATGGGCGAGAGTATGATCAGTTTTGTAATAGTTATTCTCTTGAGTAATAAAATTTACTCTTTTTTCCAATTCCTGGCTATCTTTGATCAACAGGTTTTGAAGACTTGTACTGGGTATTCGTGCGCGAATCAACAGTTCAAGTATACCGCTGCATCACAATCCTAACACAACTGCATATAAAATCACTCATAGTCAATTTTTTTTTTTTTTTGTGTGACTAATGGCTTATTGGTACCAGGTTATTTGCCTAAAATTCTCGTTGGACTACTATTGTTGGCCGGGCTAGCTGGTAGGCCAAAAGCTGACTCAAACTGGCAAGCCTGATGGGAATGGTTAGATGCAATGGCAATACAGCTGCAAATTAATTCATAGATCATTATTTTTAAGTCCTGACATAAAATACTTGAGAAAAACTCAGTTTTTTGTCTTTTCCCCATGCGACTGAAAAACTGAATAAAGGTGATACACTTGACAACAACAAGCAAGCATCAACAGAGAACCATTTCAACAACAAGCAAGCATCAACAGAGAACCATTTCACTTTTTGTTTTTTCTTTTCTACTTTCGAGCCATATTGACAGCCAAATCACTACTGTTTTCCTTCAAAAGAAAAAGCAACGTGCCCTTCTCTTTTCAAATGGTAGCTCATCCTTTTGGTTTTTTAATTATTTTCTTTTATATAACATTTTAATAATGATAATCAATTTAAGGATGAGGTGCGAGTTTTTACAATAAAATGTGATTTTAATTTTACATTCTTCACGAATGATAAGCAACAAGGTCAATAATGATATAACTCAATTATAAAAATTGATAATTTTTTTTATTAAAATAAATAAATTACAAACTTATTAAAAAAAAAATCAAACGTGAATAAAACAGAGATAACGAGAAGATAATAACATGTGATGCTATGATATAATGCTGAGTTCTGCTTGTCTCATGTTGTAGTTCAGTTAAAAAGATAGTGAAAAAAATTGAACCAAAATATTATATGGAAGAAGACAAATTAAAAATAAAAACTGAAAAAAATTAACTATATATGAAGTGAAGGAAAAAACGGTTAAAGTCTTCTTCTTGGTTTAAAGAGTCATGCTCACTATATTTTTAAAAAGTCTTTTTATAATCTTTTAAATTGTAATTAAATTAATTTTTCAAAAATTAAAAATGAGAAAACTGTAATAGCGTTTAGGAGTTTTCTGAAAAAGGAGAAAATTAACTACAAAATGGTTTTTAAAATTTAATTTTCAATTATTTTCAAAAGAAAAACTTAATTAATTTTAAAGGTGGATCTCCATACCTCAAGCGCCAAAAGCTAGATGAGTATGTTAATATTGTTAGGTAAAGTTCGGCATTTGTGGATCCCAAGGGGATGAGTCTTGTAGCCCCTGATGGGCGAGTATAGTACCAACTAATCTTTTGTCTGTTCTATATTTTTAGACACATTTAAAGATCCCTCTTTTTGTTGAGTCTTATCTAGTATTGTGTATTTATACTATCCCATTTCTAGTGGATCTTTTATTATGTGTTTGATTGGTTTTCTAATAAAATTGTGGTTTATCCACATCATTTATAAATAAATAAAAAAAAGCTACTTTAGGATATATGTTTATACGTATTTCTCATTCTATTTTAACTGACAAGAACAGGTTGCTGGATGCAACAAGCCTTCTATGGATGATCTCCCTCGTCCTTCCCGTCATCATGCTGGTTGCAACAATCCTTACATGGATGATTTCCCTCGTGGTAATGCAAAAGAAGAAATAGTACAGGTAACCATATATATATATATATATATATATATATAATTTTCTAATGAAGTTGTGAGTTATCCTAATTTCTTAGTATTATTATTTTTCATAATTATCATTAATTATTGATTTGAAACCTCAAATTCTGTGAAGAGGACGCCGGGGTGGATTGATAAGGCAGCTCAAAAATACAGGAACAACCCTCGTAAACCTTCGAATCCAGCAGGTATCTCTGAGATTGAGATTGGAGTCGATTCTCCATGGATGAACATGGTGAGGACCCAAGTGAACACGAGGAGAGGAAGAGCTCACGCCAACGGGCCATGCACCATCTTCAAGGTGCAGGAGAACATCCTTCAATGCAACCCAGATGCCTATACACCTCTTGTTGTCTCCATTGGTCCTTATCACCATCATCAATGTTCGCCCAGGTACAGCAATTTTTTAGCCATGGAAAACTACAAGTGGCTTTGCCTGCGTCGCTTGCTTTTCAGGCACCGGAGCAGGCGTGGTGCGACTGAGTTGCTGGACAAGTGTTTGTTGGAGATGAAGTCCTTGGACGCTGACGTCCAAACCTGCTACTCTGAACCTTTACACAGAGGCTTCGATGCTGAAAGTTTGGCTATGGTTATGTTGCTTGATGGTTGCTTCATACTTCATCTCTTGCTTAAGCGACAAAACCTGATAGATGATGTGAGCAACAGTGATCAGGATAATGATGATGATGATGATCAAGTTGAAGATGGAGAGATATTGTTAGAACGTGGAAAACGAGACAAGGAGATGGAAGAAGAACCATTGCTGGGGACACTATGGATATGGAACTTTGTGCTGTATGATTTGTTAAAACTTGAAAATCAGATCCCCTTCTTTGTCTTGAAAACACTCTTTGGCCTGCTCAAGGCTCCAGGTGATGAAGATCTTGACCTTGTCAACCTTGCTTTCAAACTCTTCAGTGATATACATCCATCCAATTCCCAAACACGCCCTGTATTACCTGCAGCCGACCAAGTTCATCACTTGCTTCACCTGCTTCATTCCACTCTTGTCCCTTCCAAAAATCACCATGTACTTGACATCACGCAAGCAGTCAAGGCACCTAAACGAATCCCAAATGCTACTGAGCTACAACAAGCAGGGGTCAAGTTTGTCAAGAAAATAAATGCCAGTAGCTTCCTGGACATATCATTCCATAGTAATGGCACAATGGAAATCCCAGAGATTTGTCTCTATGACCACACAAACACTCTCTTCAGGAATCTGATAGCTTTTGAACAATGTTATCCTAATACTCGTACCTATATCACCATCTATGCTGCTTTCATGGACCGTCTAATTGATACTCCAAAAGATGTTCGCTTGCTCCACTTGAATGGAATTCTTACCAATGGACTGAGCACTGATGAAGCTGCAGCTGATCTTTTCAATAAGTTATGTTATCAGATTCATTATGCTTCCGATAGGAACTATCTTCATGAACTGTTTGTTGATGTCAACAAGTATTATTACTCTAGATGGAATCAATGGCGGGCTAGACTGATGCGAGACTATTTCAGCAATCCATGGACGATCATATCTCTAATGGCAGCTGTGTTGCTGCTTCTTCTCACTGTTGAGCAGTCATTCTTTTCTGCATATTCTTATTTTCGGCCTTCTTGAGAGGCAATGCTCTTCTTTCTGGGTTTTCATTCCATTGTACAATTGTATTTCTCTTTGTTGTGTGATCTGTTATCTGTGTTTGTTGACTTAATAAATTTGGGCTTGATTTGAATATCCAATTGTACACAGCAGATGAACTTCATTCATTGCATTTGCAATTAAGTGATAATGCTAGTTTGATGCGGATTCTGGTTCTTTCTTAATGAGCAAATAGCCAAGAAAAAGTTGCGGAATCATTTGAGAACATTTCTGAGTTTTTTTTTCTTTTAACTTTTGCAATATAAACCATTTAAATAGCACAAAATTTAAGATATTAATCAATGTTTTTGATAAAAAGTAGATAAACCACATGCATTAAGAAAAAAAGAACAAGCATACAAGCACCAGAGAGCAGAAGTCCAGGGTCAGCCCACCAGGAGTGGGAGAACAGACAAGAAAAACAACAAAAGGAAAAACAAACAATAGCCACTAGGGGGACAGACCCCCCCCTAGGGCAAGGAGAGACATCGAAACCGCTAGCAGCTAGCCCTCAGAATGGGGAGGAACTGGATCGGACTGAGCACTCTGTTCCAAGTCGCGAGATGAAAGGAAATCAAGGCTCCTTCTAAGCTTTCCACTGGACTCCTCCAACTTGGCTTTCTTTGCATCAGGAGCTGCATTCATCCACATAAGCACCACATGAATAATCTTAAGTATGATAGAGGTAGTAGATGAACAGACACAATAAAAAATGCGTGCATTTCTCTCAATCCAAATATTCCAAGTCACTGCTCGAAAGAGCAAATCCCAACAAGGGGCGAGAGATTTATGAAATTGAGTGCGCCAATTCCCCCACAAATCCCTCAGAGAGTCAGGGTTGCGGCGGGCACCAAAGAGCTGACTGAAGAAGCTCCAGATATGAGAAGCCACGGAACACTGGGTAAGAAGGTGATCTGTCGATTCCACATCAGCATGACACATCACACAGGTGATATTCTGGAGGAAGTTACTCCTTCTGATGGCAAGGTTTTGAAAGGTGAGAATTTTATCATCCCATGCCAACCAATTAAAAAGGTTAATTTTTTTAGGGCAGCAGCCTTTTAGAATGGAGGGAGTCCATCTACAACGGAGCCCCCCATCAACCAGAAAATGATAAAAGGATTTGACAGAGAAAACCCCATTAGGGGAGAGTTTCCAATGTCGACCGTCCTTGTTCGTGCTAATCTGAAGGCTGAGAGAGACAACTAGACTATATTCTCTGGGGCAATCCCATGGAGGAAGGTCCACAAATCCATTAAGCAACTCCCGCACCGTGCCCTCTTTATCGCTGGCCGACTGGAAAGCATGGGGCCAAATATCTGCGGGGGCACGCCCCTCCAACCAATTATCAAGCCAGAAAAGTGTTGTAGAGCCCCCATTGATTTTAGAACTAATGTTTTTCCGAAAGGGTGGAAAGGCTTTGAGGATGCCATTCCAAAATACAGATCTTCTACTATTCTGCTTATGGAACAAATTCCATACCGGTATCCTACCAAAATAGTTTTCACGAAAGATCTCATCCCCACACCAACGACCATCCAAAGTAATTTTCCACCATCACTTACCCAGAAGAGCAATGTTAAAAACCTCTAAATTAAGGATATTCCATCCCTCGTGCTCTCTAGGTCGGCATAATCTTGCCCAGCTCACTAAACCAATTTTTGGGTGCTGAAGATTCGGCCCAGACAAAAGGAAATCTCTCCTGATTTTGTCAATGCTCTTGATCACCCATTTAGGCAACAAGAATAGAGACATCCAGTAGGTAGGGATGGACGTAAGAACAGAGTTAAGTAACGTTAGTCTCCCCCCAAGAGATAGAAATTTCGATTTCCAGGCGGCGAACTTGGATCTAATCTTATTAATAAGGATATCCCAGTCCTGTCTCCGGAGATAGGTCAACGGGAGCACCCCAGAAGAGCAGTGCAACGTCTTGGCTAAGAAGGACTGAGGCTCCAGATTTCTTTGCGAAGTGTAAAGACACGTTTTTTCAGAGTTAACTCCTAGGCCCGAAAGGCCTTCAAAAACATAGAGAATCAGCTTGATGATCCTGAGGTCCTCCACTTCCCTGGTAGTCATAACCAGGAGATCATCAGCATATTGCAGGTGACACATTTTTGAACCAGAGTCCCCAATCGGGACCCCATGTAGGATGCCGGAGCTAAGTGCATGATTAAACATTGAGCTTAGAACATCTACCACAAGCGCAAAAGGCAAAGGGGAAAGTGGATCCCCTTGTTTCAAGACTCTACGGAAGCGGACATACCCACTTTGAACATTATTGATGAGAAATTTCGCCTTAGAGGAGGTAAGAATGGCTCTAATCCAACCAATCCATCGTTCACCAAAGCCCTTAGCTTTTAACAGCTCAAAAAGAAAACCCCAATCCACTGAATCAAAGGCCTTAGAGAAATCCACCTTGAGGATAAGGCCCCTAAGGTGATGCTTCTGCATGTAGAAAATGAGTTCCTGAGCAGTTGCAATATTATCAGTGATGCATCTTCCTTTAATGAAAGCAGATTGGTTAGGGTTAATCAACTCATTAATTTTGGTGCTAAGTCTGTTAGCAAGGATCTTGGTGATGATTTTGAAAGAGCAATTAATCAAACTAATTGGTCGATAGTGAGCAGGGTTTTGTGGATTATGCTTCTTCGCGATTAATGCAATATTTGACCAATTAATCCTTTCTAATTTGGCATGGCCCCAATAAAAATCTTCATAGAGTAAGCCAATGTCATCTTTAACAATGTCCCAATATCTTTGAAAGAACAACATTGGAAGCCCATCCAGACCGGGTGCCTTATCCGCACTCATATCAAACACCGCCTTTTTAATTTCATCAATGGAAAAAGGATCCTCCAAAATAGACAAATTATGAGCCGTCTTGGGCCCAGGTAGCGTGTTCCAGTTAATCTGAAGTCTAAAATTCTACTCCGTACCATAGAGATCCTGGTAAAATGAGGTGAAAGCCCGCCCAATTCCTTCAGTGTCATCCACACAGATATTATCCCTCACAATCCAAGGAATAAAATTTCTATTCCTTCTTCCGTTAGCAACTGCGTGGGAGAACCTGGTATTTTCATCCTCCTCCTTAATCCAAGTCGTTCTCGCTCTTTGCTTCCAGTAAGCCTCCTCCTGCTTAAGGATCGATCCTAACTCCATTCTCAGCTGAGCATCAGAATTGATCTCCGCAGGGGTAAGAGAGCGAGTTTCTCCAACACCATTGATCATCTCGAGTTCATGCAAGATCTCAAGCTTTTTCAATTTAATGGATCCAAACTCAAATTTAGCCCAATGTTTAAGTCTTGTACGAATACTAGCAATCTTCTTTGCCAGGATGAAAGCTCCACATCCACAAAAATGGAAGGAGCTCCACCATTCCCTGATGAGGCCATCAAAATTAGCAGACACACACCACGCCTGCTCAAAGTGAAAGGATCTAGAGAGAGGAGGATGAGTGCCTACTTCTAGTCTGATCGGAACATGATCAGAACCCAACCTAGGGAGACAATTCTGGAGGACTTTAGGGAAAAAAGTGGTCCAGAGAGAGTTGACTAAGAAACAGTCGAGCCTAACCCAGATCGGGTTAGATTGGCCATTGGTCCAGGTGAACCTCTTCCCGAAAGACGGGGGTTCCAATAATTGTAGGTCACTTAAAAAGTCCTGCGCCAGTCTAATATCCTCCCGGTTAATGCCACCACTCGACTTATCGAAAGGAGAAAAGGTGGAATTAAAATCCCCACAAATGACTCAGGGCAAGTTCAAGGCCGGTTGGCAGGATCTAAGCTCGTTCCAAAAATGAAGCCTCAAATTCTTAGCATTGGGCCCATAAACAGTGGTGCACACCCAGGTAAAATTATTTGCCTTATTTATAAATTCAAGAGAAAGGCAAAAGGAACCAACAAAAAGAACTTTACCCTCAAAAAGCAAACTATTCCACCCGACAATAATTCCCCCGGCAGAACCAAGGGAGGGTAGAAACGCAAACTGCTCAAGACGGGCCCCACCAATAGACCTCCACACATTCATGTCAACACTACTTAATTTCGACTCTTGCAGGCAACAAATGTCCGCGTGATGAAGATTAAGAAAATCCCTAACTAGGAAACGCTTAGAAGGTAAACCTAGTCCACACACATTCCAATTAATAATATTCATAAAAACACTAATTTTTGCCTGAGGAGGACCCAACCTCAATGGTCCTCTCCTCATCACCTAAAGTGATGGATCTGGTTGATTCAAGAAAACGAATATGAGCAAAACATTTATCTTGGTGATGCATAGAATCAAAGGAAATACCACATGCTTTCCAATAATTAACCAATTGAATATCAATCCATTCAGAAATAAGAAGAGGGTTGAGGGGAATACCTTCTGATGAAGAGGTAGAGTTTCCCTTCTTCTTCACTGAACGGGGCGGTTGTGGTACAAAGCCCGGCCTCCTCATTCCACCTGGATGAGAGTTTTTTCCTGCGCTCACTTCTTCTAGTCCCCAGGGTAGAGTCTTCAGTTTGTCTACTATGCAGCAACCGACGAACTTTTTCCTCAAAGTCTGTCTCTGAATCTTCTGTGTGTCTGCTATCAGTGCTATCTGTCTCCTGCTCGGATTCTTTAACTTCGTTAACCTCATTACCCTGAAGGTCATTATCCTGATGATCATCCCCCCAAGGTTCCATATTATCCAGTTTATCTAACTGTTCAGACCCAGTTTCAATTACTGATCTAGTAGTAATGTCAGCTGAAAATTTTGCAGGGACAAGGGTCCAAATACTATGAAGAAATACCCACTTAAAATTTGGCGGAGGAGTGAAGGCGGAAGGTGGCTTTGATGGGTTACAAAAGGAGCTATCTTGATCATCACTAATCAAACTATTGTCCTCCAAAACACCTCCATGTTGACCCAGTCCAAAAACATATGGCCTCCCCGGATTAACCATACCCTCCGGCCCAACTTCAGTATTCATAACCGAAGGCCCAACAACCCCTTTAATATTTAAGGGGTCCCCTGAAATGTTGTTCACAAGGAGCGGCCCAGCAACACAAAGAGCGGTATTGCACGGCCCAACATTGCATGGTCCGCTAGACCTCTCAGAATCCCTCATCCCAGCAATCGAGGATGCCTTGGGATCGGGTCTCTTACTCTCCTCAGCGCGTGACACTTGTAGGACGATGATGGGGGCGGAACCTCTTATCTGGGACAACAACGTTGTTCCTAGCAACCGAGACATCCTTATCCAATCCACTTCCGACAGCGAGAGAGCTCTCTGACAGGTCACATGCAGAACCATGCAGCGACGTTGGACCATCGGTCATCTCAGAGAACCCCCACCTAGCATCCGGAGGTAATTGACCAGCGGTCCGGCTGAGATCAGGGGCAGCGCCACCCTCTCTGCGAACGCCGGACGTCCGGTTGACCTCCGCCGATGCAGTTGAAGGATTCAGTACCCCGGGAGAAGCTCTCACCGGACAGGTATCGGGAACAGAGCTCACCAAACAGGTTCGATCCTCAAGGGACCTATGGACCCCGGGAGCAGCGCTCACCGGACGGTTCTCCGCCGCAATCGATCTCGGTCTCCACTGTTGCTCACGATTCCCTTGGTCTTTCCCCGTCACCTGAGCACCCTTAGTATCCTTACCGTTAGCCTCCCTGGGAACCTCGTGCGTGAATCTAGGTCCTCTCGGTGCCTCCGAATCTATTTCACACTCCAGCGAAGCCGAGGAGTAGCAAAACTTCTCCAGATCATTACGGAAGGTCGGGAAAGGCAACCAGTTATCAGTGATCAGAACGATGAACCTTCTCATGCCAAAGCTCAAGGAAACCTCAAAAGGCAAGGACGTTCTCTGATGGCATCTTACAAAAACGGAGAGAAACGATTTGTGAGGCTTGCTCAGCTGAGGTATCGTGACCAACTCGCCGATCGGTTTCAAGATCTCCACAAGAACAGGCCACGTCCAAGCATGAAGTGGGAGATTCCAAATGAGGAGAACCTGGCCCTTCCCCGACGCTGAGCCAACAAAACCCACCTCCACAGTCCAAGGAGAAATCGAAATAACGCACGGTCCCATTTTCGAAGGCAGGCTTAGCTCCGGGACCTTGCTGGCCTTAATCGCTTCTTCCTCCCTGCACAAGGTTGCTAGGAAGGAATTCCCCCGAAACTCGTACACAGCATCAACCCTCGGCGTGTTCAGCACTCCTGGTAAGAATTCTAGTAGAATCTCATCGCTCGTTTGGCCGGAGATGATCTCGATAACGATGATCTTTGCCAAATCTTTTCTCAGCTTCGTCGTCTCCTGCGTCAAAGAAAGCAAGAGATTCACCTTCTGAGGATGAAGACAGTTCGCCACCATCCGGTCGAACGGTGCTTGAGAAGTCGCCGAGCGAACCACCTTGTCTGAGTTCCTTGCCTTGGTTGGCGGTCGTGCTCTTCTGTGTCTGGGTGGCGAAAGCAACTCCACCCGACAGCCAGAAGCCATGTGTCCCGCTCCTCCGCATCGCTTACAGGTCATCAAGTGCCGGCATTCCGATGTCTTGTGCGTTGAGCGAAGGCAGTGACCACACTAAGGCGGTGATCTTTGTCGCTTGTTACCCGACAGGGAAGACCCCTCCATCTTCGACGGATCCAAGATGGGACTTTGTCTATTCCTCCGGTTGGTGACCATCACCCAGTCCTGAGCTTGAACTCCTTCCTCCGTCGAGGACCTAGGCGGTTCAGCCCCTCTCTTTCCCCTCTTGTGGAGGGCTGGCAGCCTTCGCGAAGGTGGTACCAGGTCTCACAAAGTTGTTACGAGGAAACCGACGCCCACTGCCCTCTCTGTTGGGTCCACCAGCTCGCCGAGGTTGACCGAAGACCTGTCTACGTCCTGCATTCCCACTTTCGCCACGGCCTCCGTCGTGAGCGCCGCCCAGGAGGTCGTCGTGCAGGCCTATTGAGTTACTTTAAATTTGATATTAATCAATGTTATGAGAAGTTTTGCAACATGAGTATAAACCAATGTAATTGAATAATATAGGTATAATACCTAACTTGGTTCCTCTAGTTTTCTCTCTCTTCTCTTTTGGTCCTTCTACCTAAAAATACTCCAAACTAGTTCTTCTACTCTTGAAAATGGGTCAACTTAGTTTGTTCTACTGTTGAAAATTGACCAACTAATCCTTGCATGATATTGCCAAAAAGGAAAGATCTAAGTGCGGAGGAACCAATTCGGATATTATACTAATAATATAAGGCTTTTTTTCCACTATAATCATTTCTTTTTTTTAATTGTTAAAATAACCCTACCCAAAATATATTCACCAAACTAACCATGAAATTATCACATCAACCCCCATCTCAGTCATCACCCATGTGGTTTTAAAATACAAAATATTAGCTCTTTTTCAAAAACACCCTTCATTAAAAAAAAATACAAAATCAAAATTTTTTTTATTTTTTAAACCTTTTTCTTAAGTTATTATTATTAAATATTTATTATTTTTTTATAAAAAACCAAAAAAATAAAATAAAATTTTTAACGGTGTTTATTTTTAAAAGATATATTATTTAAAAAATATATTATTATTTTTTAAAAATACCCTATTTTAGTTGTTATTTATTAAAACTTTTTTAACGGCATTTATTTTAAAAATATATGTTGATGTCGGTTATACAAAGGCTTGGAAAGGGAAGAATAAGGCTCTGAAACATATATTTACTTTGATTTTGAATTGTGGATGTATTTTACTGCAAATCAACTCTTAATGTTGATAACAATAATTCACAAATCAGTAATACCAGTAGTAGTAGTAATAATAATAATAATAATAATAATAATAATAATAACAACAACAACAACAACAACAATAATAATAACAACAACAACAATAATAATATATTTTTTTTAAAAACGCCGTTCAAAAAGTTTTTAATAAATAACCACTTAAATAGGGTATTTTTAAAACACAATATTATATCTTTTAAGATAAATCCAGTTAAAAAAAATTATTTTTTTGGTTTTATTATAAAAATGATAAATTTTTTTAATAATAATAACTTAAAAAATGGTTTAAAAAATAAAAATATTTTTTACTTTTATTTTTTTTTAAATAAAGGGTGTTTTTGAAAAAGTACCTAATATTTTATATTTTAAAAACACATGGGTGATAAGATAAGGGTTGATGTGATGGTTTCATGGTTAGTTTGGTGAATATATTTTGGGTAGGGTTATTTTGAAAATTAAAAAAAAGGATGATTATAGTGGAAAAAAAGCCCAATAATATACTAGTATGAATGGCCATACTAACAATGTGAGCCATAGTTATCAGACCCAACTCAGGCATTCGGTCAAGGCTCTGGGTCACAGGTCAATTGGTTCAACCGTCGGGTCATTAGGGTCAATGCTTGGTTAATAGAAATATTTTAACATAATATTTTTAATAATATAAATTATTTTTAATTATATAATGATATATAACAATAATATTCACGATTTATTAGTTATCAAATAAATAATTTGATAAAAAAATTTAAAAAAAACAATTATTAATCCCTTATTTGGAAGTAGTAGAAAAGAGAAAAAACACAAACTTGATAAAATTACATATATATCCTTCAACTTATTAAAAAAAATCAAAAAAATCAAAGGATGACAAGGTCATTTATCACCGGGTTTGACTGGGTAGAAGCGGGTCAAGGCGGGCCAAAACAAGTTGATTGCATAAACGGTTTAATTAGAGACCCGGACCAGTTTATGTACCTGGTCACCAGGTCAACCGGTCCGACCGCCGGGCCAGTTCGGGTTTAATAACTATGATGCGAGCTTTATGAATATTTTGGTTTTTCTCTTATTTTAATGGTGTGGTTGTGGTAAATCTTTTTTCTTACTCATGTATAACTTCAAAAATATATTCATGTTTATTATTTATTATTAAAAACTAATAAGAGTTATGATTTTATATATTTTTTTATCTTTTCCTTTGTTAAACATGTTATTAAAATAAATACATTAGATAAATTTAATAAAACAATAACTACTATATAATACGCAAACAATAAAAAAAAAATCAAAAGATCATATATATAACACAATAAAACAAAATTAAAATAAAAACACAATAAATCTATTTATTCATTTTATTGTTAAAAACAATTAAAATGATAATGAAATTAAAATAAACAAATCATGTCTACATCTATATGTATGAAAACAGTTAAAAAAAAATTAAAAAAAATGAAACAATAAAAAAATAAAAATGTTATTATTAGTAAATATATAATATAATATAATAGATTATAATATATATATATATATATATATTTAAAGTAGATGTATAAACTGCTGAGGATGATTCAAGGAATAATTTTGGTATAATACCCTAGACGGTCCTTGTATTATACTCAAGATGCCCTTTTAGTCCTTCTAATATTCTTTATCCATGTTTGTGTCAAACGAGTCCCTGCTCTTAACGAACGTCGTTTTTTCCCTCTTCTCAGCTGACGTGGCATTTAATAGATTTAAAATATTGTTAAAATATTCGATGGGCTAATTAAATGGGTAATTAACCTATTGGATCCAGACTAATTAGGTCATCTGAGCACCGTTGCATCAACATCAACCCATAAAAAGCAACTTGATACATGAACCGAAGATTATAGCGCTCCCAAAGCAACGTGTGAATGTACGAGTTCATCCCGCCGGTCAGGACCGACAGACAACCATGGTCGGTTATCTCAACTTTGTTGCGAATTATCAATCCGCAGAGCTCTAATTTGAGAGAACAATCAATTCTAATGAAATTTCAACTTCAATCAAAGACTTTACTGATTAAGCAACCAAATTAACAGTAAATCTCAGAATAGCTTCTAGTGGTTTAGATCAACTAAACATTGCATCAATCCTCAACAATCAACAAGAATGCATTAACAGACAGAATTAAACTCACATAACAATATATCTAAGAGTACTAAATGAAAAATATACTAGATAGTTGGAAAAGTCTTCCCTCCTGCTGAGGTCGCGGGAGAAGATTACCGGAAAGCTCACCCAGGCCCAAGATTCCTCTCTGTTCTTCATTGCCTTCTCTTTTTCTCCACTCCCTGCTTTATATGTGATTGGTTTATAGCATAACTAACTCCCTTTCCTCTACCGATCAGAACATTTCATTAATCCACGTGGCTGGGTGTATGATAACCCGCGAGCCTGCAGCTTCTCTTCTGAATCCTTTCACTTTTTCATCCCCCCAATGAGAGATCAACTAATTCATACATACCTCCATTCATTTTAAACTTTGCACAGTCATCCAGCGTCCTCCCTTGCACGTGATTAACCACCACTTGATTAAGCCTTGGCGCCAAATGCTTCCCATCCATTTTTCCTTTCACTGCATTATCCCCCCTCCTTTGTTATCAATAACCTTGTCCTCAAGGTTTTTAATGGATGATGCTGAGACAGTTTGTCTTCATCCTTCCATGAATTGTCTTCATACTGCAAACCTTCCCATTGCACTAATACTTGATGCACAGGTTGATTTTGTCTGAGAATGGTGCGCTTTTGTAAAATTGCCAATGGTTGTATTGTAGGCCCAAATTCTAAAGTAACCAATGGCAAAGGTATTGAATTTTTCTTTGATCCTGGATCTCCTTCGTACTTTTAAGTAATGATACATGAAACACCGAATGGATGAGAGCATCTGGTGGTAATGCCAATTGATAAGCAACCATGCCAATCTTTCTTAAAATCATAGAGGGACCAAAGTAACGCAGACCAAGCTTCTAATTCTTTGAAGTGCCACCAAATGTTGCCTGTAAGGCTGTAATTTGACAAATACCCACTGTCCTTCTTCAAATATCACCTCACTGTGTTTTTTATCAACCAATTTCTTCATTCTCACTTGAGCCTTCAACAAATTCTACTTCAATTGATGCAGTACCTTATCCCTCTGCTGTAATAATTCTCCAATCTCTAGAGGATCCTTGTCATTTGCATAGTATGTGACTAGAGATGGTGGTTCTCTGCCATACATAATGAATAGTGGTGTCATTCCAGCACTGCACTGAAATGAGATGTTGTGCCAAAACTGAGCCCATGGAAGCAACTCCAGCCATTGTTTTGGATTTTCATACACAAAACATCTCAAATACATCTCCAAGCATTTATTCAAGGCTTCCGTTTGCCCATCCCTCTGTGGATGGTATGCTGTAGACATGGCCAATGTAGTTCCCATAATATGAAATCGAGTCTTCCAAAATTTACTGAGGAACACTTTATCTCTGTTTGTCACAATTGAGTGAGGGACTCCATGTAATTTTACAATGTTCTGTATGAATGCCTCTGCCACACTAGAGCTTGAAAATTCAGTCTTTAATGGGATGAAATGACCAAATTTTGATAGTCTATCAATTACCACTAGTATGACTGTGAATCCCTTGGCATTTTGAAGCCCGATAATGAAGTCCATTGCAATATCCTCCCAAATCTTATGTGGAATGGGGAGGGGTTGTAGTAATCGTCCAGGATTGGTATGAGCAACCTTGGCCTGCTGACAAATCAGACACTTCTTTACGAATTCATTTACATCTCTAAGCAAACCTTTCCAATAAAACTGAGATGATATTCTCACAAAAGTTCTAAGGGACCCAGCATGCCCTCTCAATTTAGTTGCATGAAACTCCTGTAACAGTTGTTGCTTAATTTCAGAATTATCAAGAATAAAAATTTGAATTTTGTACCGTAATATCTGATGCTTCACTGAATACCTTGTATCCAATGTACTTCCCTCTTGAATTGCAGCAACTGTACTAATACAAAACTCATTGTCTTTCTGTAATTTCTTAATCTGAGGTAGCAAAGGGCATTCCATGGAAGATAAAGCCATCATATAACACCTTGATAAAGTATCAGCTAGGATGTTATCTTTACCATATTTGTATTCAATGCTAAAATCATAACCTAACAATTTAGGTAACCATTTTTGTTGCTCAGGTGTCTGTATTGTCTGTTGACACAAATTCTTTAAGGCCTCTTGATCTGTCTTAATGATAAATTTCCGACCCACCAAGTAATGTATGAATTTGCTCACAAATTCAGCCACTATAAACATTTCCCTCACATAAGCATATTGCTTTTTCATTGCAGGAGTTAATTTCTTTAAATAAAAAGCAATAGTATGCTTGTCTTGAGTTAATTTCCCATCCCTGATGCATTAGTCTCTAGAATGAATGTCTTCGAAAAATCTTGCAATCTTAGAACAGGAGCTGTAGTGATTTTATTTTTGAGAGCCTGAAATGCTGATTGTGCTGCTTCAGACCATTGGAAAGCATCCTTTTTTAACAATTATGTAAGAGGGTAAGCTATGTTGGCATAGTGACTTATGAACCTTTTGTAATAGCCACTCAAACCCAAGAACCCTCTTAGTTATTTCAAATTTGCAGGAATCGGCCATTGCATTATAGCTTCTACCTTTGATTTTTCCATTTGAACTCCATGTGCTGATACAGTATGCCCTAAATATTCAATTTCACCCAAACCAAAATTGCACTTTGAATACTTGGTATAGAGTTGATTCTCCCATAGAGTGAGTAAAACTATCTCCAAATGAATCATATGACTGTCCCATTCACCACTGTAAACCAATATATCATTAAAAAAATTAATACATACTTCCGCATAACAAATTTGAAAATTCTATTCATCAAAGCCTGAAAAGTAGCCAGGGCATTTGAAAGTTCAAATGGCATTACTAGCCAATGATAGTGACCCTGGTGGGTTCTAAATGCAGTTTTGTGCTTATCTTCTGGATTCAATAACACTTGATGGTAGCCATATCTTAGATCAAGTTTTGAAAAAAATTTAGGACAATGTAGTTCATCAAGTAACTCATCTATTGTTGGTATAGGGTAGGCATCTTTAATAGTAATGGCATTTAAGGCTATGGAATCAATAGAGAATCTCAAAGTACCATATTTCTTTTTAACCAAGATCATAGGAGAAGAATAAGGGCTATTACTGGGCTCAATGATTCCATCAATCAGCATTTGATTCACCATCTTTTCTATTTATGTTTCCTAAATGTGTGGATATCTATATGGTTTGACTTTGATTGGGCCTGAATTTTGTTGCAAATGTATTCTGTGATAACATAGTCTGGATGACGGCAGTGCTTTGGGGATCTCAAACACTCTCTGATATTTACTCAACAACTGTCTCAAATTATCTGGCATCTCATCTATAAATTTAATTACTGTCTCTACCTTGTCAGCATCAGTGCCTTTAATTCTCACTTCTTTTAAATTGTCTGCTATTGTTTCTACTATCAATTGGTAACATTCAAAGATAGATTTGACTGAACTGAGCCTATTTAACTAATGAACTGAAGTCAGTTGTGGAATATTTTCTTTTTCACCATTCAAAATAGCAAATTGTCCTTCACAAAAAAAAACTGTAAAGTCAAGGACCTTTAATCCATGATATGGGCCTCCAATGTAGACAACCAAACAGCTCCCATGATCACCTCAGCATCCACTATAGGCAGTAGATATGCAGGAAATGTCAAATTACAATCTTGAACTTTAAGTTGCAAAGGATCTATTTTTCCCTCCACCTGTAAGGAATTTCCATCTCCCACTAACACTTTAAAAGGCATTGTAGGTTGAATTTCCAGTTGAAGATATTTTTCAACTCTTGGCTATATAAAATTGTCGTTACTTTCCCCATCTAATAACACTGTCATTGGTTTTCCTTTAATAAATCCAGTGAACCTCATTATAGCTGAAGCAGATGCACTGTTCATAGCATTCAGAGATAATTTTGGACTGGCTTCATCATCCTGAATTGGTACTTCAGTTTGTAATTCCACTTCATACTTAACTGTTTCTTTTTCTTTGTCATCAAGAGGCTCTTCATCCCATTACAATAGTAACAGTCTCCTATTTTGACACCCATGTGAGGGAGAAAATATCTCATCGCAGTTGAAAAACAAATCGTTTAGCTTTTCTTGATTGCAATTCATTAAAACTGATCCTCTTAGGTGGTTGTAATGAATTGTAGCTGTTTGTTGTCTTCACCTGAGTATTCTATGCTGAATTGGGACCATGAAGAGCTTTTGGTTGAAAATTTCCCACCCTAGGAACATGAGTGTGACTATGAATGTCAAGAATGAAATTCACCCTCTTGGTCATAGTGGTAGTCCTTGTTGCTGGCATGTATTTGTCCTTATATAATTTTGCCATCTTTGCAGCCTTGGAGACTAAGTCAGGCTTCAATGGAATCACATCTCTCTAAATGTTTATTTTTAATCCGCTTAAAAAACATGCTAACATGATTCTTGGAGTGAGTCCTTCTACTCGATTGGCTACAGCTGTGAAATTTTCATAGTAATTTGCTACAGAATCATCTTGATTAAGTAGAAATAATGCATATTCAGGAGCTTCAAATAAAGACAGCCCATATGCATTAACTAGTGCTGCCCATGAAGTCATCCTTCCTTCCTTTTACAATGTTTGAAACCAAGGTACTACCAGCCAATCAAAATGAATTAATGCTAACTCCAATCTATAAACATCAATGACCCCTTAATATCTGAAAGACCTCTCAGCTTGAAAAATCCATTGTGCAACATTTTCACCCTCAAATCTCGGCAATTCAAACCTAATCAATTGATTAAAAAAAGGCTGAGAGCTTCTCTAATCCCCATCATCTCTGCATCCCATAGGATCAATTGATGTTGAATCAATAATTCCCATGGTCCTTGAATTTTGCTGGTTCTCAATATAAGAAGAGATGTTGACTAAAGATTGCTCGAGTTGCTTAACTTGCTCCTCTCTTTGATCCATTACTACTAATAGTCTTTCTTCCCTTTGATCCATCAGAATCATCATGGTATTAATTTTTGTAGCCAAGTCTTTCATCCTAGTATGTTCAGCCATACTTCAATCTCAATGAAAGCACCAAAAATAATGTGAATTATCAATCCATAGAGCTCCAATTTGAGAGAACAATCAATTCTAATAAAATCTCAACTTCAATCAAAGACTTTACTAATTAAGCAACCAAATTAACAGTAAATCTCATAATAGCTTCTAGTGGTTCAGATCAACCAAACATTGCATCAATCCTCAACAATAAAAAAGAATGCATTAATAGACAAAATTGAACTCACAAAATAATAGATCTAAGAGTACTGAATGAAAACTATACTAGATAGTTGGGAAAGTCTTCCCTCCTGCTGAGGTCGTAGAAGAAGATCTCTGGAAAGATTACCCAGGCCCAAGATTCCTCTCTATTCTTCATTGCCTTCTCTTTTCCTCCACTCCCTGCTTTATATGTGATCGGTCTATAGCAAAACTAACTCCCTCTCCTCTACCAATCAAAACATTTCATTAATCCACGTGGTCGGGTGTACGATAACCCGCGAGCCTGCAACTTCTCTTCCGAATCCTTTCACTTTTTCATCCCCCAAATAAGAGATCAACTGCTTCACATGTGCCTCCACTGATTTTAAACATTGTTGAGTCATCCAACATCCTCCCTTACACGTGATAAACCACCACTTGATTAAGCCTTGGCGCCAAATGCTTCCCCGCCATTTCTCCTTTCATTACAAACTCCACCAGTGAGAGTTCCTCGGTATAAGGGTCAAGCTCACTAAGGAGATGATGTGGCACGCTGCATCGATCAGCAATAGGCATCTTATTCATGGTGATGTCAAGCCCTCATAAACCTTGATCTTATCAGAGTTAACAACCACACCAGAGAATATAGAAGTGATGTCAATGTCAATGGCGAGCTTGGACTTCCCGGTATTGGTAGTGCCCATGATAACCAGCACATCCTCATTCCTTCTTACTTCGAGCACAGTAGCGATGATAATGGTTATCCATGGATATGGAGATTGTGGTAGCCTCCTCTTTTGGGGATGGAGGATGGAGTCTTGTCGTGTTGTAGTAAATTCTCATATAGCCAAATGAATAATCATGACTTGCAGAGGATCCCACCACCATTATAGAGCTTGCTCCAATGACTACCAACAATGGTGGCTCTCTTTGTCTCCCCACATTCTCTATTGTTCTCCTGGAACCCAAATAAGCCTCTCTTCTACTTCTCCATTCCCAAGAGTGATTTCCAATTTAGGGTTTAGGTCGTAGGATTTAGGGTTTAGGGTTTAGTATTTATTATTTTGGGTTAAATTTTTAGATTTTTAGGGTATAGATTTTGTAGTTTTTTGGTTTAAGATTTTAGATATAGTTTTATAAATTTTTTTTTAAAATTTTAAGAATTTAAGGATTTTTAAGGTTTAAATTTGAAGTTTATATAAAAAAAATAATGACATGGATGAGGATGTGGATGACAAGTTGGCATCCACATCATTTGGGAAACCTATTTGGTAAATATATCGTTTATAATATATTTTAGGTTGAAATCTCCATCCTTTTACTTTTTAGAAAGTAATCTTTTAGTCCCTCTACAATTTTATGTGCCTTTATGGTCCTTTTACATTTTAAAATGTGCCTTATTGGTCCAAGAGAAAAACGGCCATCCAGTTTGCTGTCTAAAACTACTAATGTGGCCTACATGTGGCATTATTTTATACCAATATAAAGATAAACATCTGACGTGGCTTTTTTATAATAGATTAAATTGTGTAAAAATTAAAAATAAATAAAAAATAATAGTATACTAAATCTATCAGATCCTCATCCTCACTTTGGATCTGAAACCCAAACACACCCCGTTCTCAATATTTCACCATCTATCCCCAATATATCCCCATCCCCAAGCCATGTCCACTTTCATCTCCAACAACCCCCCTCCCCCTAGGTCTCCCACCTTCCCCTCCCCTCTGATGTCATCAACTGAAAAGGTTTGTTTAGTAGAATACCCTATTTAGTCCCTCTGATATAGTCAATTTGCCCATTTGGTCCCTATAATATGATTTGTCCCTAGGAGATCCCTGTATTTTAATTTTTGAGAAATGTAAGTCCTCATAAGAACCTCCTAGGGACAAATTATATTAAATAAAGGGACTTATATTTCTCAAAAATTAAAATACAGGGGCCTCCTAGGGACAAATTATATTAGAAGGACCAAAGAGCATATTGACTATATTAGAGGGACTAAATATGGTACCCTACCAATTTTTTGTCCTTCAAATCGTTCCTTTTTTTTACTAAATTTGATTTTTCTTTTGATGTTGTTGTTCTCGATTTGATATGAAATAAATGTTAATTTTGGAAATCTTTGATCCGATCTGGGGTAAATTTTAAGTTTTGCTTGCGTTTTTCAGTGGACCAGGGCTTTGTAGGACGCCATCAGAGATTGTAGATCAGAGGCGATTGACCTCTTTCTCATTGTCATCCCCACAATCATCATTCCTTTATGAAGAAGCTCATTCCCCGCCCATGTATATTTTCTTCTTCTTTTAGTTACTCTATTTCTCAAGTTCTCAGGAACTACCGCGTTTCGTTATTAGAATTCACTTGCATTACTTAGCTATTTTTACTGCTATGTTTTAATCAGTATGGAGGCTTTAAATACCTGTGTTTTTTGCCATTATTTCTCTGTTTCTTCATTTAGGTGTAAATTGTCATCTAAAAACATGAGCCCACTGTGTAGTTAGTATTAAATTAAAATGGTACTTATAGTTAAGACATCTTTTGAAATGCATACCTATCAGTACAGCAAGATTTCTTAAGTTTAACCACCCTATGGTTTGCTGATCTGTTGATTGTGTAGCATTCACCTCTTTTCTTATTTCTATTTCATGCAAATATGTCATTTTATTTTTATTTGGAAAACTACATTTTACCCTTTTTTATATGAGGCACAAATGGGATGCCATTTGTTAGTGCAAATGCACTTTAATTGGCATGATTTGACACCAAGAGAAGGTGGTGTGGCAACCTTTATGACATGGCAAGGCATGGTGACATGGCAAGGTGATAAGTGCTTATGTATAAGTAATACAGAGTATACTTTTCTTACATTAAGCATCACTTTTATCAGATTTTATGGCTCATTTGTGTGTATTTGTGTTCTTTTGTGCATTTAGGGTTTCGGAGACAAATTTGGAAGAAATGTGGCAAAAGTAAATCACGGACGTGATTGTTGATGAAAGTTCTTGGATCGAACATAGCTGAAGACACAAGTTGTGCTCAAAGACATGTGGGTGTGTGCCAACCTCCATTGTGCTCAAGTGAATACACAAAGTGAAGGGGCATAGAGGCAGTTACACTCACATGTTCCGACTTGTGCAATATTATCAAGAGCTTCGTCAATGTGGGTTCATTGAAGACAAGGCGTGATCTACCGCATGGATGTGTGCCCATTCATGTGGCCTCGATAAAAAGAGTGGATTCGGGAGGATTCCGGCGGGGAGTACTATAGCAAAACATTGTGGCAAAATCACTGAAGCAGCTACTGTTCATAGCGCACAGAAAATGAAGATCTGGAAATCCACACGGCCGTGTGAAAATTCCACACACTCGTGTGGATGCCCGATTCTAGCCCTATAAATACCACTTTGAGAGTTTTATTTGGGGATCCTCTTCCTATCTTTTGCCCATATTCTGGGGAGAGCGCGGCTAGGGTTTGGAGAGGCTTTTGCTTGGTTAGAGGAGCGGTCCTGCGGTATTCGACGTTGAGTTCCATTGGAGGAGAACTATTGGGGGAGCTTTTGTCAGCGTCGATTCGGCGAGGTGTGCTCTAGGTTTGACAAGGGAACCTTTGGAGAAGATGAGCCGGCTCCGCAAGACCATCGATACGGACTAAAAGGGGGTTTTTTCTATGGATTGCATGCATTTACTTTTGATTTCATTGTTGATTGTGTATTGCTCCATGGAGAGCTAAATCCCTAGTGGGTACTTGGACTTGTAAACCCTATGATGATTTTGTTTCATTGACTTTTATTAAGCTTCTTTAATTGATGTTTTAATTGAGTTTCAACCTTGAATGCTTGTTGAATTAATTTTTCCTTAGAGTGACACTAGAGTTGAGAACCTATCTTAGTAATCTTTGTGGATGAGTGACACTCCATTAGAATTAGACAAAGCAAGGTTGAAGAGGGTCGAGAGGGTGAGTCGAGAGGTAGCGAAACGTCCCCTTTCTCTTCCGATGTGATTTATCCTACCTCCACGTTCCAAGAGTTCTTTGCGGTCATGATAGAGTGAAGTGTTAAGAGACAAACTCCACTGGGCTTAGTTGCGCGAGCAACAGAGTGAAGTGTTGAAGTAATCCTTAGTGTTGGGGCTTAATCGTGACTAGGGGCCTCTTGCTTGGACCAAAAGGTTAGATCTATATTAGGGAATAGGGTTTATCACTTGGAATCCCTAGAGCTTCAAGCAACCCCACACAGTGTGAGGCGTCAAGAGTATCCCTTTCTACCGAGGAATAGTATAAGGGTTAGTCACGATTGACCTTAGGTTTGGGACCGTGTGTTTCTGGATTTCCACGACACATTAAACTTCAATTAGGAGGCATAGTGATTAGTCTTGCACTTGAAACAATAGTCCTAGGGTGAGCAATGTCCGGGTACCCTATCTTCATATCGATTACCTCTCCTTATTCCTATTGCTCTCTTGTCTCTTTTTTTTTTTTTATTTGTATTGATATTGTTCACTCACATCACTAATTGCTTTCTGACAACTATCCCCTATTGATACGACTACCAACTCACCAGGGTACTTTATTACTTCGACAACTCGTGCACTTGCGATACACACACACAAAGGGTGTGTTACAAGGAATCTTGGATTGGAGACAAATATCTTGAAGATCTTCATGAAGCTATTTTTGGTATGATACAACTTAAAGACAAGATCATATCAAGACCATATTTAGAGAGATTTGATTGGAGACTAAATATGGATGGAGCTTAATTGAAGAAATACCTATCAATGGTATGATTTAAGGCTATTGAAGGTATGATTTGAAGAACCTTAATAGGTATGATTGAAGACTATTAAAGGTATGATTAAAGACATGTCTATTGTTGGTATGGCTAGCATGATTGATTGAAGACCTTTCTTGGGAAGATTTGAAGACCAAACTTAGGTGAATTGAAGATCAAGTTTGGTAAGTTTTATGAAGACGCATAAAGGAGTGCGCCCCTTACGAGGGAACTACGTGAGGAACTGAGGAGATAGGCTAGTTGCTAACAATCTGGATCGGGAGATCTGGCTGCATCGACTCAGACTAAGCATGGCCGGGAGGTTGATGGGTCTTGAGGTCACTTCACAACATAACCAGAACTTAGTCAAATCAGCAGTCAGGGTCATATTGCAAGTTGTGTTACAATAGGAGTTACAACAGCTAATTTTGGAAGGTTCTAAAGTTAGTAGCTGTGAAGATTCTAAAAGAGGTATGGGCTATATTTGGGACATTGAGGCATCTATATAAGCTATCTTGCTCTGAGATTATAGTGTGCAACCGGAGCTAGAGAGTGTGTGCACTAGACAATCTAGAGAGGGTAGTGATATTTATTTGCGAGTGTGAGTGACAAAGTATTTGTACTCATATATTTTCACCTCTTTTAGTAGATTGTTTATCTCCGGACTTGGCCCCCCAGACGTAGGCGACTGGACGCCGAACTGAGTTATCAATTTCATGGGTCTCTTTTTTGTTTAGTTTGTGTGAGTTTTCTATGAGTGTTTGAGTGTTCTCTAAACCACAAACCACACTGGCGGAACTAACACCATTAATGTCAAAAAGCCAGGCAATTTCTTCATCACTAATGGAGAGACTTACTCCTATAGGGGAAGATACTAAGGAATCATTGGAACCTCCGCAAGCCCTTGTTTTCAAAGAACAAAAATCTAGGCTTAATCTTAAGCACCATATTGTTAGAGCAGAGAGGGCTCCAAATCTATCCATCACTTCATGGAGAGCACCTGATCAGAATTTCCTCTTTCAATCTAACCGACCTGTTGAACCTAAACCACTGTATATGGAAGGGAATAAAGTTTATATGAACAGGGTACATCATGTGCATGTTCTGTTCTTATGTTCACTATCGGCTATGTTTAATGAAAAAATTCAAGTGTTTGCTCTCTCATTTCTATGGGGTCGCACGGTTGATGACGTCGGAGGTGGAAGGTGAGAGAACAGAAGGGTTGTCGGAGATGAAGATGGGCAGGGCTCGGGATGAAGTGGGGATAGATGGTGAGATGTTGAGAAAGGGGTGTGTTTTGGTTTCGGATCCAAAGTAAGGATGAGGATCTGTTAGATTAGTTTGCTATTATTTTTTTATTTTTTTAATCTTTACACAGTTTAATCTATTATAAAAAGCCATGTCATTTGTCATTTGCTTATCTTTATATTGGTATAAAATAATGCCACATATAGGCCACATCAGCAGTTTTAGACAGCAAACTAAACGATCGTTTTCTCTTGGACCATTAAGGCACATTTTTAAAAGTAAAGACCATAAAGACACAGAAAATTGTAGAGTGACTAAAAGATTACTTTTCAAAAAGTAATCGGATTGTACAGAGATTTAAACCTATATTTTAACACAAAATTTACAAGTAGTATTTGCCTTAACTAAGTACTGATGATTTTCTTTTAGGTGTGTTTCAGTGTTTTGGTTTGTATAGAAGTTCTTCTAAACCATGAAATTATATATGTTAAGGGTGTGTAAAAGCATAATTAAATCTTACTTTTTTCTTATAGGTGGATAAAATACAAATCTGATAAAATTGATACTGAGTAATATGTTAACACTCTTGAAACCTAAAAATGATAATCAACTAAGTAAAGAAGAAGAGGAAATGTTTAGGTTGCCATATATAAATATATATATATATATACACACACATATGAACAAAGGGAAATAATGTGTTTTTTAAAAGGTATTTTAGTTAAAATAATTAAAATTGAGAAATTTTCTCATTGCACACTGTGAATCATGGTGAGGAAAAACTCAAAATGAGAAAAACTAAAACAAAATGTTATGTTTCTATATAAGGACACAAAGGTAATAATATGATTCTATAAAAAAATATTATAATCAAAATAATTTAACTTAGGTAGGTTTCCCCTTACAAGACAGGCAAGACGTGAATTTACTGGTTTTTAAAAGAATATTTAAATTTATTTTTTTACTTTAATAAAAAAAATACAAGCATTGATTTTTTTTTTTTTTAAGAAAAAAGTCCACAAATGATAAAACAAAAGATAAATGTGTACAAAGATAAATCAACCAATTCTAGTAGCTTGATTGATCTCCTAAGGATAACCCCGTAACTCAAAATACTACTCTCCTCTGCCAACCAACTCTAAAAGGGAAAGCGAGATAATCCTTACACAAAATTCCTTTTTAGACATCTTAATCGCAACACAGGTGGTTATCAATGGGCTAGCCCACGGTTTCTATATTGATGTTTATTTTATAAAACAAACTATTCATCCGAAAAAACAAAAAAAAAAAACAAAAGAACTAAAACTCAAATAGGCCCTAAATCACTTGTTCAAGAAGCATAAGCATTTAAACTTGCATATTTAAAAAAATAAATAAATAAATTCTAGAAGTTCATGGAACGGGCCCTATAGCTGGGAGGTTGGAGCTCTTGGGCTGGTAGAAGTTTATCATAGGGTACAAAGTTTCATACAGATGTGGGTTGGGCTCAGGCTGATGAGGCTGTATAGCTGATCCGGGGAATGAAACCCACTGAGCGCCAGGGAACCCATGTTCATCCATCGTGACTTGCTGCATTCCCACGTCACAAATGGAGACAAAAAAGTAAATAAATAAATTGTCAACTCCCAACGCAGAGACATTTTAAATCTCTCGCGTGCAAGAGCTTGCCACCGTGGTGAGAGAGGGGGTGGGAGGAGAGCTTGCCACCACTGTGATTTGTGAGGTTGAGAGAGAGAGAGAGAGAGAGAGAGAGAGAAATGGAGGAGCAGGGAAATGTCCATGTCGCCAGAGTGAAGCTGGGAAGCCAGGGACTAGAGGTTTACCATCATCCTCATCTTCATTCCATTCAGGTGTTAATGGTTGTCTGGTCATCATCATTCCTATTTGTTCATCTTCAGGTCTCCAGGTTGGGCTATGGCTGTCTTGGTCTCACCGGGCTCTACAACCCTCCAGTCCCAGAGGAACATGGTATATCCATCATCACCCAAGCATTTCTCAAAGGCATCACCTTCTTTGACACTGCCGACGTTTATGGTTCTCATGCCAATGAGATCCTCATTGGAAAGGTCTCTCCTTTTGTTTGTTTTTTTACCAAAGATAGATTTCATCTTTTATATAAATGCAAACTAGCCACTGATTATTTTTTGATGTTTTACTAGGCATTGAAGCAGTTGCCAAGAGAGAAAATTCAATTGGCTTCTAAATTTGGGATTGAGAATTTTGATGGGAGCTCTGTGATGATCAATGGGAGACCAGAGTATGTGAGGGCTTGTTGTGAGGCCAGCCTCAAGCGCCTTGATGTGGCTTACATTGATCTTTATTATCAGCACCGTGTTGACAAGTCTGTTCCAATTGAGGATACTGTGAGAACTTGTTTCATATATCTTGTATTTTGCTCATAATTTTAGTTCATATTGTTTATATGAGTATGATTAATATATTTTGGTAGGTGGGTGAGATGAAGAAATTGGTTGAAGAGGGGGAGGTGAAGTACATTGGTTTGTCAGAGGCCAGCCCGATATCATCAGGCGGGCTCATGCAGTGCATCCCATCTCTGTTGTGCAAATAAAATGGCCTTTGTGTTCTCGTGATATTGAACAAGAGATTGTGCCACTTTGCAGGTTTATTTCCCATAGCTTAATTTCTGGATTATGAATCATGCTGCAAATTTTTCTGAATTCTTACTGTAACTGCAGCCTTGCCTTGCTAATTTGGTTTGGCCGAAATTGGTATGACACTTGTGCTTCAGAAGATTATATATATGATCCCTTCACACATTTTTGTTAACAAATTGCATGAAATGATATTTCATGATGTTCAAGTTGCCTATGGTACAGGCTAGATCAGTGAGGAGTTCGGCTATGTTTAAGTAGTTTCCATATGTGGGATCAATATCTTTTTATTTCCCTTCTTGTGGATGTTTCATAGTTGTGATTAGTTGGTTCAACTGCATACAGTGAAATAAAGCAGCATGAGTGATATTTTGTATGCTAAGAAATTCATATTTCTTAAACTTAAGTTGTAGACGGTAGCAATTTTTTTTATTTTCATGAAAAATGAGAATTCTATTTGATGCATTTTGATTTATTCTTAATGGCACTTGTTGTACATTTTAACCAGAATAGTTTAGATTATGTTGCTATGCCAAAGTATTTACCCTCTTCAGTTTAGACAAAGGTTTTGATTTGGGAAAAAAAAGAAAGAAAATATGAAATGAATGACATACTAAATCTAAATCAAAAGTATTTGATTTATTGATGCACAATTAGGAAAAACCAATAAACAATCAAATGAAACTTGTATGACGTAGATTGGTGGAAATTGCTTTTTGGAAATATGATACAATATCTCTGTAAACATTAATCTTGTGTTGGAATGAGAAAGTATTTCTTTACTTAAAAAAAAGAAACAATAAAGGAAGTAGAGAATGGATGCTTTCAATTTTCAGCAAGATAAACAATAATAGCTAGTTTCAGAGGTAAATCTTTTTATGGTCGTCTTCAAGACTTACACTTGATGCCATCTGGTTTTGACATCAACTTAAAACTAAAAGTATATTTATTTAATTTTTCCATATGCAGCAGAGTAATTTACATTATGAATAATGTTGCAAACTCGCTTCTTCCACTTCTGTACATTAATGATTAATCCAACATGCGGCAATGAAATGCATTTACAATTCTTTTTACTTGCAGGGAACTTGGGATTGGTATAGTTACATACAACCCTATTGGTGGTGAGATTTTTGCTGGGGAAGCAGTTGTCAAGAATTTGCCTCCCGAAAGTATTTTGGTATGTAATTTGTTGGGTTTTCTTTTCCTTGCACGATACTTATGCTGTAAGAGTATTGCAATTAGAATTCTTTTTTCTCAAGTTCTTCTGGCGGAAGATTTTTCTTTTCTTTTTTTTCTCATATTAGTTCTATCAATGATCTTCTTCATGTTTGGCATCCAAAGTTCTCTGGCGACAATTTAGAGAAGAACAAGATTCTGTATGCCTGTTTAACAAAGCTGTCTGAAAAGCATCATTGTACCCCTGACCAGTTAGCATTAGCTTGGCTTCTCGATCGAGGCAGTGATGTTATTCCTATCCCTGGTAATCTGAAATATTATCCTTTGTCATATAATATAAACAAATTATATATGTTGTTGCATAAGTTTTACATAATTTCTCCTTAACCAGTACCACATAATTTGTATGTGCCATCATAGAGAGCTTTCTTACATAATATCCAAAGAGTTGTGCTATCAAGAAATTTTTAATTGATGTACCAATTTGATTATGCATGAAAATTTGGGGGCAAGCCATCAAATTTAAAAAAGAAATTAAATTGGAGGTAATTAAGAACACGCTACTTATAATATCAATTAAAAAGTTACATGATAAATATGGAAAATTATTAGTTTACCCTGTGAGGCCATTAATTTGGTTCATATTTTGTAGAATCCATGCTAGTCCTCAGACTATTTGATTTTGCTCTTTTAGTCCTCCTACTTCAATTTAAGCTCTTTCAATCCCTCTACTCCTTTTAATAAGTGCAATCAAATCCCCCTAAGACCTGTTTTAATCATAAAAATAATTAATGTCTACCACAATTCATCCATAATAATCATCAGTAATATACACAGATTTAGGAAATAATACAAATTCTTTATTTTTATATAATTCATAGAATATATGAGCGATAAAAATTAGTAATTGGTATGTTCAAAAAATATATATGCTGGACTTGATCACGACTCATTCGAAAAAGTAGAGGAATTAAAAGGGCTTTAAAATTAGTGAGAGAGGACTAAAAGGGCAAGGTGAAAAGAGTATAGGGACTAATATGGGTATTCTACCTAGAATTTTATAACTGAGAATGTGATGCTCAAATGATGTTGATAGAAATATGTGCAAATGTTGTTTAGTTAACAAGAACATAACGTGGCCAAAATGTAAGTTAACAAGAACATAATGTGCCCAGAATGTAATATTGCCATGTTTGGCTAGTTGAGAATTTTATATTATCAACTACTCACTCCGGTCCTTTGTACTTGTCCATTTTAACTGATTCACACTTATTAAGAAAATCGGTTAAATTAGTTATTGTCTTAAATTTACAAAAAAAATTATCAACTTTTCAAAATTCCCCCATTTAAAATTCTTAAAGATTTCATTAATTTCTTATTATAATTTAGTTATATCTTTTATTCTCTCTCAACATAGTGTTTTAGTTTTCCAAAAAACTATAAAAAATGTAGTAGCATATTAAAAATATAGGCTAAAGTTGGAAAAAACTATTTAATACTTTATAAATTTTTTAATGTGAAAGAACCAAAGAAAACTTCTACAGTGGGATAAGTAAATAGGTAGGGTACATCATTTTGCTAAAATATCCTTATCAAATAGGTGTCAAATATATGAATGTTCATGATAATATTTTGATGTAAATGTCAAAATTGTTTAATAATAAATATTTGTTATTATTAAAAAATAAACGTTTACTTTTAAAATATATATTTTTTATTAATACTAATTAAATCAAACTTAGTTTTTTTAAACAAGCATAAATTTTTCTCCAACTTAATATTTGAAAAAGAATAAAAATGTAGTTTTTATAAATTTATTACACATAATTCACTATTTCATATATGCCTATAATCTTTTTATTTCAAAAGGTATAAAAGTAATTTTATCATATTCCTTATCTATACTTTTTCAATTCCTAATAATTTTTCCTTTAAACCAAAAAATAATTTTCATCACCATTCCTATCACCTTATTTACATTCCCATTAAGTTCACGATAATGTTTTTACATTACCGTATGTTACATGGTAATATGAAAAGATAACCATGTTTGGATTAATGGCGGTGGTAATATTTATGGTAATCTGTGATTACCAATCTTGGAATATTACCAAGGATCTTGGTAATCACATTATCACCAAAACAAGTGACTATGTTCGATTACCAAGTGGTTGGTAATATGAAATTTTTTTTGGACAAATAAGCCTTTTGTTTAAAAAAATTTAAAAGATTGCATACTTGTTGGATGAAAAAAAATAATTTTGGATGATGTTATTTTGAGAATATCTTCGACTTTGAAAAAGTAATTTTTCTTGTATTATAATTGTTTTTTTCATGTAAAAATTTTATTTATCTTTACTTTCAATTTGCTCAAAAATTTCGATATAAAGGTATTTTGGGAAAAATGTGCAAAAATTAATTTTTGATGTTATAATTTCATTATTTTCTTCCCAAATTATATTTTATTTTAAATTTAAATTTACTCAAAATTGTAGATGTAAGGATATTTTGGAAACTTTGGAACATTACTAAATTAATTACTATGTAATATGAATTCCCAACCAAACATGGTTAAATTACCACAATATTCCTGGGCATATAGCATTCCCAATTTTATTACCATTGTAACTCATTAGTCATTATGTGGGCTCCAAATCAAACGACACCTAAAATACAGGTTAAATTCAGGCGATATTTATAACTTTAAATTGTAAAAGATCACAAAAAAATTGTCTAAATTATGTAAGGGTAATGTTATGCTCAAAATTTGGACAGTTATATGTGATTAGCCCCAGCTAAACTTGTTAAGAAATGGGAAAAAATTTATCACAATGTATCATGTATGTGTGAGTCTGTTATATTATTTTGGTTAAATAATATATTGTTTTCTTTTTGTTGTATTGGTTCAAAATTTCTTTAGGTGCTACGAAAATTGAGAACTTGGTCAACAACATTGGATCATTAAAAGTAAAGCTTACGGATGAAGACTTGAAGGAAATTTCCGATGCTTTATCTGCAGAAGGGTTTGCTGGTGAGAGATTAACTGGGCCGTTCACATCAAATATCTGGCAAGATGCGAACACACTAACAAAATATGGTAAAACATCTTTGTTGGCGTATATAGCAAATATTTACTCTGTACAGGTTGTTCTGTATCTTTCTATAATTAGATTGTATAGAGGTAGAGTGAAAGAAATCAGCCTTATTTAAGTGAAAATCAGCCTTTACTTAATATTCATCTATTTGGTCAATGAAATCAGGATAGAAAAAAAATAGTTATCATGGTATTAGAGCTCTATTTTTTAGAGTTTTAGAATTTCTGGTTGTTCTTGGTGTTATTGGAGTTGCTGGCCACTGCAAATTTCCAGTTTCATCTGTGTTTTTTTTTCCCTAGAACTTGAGCATTTTAGTTATGAAGGTGTAGATTTGAAAAGGGGAATAGATTACTTATTTGTGTACCATATATACTATATGTTTACACGCCAAAATAAAAAGAAAATTTCATGAATTTTTTTTTCCTAATTTCTAATAAGATTCTTATTCTTTTGTTACAAAAAATTTCTTATCATATCCACAATTAGTTACTGTTTGTGGCGACCTGATCCTAATCTCTTATCCCTAGGAGTTCTTCCTCATGCAGAGGCAAGTTCCTACCCAGGTGGGAGATCCATCATACCCATGCGAATAAACCATGACAACGACTTTTCAATCAGTTCCACCGGTATCATACCACGGTATGTATCTTGGTTAACTTTGTTTTTAGTCAAATTTGGTTGCTTATTTTTTTATTGGTATTAATTGTGACTTGCTTCTGTGTTGAAAATAACTGTTATAATAAGGGAAGCTTTAATTACTATATATTCATCAATTTACTCAATGAAATCATAATAGAGCGGGGAGAGTCATTCAATCAAAGCTAAAATTATCATAGTATCAGTGCTCTGGTTTTTAGAGTTTTGGTATTCCTTTTTATTCTTGTTGTATTGACGTTGCAAGCCACTGCAGATTGCAAGTTTTATCTGTGTGTGTATTTTTTATAATTTTATAATTTATTTTTAGAGGGGGCAGATCTAGATCGGGTGAAGTATGGCAACACATGTCGCGGGTAACCCCATGCGAGACGCTTGGATCGGTTTCGAAAGTTCCCGTGTCGCTTTTATGTGTTTAGCTAAGACTTCTGCTCAAAATTACGTCAGGATACTTTCGCAGTTAGTTCGACATAGAAAGTTCGACGTACTCGGTGTTTACTACATGTAGTTAGATCTGTGAAGCTATCATATTTGAGCTTATTAAAATTACTACGTTACTCTTTATCAAACAAAGAAATTACTATGTAGCTTTATAATCTGTCTCAATCAATAATAATTACGATTATAATTATAATT